>NC_060024.1:6000000-6600000 GCF_021134715.1 Daphnia pulex | reverse complement strand
CAATTACACCATTCTGGGCAACGCTCTCTCGGAGGATATCTCAAACAATTGATATGACAGTGGACATCTGCTCCGGTTTTTTGCGAATTCTCCGGTCGGAACACATTTCGTTCTATTAAAAATATATTAAATCATCAAGGCAAAAATTAGTTATCATTTTATCTACAGTACCTACCGAAAGTCTTTGGAAGCCCGAGAGGACCTTATGCAAAAACGCTGTTTTTGCAGTCCTCTCAGTACTACAGTTTTTAACCAAATGCTTTCAAATTTGGTATGTACATAGCTAAAGGTAGTAAGAACACCTCTGATTTATTTTTCAGATTTTTGATTTCATTTTCCGAAGTACTTTTTACCCGTTCTAAAAGTCTTTGGAAAGCCGAGAGGACCTTATGCAAATTACGCCACTTTGGCCTTTTTTTCAGTTGAACGGCTAGGGCTAGGGAAACGTGACTTTTTTTTTAAATCGACCTGCGTTAGCTTTATATCAGGTCTGATTTTCAATTTTTTTCATTTATATTATTTCAGTTGAATTTTAAGTTAAAAAACGAAAAAGTAGAATTCCTCTTTTTTCCGCACCCATCCCTTTGTTTTTTCGTTCGCGCGAGAGACTTTTTGTGAATTTATTTGAATTTTTTGACCACACGTTTTGCAAATTGAATGAATAAATTAAATTCAGATTTCAATCCTCTATGAATTGATCGTATTTGTTTACAATGTTCATTTACACGAAACTGTGAAATTGAGAAAAACTGCAAAAAAAGTCTGCCAACTTGCCCAACCTACGGGGTAAGTTATTGGCGCACGAGTGCAAACGTTCACTCAACCCATGTAAGTTGGCCGCACAAGTGCGAACGTTCGCTCAACCCATGTCTATGTCTGCACAAGTGCGAACCCGCGTGCCCCAATTTTCCTCTCGCGCGTTTCCCCTATAATACTCGCTAAAAGATGCTGGTGTCCTGCGAATGTACGACAATTTTTTTTCATCTCACGTATGTTAAGACGAAGTATAAAATTACGCAATCATAGAAGTCATATCCTTTACTCTGCATGTTTTGACCTCAGATGTTGGAAGTCAAAGCCGTTCAAAGCCAAAATGTAATTAGCCTTATAAAGTATTCAACTATAATGCTATTATGGGAAAGGTTTTCTATTATAGACAGTCTACTGAATTCCTGTTTCTGGCTGTGTATACCTAAAATATTATTTTGAATTTTGGTCAAATGTTTTATTCGTCTGTTTAGGGTGGTCCGATTGCGCCATCAAGAGACAATCAGGCTAATCGTTTCATCTTGTAGCATTCAGGATACATTTACATGTCCAACAGGTCTGTAAATAGCATTGTTGGAAACGAGATTAGGCTAATGATGTAAACATTGCTGTCACCGGCGGCGAGTGGCTGTTGGAGGGGGGGGGATTCAACTCGGAAGGTAACCTTTTTCCCGCTATTATCGATGGGTGTCTTTCGTATGAGTGATTTTCTATCTACCCTGATTTCTATTTCTTTTCCTTTGTGAATGTCTTAATAGATTCATGGATTTTAAAAGCTTGAAATAGTGTATTGGACATCGATTAACATATCCTGTAACAAGGAAACTGTTTAAACTTGTAAAACAATCTATATCGTCATTTCAAATTGATTAGAGTGGTGTTTTTCAGTTCCTGAATGATTTCTATCAACCCTTATTTCTATTTCCTTTACTTCATGAATGTCTTAATAGATTTATTGATTTTAAAAGCTTGAAATAGTGTATTGGATATCGATTAATATATCCTGTAACAAGGAAACTGTTTAAACTAGTAAAACAATCTATATCGTCATTGGGTCATTCAATGACAAGTCGAATTTTTCCGTCGCAAAAAAAAATAGATTTGCACCATTTTTTTCTGTGGGTTCTTATTGTCATTAAGATTACTTTTGCCAAAGGAAAAATTTTTCCGGTCAGCAGGAGCTGAGGAATAAATCCCCGAAATTTTCCCTTTTTTTATTTTTTAGATGCGTGTTTTTACGGTGTATTTAACATTTGGCCTATTTATTTTTTTTAAGAAAAAAAAATAGCGAAAAGAAAGAGAAAATTTTTCTCTTTCTTTTGGTTTGTGTCCGGTAAAAAAAATTTCTCCCGTCTATCCACAAAAATTGATCCCAAGATTAAAATTTTGATTGAATTTTGACTGATTTGATTGAATTTTTTTCAGTACCTGGAAGATTTTCTATCTACTTTGATTTTTTTCTTTTACGTCATGAAAGTCTTAATAGATTCATTGATTTTAAAAGCTTGAAATAGTGTATTGGACATCGATTAACATATCATGTAACAAGGAAACTGTTTAAACTAGTAAAAAAATCTATATCGTCATTTCAAATCCATTGAAGTGGTGATTTTAAGTTCCTAGAAGATTTTCTATCTACTCTGATTTCTTTTTCTTTTACTTCATGAATGTCTTAATAGATTCATTGATTTTAAAAGCTTGAAATAGTGTATTGAACATCGATTAACATATCCTGTAACAAGGAAACTGTTTAAACTTGTAAAACAATCTATATCGTCATTACAAATCCATTGAAGTGGTGATTTTCAGTTCCTGGAAGATTTTATATCAAACCTTATTTCTATTTCTTTTCCTTCATGCATGTGTTAATATATTCGTTGATTTTAAAGACTTGAAATAGTGTATTGGACATCTATCAACATATCCTGTAACAAGGAAACCCTTGAAATTTGTAAAACAATCAGAATCGTCATTTCAAATTCATTGAAGTGGTGGTTTCCAGTTCCTGGGAGATTTTCTATCAACCCTTATTTCTATTTCTTTTCCTTCATGCATGTCTTAATAGATTCATTGATTTTAAAGACTTGAGATAGTCTATTGGACATCGATTAACATATCCTGTAACAAGGAAACTGTTTAAACTTGTAAAACAATCTATATCGTCATTACAAATCCATTGAAGTGGTGTTTTTAAGTTTCTGGAATATTTTATATCTACCCTGATTTCTATTTCTTTTCCTTCATGGGTGTCTTAATAGATCCATTGATTTTAAAGACTTGAAATAGTGAATTGGATAATCGATTATTATATCCTGTAACAAGGAAACTGTTTAAAATTTTAAAATAATCTATAACGTCATTTCGAATTCATTAATGTGGTGTTTTTAAGTTCCTGGAATATTTTATATCAACCCTTATTTCTATTTCTTTTCCTTCATAAATTCCTTGTCATTAATAGATTCATATATTTTTAAAATTTTAGATGAAGTGAATTATATGAGATAGAAAAGGTCTCCACCACGATTTGGAAATATTTCAGGCTAGATGTTTGGGACGTTTTTTTGGTATTTCTTCAACACCAATGCAACCTGTCACATGTAATGAGTTTTCTCTTATAACTATCGTAAAACAGAGTATTCTACACTGATTCAACACGAAAAATACCATTACATGTGATAGGAAAGGTCTCCACCATGATTTGGAAATATTTCAGGCTAGATGTTTGGGACGTTTTTTTGGTATTTCTTCAACACCAACGCAACCTGTCACATGTAATGAGTTTTCTCTTATAATTATCGTAAAATAGAGTATTCTACACTGATTCAACACGAAAAATACCATTACATGTGATAGGAATGGTCTCCACCACGATTTGGAAATATTTCAGCCTAGATGTTTGGGACGTTTTTTTTGGTATTTCTTCAACACCAATGCAACCTGTCACATGTAATGAGTTTTCTCTTATAATTATCGTAAAATAGAGTATTCTTCACTGATTCAACACGAAAAATACCATTACATGTGATAGGAATGGTCTCCACCACGATTTGGAAATATTTCAGCCTAGCTGTTTGGGATGTTTTTTTGGTATTTCTTCAACACCAATGCAACCTGTCATATGTAATGAGTTTTCTCTTATAATTATCGTAAAATAGAGTATTCTAAACTGATTCAACAAGAAAAATACCATTACATGTGATAGAAAAGGTCTCCACCACAATTTGAAAATATTTCAGGCTAGATGTTTGGGACGTTTTTTGGTATTTCTTCAACACCAATGCAACTTGTCACATGTAATGAGTTTTCTCTTACAATTATCGTAGAATAAAGTATTCTACACTGATTCAACACGAAAAATACCATTACAAGTGAAAGGAAAGGTCTCCACCATCATTTGGAAATATTTCAGCCTAGATGTTTGGGACGTTTTTTTGGTATTTCTTCAACATCAGTGCAACCTGTCACATATAATGAGTTTTCGCTTAAAATTACTGTAAAATAGAGTATTCGACACTGATTCAACACGAAAAATACCATTATATATGATAGAAAAGGTCTCCACCACGATTTTGAAATATTGCAGGTGAGATGTTTGGGACGTATTTTTGGCTTTTCTTCAACATCAGTGCAACCTATCATATATAATGAGTATGCTGGTATAATTATCGTAAAATAGAGTATTCTACACTGATTCAACACGAAAAATACCATTACATGTGATAGGAAAGGTCTCCACCACGATTTGGAAATATTTCAGGCTAGATGTTTGGGACGTTTTTTTGGTATTTCTTCAACACCAATGCAACCTGTCACATGTAATGAGTTTTCTCTTATAATTATCGTAAAATAGAGTATTCTACACTGATTCAACACGAAAAATACCATTACATGTGATAGGAATGGTCTCCACCACGATTTGGAAATATTTCAGCCTAGATGTTTGGGACGTTTTTTTGGTATTTCTTCAACACCAATGCAACCTGTCACATGTAATGAGTTTTCTCTTATAATTATCGTAAAATAAAGTATTCTTCACTGATTCAACACGAAAAATACCATTACATGTGATAGGAATGGTCTCCACCACGACTTGGAAATATTTCAGCCTAGCTGTTTGGGATGTTTTTTGGTATTTCTTCAACACCAATGCAACCTGTCATATGTAATGAGTTTTCTCTTATAATTATCGTAAAATAGAGTATTCTAAACTGATTCAACAAGAAAAATACCATTACATGTGATAGAAAAGGTCTCCACCACGATTTGAAAATATTTCAGGCTAGATGTTTGGGACGTTTTTTGGTATTTCTTCAACACCAATGCAACTTGTCACATGTAATGAGTTTTCTCTTACAATTATCGTAAAAAAGAGTATTCTACACTGATTCAACACGAAAAATACCATTACAAGTGAAAGGAAAGGTCTCCACCATCATTTGGAAATATTTCAGCCTAGATGTTTGGGACGTTTTTTTGGTATTTCTTCAACATCAGTGCAACCTGTCACATATAATGAGTTTTCGCTTAAAATTACTGTAAAAATGAGTATTCGACACTGATTCAACACGAAAAATACCATTATATATGATAGAAAAGGTCTCCACCACGATTTTGAAATATTGCAGGTGAGATGTTTGGGACGTATTTTTGGCTTTTCTTCAACATCAGTGCAACCTATCATATATAATGAGTATTCTGGTATAATTATCGTAAAATAGAGTATTCTACACTGATTCAACACGAAAAATACCATTACATGTGATAGGAAAGGTCTCCACCACGATTTGGAAATATTTCAGGCTAGATGTTTGGGACGTTTTTTTTGTATTTCTTCAACACCAATGCAACCTGTCACATGTAATGAGTTTTCTCTTATAATTATCGTAAAATAGAGTATTCTACACTGATTCAACATGAAAAATACCATTACATGTGATAGGAATGGTCTCCACCACGATTTGGAAATATTTCAGCCTAGATGTTTGGGACGTTTTTTTGGTATTTCTTCAACACCAATGCAACCTGTCACATGTAATGAGTTTTCTCTTATAATTATCGTAAAATAGAGTATTCTTCACTGATTCAACACGAAAAATACCATTACATGTGATAGGAAAGGTCTCCACCATGATTTGGAAATATTTCAGGCTAGATGTTTGGGACGTTTTTTTGGTATTTCTTCAACACCAACGCAACCTGTCACATGTAATGAGTTTTCTCTTATAATTATCGTAAAATAGAGTATTCTACACTGATTCAACACGAAAAATACCATTACATGTGATAGGAATGGTCTCCACCACGATTTGGAAATATTTCAGCCTAGATGTTTGGGACGTTTTTTTGGTATTTCTTCAACACCAATGCAACCTGTCACATGTAATGAGTTTTCTCTTATAATTATCGTAAAATAGAGTATTCTTCACTGATTCAACACGAAAAATACCATTACATGTGATAGGAATGGTCTTCCACCCCGATTTGGAAATATTTCAGCCTAGCTGTTTGGGATGTTTTTTTGGTATTTCTTCAACACCAATGCAACCTGTCATATGTAATGAGTTTTCTCTTATAATTATCGTAAAATAGAGTATTCTAAACTGATTCAACAAGAAAAATACCATTACATGTGATAGAAAAGGTCTCCACCACAATTTGAAAATATTTCAGGCTAGATGTTTGGGACGTTTTTTGGTATTTCTTCAACACCAATGCAACTTGTCACATGTAATGAGTTTTCTCTTACAATTATCGTAAAATAAAGTATTCTACACTGATTCAACACGAAAAATACCATTACAAGTGAAAGGAAAGGTCTCCACCATCATTTGGAAATATTTCAGCCTAGATGTTTGGGACGTTTTTTTGGTATTTCTTCAACATCAGTGCAACCTGTCACATATAATGAGTTTTCGCTTAAAATTACTGTAAAATAGAGTATTCGACACTGATTCAACAGAAAAATACCATTATATATGATAGAAAAGGTCTCCACCACGATTTTGAAATATTGCAGGTGAGATGTTTGGGACGTATTTTTGGCTTTTCTTCAACATCAGTGCAACCTATCATATATAATGAGTTTTCTCTTATAATTATCGTAAAATAGAGTATTCTACACTGATTCAACACGAAAAATACCATTACATGTGATAGGAAAGGTCTCCACCACGATTTGGAAATATTTCAGGCTAGATGTTTGGGACGTTTTTTTGGTATTTCTTCAACACCAATGCAACCTGTCACATGTAATGAGTTTTCTCTTATAATTATCGTAAAATAGAGTATTCTACACTGATTCAACACGAAAAATACCATTACATGTGATAGGAATGGTCTCCACCACGATTTGGAAATATTTCAGCCTAGATGTTTGGGACGTTTTTTTGGTATTTCTTCAACACCAATGCAACCTGTCACATGTAATGAGTTTTCTCTTATAATTATCGTAAAATAGAGTATTCTTCACTGATTCAACACGAAAAATACCATTATATGTGATAGGAATGGTCTCCACCACGATTTGGAAATATTTCAGGTGAGATGTTTGGGACGTATTTTTGGCTTTTCTTCAACATCAGTGCAACCTATCATATATAATGAGTATTCTGGTATAATTATTGTAAAACAGAGTATTTTACACTGATTAAACACGAAAAATACCATTATACAGTACCTACCGAAATTCTTTGGAAGCCCGAGAGGACCCCTTTTTCCGCTCCCATCCCTTTGTTTTTTCGTTGGTTCGAGAGAAAACAAAGGGATGGGAGCGGAAAAAAGGGGAATTCTACTTTTTCGTTTTTTTAACTTCAAATGAAACTGAGAAATATCAATCAAAAAAATTGAAAATTAGACCTGAAATAAAGCTAACACAGGTCGATTTTTGGAAAAAAAAGTCGCGTTCCCTAGCCCTAGCCGTTCAACTGGAAAAAAGGCCAAAGTGGCTTCATTTGCATAGGGTCCTCTCGGCTTTCCAAAGACTTTTACATCCGGCCAAAAGTACTTCAGGAAATGTAAACAAAAATCTATAAAAAATCAGAGGTGTTCCCACTACCTCTAGCTATCTCCACACCAAATTTCAAAGAATTTGGTTAAAAACTGTACTAATTAGAGGACTGCAAAAACAGCGTTTTTGCATAAGGTCCTCTCGGGCTTCCAAAGACTTTCGGTAGGTACTGTATGTACCGTGTAAACCAATGTTTGATGGGAAAGTTCTCCACCACGATTTGGAAATATTTCAGGTTAGATGTTTGGGACGTATTTTTGGTCTTTTCTTCAACAAATCTGAAAAGAACGAGAAAACAATTTGAATTTCAGAATGTGTATGGTGATGCTGTATTTTTTTTATGCATCATTTTATTTGGTTAAGATCAATGTAGTTCCTTGGACGAGCAATAGATGGTTCACAACATGTCGAGAAAAAACACGAAACTAAAAATCAAACATACTGAAAACTGTAGGCAGCGTACGTACGCCGCAAGGTACCCGAAGGGAATGTTAAGGGTATACTAGTTGGAATAGTAGAATTGCTGTATTGGTATAGTTTTATAAAGGCAGAGCTATAGAATAGTTATAGAATAAAAATAATATTCTGTTATAAAGGTAGGCCTATTATTAAGATTAATTAAGGTAAATTAATTATATTTAAAACAAAAATGTTATGCCCTTAGTTTCCGGAAGAATTTAATATGCAGAAATCGAGAAAGAGATGAAAAGCATATTTCCGCATGTTTCTATCCAAACATTAAATACAAATTCAATTCCCAAAAACCTAATATGATATGGTGCGGAGTAAGGGTAAGGCGTGACTTTGGTGCGGCGGAGGCTTCGCCCCGCCACCCCACGTCACACCGGATCTTGTTAAAATTAAATGTAAGTAACTACCTATCAGCACTTCTTTTACTGGAGATTGATAGCGTTAGGTGATAACATACAGTGACTTCTATTCTATCATACAATATTACTCCAACAGGATGATAATTTTGAAAAGAAAAATAAGACAGGCTAGAGATGGTCCAACAATCAACGGCGGTACTCTACGCTGTTTCTTCGATCCTGGGTCATGCTGGTCATATTCAATAGAGACGATGCTGTCATCCTGTCACATGTCTCTGTATTATCGTCTGCTGTAACAGCTATTGCAATTCTGTCAAAAAGTAACAAGAACTCCGTTTTATCAAACGCCTGAATTGATTGCAGCCAAATTTTCAGAATAGATGTACAAAATTGTAAGCTACCGATTACCGCCATTGAAATGCAATTAAATTGTTGATTATAATCAATAATTGCCAAAAACTAGTGCAGCCATCTATGTTGTGTTACGAGAACTGCAAAAAGCCATCTGTGTAGTGTTACGAGAACTGAGGGTGCCCATGTAAACCATACTGCAAACGAAACTTTGACCAGTAACCCTTCGGGTAATTTGATTCTTCCAGTAGCTCCGGTTATCAACAGCAGCAACGTCTGTCAGGGAAATGTGATAGGCTACATACATCGAGTGAATGAATAATAAGGTTATCGTCTAGGGTCCTTGAATATAACTTGTGTCGGCTCTTTTTGTCTGCGCTATGCTACTTCATGGAATTCAATGAAAAGGAGAAATAATCGGAGATAGACGTTTAGTGTTGCCCAGCATCAATGACACAAACCAGTAAGAGTCAGCTAAATATTTGTCATTGCAGCACAGGCATCAAACAACCGGAACAAAACACACATCAGCGTTCTCCGCGGAGCACAGCAGTAAACTGTTGAATAACAATCAAATTCACAACACGACCACAAACTCGCACACTCGCTCTAATAAGTTTCAAATTCACCTTCACAACATCCAAGCCGTTTTGTGCCTTTATTATATTTCAGAAGAAATGTGTTGTGTACTGTAGGCCTATATACCTATATTAAAGTTTCTTGCTGCTGTGTAACAGCTTATTTGCCTTTGTTGAGCAGAAACTAAATCTTATAGGAAGATGAAATTAGTCCAACGTGCTCCCAGCAACGCACAGCATGTATCTAGTCTAACAATAATCCGAGAGAAAGGCATCGAACTGAAATGCGAATGCGATAACCAGAAACTATACATCCATATTATATAGCTGCGTACGTATACATTTCGCGCTCAGCATATTATTACTCAGACGAAATGTGTGTCCAGTATGTAGGCTATTCGATCTACAGCAGCCAAATCGTATGAATATACGTACTGGGAAAGTGGAGATGTAATATACAGTTTGCTGCTGTATAGCTATATTCGTGCAAGCCCATTATTGTTTTCTATCTAGACAAAAAAGTGTATTTGTGTCTCGGCTTTGTATAAAATGCAGCGAACTTTTCAAATGGCAATGTGAGGAGAAGATTAATTCACGTAAAATTTATTTATGTTGCGCTAATTCAGAATTTACTGGATGGTCGCAATTAGGGTAAAACAGCGAACTGGGACACGGCCGGCGAAAACGCGAATTGGGACACAAATCGACTTTTTTTTCTTAAAGTAAAATACAAAAAATTTTGAGGTTTATTGCAAAATCTAATTAATTAAATTTAAAATATAGGGGGGGATACGCAATTAAGCAAAAGGGCGTCATATAATATTCAGAATTAAACGAGATATCGTTAATTGAAATTTCAGAATTTTGCTTACGGCCAAGAAATTTGGGCTCTGTGTTGGCTGTTAGCAAAAATAGTTACGGCATAAGGAATATCTAGAGTATAAGTGAAGTAATCCCTTAAATAATTATATCAAAAGATAGAGAATGAAAAGTTCTACAATATTGTAAAAGGTTTTGTCAGTATTTTGAATATTTATCGAAATATTTCATTACCAGGAAATGGAAGAAAAATGCGAATTTGGGACAGCAGACGCGAATTGGGACAAACAATTTTGAAAAAAAAAATTTTTTCGTTATTTCGCCATGTCTGTACATCAATCGACGCAGAATTTGAAGGCGAATCGATTGATGCATAAGGTTTAGGGTTTCATTTTGTCATTTAAGCATTTTTTGAAAAATAATATTTCAGGGACTCAGGATCGATTCTATCCAGGTTCAAGAAAATTGTCATTTCAACTTATTTGTTATTTATTCTTTTCATAAAATGGCATTAAAAGCGAATAGGGTTTCAGGAATTTTCGCGAAAATGTTTGAATTTTATGTCAATATTTGAATTAGATAATGGCTTTTCTTTCTCATAGTGCCCTATCTTATGTCCCAAACTATAGCCCCTTATTATTTTATTGGCAATATTATTTAATTCTTAACTTTTTTCATTAATCCCTTACACTTTCATAAAATGTTTGGGATTCGCTTTAAAAAATGCAAAAAGAACGAAAAACCGATATTTTTTTTGAAAAAATAGTTGCAGTTTTGCTGCCATAAGGTGCTATGATGCTAATTGGGACAGCCGAATGGGGGGCTTTGTCTATACTATACAATACTCTATCGCAGACATCTTCGAAACAAATCGTAGCTCCGAGGTTTAATGCTAGATTGGAATGCGCGGTATCCTTGGGGTATGAGGTTCGAATCACATATCCGGTAAAAACAAATAATTAATTCGTGGTTTAATTCCCAATTGTATTTATATCTTTTAAAAATTCCTGATTAACGTCCATTGTCAAATGAATTTTTTAAAAAAGTTATTCGGTAAGAATTCCCGCTCTGATCCCGCCATAAATCACTAGTAAGATCTTCAACAGATTCAAGACTTGAACCTTCGACCTTTGCATTAGCAATCTACTACCTTATCCACTAGACCACCAATAACATTTTTTTAAACATAACATGTTAACATTTTATTAGCGAAACCTAAGCCAACCACCCAATTTCATATCTATTTTCATTTGATATCGCGATTTCATTTCAAATGATCGCAATTATCAAAGAGAATAAGAATTGTTGCCGATAACACAATTAAATGATTGGTCATTTATGAGTATCGAACTCAGAACAAACGTCTTCATTCGCCGTGATTATACCGCTACGCCATTAAATATTGATAAATCATAAGGTAAAGCTAAACCTGGTTTTGCGTAAGTTTGGGACATTCGCAACACGGACGTCCAACTTCCCAATCGAATTTCTCGATAAATGAACAACAGAATTTAGTTAAGTTTTTTATTTTGTAAATCGTATGTTATACCTTTTTGATTAAGCTAATAAGTTCATAAGATTTTCAAAATCACATTTTTGTGCTGTTGAACAGTTTTGAAACACGATCGAAATTGTTTAGCAGACTGAAAAACTTTTTGACAGCTCAATATTTTGATTTTTTAAATCAGAATATCTTAATATTTTTCTATTGCACCATACTTAGTGTCTTAAGCAATTCGATTCAGAAAAAAATTCTGCGTCGAATGAAATAATTAGTTTTTAAAAATAAGTCTGTCCCAATTAGCATTTTTTGTCCCATGATTACACGTTTTGTCCCATAATTCGCATTTCGTCGATACACGTAAATGCCATAAGAAAGTCTATTAGGAAAAACGCTGTCCCAGTTCGCTGTTTTACCCTAATGAAGCGGAAGATACCAGCACCTCTCCCCAACTTTATTACGCCGTAGGGCTATGCTGCATATATTTACAACGCGCATGAATAAATAAAAGCTATATAAAACGGTGTTTTATAACGATCTGTGGTCGACCGTGAACAAGCCAATGAAGCCAGCGCTGTTATTATAGGGGAAAGATTTCAAGGACCTACTGCTGTGCTCGGATTTCTCTTATATAAATGTCTCACCATAATTTTAAATTTTTTTCCCGATGCTGCAACTCGGGTCAAAAAGTTCAAATTCAATTCAGTTCTCCTGGAGAAATTAAACTTTTTTTTTAAATTTCCATCCGAATATAACAGGCCTATTCGTGAAAATTGTACATGTTGTAATAGGTTTTATTCGTCAGTGTAGATGTATAGCATTTAAAATCTGTGGAATATAATTTGGGAAATTAACTGCTCGAGTAATATAATAAAGTTTACTGCTGCGTTATCACATACATATAGCCTACACGAACCATGACCCCATCTAAGTGTGATGCAATACTCCAACTATGCTGTGGTATAGATCTAACGTATACAATTGGAAAGGAGCGTGAGAATAATCGGAGTTGTGTGTCTC
The DNA here is from genome assembly GCF_021134715.1 of Daphnia pulex. Lineage (NCBI taxonomy): Eukaryota > Metazoa > Arthropoda > Branchiopoda > Diplostraca > Daphniidae > Daphnia > Daphnia pulex. The sequence continues at coordinate 6,587,127 of NC_060024.1, read as the reverse complement.
CCGTTATCATCAAGTTAGCTAGAGAGAGAGAGAATCTACACCATCAATTGAAAAAGAGATGATGAGGTCTTTGTCTAACACAATCTATAGTCATACACCACCATGCAAGATGAAGAAGAAAGAAAGAAAAGAAGGAGGAAAGGATGCGCTCGACGTGATGCGATGATGACGCAGCAGCGAACACAAACGCAAGTGAAAACAACAAAAGAGGGAAAGTAAAATAGTATAGACAAGATAAAGTTGGAGCAGAGAGAGAGAGACACACAGCACAGCAATAAACCATGGCAAAAGCCCGTGACTGCGTGACTCTCACCATCAAGGTTATGAAGAACACACAGGAGAGAAAATAACAACACAACAAACAGCACACACACACACACATATAGCTGCGAGGTTCATCCTTCGTCTCTCGTTATCCATGTTTAGACAATTCCCGAACGATTCCGGTCATTGCCAGCAGATAGGCCATGTCTATATGCATACTATGCGCGTGTGTGTGTGTGTTTGCTCTTATAGTGATGGTGACCTTGGTCAGCGTGCCAGCTTTATATGATTTTCATGCTGATATTATAATTCTTAAGACATATATAGACAAGAGCAGCAGCAGCTGGATGAGAGTTTCTTATAACGTGATGGCTGTTTTAGACATTTGGCCATCCAAGCAGCACGTTTGGATAGATATAAAGGATTCATTCACATTATTATTTTAGATATTTTACACTGATTAGAAAAACAATTTCGAGATGTGTGCAAATGCGCTTTTATCTTTTATTATAAGTTTGTTCTGGTTATTAAAACAATCGACTGAAATTGTATTGAAATGGATGTAATAACGATGTTCATCCTTTCCAATCGAGCGCGGCATGTTTTGTTGATGAGGTTGACTGCTGTGCAGCGCCATTGTTGTGTCGCGTAAAATGCAGTAAAAATCCAGTTGTGTTTTCTCTCCTTGACCATCGCTATTAACTTTAAGACAAAGGGGAAAGCAATCGATGTATATAGCCGGGCCGTATTTTAATTATATGTAGCGCTTTTATGCACATGCGCGGCAATTTGATTTTGAAATTATCGAATTGTTCTCTCGTATATTTATTTTATAGGATGTCGGAGAGAAATGACGAATTCAAGGTTTATGTAACTTAAATCTACCGGCCGCCTTGAAACGGGAACAACACATGTGCTGATGGAAAAATCCTTGAATATTGGAAAAGCGATTATAGGTCCTCAAGGTTAATTGTATACCAACCGTTGGAGACACCGCTGCTGCTGATGCCAGCAGAATAAGCCAACGCTGTATCAAATTCAAAACCGGTTGTATATTACTATAATGTTGTATCGACTATTGCTGCGTGGGTTTTTTAATTCCTTTCGGCTCCAGTTGACCGTTGAATTGGCCAATATTATATTTTCCGCCAATTGGATGTTGAATTTGCTGCTGGACTAAATAAAAACAGCACTGCCAGCACATTGCCGAAATAGGCTACATATAATGCCACTGTTATAAAAGGCGTTTATTTGAAAATTACACAGTATAGACAGCAACTTTCGAATTTAAAAAACTCGTTCAACTCGCGCGCAAAAAAATCGTACGAAATTGAAGATAATGTCGTCCTATATATTTCTCGTCGTATAATTTTCCTCTCTTGCGAAACGTTTCGTATATACCATGAACTTAGCCACACATAGGCTATATATATGTGTGTTCTGTTGCATTCCCTGAAGGCTAATAATATTTTAAAACGCTTCATAGCATTTGAAATAATATAATTGGCCGATGTGACTGCCTAATGATTACGGATGTTCCCCTTTTCTCATTTTGATATTGGGCCATTTTATATTCTGGTGTTGGTCCTATGGAAGAATAATAAAGCAAAACTGCGATGAAACAAAAGAAAAAGAGAAAACTTTTTTGTTTTAGACAGCGGCACAGAATGATATGCGGGATCGTACATTATTTTTTTATAAATCACTGCCGCCATCATCCTATCAAAATGGAGATTGAGTGAGACTGCATGTGCGGATGTTGTATTTTTTTCATATGTAGAGCGACAGGTGCTGCGTTTGCTGCGGTTTTCGTCCATTATACGCTGCTGTGTGTATGTATACTGACCGTATATAAATATATCAGTGCCGGTTATTTTACGAGTCATTTCCATGCGAAAAAATAGTAGAGAAAATCTCCATCGTGTTTCGCCTATTTGCGCTAGAATAAACGGCTGATGAGATGAGACAATTATTGGTTCTTGTTCGTTAAACAACTAGTTCAGTTACATATTCTACAGAATTTAATATACATACAGGAATAAACAAAAAACAAATATGTTTAATTATCTCATGGCAGATGCTATATAGGCTGAATATTATTCCAGCAACTCTCTCTCCACAAATATCGCATATAGAAATGTGGTGAGAGATATTTTTAGATAGTGCTGGGCGAAGCGAAACTTAATTATTATGCGATGTGTATTTTTTGTTATTTGTTTCGAGAGTGATGATCTCTCTTGATATAATATTTCCCGCGCGTGCGCATATACACTTTCAAATCATTAAAAACGTTGTATAAGAATGTGTGATTTGTCGAGTGAGATGCCAGCATAAGTCGTTCACCCCTTTCACACCTTCTCAAGAAAATGAACAAAGAAAAAAGGTGAAATTTTGTCATTTTTCCAGCACTTTTGAAATTGGTCAGAATGGATGCAATAAAAAACAAACAAGATGCAGACGATCAAAATCTTCTTCAGGATGATGACTCTCTCTTTTGATCTTGATTGTATACGTATATTCAAAATCACGAAGCTCTTATTAACAAAAGAAATGATAGCTAGAATTCGAATTTATATCTAAACAGGAAGCGCATCAGCGAATAAGAATCATCGACATCCATCTCAGTCAGCTGTGCTTTTTATATCTACATCTCGGCGTGTCGACATCGAAAGCCAACAGCAAAACGGAAGTATACAAGCATAGGGCCTAGAATCAAAAAAAGAGAAAATGTCGAATAGTTTTATTCCAGTTGAGTCAATAAAAAAATTGGCCCGTTTTTATATGTACATTTAGACATTTTTAAACAAAGAAATTCTAGTTATTTATTTAGAATACAACAGGTCTACATTGATGAAGTTCCGCTCTTGCGTAATTGTGTGGATAAGGCAGAGCATATCATAGGAGGTAGCCTATAGGATGCGCAAATAAAACAATCATGTCAGCGTGAATTGTGTAATCTTGGAACGAGTTACGAGTCAAGCCGCTTTCTCGCGACCCACACAGCACGCAGCAGCAGCCAGCAGCAGCAGCCGGCACGTCTCGTTTTTCTACAATTCGAATAATTATCTCTGTGTGTCAACACGAAATGGGAAAAATGTGTCAAACAACAGCACAACTAAACCAGCGCTATTTACACAATAGAAAAAGAAGACAAAACAAATCTCTAATTGTTATGTCTGCGTATAATAATGTTTTTGTTTCTGAAAAATTGGAATAGTTGGAATGTTGAAATGGCGCAGGTGTTGTTGATCGTTAGATTGCTTGATAGGTATAAGTGTAATAGGGGAATATACATAAAATAGCAATTTTTCTCTTTTAATTTATGCATGTAGAAAGTCATTTTGGATTGTGCAAGCAAATTTCCCCGGCCCTTTTTAATCATTTTGCATGTGGAGCCAATCAAAACATTTTTTTTTAGATCGCGCTAGCCTCGCATATGGGATATAACTGGAGCCACCAGCACCCCATGGTATTTTTTTTTTTGCCAATATATAAATGTCAAAATGTTAATATTATCTGTAACAATCAATTAATCGACATCTGGTCTGACTGCGAAATTCAAAAGAATATTATATCCTTTTGTATTAGCCTACACACCTGAAAGACCAATTAGTAGCTGATTTCATCCAGAATCGAATATAATATACAAAACAAAGTCATAACATTTTATCTGTGATGTGCCATTCACCCGTGTTGGACGTGAGTGGCGACTATGCACTCCGCCATTTCTATGATGCAATCAGCAATTTATTTATGTACGAACGAGAATCGGGAGTAATATGATGCAGTCGACACCCAACTTGAATAGCCTAAACGACGAAAATTGTAGAAAAGGTATAGTATAGTATTTCGTGCGATGAAAGAAAAAGAAAATAACAATGGCCATAGCACAAGTGCTGGCATACCACGCATAAAGCGGCAGCACAATAATGGTATTAAGTGTTGCACGAAGAAAAGAAAGCGCTAGATTATATTAGTAGGCTATATGTATACGTATAGTATATATAATATTCTTTGGTTTCCCGCTTTGATGGGAAAGAGCACGCACGACTAAATACTTGCCCCAGGCCTGCCAAAATAAACCTCCATTCATACATATTAAATAATACAATAGCTAGGCCTACACTACATTAGATTGTATCATTTAGATTTGAATGATTTATTCGAGAAAGATATTTTCAAATCAGCCGCTCTGATTATTATAATAGGCTACACGGACGTGATTTGATGGAAAATGTTATAACAGCCAAGGGAAGAGGAAATGTAAACGGTGTCAAAGGTGTCGCTGTTAATGTCGCCCAAATTATTGTCTAAACAAAAAAAGGCGGAAAACAAAATCTTTGCTACACGTTATTCCGTTACGTACCGTAGTAGTGATAAATAAACTGCTGGGTGTCTATAGATGATTACTGTTATATGAAAAGATGTAGGAAATTGCTCTGATGACGGCACACTCCTCCTCCTGCTGTGTACAGACAAAAAAGTCTTATGTCTTATATATTTCCACGATGAATTTGGCCTTTTGTCAACTTGTATAAAGGTGTTGTTTCACGACACGCAAGTGGATAAGTCTATATATTAGAAATATTCCTCTTTGAAAATAGAGAAAAAATATAATAGTCAACCGAATAATGTAATAAGATTTAGGAGCACACGCCTTGACCCGAATCGCAGCATTTCCCTTTATACAATATGGTCAACTATCCGATTTTGTGGAGTTTATAACTGTCTGAATTTCTTGGAATATATTTGGCGCATAAATTATGTTATTGAATAACAAAAAAAGGCAAAGTGACTGATGTGTCTGAGTTCCATTTCAACACAAAGGACATTTGAATGGCCGTGATTATACAATACGCGCCCTGTGGCTCCTATATTATCATTTCAATGCGCAGAATATCTAAACGCATAGTAGAAAGTTATTTAGCCTATAGGATGTATTACGCTGGCTGATGTGTGTAATATATCCGCGTAATCTTGATTCATAACGACTTCCTTGTAGCTCTCAACAATCTGCTGCGGTCAGCATCATCTGAAATTTATAGTAGGCTACACAATAATATCGTGTGAGACATGGAAAAGCTCAAGGGGTCCGGCCACACCCGGCGATACAATTGTATTAGCCCTATATAGTCGGCGAATATAATATGATACATCCGCATATAGTCCAAGCAGCAACAAAAACAATCAAAGTGGAAAAAGAAAGTCAAAAGATAGCACCCCTACGGTGGTTTTCCATAAATTAATATCATTCCTCTTGCTGTGTATAGTGTATATTGCCGATCTTCTATTCTATCTTCTATTCTTTTGTATCTATTTTTTCTTCTTCTTCTTCTGCGCATTCCTTTTCACCTATCACAGCACACACGCCCAAAAAACAAAACAAAAAAAGAGTTGAAGAAACTTTTCTGGCTGTGCACATCTCTTGATGTATACATATAACTTTCTTTCTTTTCTCTCTCATCTCTAGGCTATACACGATGCAGACATGGAAGAACTTTTTTCTTCTCTCCTTTCTTCTATAGTCTATACACAGAGAGAAGATGGGGAAAGAGAGATAAGAATAAAAATCTTTGACTTTTTCCTTCTCTCTCTTCTTCTTTCTTCTTCTGCTTCAGCTGCTGCTGCTGCTGTTGTCGATGGATATACTTTTTGGGGGCAAGTCTGACCTACTGGCCCTATTATATCTCGCTATGCAGCACCGCATTCGCTTGGGATCATTTTTCCTTTTCAGTTTTTTGTTTTTTCTGAAAAATTCCTGATGAAATTATTTTTTTAAAATTTCGTTTGAGTTTTATATTTGCGGGACCCCGAAAATAACCCGACAAAACACTCAGCACAGACATACTTGTGTGCTGCTGAGCTCAAGTGGATGATATACATTCCATAATAATAGTTTTCTATTTTCTGTACTGCAACAGCAATTGAGGACGTGACACTCGAAAGGAAATTCCCTATTAAAATTTTTACACAAATTGATCGATCGTAGATGATATTTAGTAACTGCTGGGAAATGTATATGATGAAATTTACATGTACACTATATTTCGCCACATGAATGAATGTCATTTTGGTCTGTTACATTCAATTCTTATAGAAGAAATTCACTTTTTTTCCCGTTTGTCGCATTTTCTCTTTGTCGTGTGTTAATAATATGGAAACCATATTGTCTTTTCTCTCTCCATTCATTTCTCTTTCTATACTCACAATTTGTCACGCGGATATATAGCTATATACATGTGCAGCAGTTGATTGAACCTCATCTAGCCGAGAAATTCATTTTATATTTCCCAGCCACTTTTTCTTTTCAATTCGCGTCATCGCGGAATTTCGATTGTTGGAATTTTCCTTTTTTTCTTTTATTACTTTTGAAATTGGAATGACGTCACGTCCAACTTTTCATTTCCTTTTCAATTTCCCGCGTTCTCTCCTTGTACCTCCGGTCAGTCCCCCCCCCTCCACCCCACCAAAACAAAATGAGCTTATATAATTTCCTGCACTAATTATCAAATCAGAATATTAGACTATAGACACCTGTTTTTTTTAAACAAAAGTTAAATTATGCACGCATGAAAGAGAAAGCTTAGATCTATTTCCACCGAGTATATTGAAAATGAAAATGATTCCCATCCATATATATTCGTGTAATCCATCAGCCATGTGATTATCGGGCAAAGTCCAAAGGCTATTAGATGAATATGTATAACGTCTGGGTAATATATAAAACAAGTTGAGTCTGTGCTGGGATGCTGCCCAATTCTCGGCTGTCTGAGTCACCTGCAGCGGTATACCTGCAGCAGCAGCAAGCGGTTGTGTTTTTTTGAAACGTGATTGATCTGCAAAAAGCCCCCCGGGGCCAAACGTCTAGGAGAAAATCAAAGACCCTATAGCGCGCATTTTAAATTTTGTTTTTTTGTTTTTCCATCTCTCAGCAAAAGGAAAAAGAAAAGCGAAAATGCTGATGCCCGCGTGCGGCGTTTGATGTTGTACTGCGCCTCGGGGGCATGAGCCACTCCTATATGCGGATGGGTTTGAATGCGGTGCTGGGCAACCTGTTGCGCCTCCCCCTTTTTTGTTTCCTATATCCCCACCAAACAAAAAGGGGCTCTCAGCTCAGGACATTCAGTCGACCACCAGAGTCTGAGTCGGTCGGTCGTGCGTGAATTTCGTTCGTATTAAATTGGTTGTTTCAAATCGCGCGCTCGAATAGGCCTACAAATAAATCAAAGTTGATTTTCAGTTATCACGGTGATTCTTTCAATTTTTTGACATTTCAATCAAATAATATTTACCGAGTGAATTCAATCGCATCGGGAGTATCTATCATCTATACACGCCTGTTGATTTTTCAACGCGAAAGAATATAATAAGGTAAAGGGTTTGGTTTCATTTGGGAATTTCTGGTGATGGTGAAGCGGAAGGAAATGCCAAAATAAAATTTTTATTTTGGTTACAAAAAGAAAGAAAAGAAATGGGGAGGATGTGTGTGTGTAATGTCATTGGACCATTAGAGGGCTAGAAAGAGAAAAAAGGGTCAGAGTGCGCAGCACCTGGAGGGGCTCTCGAAATTTCAAAAAACAGAAAAACCCCAAAACATTTTTCCAGGAAAGAAAATCAAAATGTGTTTTCTTTATTTCCTTAGAAAGGAGTAGGGTTGGTTGTCCTAGTGGCACGATGACCCTGTTGAACTTTCCATTTTTTTTTCCTTTTTCTTTTTCAAAAGATTTTTTATTTTTTTCTAGAAATTGAATTCAAATGACTTTCGTGGAAAAATAAAAAAGAGGCTCTCACCGTATGGGGGCGTTTTATTATTATCCAATAGCACCAATAGCACATTTTTTGAGGGGGAAATTTGAAAAAAAGTGACCAAAAGTTCAAGGGCTCATATTGGAATAACGACAGTGTGTGGGAAAGTCATCGACACATTCGTTCAAAACATCTGCTGGATGAATAATATATGCCAACGGGGGTGGAGTGGGGTGCAGTAGACAAAAGTCTATAAGGAAGAATCTCGACTCCTCCGGCCGGATGTTGAAAAAAGAACACTCCTACGACTCCTACACATTTTACTAAGTTTTCTGCAATGTGACGTAGTAGTAGCTATGGGAAAACGTGGCTATTGTGCGATGACGTCAACATTATCTCGTTTTTATTTTTATTCTTTCGCCGATGCGTCATCGCCTTAAAACTTTTAAATTTTTTCTCCCAGTCATTTTGATTTTTTGCGCAATTCAATTTTCGTTTAAATTTTAAATTTTCGCGCCGCTGTGAAATGTTGTATACAATCGAAAAAATAATAATACTGTGGGGTTGTATTGTATAGCACAGTCGAAAGAAATAGAAGAAAGGAGTTACGTATAAAGGAAGATTCGAATAACCAGCCCGCAGGCGATTTGATTTCACGCGTGAAACGTTGAAAAGCGACGGTTGGGGATTACAGAAAAACCTTGAAAATCTTCTGCTTAGTGCTTACTTCTTCTTTCTTGTTGATGTTGGATTTTCACGTTTGATGGATTGAATTCAGCTCGGCCTTGATTTCGGTTTGAATTATTATTAACGGATAACGTCTGGAAATAAATGCGGTCGCAGGAAGTTGACGTCGTTTTGGTCCCAACGTGATAAATGATCCATTGGGTGCGCGTTTAACGGCCGGAAAGAATGGAGACGGACCTTGGAAAAATAAAATAAAAAGTTGGCGGATATTTTTCGCGAAATTTTTAAAAAAGAAATAATTTTTCAAGTTTGTTTTTCAAATTATACCCCGGGAAAATATAAATTAAATTGAAATTTTTTAAAAATGAAATGGTCACCTTGTAGACGTCCTGTCACTTTGCTAACGACCGGAAGTCGATTCACACCTTGGCATTTCAATACTTAAAAAGAAAAGAAAAATAAACATTTTTCGTGTTTAGCCAAGCGAAAATCTTTTTATTTTTATGGACCCTTCTTATATGCTGGCCAGCTGTGTGCGTGTGCGTGAGGGAGACTATGACGCCGGTCACGTTTTGTTGGGACGATGATGGCCCAAGGCGCTATCCCGCTCGATGGTCCGTCACTCCCGAAAATTTTATTTATACAAAAGACAATAAACCTACAAAAAAGAAGAAATAGGAATTTTTGTTTTTTCTTTTAGCTTCTTTAACTTGGTTTTTACCTTCGTATGTGTACACCGGCCAATGTTTGTTTCACTTTCTGCTTGCGGTTGACCACCACCACCACCACCAGCAGCACCACCAAAAAAATAGAAAAACAAAAGAATTTTTATTTACAATTTTGCTGTCCAATTTTGGTCAATGGACCGTCTAAACTTTCCCCTTTCGATCAATTTGTGAAGTGGCGCTATAACCCAAATAAAAATACAAATTCCAATAGAGCCACCCCGATGTTTTTTTATAAATTTCAAAATTTGCTCATTCGAATCGAAACTATTTTAAAAAGATAAATAAATAAATTTTTATTAAGATTAGGGAGTCGACCGGAAGTATTAGGTCATTAGGGAGAGAGAGAGAGCAAATACAGTCTCCTGTTTCGCCATACTCCCACGCAGATGTACCGGTCGTGAAGGGGCTCAAGTTTGGCTGCTGCTGGGATGTGGGCCACTTGTTCCCACCACAAAAAGAAGAAGAAAGAAAATTGGTGTCGCATTGCAGCATTTTCTCTCTCGTCTCTTTTGGCTTTGTTTGATATCACCCTAGGGCTGGTTATATATTGAATCACGTCCGGAATCGCATCATCTTTATTTCTACCAACAAATTGATTTGTTGTTATTCATCCAACCCAAAAATGGCGATTGTACGAAAGTGGTTGGCTAAAAACATTCGATTGTTGGCATTGCCCGCGGTTGAACGGTTGAACCTTTAACGTGGAATGTTTGTCTTGACCATCTGCCAAAAAAAAATTCCAACATTTTATTTTTATATTTTATTTTATTTATTTAAATCAATTCGGCGCAGATAAGACGAAAATGTGGAGTCGTGACGGATTGAAAAGCGGAACGTCATCGGCCATGATGTACCGCTCCACTCCGCACCTGTTTGTCTACCAGCCGTGCGAGGATGACGACGATGCGGCCGTGACGCCGCCGCCGACGGCGATGACATCCGCCTCGACCGTCGCCTTGCGGATGATGCACCACGACGAGCTGCTGCTGACGGACGCTGGCGAGGACACGGAGCCCTCCGATTCCGGTTACGCCGCCTCCTCTTCCGGCTCGGGATCGGCTACTACACCCGAGGCTATTTACTACTCCGCCATGGAACTGACGTCGTCGTCGTTGGCGTCGGCGTCGCATCGCATCAAGGAGAAGGACGCCATCCGCCGTTTGAGTTTCATCAAATACGCCGCCGGCGGCGGCGACGTCTACAGCAACGGAAGTAGCGGCGGCGGCAGCAGCGGCGGTAGTGACGGCTCGTCCGTCGACGACGATCCGCTCATCCATCCCGTCATCCATCAGCATCAAAGCAAACAGCAACACCACCACCAGCTGACCGAGCTGGAACTCTTGAGGGTCGAAACTTTCTTCAGAGGCAATCAGACGCAGATTTTTGTCGGCAAATCGCTGGCCAATTTGTAATTATTATTTAATTTTTTTTTCAAATATTTAATTGGTAAATTTTAAATTCAAAATCTTAAATAATTTAATAGTAAATATTTTAATTAGCCTATTTTAATTTTTTTATTTTAGTAAAATTATTCATTCGATTGAAATTACAAAATTTTGAATTTAATTTTTTGGGGTATTATTTTAATTTTAATTGATTTTCATTTTAATGATTTAAATGTAATTAGTTATTTGTTAAAATGATTAATCCCTATTGCGGAATTATTTCAGGTATTTGAGACAGGCCAAGAGTCTTGTGGGTTTGAATCGCTGCTCCAGCCAGCCGGACGTTTGCGTCCGCACTCTGCAGAGGCAGACGGACAGACTGACGGACTGGCAGTTGAAATTCACCGGCATCCCGGTGGTGCTGCTGGACCTGGGCGGAACGAAATCGCGCCGCCAGCGACGGATCCAGCTGATTTTGGCCGAACGCGGAACCGGATTCACTTTGTGGTCGGACACGATCGACAATTTGAGCAACTACGAGGCGGCCGGACCGACGTTCCACACGATGAGGACGTCGACCGACCACCGTCAAATCGCCGGCCTGAGCTTCGACGCTGCCGACGCTGCCCAGCAGTTCTTCCGGCACATCGAGACGCTGACGTCCGATCCGGCCAACATCCGTCTGTCGACGCCCAAAAGAGCCTCGAGGACTTCGAGTTTGTTGCGATTCTGGATGACGGGCAAGTCCAGCGGTGGTGGCCACAAGATTAAAACGCCGGCCAAGATTCCACCACCACGCAAGTGCGACATTTCCCAGCCTTGCTTCTTCCAGCACGTGACCAGCGTCGACTCGACGGATCGTGGCAAGTTCTTTTCCCTTCAGGCCTTTGTGCCCAGCAATCAATGACAAGTTTTGGATTTATTAATTTTGGTTATTTTTTTTTCGGATCTCATGTGATAGCCACTTTTCAAATTGATATGCAAATTATTATTTTTTGTCTCTTTCTGTTTTACACGTGTGATGGGCATCTAACATCTGCAAAGGCTCACCATTTTGACAGTTTTGGTTGCGAACAACTTGGAACGTTTTGTTTGCCACTTGTTTGTACCAAAAGGATTTTTGTTTGGGCAGGTTATATGCCCTGCGTTGTATCATTGTGCCTTATTTACATCTAAATATTATGTGTGTGTGTCTTGTTGAAATTGTTAGTCGCTTGCTGTCATATGTCAAATCAGAAATAATTGTCCAGTCAGCCAATTCATTATATTCTATCTGCTCGTTCATATTCCCTGCAACTTCATTAGAGCTCAAACTGATTGCAATTGGCTGGGCTACACAACGAATTAAAAGCAATCTAAAAGAATAACGTTTGGTGTGTGCTTCTATTACTATAACTCTCCTTCGTAAATTAGCTCATTTTCTCATCATATGTATACTAATAACCAGCTTTCGTTCACATGTCATATAAATTAACTCGATATCATTTTTGTATCTAAGTCATATAAGATTGAGACTGGTTTTGCCTCCCCTTCATACTTTGTGTATACGCATTCGTGAATGTCAATAGTTATTATTGTAATAACAATAAAAAATATATTACACTTAATTCCTTTTTCTATAGCTCTCAAATGATTTCCCACGTTTTCCATCGAATAAAAACGAATGTCCCCCCACCTAAAAGATCTGCGTCCAGAATATGCACATAAAGAATTACAAATTCAGTTCCTGTCAAAACAACAACGAAATGTTGATGAATCTGCTCACACGCCACCAGAAAACCAAACAAACAAATGCCAGTCGCCAACCGCAATTCCGGCAGATCTTATTTTGTCTTTCGTTTTCTCTTTTTGTGCAAAAATGTTTTCACTAATGAGGAAAAAAGGAACTGCAATGTGAAAGCTGAAGAAAAACAAAAACACAAATGTCATTTCAGGCGGAACGCAATTTTGATGTATGTATAATAATAATATGATGAACGAGCAGTTACACACACACACACACATGATGGCTGATGTGAGGAAAAAAGGGGAAGAATTAATTCTGAATTATTTTGAAATTAATTAAAAAAAGCGATTCAATTTTAGTCTCGGTTTGACGTAACTATTAAAAGAAATGCGAAACGTTTCAATCGTGATGTGATGATGCAAATATATATAAATCATATTCAAGTTGATACAATTAGAGATACCAATGAGGGGAGGGGTCTGCAAAGATGAAATTAAGGTACAAGACGTTAAACCAAAATGAGAATAAGGTGGGCAAAACCAAAAATTGAATTCAGATTCGGTGAGAGTTGACTAGAAATGTCTCTGCCAAAAGTTGCTGCCATTTTGTTGTTGTTGTTCAGGGTAGTACAAGGCCGACGGCTGTCGATGGATTGGAGGTGGAGGTGTGGTGGTGGTTGTTGGACGGTGGCGGGTCCAGCAGAGAGCCGCAGGGGTCGCTGACGGATTGGATGAGTCGATCGGCCATCCCCTGGGCGAAGCTTTCGAGCGGTTGCTGGACCGAAGGCGCCGATTTGGACGTCAGCGGCAGAGTGCGAGGCCTGGGCACCGGCTGCTGGAACGAGAACGAGGCCGACGATGAGCTCATCCAGTCCAGCACTTGCTGCATCGACTGCTGGAGATCGTTGACTTGACGCTCGAGGACTTGGTGCGACTGACGCAATTTGGCCAACTCGTCGCCATCCGCACAGGATGATCCGGGTCTCGACATCCGGGCCGTCGCCGGAATTCCGTTGCTCATCGACAGACTGGCGCTGGGGTGGGCCGTGGTGGTGCGGGCCGGCTGGCGGGACATGAGGTGCTCGACGTGCTCTTCCGCCCGGCTGATCCGCATGTGATTCTTCAGCCGGACCACCGCCGGATCCAAATTCCGGGTCTGGTAGCCTCGCCAGACTTTCTGGATGGCCACGGCCGCTTGGGTCTCCGACAACTTCGACGGTGTCGATTTGATCGACTGGGCCGATGGGGCCATGGCCGTCGACGAAGACGATCCGCTCCGCTCCACTCCGCTCTTCCGGGTCGGCAATTTGGAGACGGGCTTGGCCGTCCGAGGCTGCTGCGACACCGAGCGGTTGTACAGCGGCTTGCGCGTTTGCTGGGCCGCAGAGGCCGCTCGCCTCAGCGTCGCCTGCCCGGCCAGGTCGTCGTCGTCGTCCAGGCCGTAGTGCTGGGCCGAAACGGGTCGGGCTGGGCGACTGGGAGGCACCAGAGTGGCGCTGGTTAGACTGGAGCTCCGCTCCAGGGCCAAATTAGCCGACGAAGGGTCCAGGCTTTGATACATCAAGGCCGGCATGGGCTCCAAGCTCAAATCGTCTTCATAAGTCGATTTGACGGGCGCCTTGGCCGACTTGGCCGTCACCGCCGCCAGGTCTTTGGGTGGCGAAACCTGTTTCCGGAGTGGCACCGTTTTCTTGACGGCCGGCGACGTCGAAGGCTGGACCGAGCGTCGAGTGGGAGTCGGTGATGAAGTGGCCGAGACGGCCAGCTGGAGATCGCAGTGATTCTGACGGGCCAAATTGAGTATTTTGTCCAGTTTGCCGGAACTGCACTCGGCGTCCGATTGAGATCCGTTGGCGACGCCCCCAACGTCCGGCCGGATGGCAATCAAATAGGCCACCAACTCGTCGTGCTGGCCAATTTTGAACTGGCGCCCTCGGCCCAGCGAGAATAGCCACTCGGCCACCAGACTCTCCTTGGCGCTGACTAGAGTTTCGTCCATGATTTTCAGGCCCGGCAGCCAGTTGAGCAGGAAAGGCCGGCAGCCGTCGCCGTAAGAGCAGCAAGGATTGCCCGACAGGCTGAATAGTTCCAAGTAGACTAGGTGGGACAGACGGGACACCTCGTTCAGGTCCGTCAGGGCGTTTTCGGCCAAGGTCAAGGCCGTCAGACTGGGCGGCAGGAACTTGTCGCAAAACTGGAGCGTCTTGATGCGGTTCGACTGCAGGTGGAGCCGGCGCAGCAGCTTCATGCTGGACAGATCCGGTATCGTCGTGATGGCGTTGTCGGACAGGTCCAGGTGTTCCAGCAGCAGGTTGGCATTGAGATGTTCGATGCTTTTGATGTTGTTGCCCGCCAGGTTGAGGTGGGAGAGATACTTCATGTCCTTCAAGCCTTCTATCGAGACTATGCTGTTGTGCGAGAGGTTCAACACTCTCAGGCTGTACAGCCTAGCCACCCCGTACATTCTGACTAGCTGATTGTGAGATGCCGAAAACTGTGGAATGAAAGAAACAAATTATCGTGTATGATGATCACCGTAAATTTCTCAACAACAATTTACCTTGATGAGGCTGCAGTAGGTCTCAACATTTTCCAATCTAGCAATATCGTTGTGGTCCAGCAGCAAGGTGCTGTAGTGCAGGTTGCCTGGCGCTGGGTCAACTTTCTTCAAGTGTTGACGAGTCAGATTCAGCACCTCTGGGCTATCTATTGGGGAGGAACACCAAGAACAGTACGAGATTAAACATCTTCATTGGGGAGGGGGACTGCACATCTGCAAAAATATACAGAGGCATCCAATTTTACAACCGTCGGCAAGTTAACCTAAACAACTTGGGCGGCAGTTCTGAAAGAGCTGAGATACAAGCATGTTGTGGCCAAAATAAAGTGTGATTTTAAATTTCGCAAGACAAATTGTTTTACAAAACCAACTGCATTCCAAAATCGCATATTTAAACATAAAAAAATCTGAAATTAGTAAATTACCAACGGCAGACGCCATCGTATGTTGTTTGTTGAAAACCTACTGCTGCTGTCATGCAGACAAAATAAATAAATAATTCAAATAATTTTTTGAAAATTCCTCAATATCAAATACCAGACAATGAAAAATTTTGAATCAGTCTTTGAAAAATAGCTTTTAAAAATTTCCCTTCGTTTAAAAATGTCGAAAAACGATTTTCTCCCGAATTTCGCAACGAACGCCCCATTATTCAAATTCGGCAACGTGGGTTCGTGTCTCCGTTCCGTTTCTCTCTTTCAAGAAGAGGCTTCGTCAAAATAGCTCGATTCTTTTCGTCAGTTCGTCTCTGAATAAGCCACAATGAAGTAAGTAATTTCTGTTCATTTTTATCCGGATTTTTCAGTTTCATCGCTGGTCAAACTGTTTCAAATGGATATCCAACAAATTGCTCACAATTTTCTACGTTATTGTTGTGTTTCAGGATTTCACTGTGCCACTACAGCGGCTACAAGATCTATCCCGGAAAGGGAAAGACTATGGTCAGGACCGATGGAAGGGTAAGCAGCGTTATTTTCTATTGATTTCCATGTTGTCTTAATGTAAACTGATTACTAAATTTCAAATCTTCTCTACAGACCTACCAATTTTTGGACTCGAAATGCGAGCGCGCGCATTTGATGAAGAGGAACCCCCGTAACACAACCTGGACTGTGCTTTACAGGTAATGCAAGTTGACAGCTTCATCAGCAAGTTTGTTTCATTCCTTTTAAAATCTGTTTTCTCTTGTCCAGGCGTAAGCACAAGAAGGGCCAGATTGAAGAACTTGCCAAGAAGAAGACCAGGAAGACCCAGAAGTTCCAGCGAGCCATTGTTGGTGCATCTCTGACTGAGATCTTGGCCAAGCGTAACCAGAAACCTGAAGTCCGCAAGGCTCAGAGAGATCAGGCCATCAAGTGAGTTTTGTTTACAGTGTTAAGGAACCACCTGGTTGACAGACACCTCAGAGTGCATGTTTTTTCTAATTTACTTGGTGAGTGTGAACTAATGTCATGTTCGTTTTCTCTAGGGCTGCCAAGGAGAAGCAAAAGGCTTCCAAGGCCCAGAAGAAGGCCGCCATGGCACCACCTAAAGCCGCTAAAGCTCCCAAGACGAAAGCTGCGCGACCATCCCAGAAGATGAAGCCCCAAGTCGGTGGCAAACGTTAAATGGTTTTCGTAACATCTGGTGTAATTTTTATCTTTCAAACTGTTTGAATTACACCCTCCATCGACGTCAATTTCAAATCGTTTATTCATTTTTATTTTTCCTAAATTTTTTTGGGTTAATTTACAATTTTTGTTAGCTAGATTGGTCCCACATGGCCCAGTACTCTTGTGTTTGCATCTCACTCAGTCTGGAAACTGTCCGGTCGTAGGCGAATAGTTCCTCTTCTCCCGTGAAAATGCTAGCCCCCTGATGTAATCAAACAAATTTAGTATAAAAACTTATTTACACGATTGAAATTTGACAGTGAAAAAAAGTTAAAACCTGGTTGCCTTCGATGTTTGAAGCGTCTATTAAAAGTGACTGTTGATGTGCATCATCTTTCTCTTTGGAAAACAATTGAGACAAGGGCCGTTCTGCACTGATTATGACCCTGACTCTGCTATCGTACAACGTGTCGATTAACGTAATGAACCGTCGAGCGGGAGACTTGATTTTCAAGTTTAATTGTGGTACACCGCGAACGATAACTGTGTGAAAAATTTTGCTCAATTGCAGGTAATCGACAGCTCCCAGGGGTCGATCGCAAATTTCTTCGAAATGGCAATCGAGTACCCGGCCGCAGGCCCGGTTGAAAGTCACGTGTCTTCCTTGCACGATAAAAGATCGCGACCGGACCGTGTCGTTTTCTTTGGAACACAACAATTTGAACAATCGGTTGACTTCCTCTTCAGCTCGACCATCTTCAGACCTGCCCAGGGTTAAATATTTTATTAATCGAATCGAAACTTGACGGAAATGGGATGTGTGGAATAATTTACGAAAAGTAAAACTTTTGTCCACCGCTGGCCGCTGCTAGCTGACGGTAATCGATGCCCGAATCGAGGCAATGAACGTTGCAGTGATCAGTAAGGACTCGTATGAAAGGCAGGAAATTGGTCCTCTGAAGTCCGTTTTTGTACAGATCTTCCGGCGGGCGGTTACTCGTTGCTACCACGATAACTCCGCGAGAAAAGAGTTCGGTGAAGAGTCTCTTCAGGATCATAGCATCTCCAATGTCTGTCACCTAAACAACATTTAGAAATGTTTCTTTTGATTATTCAAGAAAAAATTGATTTTATCAGGAAGAATTACCTGAAATTCATCAAAGCAAATGAGCCAACTCTCTTCGGCAATGTTTGACGCCACAGGCGGGATGGGATCGTAATGATTGGCTCGTGAATTTTTATCGCCAGAGTTTCGAACGAAATTGTTCTTGAGCGAGTGGATGCGCCGGTGAATGTCCAGCATGAAAGAATTGAAGTGGACGCGTTTCTTCTTGTCTGTCGGCGCTGTGTCGTGGAACAGATCCATGATCATGGTCTTGCCACCCCCAACAGCTCCGTGGATGTAGAGGCCTTTGGGGGCATCAACTTCTTTCCGTATGCCAAGCCATCTGGAAAGCAAACCAGGTTGGTTGGCGGGTGTGTATCCCTGGATCGAATCAAATGTGTCCTGGAGTTTTAAAATGGCTTGTAGTTGATGCTTGTCTTCCAACAGGTGGCCTGATTTGATTCTTGCCTGGTATGTGGCCAACGGTCCTGAATCAATCACTTCTTTGGGTTCTGCTGTAGCAAATCCCCGTTGGCCTGCCAAGTGTGCCAAAACGAGAAATGAGTTTGAGACTGTTGTAGAATTAGGTTTTAATTAAAATCATCAATTATTATCTGGAAGAAACTTAAGTTGAGTAGTTACCTCTGGCCAGAAATGCGAGCTTGGGCCCAAAGTGGGGGAACAAGATAATATCGTTAGTCATTTCCCATAACGGGAGCCGATAAAGAGGTGCGTGAATTCTGTACATATTTAATTAGTCTTTTTGAAATTGAGTCCTAGTAACAAAAACAATAGAAAAAAAACCGGGATTTTCACAAATTCTTTAGTTTCATAATGCATATATATACAAAACAAACAGGAATTTTGGGGTCTTTGGGAGCAGACGAAAATCGTATGCAACATTGCCGGTGCGGGCAAGGTGAAGGTTGCCGTGGGCTATGGACCTATGGTAAAAGAAAGAGGGCAAGAGCCCAAGAGGGAAAGACAACAGACACCACTTCGGCCGTAAATCCTTGTCAATTGTCAAAGTTTTTTGTCAAAGTTGAGATCCTATGAGCTGCTTGCTTAAATTAGCCAACCCTTTGCCAAAATTAGCCAACAGTTGGAAGTAAAAAGCCGGGAAAAAAGCCCGAAACCCGAAACACCTCCTGTAGTAGGACTAGAGACCAAGTTTCTTTGACTCCACGTTTCATTTCCCTTGAAAGAGTTGCGCAATATACATTTTGTTCATCTCCAATCTCCCATCATGTTAATCCAAAATCAAATGAAATCTTTTTCTAGATATTTTTTTATAGAAGGGTTGAAAAATAAGCAAAGGATCTTTTTTCCGAGCTTTTTTCCTACACGTTCCTACAAAGCCTTGAAAAAGTTGTTGCCTGCCAGGCAATGCCTGGCAGTAAAATAACTTGAAAAGTGAAATACGAGTTTTCTCCCCTAATGCTGGCTTTTCACACTCTTGCAATGTACACCTCATCGGTTGGCTCGTAATAGGAGATCGAGGAGATCTCTGTGGCAGTCGGAGCTTAAAAAATCTAGGACAAGCGTTTTGGTATTTATAAAACAAATGCTTCGTCTTTCCATTTTGGACCTGTTTCCGGTGGGGTTCCCTGTTAAAATTATGTTTATTCGTGCGTGTCATCTGATTTCTTGATGGAAGAGACATGTTTGTCATTTCCTGATTTTATTTTTAATTGGGTTGTTAATTAGTCAAAAGAACGATAACCAATTCTATTCTTTGGATTTCAGTTCTTTGACGGACTTTAGTTCAAAATTTGTATTAAAATTCTTGGGAGTTAAAACAGATGCCGCCGGAAAAACTAATTCTTGACATCAAACATATTTGATTTTTTTTGTTAATCCACAGGCAGTCGCCTTTAACAAAGATCAGAAGAAATTAGTTAAAGGCACGGCTGACAAATGGAAGACGTGGGCCATCAAACTCTTGGCGTCGTCAAAGAGCACCAAAAGTCGAGACGGTAATTATTTTTCTATGATTACGTCAACCTTTATTATCAACACTTAATTCTGGAAAAAAATTACAGAGGTTTTGGACGAATTCCCGGAATTGCTGCAACGTTCCATCGATAGGATCAAAGACACCAACACCAAGTTGAAGAGGATCGCCAACGAGAAAAAGGAGAATCGCCTGTCAGTGTTCCAGTGCAACCAGAAGGAAAAGAAGAAAAACTATTCCGGAGAAGATGATCCCACTTACGGCCCGCGGAATTGCGACATTGGTAAATCTTCGTCTATCAAATTGCATCATCTTTTTATTGTTGTGTGAAAACTCAACACGCCAACATCTTGTTACAACAGCCGTGGTGGACAGGATCAAGGCCGGAACTTTGCTGGATATGGATTACTTCTGTCTCGGTTGTCATGTGGCAATTATGGGCCCGTGTATGGAACATCCGCTCTTCTTTGGAAGTTTATGCAATCGCGAATGTAAGGTGATGATAGTCTATTCTCTTTTTCCCAATTAATTATGAGCGCTGAATAATTGTTTTTCTTTCTTATGTTATTTTTGCAGAATGAACTTCTGGCAACGAGTTTTACGGCAGAATCCCACGGCCTCTTTCAGCCCCGCTCCGACTGGGCCTTAAAAGTAATATTTACCTTTTTCACTAGCGATTTTACAGAATATTTTTTGACAGTTTCTCCGACAGCTGAGAAGTTTCCTTCACCAAGATTTACCCGTCCAACTGAACCGGCATCTGTCCAAGAAAGAGCAAACCAGCTCTTCGCGTCGTCGTACTCCACGACAATCTCGGAGCCGTCAACTGCGCCCTCAATTCACTGCGTCTTGAATGGGATGAGTAGGCCTATTGGGCCTACGATCTATGGAACAAAGTGTACGAGCTCAACGGCGTTGAATTCGCAGTCCTGAAAAACACCACTCAAATGAAGGACGAAGAATGGGCCAAATTGTGTCCCGTTCATTTACTCGTTTCTTGCCTCCCAGCCACAAGAAATTTGATCCCAAGCGTCACCAACCCGCCGGCCGAGAAGTGGGTAGAACAATTTTCAGAAGGAGGTACGTTCACGAGTATTTCTTATATTTTTTTATTTACAATGAAACTGAGTTTCTCATTTTTGGATTCAGAAATGAAAAAGATTTTTTTTTCATTTTAAGATTGAGAAATCCAAGTCTCACTTTCTTTTTCTATCTTCTTTTATAGTATGTGTTTTGAAGATGGACATCGTTGTTTTTGCGTCGCGTAGAAAGATCTGAACGTTCAAAACATTTTCAAAAAGTTTGCAATTGTTTTTCATCTCCGGAGAATAAAAACAAAAAAAATAGTACTGCTCATTTTTTTTAACTCTCGTAATTGCATGCGTGCTAAAGAAATTAAAAAAATATGGATATCCATAGCCAATATTTAAAAAAATCATATTATTATGTTTTTAAATAAATGATTGTACGTAAGAGTAAATAAAGACAAATGGTGCACTTTATTAAGTATGTATTGTATAGGCCTGTATCCTATAAATTGCATACTGCACATGTATAGAAATGTTGAAGAAGATATATGACTTATTTATTTTTCTGGCTGAATAAAGTCGCTTCAGGCGCGGGACTCTTTTTCTCGGAAATGTACACGACGTTGACGAGAATGTGAGACTCTTGTTCCGTCTCGTAATGGGAGCCAAACAAGGGCATCAACATTTTTCTCAAATAAAAAAAAAACAAACAAAAAATTTGATTTCACCCACCGCATGCAATCGGAGTGGACCGACTGAACGGCAAGACGGCCACATCACCATGCATCGTACCAGCCAGCGTGCCACAAACAATTCTGCGCTTTTGTTTTTTCCTTTTGATTTCAACATACGCAAACTGCATCATTTGTTCGTAATGAAATAACTGCTGACTGCCCGTGTGTTGTGTCTGCCGCTTAGACCATTCACCAGAAATCGCATCCAAGGTATAGACCCAGCACGCGGGACGGGCAACTGTTCACTTATAGGCCTCAATAATTCACAACCGGCGTCCAGTTATTTTGCGCAGCGAATAGATGGCAAACCGCATCGCCCACACTTTTCTATAATTCATATCAAATGATAAAAATGAAAATATTGTAGCCTACTGCTTTTTTCCCTCCCTTTTTTATTATTTATTTTTTTTGGAAAATCATTTTCAATCGGATTTTGATTTTCATTGGAATTTCATCAATTTCATTCAATTTCATTCAATTTTCATTTGGAAAATTAAAAAAAGTTGTCGGGGCCTCACCCTCTTTTCTTTTGATTATAATCAATAGCTTATTATTCGATTGTCGTTTTCATTCTTTTTCAATATTTTCTTCCCCGTTTTTACTGTGCTTGGGTCGAATTCTGAACATGAAACTCCCCCCCCCCTCCCCCCAACTGGGTGGGCACCAGCCTTGTTTTTGATATTAGACTAAACGCTATGGCGTAAAGAGTCTAAAGGTTGTGCATGCCACAATGATGCAGGCCTATTAGTAATGGTAGTAACTAGTATAGGCCTTTAGTGATGTGGAGGGAGACCCGCAGTTTCGGGGACCGACGGGAAAACAGAAAAAAAAAACACTTCTTCTTTTATTTCGTGCTGTGTCTGCTGCTGTCGTATCCTTTTTATTTCATTTCATTTTGTTTTTTCGTTTTCTCGGTTGTTTTTGTTGCTTTTATTTTTACTTTGGAGATTTTCCACAGCTTTTTTCTTTCTTTCAAAAGGTTCATTCAACCGTTAAGCAAAAGGAAATTAAAATGTGTTTTTTTAAAGGCGGCCGAACCGAATGTTTTCCTATTCTTTTTCTTTTATGAAAAAAAAAAAATTTATTTCGTACGTATCAGTTCTATGGATTGGAAATATTTTCCCATTTTTAATTTTTATGTATTTTTTATTTCTTCCGCATTTTTATATTTTTAAACTAAAAATACGGGGTTTAGGAATATTTTTTTGAGTTGACAATGCCGGAATGAACCATTCCCCGCCCACGCAGCGTTTAAGCAAATCAGATACAGCTGAAGTGTCACGCCCCTTTTTTCTTGCTGCTCTTTTTTTAGTTTAGATCTACTACTAGTGCGTTGTGTTGCCCATTTCCTGTTGAGCTTTCGTCTACAACAGAACACTTTTTATTTGTTATTGTTACATTTTTACTTAACGAGAAGTAAGTACTTGCTCGTCCGTACAGTTTGTTAAAATTAACAAATTGTACAGGCGAGCAAACTTATCACTTCCCGTTAAGTAAATTTTATTTAGTTAAAAAGCTCAGGTTACGATAATTTTTTTAAACTCCTTGCTTTTTTTTGTCATCTTTTCTTTTTAAAAGGCAGGGGCGTAGTGTCGCTGTCTAGTTTCTGGGGGTGGGGGGGGGGTTTAGAGGGAAGTCAATTATAAGGGTTATAGGGGTTGTTGTTGTGGTTTACCGTACTCTGAGGAGTATTGGTAATGGTCTAGTTGCGACCGTGGATAACGACTAATTGATCGTCAAGACAGTCCGAAACCCGTTTGGAATACAATTCGTAAAGTAAATTTAAGCTCGAATTCCGAAACTTGGAATAAAATTGAAAAATGGCATTATTTTTCCACGATAAAAAAAAATCCTTTGGTAAAATGTTTCTTCATCATATGAAGAACAGGCGATAAAAAAATTAAGCAAATCTATTGTTTTTGCGACGAAAAAATTCGATATTCGGCGGAATGACCCAGTTGTTAATGCCAGGCAAAATAGAGTCCGTTTTTTTGAGAAATTGGTTGAGCGTCTTCTTTGACGCCGTGAGACGTAAAAAATTTAAAAAGTGAAAAATGAATTGAAATGTGGGAAAACATATATTCTCTAAGACATCAGAGTCCAGTTTGGAGGCCTCAGCATCTTTCTGCTGATTGCCATCAACAACAACAGATGTGGAGAGCACATCTTCATCGAAACAAAATTTCAGGCATGTACGAGCCAAGAGAGAAGATTTATTTTTCTCTCTTAGCTGTTTTACTTTTCTAGGGCTCAGTTCTAGCTTCGACTAAAGAGATTAGATTAAACATTACGCCCCGAAGGCAATAATCGTCAAGATGACGAGGCAATAATATCCAGCAATAATAGGCCAAATCTTGAGATGGGCTGCTGGGGAATCAATACATTCCCAACAAACGAAAATAGGGAGAGAAAATAAAATTAAGACATCCGTGGAGGGAAGGTGAGGGAAGAAAAAATATCTGATGGGAAATTGGAGGGCAAGGGCAGGGAGAGAAGAGAGAAAAAATGTATTTCTTTGAGGGCAAAAACGACATCAAATGAGTATTTTTGGTTTGCCTTTTTTGTGAGTGGAGTAATCACGAAAGTGAAACTGACTCGCTGGATCAATAGAATGTTTGCAAAGCTCTCTCAAAATTTCAACCCAATTGACAAACGATTCGTTGGTCTGGTAGGTTGATGTCAATTTTGAACTCGTGTCGTCCCGAAAAGTTTTGTCTCAATAGGTAAGGCTTGTACCTTGTACCTCTCGAAAGCAATGAGAAGAAGTTTGGTAGCTTCATGAGGGTTGCTCTGATTAGAGACTGGTTTTAACGATGTGAAAAAAAATTGGGGTGTGGGTAATTGACCGCGTGCAATTTCAGCAGTGATTTGGATCCGGCTTTGGATTGCGTCATTATTTGTGCAATAAGGAGAGTAACATACTCTCGGTCGACAGATCGGCATTTTGCAGGACGACTTTGCAGGTACCCGCTGGAGTGGGGATAGTCGGAACCATTTTTTTAGTACGTTTGTTCAGTCGATGGGAAATCAGGGGAAAAACTGGGTAAAACGGGAAATTGGGGAAAATTGGAAGAATGAGGAAAATGATTTTCGAAATGAAAAAATTTCGAAATCGGTGGGTTTGAATCTCACTACTTACAAGCCTTTTTCCATAGTCCACAGTAAAAAAATGGTGCAAATCCTCTTCTTAGGGAGGAAGAGGGCGTGTGAAAAAAGGGGGACCCACATTGCCTCCCGCGATGAGACGTCTGTCGATGTTGAGATATAACCTGGAGATGATGTGGAGGTCTCGGCGGGCGAATATCAGAATGTGGAAGACATCAACGGCTGTTTTAAAAATATATTGGAAACTTGAGTCATGTTCCGTATACTCTGTGTTATACCGATCGCATCGCGGGTAGTCTTCTGCGAGGATGGTTAGCGAAGTAGGAGGAAGCTTCTCGTTTCCTGATCTGTTACCATAGTTGATAAAATGTCCTTCTTCTTGTTGTCAACTTATCGTCTCAAGCTTCTTCTTGGAATATTAAACAATGATCCCGCCCCCGTTCCACACGGCCCACAGAGAGGATGTGTTTGGGGGAATCCTTAAGTTTCCTCTCTTTACTTTTTTTTCCCGTAGACCCGATAGAGAGTTGTTGAAAACGAGGGCCAATGAGACTCGAATTTTAGAAAAGTTGGCAAGGTCCGAAAAGACAACAACGATTGATAAGATACATTTTCTGTAACTAAATTACAGATCATGTTTAGCTCGTTGATTCTTCCGTCAACTTCCAAGAATCCTGTCCTGCTCAACGTTGAAGATGTAATTGGCGATGAAGTTCATGAACTGAGCCTGGTTTGATCTCGATCTCTGATCATTCGCAATTCTCGATCTCGACCAGATCTCTGCCTTTTGACTTGATGTCTCTCCACGTCAGCACTATCTGCAGCAGCACTACTTTGGTTTGAGGTATCCCCCATTTCGTGTTTGATTTAAACACAGCGGGAAGGCTGATTGAAATGCATGCTCAGGTTGATCTGATCCGGGCAGATTTTTCTCATTCGGTGGTACACTGGGGATAGGGGATAGGGGGGCTAGTTGTCGGTTGGTGTGACATATACAGGAAACAGTTTGTTCGGCGATTCCGGTGTCCACCTCGTCGAACAAATTAATTAATTAATTTTAATTAATTAACGCCACTTTTGGAGTGGCTGTGGAGAATGTCACTAATAGTTGCCACATTAACATTTCGAGGTTTAAAATGCTTTACTGGAATCTGCTGAGAAACCTAATGCAATTATACCCTCAAAAGAACAAAAAACACAAGTTATTAAACAGTAAAATAACTCCCAGCAGAGTTATTAATACGGACGAGGACCACGTCTCCTCCGCTTCGGCAGCAAATGCTGAAATAATGTTTCTTCTTCAATCTGATATTACAAGCACTCCCTATGGTTGAGCTTATTGAGATCGGGCATCATCGAATACGACCGAATAATTTGACTCCTGAGAAGATGTCTCGGCTCATAGTCGAGCATGAATTTTTCAATTTGTTCCGACTCTTGTACTTGATGCATCACATCGCGAATAATCAAACGATTATATTGGACTGTCATGCCAAAGTTTCTGGATATAAAGTGTAAAGGTTCGTCTCTTACATTTTTTTAAATATTTCTCCGCTGTTTTGTATCCATGAAAATGGTCAATTAATCTTTCTTTAACTGTGGCGTATTCGTCCACACCACTTTCCAAAACGTATTTTGTAACTTTTTGAGCTCTGTCTGTCATCTTTTTATATAACTCTAAGACCATTTTTTCGTCAGAAAATCCTGAATTACTCACAATTTTCTCAAATGTATCCAACCATGAATCAAATCTTTTGAGAGGCCCACCCAAAAAAAAAGATAGAGAATGTAAGCTCGACCTTGTGTGTTGGCTTTTCGCAAAATCAGACAGCTCTGACACCTTGGCATACCCATGATTGTTACTACTCGCCATTTCGGTTATGTCGGGGTTTATTAGAAGATTCCGCGCCGTTGCCCCGATTGAACGAACGTTACTCTTAGTCTGAATCCTATCGATTGTACTGGGATTCTTCTCTGTTGACCCCGATTTCGCCTGATTCTCCTGCCTATCGACTGGTAGTTCTCTTCCGCCGGGCGAGTTGATAACGCTAGAACCTGTCTTAAGGTCTTCTTTGCCTCCCTCAAGCGAATATTCTATATCTGTACCAGAGCTTGACTTCGGTTCCTCAGAGGAGGAAGACGGTTTAATCTGTTGCTCAATCTGGCTATCTCTGAACGGAGAGGCTGAACTGGATATATCTTGTTGATCTCCGTTAAGTAAGTCCCTATCGTTTGAATGTTTTCTAGAAATATTTTTTTGAGGTTTAACAGACTTTCTATTAAGAAGAAAGAGGTGTTTCCAATCTCCTTTACGAGGTTGTGATATAATCCCCTTCCTCGTCTAGTACTTGCTCTCTTCTTGGTGAGAAATTTAAAAATTCCTCTCCTTCTTTCGGCACGAAGTCGAGAAGCTCGTGAAGACTGTGACCCGAGAAGAAACGTCAGAATTTGTCTTGCCTGGTCTACTAGGGTCTCCACTAAGTGTCGAAACTGTGAATCGGTCCTCGCTAGAATTGCTACACGCTCTAATAATCTTTCCTAGAAATTCCTCCTCTCTTTGAGTCATACCAGAACGCGCGTCAATGCCGTTAATTCGATCGGGGTTTGATTCGTTTCCCAAGCCTGAAGATCCTGCAACAACCGAATCAGTTGTTCCCAAACCAGCTGTCTGCCCGATCGGAGGCTAGTTGTCGGGTGGGGTTTTACATATTCGGCAAAACGGTTTTTTCGGCGCGATTCTAGTTGTTACCTCGTCGTCGAATCACCATGGTTTATCGGGGGCTTCATATGTACAATTGTCCTGATTTGCACTGCAATAGAATGACAGTTATTTCAATTACAATTATATTGTGACAATATTGTAAGGGTAACGTAATTGGGTGGGAGTAAGTAAACGATACAGATCATCAGTAGACAAATTCGCCAGGTGAGCGTCCATCCGACGCCGAAAGTTAACATATGCAGCGATCCTCTCCTGAGTCGTATAGCCTGGAAAGAAAAAAAAAGATATATATGTATATAAATAAACGAAGAAACAAATAACAAAAAAATATATATATAAATAAAATACGATAAAATGGCGAGGGAACGAGACTAAAGTCACTTACTGGTCAATAGGGTAGCCCTCCTAAGTAATTGCCCTCCAGGACATACTGCGTTTCAAAATCGTATGGGTCTGGGGGAGGACTCGAGGATCTCTCAGAAGAGGGTACAGTCGGCGGCCAGATGGTGTAAGGATGTTGACTGATTGAATAAATGTATTGGTAACGGAGGTAAGGGAGTTGGTCGAAAGATGACCAGTATAATAATGAAGCTAAGAGAAGACTGAAGGGTAATATAAATATATTCCTAGCGGGGTAACATACCCTCCGGAGAGCGATAGGAGAACAGGACGTGTAAGATGATACATATGACGTCATCACATGTCCTTTTTTTCAAATACAGTTAAACATGTACTAAAAGGGTGCTGCAAACGTATCAATTTGTGTAGCGGTCTGGTCGCTTCGTTGTCCGGGTAGATCGTCGTAGTACAGAAAACGTAGGCGGCTTTGGTTTTCCGCGCTGGCGAGGTTTAGCTTGTTTAGGCGATGCTTCTGGTGCGAGAGGCATCAGCTTCGTTGTTGACGCTGTTCCTGGCTTAACCGTTATCGGTGCAGGGGTTACTGGCGTCGGCGTTGATTTCGTTCCTGGCATAACTGGTATCCTTTTCTGGAGCAACCGGCGGTTACGGCGGAAGAGTCGACCTGCTGGTGTCTTCAAAAAATAGTCCCGATGTGGACCAATTCCACCACAACGGCTGGGGTTGACCATCACTTCGAAATGGGGTGCTGAATGACGACATGATCGCCTATAGAGAGAGATGGAAGTTGATGAGCTGTTTTATTGTAATGCTGAATCTGAACTTCTTTGGCACGTCTCGCCTTTTTTTCCAGGACATCAGTCTTTTGTTGCCATTCTGGAGCTAATGAGCGACGATGAGCGGGTAGCGCGTCTCGAACGGGGCGGTTAAGCACCATCTGTGCCGGGGAGGCTGCGCCTGAACGAGGTGCGTTCCTGAATAACAATAATGATTTAGCGAACTTATCAACGTTGAATGATCCTGCTATCCAAGATCCAGCGATGAGTTTCTTCGTGCTCTTGACGGCGGCTTCGGCTAAACGATTTGATTGAGGGTAGTGCGGCGATGAGGTTCCTGTTGAAAAACCCAAATCCTTCGCGAAATTTGTAAACACCATTGCGTTAAACTGGGGATTGTTGTCGCTCCATACTCTTACGGGAGCACCAGGTCCATGAACAAAAAATTCGCGAGAGGCATCGACGATGCGTCGAGCAGTAGTGTTCTTGTCCTTAAACGGAATGACGTCAGGCCATCCGCTATATTGGTCGACGAGAATGAGATGGATCTGCTCGACGGATCTGCTCGAATGGGCGTGTTGCTGTTTCACGCTGTTGAAGCGGCTCACGGGGAAGCGAAGGCTGATGTTCAGTGCAATGTTTGCATGACTGAGCTGCCATGTCAATATCGTTGTCCACACTGGGCCAGTATAACGATAATCGTGGACGTTGTTTTAGCTTGGTCGCGCCTTGATGCATCTGAATAAGGTCCTGAAGGATCGGGCGGCGACATGACTCCAGAATGACGATCCTGGCTCCGGTCATGATCATCCCATCCGACTCGTCGATTGCAAGCTGAGTCCGTATATGTTCCAAAACGGACAAAGTGAAAGAGAGAGATTACATTTATTATTAGGGAAACCATTGATGATGGCTTCTCTCAGTTCGATCATTTGTTTGTCTTCAAGCGCTGCCGTCTTGATTCTGTCCAAAACCGGGTCTGTAACAGAAATGTCAGAGCAATTGATCGTACTAATGATGGCCGCTCTTGCTGAAAAAGAGGGTGGCCCCTCGGCTAGCTCGTCGTCGGGAGATGCGATGTCGACGGGTGCGCGAGATAGCGCGTCAGCCGTTTTGTTTGTAATTTTCTACCTGTTATAGTTTTCAAGTAATTTAAGAAAAACTAAGGGGGCCCACAAGAAATTGTAGAGTTTTTTCGGGTTTTTTTACATCAGTTTTCAAACGAACCAGACCGTAAAAAAAAAAAAAAAAAATTTAAGATAGAAAGATTCCCCCCCCCTCTACAGATATCTCGCCCCGTTTTTTATCTGAATTTTATTAGCAGAGATGTCAACGCTGAAAATCCAGAAATTTCCCGCCATTTTCAAAATTTTCGCCATCAAAAAATTTCATTTTTCCACGCCATCTAGCGGCCGATTTTGAATATGCAAAGGGGAAATTCTTCTCGGCTATTTAGTATTTAGAATTGTTTCAAAAATTAATTAACAATTATAAAAGTGCTTTAAAATGGGCATAACAACTATAAAATTGTTATTTATAATTGTTAATTATTGTTTGAGTGTTGTTAATGTTGTTAATCCTTTAGTTTGAATTCCAAACAAAAATGCTTTATTTAAGGGGAAAATTCATCGGACTAATTGTACAGCCAACACTTTTCTCCATTTAAATGTCCCTGGATTTTAGTAAATCGTTGGCGAAATATATTGTCGTTTTGGTTATTATTATGTTGCACCCTGTTTACATTATTGAGAGTGAAGACTTCGTACATACCATCTAGTGGTTTGCAGTCGAGTCAGTGGATGAGAGACCACAAAAAATGTCATTTCGTGAATGAAGATGGCGTCTTCAGTCCACCCATCCATTTGAAGCATAGCGTGAGCATAGCATGAGTAATATAGGCTATGGTTGAAGAAAACAATTGTAATAATATTTACACATTTCAATATTTGCCGCGCTGGCCCGTCCTGCCTACGCATTAAAAGAATGCCAAGGTATATCAAAGATCATAAATTTGCGTGCGCAATTGGCCCAATTGCGCAGTGAATTAACCTTAATATACCAGACAAACCTTTTTTTTCCGACTCGTCTAAGTATTTACGTTGTCTACTTTTCCCCGTGCAATCTTTATTCTCTGCCGTCTCATTGGTCTCTAAGCTTTTCTACTTATCTCGCCAATCATCCATCCGTCCCTCACATGATGTAGGGTATCAGCAGCGTCTGGGGCAATCATGACAATCGATAAATACACCAACCGCAGCACAACCATCTCTAAAGACGAGCTAGAGAATAAATATCACGTCAAAGACAAAAAGCTTTGATAGCTGATGCTATAGACGATGCCCCAAACGCAAAACATCTCTAAAGTGAATTGGACTTTTGTCTTTCATACCAAAATCCAATCATTATCAAAACTGCCGCCAATCAGAAAACGAGAAAACGCTCGACTCTATATATACTTAAACAATTTAATTAATGGCTGCTTGTTTCCAGCTTTGATGTCGAAAGAGGATCAATCGCCACACAGCAGTTCAATTCGTAGAAATGAAAATCTGCCACGGCAGCAGCAGCACGTCCCACACACAGCAGCACATAATGGAAACGTTTATATATATAAATAAATATATAATAAAAGTCGTAAGATATAGATTGACGGTAATAGAAAAATCTCCGGCAATCTCCAGCACATCACAGCAAAGACGGGCGGTACGTGGAAAATCCAGAACGAGAGAAAAATGATTCTATAAAAGAGAGTCTTATATAAATAACTATATATGTGCCAGATTACAGATCTATATAGATATATAAATGATGGAGGCTGGCGTGGTTGTTATCGCCGCGTGAACGCTCCAGCTAGCGGCCGCAACCATTGGCGTAATGATGATGTCATTAGTTCCGCACGACCTGCTGCCCACTCTCTCCCAGCAGTCCTATATAATATCTATGTACTATATCACATATTGGCCCCCCGTTGCTGCTGCAGGCGTATTCCCCCCTTTTATCCTTGCCCACACACGAGCCTATTAGCGTCCGAATCAATCATCGTCCTTTTATGTCTAGTCGCCATTCTCAAGACAAAAAAAAATAACATGTAAAATTGAAATTAAATTATTCATGTAATTTTTCTCTAAGAATAACAAAATAATAATCTAGTTCATTTAAACATTTGTTTTGAATTGCAACTAAAGATGATGACCGGGGTGGGAAAAATAATAATTTGAATTCATTTTGCACTATCAGAAAAATTGCACACATTGAACGAATTCAAGAAATAAATTGAAAAGGTTTTGCAAATTTTTATCACCAGGTCGTTCCGTGATAGGCGATGTTCATCGGCTGCTGGGGTGGGTAATACGAGCCGGCGTAGTTGTTGCTGTACGGTTGCTGTTGCGGTGCTGCTTGGTATCCAGCAGCGTTGCCGTAGTAAGTCGTAGTGGGCCGGAATCCCATACCGTAGACGCTGGATGGTCCGAATGAAGTCGAGCCGTAAGGAGTTGGTGGTGGCGGATAATAAGGCGATCCGCTGCTGATGGGCACCACACCGTAAGGAGTCGGAGGACGGACGGTTGTGACGTAACTGCTGGCCTGCTGCTGCTGGGCGTAAGGTGCTGGAGGCATTCCACCGTAAGGAGCAGGTGGCTCGTAGTAGTTGCTGGGCGGCAGTGGTGCGGCAACAGGTGGCGAGTTGTAGTAACTTATTCCTGCCGGATTGGCGGGAGGAGGAGGAGGATAGGCCATGGGTGGAGGAGGTGGTGGTGGCGGATACATCGACATGATGTTCATCATGTTGGCCATCATCGAGTTCATTAAAGCCAGGCTGCCGGGTGCCAGTGGATCCAGCGTCGTGGTAATGGGCAACGGAGCAACTGTTGTCGCTGCTGTTGTTGTTGTTGTCGTCGGAGCAGCCGTTGTTGTTGTGGTTGTTGTTGTAACAGGCACCGGCTGAGGATAGTAGACTTGAGCGTCGATCAATTGCATCAGGCAGACAACCACCAGGGCGGCGATACAGTGTCCGTCTATATAACACAACAATACAATTAAAAACAATTGAATTAAAACAATCAAATCAAGTTAAATGTAATAATTTTACCCATTTTGTACACGAGCGATGAAAAATATGAAGAAAGGCCTACGAGATGAAGAGCAGCAGATGATTCAATCTCCGCCGACAGCCTGCTGTTGACAGACCCGTTCAACACCCCCATTTATATCCTCCGTCCATCCCCCCTCAACCCCCCGCCATGATCGTCATTTGTTTTTCTCCCTTTGTAGACAATTTCCGCGCGACATGCATATCGTCCCGCACCTTTTCTATAGTTTCAGAATGGGGGAAAGGGTGACGTAATAATTCTCAAGGACAATGCGTCGGCAATTATCTATCAAATTCTTAAGTCTTCAGCCCCAAATGATTTCAACAAAATATAACACGCCCCATCCATCCATCCCCATCACTTTTCGTGATGTTGAAAACGATTGAAGAAACTTATTTGTTTATTTGTAAATTTATTTTCTATCTTTCAAATTGGCATCGATAAAGTTTTCGACGCTGCCATGATGATGATGACGGAGCAGCAGCAGCAGCGTCGAGTGACAGCAGCAGCCAAGAGAGTTTTCAATCATCATCGCAGATTATTATATAAGAGCTGATGCTCGGTGCAATCGAAAGGGTGCTGCTGCTGGGTGGGGGATAAAGAGCTTCCGAACGAAACGACGAGAGTTCCATCCTCTTTCCCCCCTCGCTTTCCATTTCCGGTCCCGACAAAATCATCGCCGATGAGCGACACAGCACAACATGTGACTCGAGAACTACTTAAGATTATATGCAAGCAGCGTCTATTTTTCCCAGTAAGTATTGAGCAGCCAACAGCAGCAGCATCTATATAAACCCAAATAAACCCAAATAAATCGATCAGCAGCACGACATTTTTCATTTGATATTATAGAAAACAAAACTATTATAAAATATTATCTCTATATAATATTTAGAGTATAGATATTATTTTTGATCAGACGCGCACCGGCAGCCAGAGAGAGTCTCGGAAACTTCCTGTGTGTCCTCGTTATGTCCACTCCACTGCGCTAACCGCAATAATAAGAGACCAAAGGGGAGTCTCAGAGCTATAGAGCGATATGCTATATTATCAAACAAGCAATTCGCCATGCCAATAAAAGATCAAAGTCTCAGCTTATTTTCATTTGATTCCAAAATCTATACGTCGAATTATTGAGATTTAACTTTTGTGGATGGGCTCAGCAATGTTATATACACGCCCATTCAATTTTCATCACCTCTAGCCCAAAAGTTTGTGTCAATATTATAAGTTGAATACTTGGAATTATATAGGGGCGATGGTCTATTAAGTGATGCCTGTGATGCTGTGTGTGAAAATGCGCATCTAGCAGCTGCTGCCCATCATCCGCTGCTTTGGCTATATATGCTGCTGTGCTGCATGCGTATGTGTAATACCGCGAGACAGGACTCTGCACTTCTCTCTCGACTTAATAATATTAGATAAGCCGGTCTCTAGGTCTTTTTCTCTTATTTCTTTTTTGATCTTTGGGCTTTATATATTATTCGCTGCTGCTGCTGTTGCCGCTGGGCTACTACCATTTGACGTCATTTCACCGAGTCTTTTCCGTGTGTCTTATTGATAAACTTTGATGTTGGGACGTTGTTAGATTCCCTTCTAACAGCACACCATCAGCAGTACACTTCTAATACAAACATATAGAGAGCGAAATACACATGGACGCAGGGAACTATATGTTGCTGGTGCTGCTGTATAAGTGCTAGAGGAGGTTGGCCAGTGATCGCCTCGCCGAACACGCAGCAGCATCTAATATATATAATCGGCTCTTGTCTATTTGCACAGCTGATGCTGCTGCGTGCGCTCAGCTTTATAGACGTCGCGCGGATGTTGTGCTGTGCTCTGCTGCTGTGTTTGTTGGTCTTATAAAACATATACAAACTACACCCACATCGACAACAGACATCAGCAGCACAGCATTTGTAAGATGGCGACATTGTTTAGCACCGGTCATTGTCTGAAACAGAGTCAAAAGAATGGCAATTAATTGGCCATCAGCCTGATGGTCTATTTCTTTTTATTTTGGTAGAGTGTCGTCGCCAAGTGCTGCTGCTGCTCTTATATAGTATTAGATGTTATATGGTTATCTCATGTAAGAAAGGTTTCCCGTGTTTTTGCTGCGCTGGTTATGTGTTTATCGATCGCGCGGGAGTTGATTGCGCTGTATTATATAGCTATACTCTATTAAGACATATCCAGGTCAAGTGCCATTCTGATGGGCTTACATGGCTATTTATTATTACCATGGCAGCAGATTTCTTTTTCACTTAAATATTTGATTAAATAGATAAGACTTACAAGGATTTATAAGAAAATTATATAATGTGGTCTTTTGTTACAATATAATATATTAAGGATGTAAAGGTATAATCGGGTATAATAATGGTACAGGAGATTACACGTGGAGGGGATTACATACACATGTAATAATATATAATTCTTTTCATATTTGAAATTTGAAAATCCTCCTTTTTTTGTATCACATATACAAACGTCCATAAAGCTATTAAATTTTTTTAAGCTGATTGAACAAGGCCTATAACAGCACCCAGACTATAGACTATATAGACTTATGACTGATGGCTGCTGGCTCCTCTCTCTGCTAATCGAAACCGGGATTTCGATTGATCATTGTCAAACATAATAGCAGCAGGCGTTCACGCGCCGTCTGCATTTGATTATTATAACCTATAGAAAAGTTGCCAATATTTAATCGAACTGTTTATATAGACGCCAAGCTAGCATTTTATATACATGCATCACGGTTCTGTTATTTTAAATTATAAAGTTAATAAAGAATACCATGCATATTTATAACACGTCTCCTATAAGAATATTACCGGCCTTCAGGTCCAGACGTATAGATTTTGCCTATAGCAGCTGGTGTTGAAAGTATATTTATCTGTCATTATTTATATGGGAGATATAAATCGATTTTTTCAAAAAATAGGCCTTGGATACAATATAGACGACAAATTGGGTATATAGTAGCCTACCATCCATTATAAAGATATAGGCCTAACCTTTAAAAAAACGAAGATTCATATATTAGATCCCATAAAGACAAATTCCAATTGTATGGGGCGGAGTGAATCATTCATCACCATGGCGCCAACGATGGGATGGCAGCTCGGATTTGAAAAGGTTTTGAAAGTGATCGCTTTATATATAGAGAGAATATTATATAAAGAGTCTCTTGATATAATTCTACACACACAGCATACGGATGATGGTGCTAATAATGATGGGTTATATATACAATATATAAGACACACACACAAGCACATTTCGATATAAAAGCATCAGCGCACAGAGAGAGCTCTATATAGAGAGAGAGAATGATTGCATTGATAAGCCAATCTATATATTATATCTGGATCTGTCCGTCTCCTGTCATCTCTTCTCCGTTCGCTCTCTTTCTCTCTTCATAGATATATAATAGGAAAAGGGGGGCCATTATTATTATACACCACAAGGGGGATCGTGACAGACAATAGATCCAAGAGCCGCAGCACCATAGAAAAACGTGATGCGAAATTAATCGAGTCGATATAATAAAAATCAAAAGCTTTTATACATTTAGACAGCAGCAGCAGGGCGTGGCTCTATCCTATCTATCTAAATAATGGCCATCACATTTATGCGCGGTTAATACACAGCACAGATCGTCTGTATGTATTAATATTATATAATATCTATATTGCTGATGGGCGATGAAATTCACTGTGACATTTTTGGCTCAGATTTATTATCTATCTACTTTTGGATACATTTACATTAAATATTTACGTACGTATACGTACGTAGACCCAAATGCCAGCATGCACTTGCTGATGGTTTGTCGAGCTGTTATTATATAATAGGCACGAGCTATTAGAGGGTGTGACAGGGCGGAAATTTATATGTGCGTCAGCGCTTTTCCCTGTGTGTGCTGGAAATCAGTGAAGCGAATTCGTCGCTCCATATATTCTAAATGCGCTGGTGGAGACAAGAGAGAGTACGGAATTACATAAATATTTATTCTTATTAGATAGCTATATTATTTTCATATTTTCTTTTGCATTTGCTGGCCTTTATTTTACGCATCTACTGACTATATTCAATTTAACCCCAATTGTTTGAGATCAGAAAGGCTAGAAAAATATCGATGTTGTGTGAAAACACGGTTAAAGGCGTGTTTTTGATAGGTCATTATATGCTGAAGAATATGTTAAATATCGATTTATTCATATGGCAGCATGTCCCCCCCCCCTTTTATGTACCCTATTATTATGAATAATAGACTGTTTGTGCTGAACTATATATTAGAAGCACACAGGCAAACGCCTATGCTGTCTATTTAACTTCGATTCGGCCTAAAAGTTTTCCGCAAACATTTTTATCTCTTTAATATAAAAAGCTATAAAATTATATTATTATTGTGATAAAGTTGATTCACCTTTTCTATTCTTCCATTCATTATCGGACATTTAAAAGACAAGTTGGACACATCAGGGAACTTTCGAATCGATTGCCTGTATATATACTATATGTACTGCCAGTTCTTATAACACAGGACATTTTTCGATCGATACAAACGACGTTTTAATCGACTCTTTATACTATAGGTTATATATATAGTTATATACTTATCTAAACCAGTCAATACAACCATTATAAATCATTTGCCCAGCTAAATGTGTATAGTACATCAGAGCCATGTCCCATAATACCTACACAGCAGCGACACGAGTGATGGCAAGACAAAGTAGATCAAGCAACAAGGGCGTGCCACTTGGCCCACTTGATGTATTATATACAACACACACAGCGGACATAGTCCTATATACCACACACACAAAAGGAGTGCTATACTGGGCAGGACTTTTATAGTATATGGTCTATAAAAAAGTGACCCTATATATAATACACTGGTGTCATTCCTCGACACAGCAAAAACAGGCGGTCGAATGTTATAGCGGAGGGAGAGGGGGAACCGGACGACGGAGTATTATATATGTTATATAGCAATTTCAGTACGGGTCATTTCTTTTTCGAATATATAGTGCTGGAGGCACGTCTTTGACTGCTGCTACTGCTGCTCGCTGCTGCTCGCCACTTTTTTTTCGTTCCAGTATATAAAAGACATTCTCTCTGCAATGTTGGGCGGGACTATAATATGTGCTATATGGGAAGACCATCATCAGAAAAGTGTCTCTCGCTCCATTGACCACGAAAATGTTGCGGGTATTTTCGGTTATTCATTTCTGGCCCCAGTCAAAAGCTTCAAACACTTTTGTTTTAAAAAATAAATAATAATAGATCAAATATGTATTTTGACATGTCAAACTCTGTCTGGATATTCGTATTTTGGTGTGTTGTAATGCGATAGACAAATTAAAACAGCTGGAAATGAGCGGCGAAATATCTATAATGTAGAAAAATACGAGCTGGAAAAGGAGATAAAATATAATACGAAATACAGATAAATGTATAGAGGAGACGATGCGCCGGCCAATTCATTATGCATGTAAAGTGCTGATGGACTCGACAGCGGACACGACAGCGGACATGGCCGCGCTGAGGCTCTTCCTCTTTTCTCGCCTATAACTCCATCAACCCACCAAGCAGCAGCATAAAGCAGCGCCATACAGCAAGTGGATCTCAAAAGTGTGTCGATCGCGCCGGGTGATGATGGGGTGGAAAAGGGGGGCAGCAGCCAATTCGCATGCATAAATATATTGTCGGCTATACACTGTCTAGAAGAAGAAATGGTTGAAATGGTGGCGCTCACGCCCGGCCCAGTAGATTTTTTCTACATGTGCAAGACGATGAAGACGATGATGTGCTGCCCTGATTTCCTGCCAGTCAAACTCTCCGGCAAAAGTCATCAGTCGACAGCATTAGCAGCCCAGCAGAATCAGAACAAGAAGAAGAGTATTGATCATTTGCAATAAATTTTTATCAAAAGTTCATCATCACGAAGAATTCATCACCCGCGCTTCGATATATTATATGCATTTCGGCATTATATAGGCTAGTTTCTATAAATACGCAATCATTTATATTGTTTTAATTTGTACAAAGTTGAAATATATTGTTATAAGCACATCACAGAATGTATACATATAACGAGAAAATAATAAGCTAGGCATTATACTATTATATTTACTATTATAATAAATGTCAGGAGCAGGTCATCAAAACCCATCAAACCCGATTTAATATTAGATAGAGAAGAGCTAGATCATTTATTTTAATATATTCTTTTATATGTCATGGCGATCAAGAGGTTAATTCTTTCTTCCGCAAGATAATTATATACGTCAATTTTGTACGAATGATACATATCATCAATTCATATATCATGAGACAAATTGATGTCATGACTCTCTAGTAGTCTGCACAATAAGTGGTCATCAAGTATATTCCATCTTTTTAAAAAATAATCATAATAATAATATTCTGTATTCTTTCGTTTGTGTGTGTCCATTCGGCAATGATATGGTCCAGCACTATAGTCCACCATTATAATATTATATATCTTATATAATAAAAACAAGAATATGTAGGCACGTCCAGCATAGCATATAGCATTAAAAAGATCTATATTATAATAGCAATAATACATATAGAATGTTAACTGCTGCAGCGCACATGCACAGGGCGACTTTTGATTTATGGTGACGCTGTTGCTGCTGACGTTTCCCCTTTTTTGTCGCCATAAGTTAGTGCATGGCGGAGTATACTGAATTCTTTTCTGTTGGTTTTGTTTCTCGCTCTGCAGTAGCTATAGCTATAGTAGGCTACGAGAAATAATGACACAACTGCTGCTGGATGCTGTGATGTAATTTCGTTTTGCTGCTTCCACGCTCTGTGTGATTTATAATATCGATCGCCGCGCGCTAAATCTATAAAAAAGACATTTTTCCCATCAAAAAAGGGACACAGCAGGTTCATCGGGTTCGTCACGTTTTGTCAACAGCAGACGTGAGGGGACAATAAATAATTGCGTGGTTGGCTATGTATTTTTAAGAGACAGAACAATACATTTATATAAATAATGTTTCTATAGCACATAAAATAAAATATCGGCTGCTGGCCGTGTGTTGTGAACCGAGGCGAGACAAAATATAAATCAAAGGAAATCAAGTGCAATAAAAAGATACCCCACAAAAATATAAAACCCAAATATAAAACGCGGGAAACACATGAAAAAAAAAAAAAAAAATATATACAAAAGACAAATGCTGCTGTCTATATCGGTCTATATATAAAATGTGGCACATTGCAGATCGATGCCGGGCCGCATATATAAATAAAACGTCGTCTCGGTAGTATAGCCTATACAATACTACTATATTTATATCTACACACACACACAAGTCCGGCAGCAGTAGCAGCAGCAGTAGCAGTTCAAGCCAAACGGATGTCTGCAGTGCTGGCGTGTTATTGATAGGTTTTTCCGCCCCCTTTTCGTGATTGGCCGAGTCCTTTCCTTTTTGACCTTTTTCCGCTCTCTCTCTTTCTCTCTCTTTCTCTCTCTCGTTTCGCTGGACTATATAATCCACTAGACATGCAATATCTTATACATACACGTACGTATATAAATACAAAACAGCCATCAAGCCTTCTATAACTTTTTTGGGGGGGGATAAGATTCAAGAGACTCGATATCCTTGTATATAAAGGCGATCGATTGATGGCCGCGGGGCAAAGACGACGTGTTTGCTTTTTAGTGGGGGGCCAACGAGGGTAGCCTATATATATCATTGCGCAAAAATCTAAAGTCCGATAAAATAGTGCGATATGATATATATGCGGATGGCGTGTGTGCGTGTTTGTGTTGCGTAACGGCTGTGTGTAGGCTATGTCTATAAAAGGCGGTCACACCGAATCGATAAATAGATATATAATATCGGGGAGCGTATGTACAGCGGCAGCATATATAAGTAGGACACACACAAGACATTGCTGTATACACATATGGTTACATATTTCGTGGAATGCACAGCAGCAGCTATAGCAGCTTATAATATGATGTTTCTCTGTTGCGTGACATTTGATGCATGGGCCCCAGCAAACTCTCTTATATACATGCTGGGCCGTTGTGTTTGTCTATATACCTATATAATGCACAAGATGTAACATTAATATGCGAGATGACCTGTTTTCCCCCTTTCAATTCGTCGTAAAGGCTATGATAATTGGCCAATTATATTTAGCCCTACTGAATAATACATAGCCTCGTGCTGCTGGGGTCGACTGGGGTAAACTATATACTTGCGCTGTGTGTCGAGCGGATATCTAATACTATATGGCATCATTATACGAAGGTGAGTGTGTATAGATATACAGCACACCGTCAGCACGTAGGCCTATAATATATAAGATGGCATTGACATTCAATTGCATCAAATGTCAGAGGCCTCTAATATTATTAGCTGATTCACATTTCATCAAATCAAAGTGCAAGACAGATGTACTTTCTATATTCCTATTCATCCTGCATGTGCTAGAATATACTGAGTGCAAATGTCAAAATTCGTTTGTTATAGGCTACTCTTTTGATGCAACAAAAAAGAAGTTCAGACGAAATATAGCGAAAATTGATTTTACTGATAGATTTTATACATTTACCTGATTGGTATTATAGCCCTATATATACTCATGTGATGTATTCCTCTTTTTTTTATTATGTTTTTATTATGCCTATATTCTTTTGTATGACTATATACACACGAGCTATATAGGTACTGCAGTCCTACAGCAGAACTCGATTCACGTGAGTTTATTCTACAATGTCGATTTCAAAGCGTACGACACAATGCCCAGTCTATAACATGCGTATATGGTATTATAGATAAATGTAAATATGGTTATATTCATACAGGATATTTGGAATATAGGTATATAGCTCCTTCCCAGTGGAACCATGCAATGAAAGGAGTCTATATAATACCTGTTATAGCCTATAGCCTAGTGCTGCTGTCGGTATATACATATGTGCTCTAACAGGTTTCTTATATGTATACTGTACATACAAAATATGTACAGCAAAAAATATATAATATGGTAGATTCGCTTCAGTTGCGATAAATCTATAGAACATGCACTTTGAATGATGATATAATCATATAATATTATACAGCTCTATTCATGGGAGTAGCTATACTTGTAAAACATGCTTAAACAGAATTTAGCTTATTATATGTATCATGTGCAGATTATATTGTATATCTATGCGTTACATCATTTGATGATTATAAATGCTGGTCGATAATGCTGCATGTATAAGGACATCAAATAGCCTTTAGATATCAGATAAGAGTACCAGGGCCCTGCTGGATGATTGAAACTGTAACTCGATCAAAAGTGGCCACCCATGCATGCTGGGCTAAATATCTTATACATACACAATACACATACACGCACATCAACAGAGTGCAACAGCAGCAACAAATGGGAATATAAAAAAAAACACACACTTTTACAGCATATAATAGAACATCTCATTATTTGGTGCTGATGCAAGCCGGGGGCGTTAGATTTTCAACTTGGCGAGTATAAAATATAGTATAACATATATACTATATACACGCGCTGGAAAGTGTCTAGTATATTTGGCCAACAGCGTCAGTAGTATACAGCATCTTATCTATTACAATACAACGCACAATATAGAAGAGTAGAGAGACAATTGAAACATGGAAATGTGTAGGGGACAATAAAAGGCCCCGCGGCAGATTTCAGTGCTGCACATCTGTGTGTGGTAGTATATATACGAGGAGTGAATGTGTGTATATACAACTCCATAGAGTGCCGGTAGGCTTCTTGATGGATGTGATGCATGCACGGAGAGAGCTGTACAGTTGTGTAGTATATTATATTGAAACAAGTTTCGTCTATAGCAGCATTTTCTCTCTCCCACGCTGAAGACAATAACGGCCAGAGAGAAACACATATAGCAGCACAGCTTTGCTGCTGGCGGGGATCTCGCCCCAATTATTATTACTATGCATATAGGTATTATAAGTGCCTAGAGATACATCTTGACTGTTCTGCTGATGGATATATCCGATATATATATATTTTGTCTCGGTTCATTCGAGATTCAAAAGAATATTTGGATAATATTCCTATAGTTTGTAATGTTATTATATATTACTGCTGCTGCTGGATCGAAAACTGTGCTGCTGTTTAGATAGTTATATGGTATGTTATACATGCATTCATCGTCCGTTTTATTAATAAATAGACGACCAAGTCATAAACGAATATAGGAAGCGCGGCAGACAAGAAAAGTT
This sequence comes from Daphnia pulex, assembly GCF_021134715.1. Lineage (NCBI taxonomy): Eukaryota > Metazoa > Arthropoda > Branchiopoda > Diplostraca > Daphniidae > Daphnia > Daphnia pulex. The sequence goes on along the minus strand of NC_060024.1, from coordinate 6,544,288 downwards.
ATTTTAATAATCAACTTTTGAGCCCCCGCAGCACGTCATAGAAAACGGAATGCGAGAAAAGACGACAATGTTGGCCCAAATGAAAGAATTTATTTTTATAGTATATTAATATCAATAATTGACTTGTTTTTTTTAGATAGTAGGTCAGCACCTAAATAAACATACCCGAATCCGTATTTTATATGTAAGTATATACGCTCTTGTAGGATATTCCCATCCACAAACATCCGCTCCCATGTGCAGCACACAGTAAATATATAAATACACGATTGATATAAATATAAATAAGTCCGGCCAAAGTCACTAATATAAAATGAAAAGAGAAAATCTGCCAAACTTTTTGTGATGGCAGCATCAGAATAATATAAGACAACCATATTTAGACGTGTGAAACTTTATACATACAACGCCAGCTGATATTATATTATATTAACACTTGAATGCGCTCATTTTCTCTTTCGTTCAAATGAAAGAACAGCACCTGCCAATTATTGGATAGGCCTAGTAGGAACATAGTAGGAAAGGCTTTGTTTGGTTTGAATGAAATATTTAGTCCATCAACTGCGCGTCTTTTGTTTTTTTTCCCGAGGACAACCGAAGGACAACAACCCAACGACCTCAGCTGAAAAAGAGAAAATAACTTTCCGAAAAAATAAAATAAAAATAACCGAAAACAATTTTATACTAGGAAAGGTATATGCAGCGCAGCAATCAGCAGAAAAGTCAAGGTCAAACCATGTTATCCATATACGAAGACTATCTGCTGCCCTATGCGTAATAGGACGTTCAAATTTATAGGTTTCCCAGCAAAAACATTTTTCTTTTTTTAAGCTGCGTGTATAATTTAACTGAGCGGTGCATAATATTATAATATACTCCAAAATGCGCATAGAAAGATATAGGATGAGGGAGCGTGAGTTATAATAAAACTTTGTAAAAAGGACACGCTCACACGAAAAATGCCTTGGGCACGAAATGCGCTTCTACATAGCGTACCTGGCGCTTGCATAGCGCCGCTGTAGATAAGCTACGCATCAGAGCTGAAGCAAAGATATGGGAAATGAGACACAGCAGCAGCAGCACCTGATGTGCTGGCGCCGTATACCGACAAAAGTTTTTGGTGCTGCATGTTGTGACTGGGCGCGCGGGAGAGTAGGCGGTTTTCTCAGCTAAACTATTTAAACAAATAACGAAAATCCAGCGAGAAATAAACTTCCTAAATCAGCAGTGGGCCATAAAATACATAGCGCAGCAACAGCAACTTTTTTTCCAGCAGCTCAGACCCTCGGGGCCAGTTTGAAATCTTTATAGCTGAGAAAAAGAGCATTATATATAAGATTATAATATCTTTAAATAAATGATTTACCTTTTTGCATCAATGAGAAAAATCAAACAAATTCAAATTATAGTTAAGTCTCCTATTCCCGCTCTTTTCATTTCACTTCCGTTCATTTTCCCGCTCTTATTTCAAATGCCAAAAAAAGCACAATAAACCCGGGGATTTTTTAAAACCCTTCAGCCGCTTTTGTCTATTCTAATAAGAAAAAAGAAATGGGTAATAACTATATTTAAATATTTCCTTTTACGGAAAGCAACTTAATGTGATGTCCGCTTGCCCAGCACATTTGCATAGATCGACTGTGCTGAGCTGAAGTCATCACGTATAATGATATTCACCTGTTGTTATATGTATACACTGGAAGAAGAGAAAAGAGAAGAATATAAACCTTTTGCCAATATGTTCTGTCTGAGCGGACGAACTGTGATGTGCGCAGACTCCCGGCGACTATCAACCAGCAGTGCTGCACAGACGGGCGTGCTGAGTCTGGAAGGGGCTAGCAGCAGCCAGTCGAGCGCCAGCAGCCGCGAGACCTTGACATCGCTCGCTCGTGTTCCTCAATTGGTTAAATAATATTCGGGGAAATTCTTTTGGTTCCATCCCGCGCGCGCCGCTGGCTATTTGATATTTTACCGTCAATGGAAGTGATTTCGTCATTGCCATTGATTCATCCGAGTCATGGAATTAGTTCACATCATCAGCATCGGATACTACTTGTCTCAACTGATTGTATATATACATTCTAATATTTATAAATATTCTAATTGATGTTAAAGTATATGCAAATTTGATTCCATTTGAATAATCAGGAATCTGAGGCGCTGCTGTTAATTGCCTATGGACTTGATGGTTGAACTGAAGAATATTTCCATCAGCAGGATGACCGTGTTGTTGTTGCTGTTGTGTTGTTGTTGCGGTGGTTGTCGGGGTCAGTGGACTCAGCGTAAAACGGCCATTTTGGAGGGCGACATGACGATCGGCTACCTGTTCTCGATGCACGAGCAGCCGGACCAGAAGTCGGCCCACATGCGGACGTGCGGGCGCATCTGGGAGGAGTACGGCATCCAGCGGGCCGAGGCGACTTTCCAGACCATCGAGCGGATCAACAAGGACCCGGCCATCCTGCCGGGCATCCGGCTGGGCGTCGAAATCCGTGACGACTGCTGGTACGCCCCCGTGGCCCTGGAACAGACCCTGGAATTCATCCGCGACGCTGTGGCCGCCTCGCCAGTCGCCCCATCTAGCGGCAACAATAAAACCTATCACAACCACACCCCGCCGACCATCACAACGCCCACGGCGGCCAACCAAAACAAGCGCCGCAAAGTCCTGGTTGGCGTGATCGGTCCAGGGTCCAGCGCCGTCAGCATCCAGGTCCAGAATTTGCTCCAACTGTTCCACATCCCTCAGATCGGCTACAGCGCCACGTCCAGGGACCTGAGCGACAAGAACCGGTTCGGCTACTTCCTGCGGGTTGTGCCTCCGGACGAGCTGCAGGCCATGGCCATGCTGCAGATCGTCCAGCGCTACAACTGGACCTACGTCTCGGCCGTCAGCACCGAGGGCAGTTACGGTGAGAGCGGCCTGCAGGTCTTCCGGGAGTACGCCGACCGGGAAGGCATCTGCCTGGCCAAGGAGTACTCGATCCTGAGCAACGGCGTCGAGCACGAGTACGACCGACTCATGACCAGGATTATGGAAGAGCCAAAGGCCAGGGTCATCGTCTGCTTCTGTGAAGGCGAAACCGTCAACGCCATCTTGAAAGCCATTCGCCGATTCAACCAGACCGGCCACTTTCTTCTAGTTGGCAGGTTGAAATTATAATCCATTTTTCAATTCAAAATTAGATGATAAATGAATGAAATTGATTGATTAGTGATGGATGGGCGGATCGATTGGATGTGGTTCAAGGCTACGAAGCCGAGGCGGAGGGCGGCATTTCCATCCGGATCCACTCGCCGCCGGTGGCCTCGTTCGACCGCGACTATTTCGCCCTCAAACCGGACGCGCTCACCAGGGCCAGAAACCCTTGGTTCCAGGAATTCTGGGAGCATCGATTCGATTGTCTTTTATCGGCTCCCGCCGAGTCCAGTAACGGGACTTTGACCTCCCGTCGAGGCCCGTCCTCACTAGCCAACGCCATCAGCAGCAGCAGCAGTCCCTTCATCTCTTCGCCCAGCAGCAGCAAGAAACTGTGCACGGGCGAGGAGAGTTTGCGTGGCAGGTACAAGCAGGACACGAAAATGGGGTTCGTCATCAAGGCGACTATGGCCATGGCCTGGGCCTTGCACCACCTCCAGCAGAGCCTCTGTGGGGCCAACAGCTCAGGCCTGTGTCCGGCCATGTTGCCGATAGATGGCTCTCTCTTAAGGGTATATAATTATCTTGAATTAAACATCTGCGGCGTCATTTGATATAGTATAATTATTGATTATGTTTTTATAAGGATCATTTGTTGAATGTGAGTTTCGCCTACGGGACGGAGACGGTCCAGTTCGACTCGAATGGCAACCCGCCCGGCTGGTACGACATCATGAACTACCAGCGCCATCAGCAGCAGCCAAATAATAATAATAATAAGGCCCAGCAACAGCAGTACGGCTACGTCCAGATCGGCAGCTGGAGGAACGGGACGCTGGACATGCCCGACTGGCCGGCTAAAATGGTCACCTCCGTCTGCTCGGAGCCCTGCCAAAGGGGACAGATCAAGGTACAATTCTATAAATATAATATCTATTTACCAACTATTTTTATTTATTTATAATTTCAATTCTCTAGAGAGAAATTGTATATTTAATAATTAAGATATGATGAAATAAAACATCTCTCGAATAATATTATGTAAGCGATGAGCTCCACGACCGCGGGGCATCATAGGCATCACATCCCAGGCGATTATAATTGGTCCCTTTGAACTCTGCGCATCATATAGGCCTCTCTCTCTAATTCATAAAGAAAACTAAACATTATTAAATATAGAGGAGCAGAATGGGCTATAGCAACATCATATAGCTGTCGACTGTTGTATTCATCCAATTGTGCCTCCAGCAGTAATTCAGCGAACAGGATAGCTATCTATATATCTGTCCATAAATTAATTAGACATGTGAGAGGAAGCAGCTTCTCTTTGTTTCAAAGATATATACAGCAGCGTGTTGGCACTGTTGGCTATATATTAGATACACTTCCCAATTTCAACCCTCCTGCTGAACTAAGCTATAATAATAGTAGATAAACAAGACACCGACGACGTCAATCCATGGCATATTGACTTTCATCAATTGACGTGGGAGATAACGAATTTCCAACTTGATGAATAATATACTACATAGAATTAAACGGAATTAAATACATAGCTGGATAGCTTTTTATTTTTATTTTTTTTGGGGGGAGGAGTGTATTATAGGCCTATCAAAGAATGTTCCTGCCCCAGTATTAAATCTACTACAACACGTCCATATCTATATTACGTAATTGACAGCAGCTGATGATGATGTTCTTTTGGTTTGTAGACCTTTAATTATTATATTAATATTTATAAACGTCTCGCATCTAATATAAGGGAAGTCGTTAATTGATTTTGTCTGTGTATAATCAGACATAGTAAAGCACAAGACGTGCGTGTATTATATAAGATTATAAGTGTATATAAAGACAACAGGAGAAAGGCCAAAAAGTAAAACAAAAAAAAAACAAACAGCCAACCGCGCCAACGCCATTTATACTGTTGCAGTCACCGTGACACCTGCATGAGGGGATGTAATGCAATAAGGGGAAACTTTGGAGGGATCGTCGTATAGAGGCGAACCATTAAATATTTGTCACATGACGTCACCTCTCTAACCATTAGCAATTCCCAACAACGGAAATACAGAAAATAACATCTGAAATATCTATACAATAATTGAATATAAGTTGAATAACTAAATTACAATTACAGTATATAGGTCTATATCATATCTCCTATTTTAACACATCGAATTGTTTGGTTTTTTATTGTGTACAAATTGACATCGAAATGCTGTGTGTACCCGTGCAACAGCATCATCCTATGTATACGGGCTTTCAAAAAGTGGCGCCCTTTATCTTCTTCACAGACGATTTCACACATCAAATGTTTGCGATCGCGTAGCCTATACAGTGCTGTATACATATAGGCCTATACACGTGCTGTTTGACGTGTCAACTCGTTCTATATATAATATTTTCTTTCCATTCACTCGGATAATATCAACAGCTGCTGCTATGTACTCGAGAATTTCACACAAGTGCTGCAGGCCATGTCTATAACAAGATGGCGCGGTCACATGCTGTGTACAATTCGACCGCGTTTCTACTATTATTACACAGCAGCAGCAATACATTCCCGGAATCGTTTCCAATCAACTTTTATCGAGCCCATAGGGCACGTCAGCGTCTCTTATAATAATACCTACGTTTGAAACGAGAAAGTCTCCAAGTCTCATATATATAATATAAAATATAAGACATGTACATATGCTGTAATATCAAACCTCTCTCGCCCATCATCAATTGCAGATCATTCAAAAGGAGTTGAGCTGTTGCTGGCAATGCGTTCCGTGCGAGCCTCACCAGCGAGTCCTCAACGAAACGGCCTGTCAGGATTGCCAGTGGGGATACTGGCCAGACTTGCACACCAACGGTATAGGCCTATTAATATTATATATTATATTAAATATGCTGCCATATATAAAGCTTTTCTCTAGCTGCTGCTCATTCAACACGCTTATACATGTATATTCCATATAATCATATTTCATCGGATTTCCTTTTGCCAAAAAGCCGAGAGGCCATCAGCTAGTCAGTGATGACGCACATCATGCAACAATAGAGCTCTGTACATAGCGCAGCACAATAAAAGTTTGATGTGCTATTCCTGTAGACCTACACACGTATACGTTTTAAAAAAGTTTTAGCTATTTCGCTATGCATAAAATTATCGAGCAAAATGTGCTGCTGAGCGTAGCCTCCGGTATTCAAACTTATGGTGCATCATGCTTGCTATATAGACAGCACAGCACATAGTCTACTGCCCTGCGGCGGAGATGGAATCAACCTTAACATCTATTATATCTAATAAGAAAGAGAAGAGAATCTAACAATTCCTAAAGAGTACGTGTCGAGAATATCGATAAAGATAATGGACTTAATACCTGTCGCGGGGCGTTGCTGCTGATGTGCCTCTTGGTTTGCATTTCATTTTCCAATCAACTGAACATCAGCATTTGATCGAATAGGAAAAGATAATCACGGCACGTCCACACCGAACCCACACACCCACAACAAACAAACGCCCCTCTTACATATAATCACATGCAAATGAGTCTCGCTCATCTAATATAAAACCCAAACATATAATCAATTCTATTATTTATTATTTCACGCGGCTATATGTAATAGAATGCAAAGAGATTGCGGCCGAGTTTGGCAAGTGGAGCGACGCCCAATCGATCGTGGCCGTGACTCTGTCGGTGGTGGGCCTGCTGGCCACGGTGGCGACGGCCGCCGTCTTCGCCTGGCACAACAACACGCCCGTCGTCAAGGCCTCCACCCGCGAATTGACTTACATCATCCTGGTCGGCATGGCCTTGTGCTACCTGACCACTTTCCCGCTCCTGGCCGTCCCCTCGCGTCTCAGCTGCACCCTGTCGCGCATCTTGCCCGGCTTCAGCTTCTCGCTCATCTTCGCCGCCCTGCTGACCAAGACCAACCGGATCGCTCGCATCCTGGCCGGCAGCAAGAAGCGCATCTGCACGCGTAAGTCGCGCTGGCTCTCGCTCACCGCCCAGATCCTCATCACCATGGCCATGATCGGCGTCGAGGTGATGCTGATCGTCTCCATGCTGATCCTGGAGCCGGCCGACGCCGTCAAGTTTTTCCCGTCTCGCTCGCGGGTCCTCATCATCTGCGACACGACGACCAGGGGTCTGATCGCTCCGCTGGGCTTCGACTTCTTCCTGATCGGCATGTGCACCGTGTACGCGGTCAAGACGCGCAATTTGCCGGAGAATTTCAACGAGGCCAAATTCATCGGCTTCGCCATGTACACGACGTGCGTCATCTGGGTGGCCTTCGTGCCCATCTACTTCAGCGGCAACGAGTCCAAGACCATCACCCTGTGCATGTGCGTCTCGTTGAGCGCCGTCGTCACTCTGGTCCTCCTCTTCGGACCCAAATTGTACATCATCATCTTCAAGCCGGAGAAGAACAATCGATCGGCATTCACCACTTCGGCCGACCTGCGCATCCACATCGTCGGCGGCACGGTATTATTATTATTATTATATAATTGGTTATAAGATATTTATAATAATATTATAGGCCATTGTATAATTATGATGAGATGTTGATTGATTTAGATGAAGTATAATCCACACCAGTCGAGTGCGTTCAGCAGTTCCAGCAATCACGCCACTCAGTCGACCCATCGGAGCAGCTCAATCATCAATCACGACCAGCCAAACTGGTATTAATATTAATTGATTATATTTATTGAATTGAAATTTAAACGATGCAGTAAATATGCAAATTGTGTATATTATAGGGGAGATGGGCACGGGATCGTCAGTCGATTGACATCATCCAATCGATTGCCACATCAGCAGCAGCCAGAGTAAAACATACAGAAAAATGTATCTCAAATGTTAGAATTTAATTGATACAACATTTATGTTTCGTAACAATAGGGAGAGTAAAGGGCCCCATCAACATGGGATGTCGTCCCATCAGTTCAACAACGGCGACAAGAGTCGATCCAACATGACGTTTCTCCGTCGAGCCTTTGGAAGTCAACTCGATCTAGCTGCAGGTTATTTATAATATCTATTTAAATTTCATTCATTCATTTTTTGGAATGATTTGATTATTTCATTTCAGAGGCCAATTCCAATAGTTTGAGAGAGCTAAAGAGCCCCAGACAAGTGCTTGATTTGAAACGTTCCGTCGAGGTCCAAACGGACGAAATTGACCTGTACGTCATCAGCAACAACCATAATTCCAATTTGAGGTATAGACCTATATTGAAACATTTAAAATGAATCAACTTTCAATTATCGAATACATTTGAAAAAAAATCAATATAATAGGAAGAAATCGAGCGAAAGTAGCGAAAGTGTCGAAGATGATGAGGCCAGTCCTCCCAGTTGGCCTCATCGACGCTGGGCCAGCATCACAGAGAAGCGGGTGGCCGATGAGGAGGACGCGGCCGACATCATCATCAACCTCGGCGGGACCAATATTAACCGCAGCACTACTCTCCTCTCAACAGCAGCATCGCCGTCGTCTTCACCGTCTGTCGGATTATTGACCGACGACAGTCCGGCCGTCGGCCTGCGATTGAGTCAATCTGCCACCGCGCCCGGCAGCATCGTCCGGCTGAGTAATAACGACGACCAACAGCAGCACGGGGACGACTTGGCTGCTGCTTCTTTGGACAGCGTCAATAACGAAGCTTATTACAAACTCCAGTCACTCGGCATCATCGTCTCCAAGGCTCCCAATTCAGCCGACATCCTCTAGCTACATATATTACATGTGTATTGCAGCGCAGCACAAAATCATCATTTTGTAATATAATCACATATAAATCCAATAATGTCCGTATTATCAAAATAATACCCCAGTCATCATTTCATTACAGACGACACTGTCTATAGGCTATATTTATATATCCCAGCAGGCTCAATCTCAATCAACTTATTATATTATATTAATTATACATCACGCCGTATATATTATTGTTCGCCACCTTTTGATAAATATTCCATATTTATTTGAATTCCGCCACTGTATTTTGTTATCAAATAATGTTTGAATTAAATGTTGATTCGAAAAAGAGATCCAATCACCATCGCAGCATTCCACAAATGATTGATGTTATATATTTGCGTCTGTCTGTCTGACCCATAAAATTTCATTACATCTATTACGTCATGTCCTTTGTGATCTTTATTCTCGTAATAATTCAAATTATTATTTTTCAATAGTACTCAATTCATGTTTATATGCTGTACTGGTCATATTACAGGGAAAGTTTGAACCCCATTTAATGGTATACGTAAATTCTAACGATCCTGGGTGTTATATGTATATAGACGATTAATCACTATGAATATACAAGAGAAATGGTTTTGATGGAATGGGAATAAATCTGAACCAAATGAATGATGTATAATCCAAATCAAGTGTTAACATCACAATAAATTGTTTGACATGATATATTAAAATTCGTAAAGAATGCATTATTGCTATTGAATGTACTATATCTATTTATAGGGGGAGAGGGGGGCTAGTTGGCAGGGTCACTTTTTGTGAATTAATTTGAATTTTTTGACCACACGTTTTGCAAATTGAATGAATGAATCAGATTCAGATTTAAATTCTCTATGAATTTATCGTATTTGTTTACAATGTTCATTTACACGAAATTGTGAAATTGAGAAAAATTGCAAAAAAAAGTCTGCCAACTTGCCCCACCTACGGGGTAAGTTGGCAGCTGACGATTCTCCATTGCTCCAAAATTTCTAGGTCGAATTTTGAAAACTTGCAACTAGCATCTCGTGAGAAATCTTTATGCCAACATGCCCCTCAACATTTCTGACAACTAACCCCACAGGGTGCTTTTCGAACAAATAAATTGATAACTAAATAACTTTTTAATGTAGAAATGTGGGGTTTCTTTTAAAAATAAGACAAACATTAATTCTTTTTTGCTTGGGTTTTCTGACACTCTTAGAGTTTTATACTATGAGAAAAAGGAAAAGTGCTGAGAGGGCAAAAAAAAAACTTTTTTACGTTTTTTTTTTCTTTTTGCTATAACTCCTGTTGGGGAAGTCGTATACTTTTGAAATTTTGTGTGAGCAATCTGGGTGTTGTCTTTCATATTTGGTGTAAAAGGCTTGATTTGTTTTGGTCTGTAAGGGGTCTAAATAGCAAAATGCAACTTACCCCACCTGCCAACTAGCCCCCCTCTCCCCTAATGCTGATATATAATTATATAGGCGAGAGTGGGGCTACAAGGCCCAGGGTCAAGTCGCTCTTTAATATTTATTTAAAAGTTATCCAAGGTTGAAGATGTAGGTACTTTCATCACTTTTGGTTGACATTTTCTGATTATTCCATGGTCAACCTTGTTCAAATTTCTATTCCTTCATGAATATTTTTATGAATTTATTGATTCAATCACCTTAAATATTCTACAATAAAACCACGAGATAATTCTTTATAAGTCATAGGTTGCTTTGGCGTTGTAGAAAGATCAAAAATACTTTTCAAAAGTTTAACCTAAAATGTTTCAAATCGTGCTAGATACCTTTATTTTCATTTATAAAAGTAATTATCACTCTGAATCGGTGTAAAATACTCTATTCTAAAATAAAATCACAAGATAACTCTTTATTAATCATAGGTTGCATTGGCGTTGAAGTAAACCAAAAAATACTGCTCAAATGTTTACCCTAAAATGTTTAAAATTGTGCTGGATTCCTTTCCTATCATTTATAAAAGTAATTATCACTCTGAATCGGTGAAAAATATTGTATTCTACAATAAAACCAAAATATAACTCTTTATATGTCATAGGTTGCATTGGCGTTTAAGTAAAACAAAAAATAGTGCTCAAAAGTTTACCCTAAAACTTTTTTCAAATCGTGCTGTTACATTTCCTATCATTTATAAAGGTAATTATAATTCTGAATCGGTTTGGAATACCATATTCTACCACAAAACCATGAGATAATTCTTTATAAGTCATAGGTTGCTTTGGCGTTGTAGAAAAATCAAAAATACTATTCAAAAGTTTTACCTAAAATGTTTCAAATCGTGCTAGATACCTTTACTATCATTTATAAAAGAAATTTTCAATCTTAATCGGTGTAAAATACTTTATTCTACAATAAATCATAAGATAACTCTTTATACATCATAGGTTGCATTGCCGATGAAGTAAAAAAAAATACTGCTCAAACGTTTACCCTAAAATGTTTAAGTTGTGCTGGATTCCTTTCCTATCATTTATGAAAGTAATTATCACTCTGAATCGGAACAATAAAGTTTAATTTTCGTTTGGGTAACGCGGATTTCGACCGTGGCACACTATGAAAATCTTGAAATCGTAACACGAAAATGTCAACAAAAAATGATGAAAGTAGATTTTCAAACATGAATAACTTTTGAAATCCTATGAGGTAATGGAATATTTGCCCCTCTACGTATTATGGACACTCCTCTGAAGGTGTTAAAGTTGAATTTTCGTTTGGGTAACGCGGATTTCGACCGTGGCACACTATGAAAATCTTGAAATCGTAACACGAAAATGTCAACAAAAAATGATGAAAGTAGATTTTCAAACATGAATAACTTTTGAAATCCTATAGGGTAATGGAATATTTGCCCCTCTACGTATTATGGACACTCCTCTGAAGTTGTAAAAGTTGAATTTTTGTTTGGGTAACCCGGATTTCGACCGTGGCACACTATGAAAATCTTGAAATCGTAACACGAAAATGTCAACAAAAAATGATGAAAGTAGATTTTCAAACATGAATAACTTTTGAAATCATATAGGGTAATGGAATATTTGCCCCTCTTAGTATTTTGGACACTCCCTAGAAGATTTTAAAATTGAATTTTCGTTTGGGCAACGCGGATTTCGACCGTGGCACACTATGAAAATCTTAAAATCGTAACACGAAAATGTCAACAAAAAAACATTCCGAGTTTGCCGAGGTAAAAAATCGTGTTACCCAGACGAAAATTCCACGTTAAAAGCTTCAGGGGATAATCAATTGGGCAAAAGGGACATAAAGAACATAAAAATCCAAATGAGCTTTGTTACTTCTTCCACCAGCTATCTTTTGAGCCGAAAGATGATACCGTTCATGTTTTGTTTTTTTTTACAATAAAAAAATCAGAAAATTTAAACCAAAAATGATGAAAGTAGATTTTCAAACATGACTTACTTTTGAAATAATTTATGTAATTGAATATATGCCACTCTACGTATTAAGGGCCATTCCCTGAAGGTTTTAACGTTTAGTTCCTTCAGGGGATGTTCCTTAATATGGGAGAGTAGTACTAGTTGTCGTTTTTTTTTTGTTTTTGAGCCCCCACTTCTTTGTTTTTCAATATTTTTTATCCCCGTCAGGCTTAAAAAGAGAGGAAAAAATTAGCTATCAAAAGCTTATTTATAATGTATGACAATTTGCTTTGTATAAAACAAAAAGCGCTTTGAAAATGAAGGAGGATGTGTATGTATGTCTCAATTTATATAGCGCACTATCGCATGGAACTGGATGCGGGAAGGTGGGTCGAGTCGAGGGGCAAAATGCTCATGAACGCGGGGTAGGATGGCCCATGTTATTCTTACGGGCTAAAAGAATACCTGGCGATGGCGTCATCAACTAAATTTTCTGAAAAATTTTCCCTCCCATCTCTAACCCAGCAACACAAGTTGCCCCGAGAAAAGGTGTTTTTGTTATTATTGCGTTTTCAAGCAACAATTTTGTCAATAAAAATAAATAAAAATTGAATTTAGAAACATATTTTTGGTAAATTTTTAGCTAACTAGGGAAGTCCACAAAAGAAAAAAGAAAACGAAATGGACGACACGATTTAAGGGCCAAAAAAACTATTTAATTTGTTGTTTCCATACTACATGTACTATTTCCGTATTTTTTTTTAAGGTCCGCATTATTAAAAACTATAACTGGTAATTTTTAAAATGCAATCTCTCGATCGCAAGAGGAAAAAACGGTCGGTGCCAAGTTACACACTACCTCAATTTCCCCGTTCTCCCCTTCGTGGAGTGGCAAATATCCAATTAACAAAGGGATAAATGGATATATAACATTTTATATAGGCCTATAGTGGATTTTGAAGTAGGCCTATATTTTGAATTTATTACTTTAGCCAATTTCCCCCTTCTATCTCATCCCGCGGTATTGTCGCTTGTTCTCATTTTTTTATTATCGTAGGAGTGGTAAACATGCCCTATTAGAACAAATGCGTTAAGTTATTAATTAAGAATAAATTACGGGAATAATTAATAAAGAGCAAAAATTATTTTTTCTTTGTATTATATTCAAGATGTCTTGCATATAGAGACGGATAAACAGATCGCAGAAGTTTATATGGTGCTTCTTTATTTTATATTAACATACGTCTATGAAAAACCGTAAACATTGCCATAAAATACCAAGACGTTGGCCTAATCCACTTGTTGTTTGATACTTGATATACGGATGTTCTTCATTTGTTCTTACTCTATATAATTTATATGATAGTAGCCTCATCAGTTGGACGTCAACAGCACATCCGTTGCCTCGTCAGTTGATCTTCGGCCGTGGACCCTCAAAGTGCCTTCCTAAAAGTGCGGGATTATTTAATACCACCAAAGTAAAGTATTTTGACTGTTATATAACATTTTCTCTATTTCTTGAAATATCCTAATTATATTATTAAGTAGATAGCTCCTGCTTGCGGAAATTTGGCGAAAATAATTAAGATTTTTTTCCAATTTTATTTGATAAAAAATTTCCCCAACGTTCTAGAAGGTCAATAGCAGTTGAGTGCTGCTGTCCTGTCCGGTCGATCATCGCTACAGAAATATTTTAACTGCTGTGTTCTGGTTTTCGGACTAGAGATATCATGTTACCATCTCGCTGCTGCGTTTGGATGCTCATGGTGATAGTGCTGCTGATCTGGGTGCGCCATGGCGATAGTAAGATTAGACTCTCTAAATAAATTAATCCAAATTCATATTCTTAACATTTTAATAAAAATAATAAGGCTGGTCGGTGAGCAACATAGACAAGTCGGCCGAAGAGCTTTACAATCAGTTTTCTCGCTTGCGGAGTGAGAACCGAACGGACACCAACGACGCCCTGACGATGGCCTTCCACGTCAAACAGGTGCTGGATGCCCCGCCGACGAGCAGTGGACGTCTCAGCAAGGTGTGGCGGGCCAAGATGGAGCAGGTGCGCGACAAATGGCTGCCGGCCCGCCTCAAAGTCCTCCTCTGGAAGGAAACCGTCATCATCGAAAACGCCAAGAGCCCCAAATATTATCTGTTCGGATCGCCGACGGCCGTCTACTACACGTCATGGATCTACCGCTACTCGTTTCCCTGGACGCTTGAACCCGTCGACGAAGCGAGACGCTTCCGCATAAAAGATGGCCGGACCAATCACTACATGAGCGCCGTGACGGACGAGGAATCTTATTCCTGGCGACGACCCATCGCCATGAGACCGGACCCGTCCGGTTCGGCCGAAGAGTGGAGGATCGAGCCGTACGGGGCCGACGGTTTCACCATTCAAAGCGTCGCATACGAGGAATACCTTTACGCCTCGAAATTCCTGGGACGCTATAAAGGTTCGCTCTGGGACGTGTACACTTGGCGAGACAAGCGAGATGGAAAATTCACCGAAAGTGTATGGACTTTCAGGTGACAATCGGGCCAGTTATTATCAGCAGTGGGATACATCAATTGAGCCAGAACTTGATTTTGTTAAAACCCCCCAAAAATTTAAAGTAAGTTTCTCTACTGTTTATAGCGGAATGTATCTTTGGAAGTGAGAAAAACATCTTGAGAAAAGTATCAAAGTCAACTGCTGTTGCTACCAGATTTCCGCTGCGAGGGCCATTTTTTAGTAAATATCCTCTTTGTTGACGATGTTATTATATATATACAGTATATACATACACTGCTATAGTATCTGTAAAAAGAAGCACCGTGCGAGCTTTCATATTACTATTTACCAAACGCCATAAATCTATCCTTCGTTATTCAAATACAGCAAGGTTATTTCATAACGACTTCTTTTTTCTCTCTCTTGACTTATTTGTTTACATTATACTATTTTTCTTTACATGGAGCTGCATATACTGTCTAACTGCGCAATAGCAGCAGTCAAAACGGAAGACGTTCCTCGTGTCGAGTTTCAAATTTCAAAAGAATGCTTTAAATGAACGCGCCGGTTATTGAAGTGATGAAGGATGTGCACATTGAACCAATTTATCTCTAAGTGGGCGACAATAGCTGAGCACGACCTCATCCTACATATATATGTAGGCTGAGACCAGGCTGAGACTTTATATAGCTGCCGGAACAATTTTTAGTTGTCACTTTCGTGATAATCACTCACACTAACATTCTTATCACTTATGGCTGAGGCCAAAAGCAGTCAGACATCCATTCACTATTTCCCAAGAATGATTCAATGGGATTTTTATTTAAGACATTTCTCAATGTCAAACGGGATGGACCAATAGGCGGCGCGGCTGATACCAAGGATACGGCTGATACCAAGGATACATATGGTGTAAGATAATATATATACGCATAAAATTAGACATAAATTTTCCTCACGTGAACTACAGATCGATTTTGAGAGCGATTGCATAATTTTAAAAGCACAAAATAAATATAAATCCATAAATCAGAAAGAAAACCCTGAAAAAGAACCTGTTATTCAATCTCTATGTGTATATTTTCTTGTACTGAAGTGAAACCATATATGTTTCCATAGTGTAGTGGTTATCACGTCGGCCTAACACGCTGAAGGTCCTCAGTTCGATCCTGGGTGGAAACATATATTTTTTTAAATCATCTGATTTCTTAAGTTCTTATCAATTTTATTTAAACTAAATTTTTCTAAAAATGTTTCATAATATTTATTTATGAGCTATTGGTTCACTTTAAGCAACCTCAAATTCTCGATAACAATCATGTTTGCTTGATTTGTTGGGTATAGGCCTATGTATTATCAATATATTATAGAATAAGTATTCACGGTAAGTAGCACTTTCGTCGGGGGGAATGTCGATGCCGGGTGGATACTTCCGACAAACTTAAAAAACCTATTTAAAAATAATTCAAACAGGTTTTAATAATTGATGCGCCTACTACAGCCAGATGTTATTATATTTAAGCCTGCTGAAACATACTGTCAAAATGGGGCTGTAAGCGCCATATCATATTAAATGTAGCGTAGGCCTAAGTATTAAATGTGCGTAAGGAAAATGCTCGTTGATGCGCAACTTCATTATTCCTGTTAGAGGAGAGTGGGGCGACTGGCTCACTTTTTTTTCTCTTAGCTCCCATTCCCTTATTTTCCAACGTATTTAGATCCACCAAATCTTAAAAGATAGAGAATTCTTCCTGCTTTAAATGGTGATTTTTTCAATCCGATCTAAATAAATTAAGACTAGGTTATTGTCGATTAAAAAAAAAAGAAGCAAACCCGCCCCAGATACGGGGTCACTTGCTCACACCGCCAGGGTGTCTCGGCCCCTGTATTTCTTACGGAAAAACCGTTGACTGACAGTAGAAACTTAAAATTTAAAAAAACAAACCAATAATGCAACCCACCAACGGAATATCAATGAAAAAGCTTAAATAAGTATGGTAGTTGACTAAAAACACGAAAAAAGTCGAACACAAATAATTTTACTGCTATCATATGCAATTTTATGTAAGCCAAAAAGCCCCGACACTGTGTGGCCGATGCGCCCCCAACAAAAGGGGTTTTAGTATATTATTGAATATCTCTTATTTAAACTACTGTAAATATAAAAAAAACTAAACAGGCTTAAAGAGGAGATAACGTGGAGTATTTTCCATATTTTTTATAAAGCCCCTTGGGCGCTTTCGGAATTTAGAGTTAGTTCATTTTTATATGTAGGTTTGTAATTTAAGAAGTGGGTGGGATTGACCTAACGTTAAAAAAGGCCACTCTATTTTAACCGATTCTTACTATGGCTTTTTGAGGGGTTTGATATTTACTTAATGTAGCGCCATCTGTTATCAGATCTGGGAAAATCACAGCTGTCAAAAAAGTAAATGGCCGCTACTCACTTTTTAAATGCATCGAAAAGGTTAAAAGAATCACATAGTTTCTT
The DNA here is from genome assembly GCF_021134715.1 of Daphnia pulex. Taxonomy (NCBI): domain Eukaryota; kingdom Metazoa; phylum Arthropoda; class Branchiopoda; order Diplostraca; family Daphniidae; genus Daphnia; species Daphnia pulex. The sequence goes on along the minus strand of NC_060024.1, from coordinate 6,527,028 downwards.
TTTTTAAGGCTCAGGAACGTCTAATAAGCTCTATATCTAACTTTATCATGGGTTTTAATTAAAAACTTTACCTTAAAAATACCCTAAATCGTGTTTTTCGGATTTCCTCGATTCTGATTGGTCGAGAAAATTCCCAATAAAGACTTTCGGGGTGCGGTGCCTCTCTCAGCAGACTACTGTAACTTATGCTGCATTAAAGACCCCTAAACCTTCGTTAATTTAGTAAACTAAATTCCTCAGGGATAATTTTAAAGTAATCGGGAAAGCCGATACTTGATTCGAAAGTCAAAGTAGGACGACCCAATTTTAAGACGAAAAATTTATTTTACTTTTCATTCCTCAACCGTTCGTCGTACTACCATGGAATTTGGTTTTAAGATGCGCATTACTAACATCTACATCACCTAATTTTTTCAATATTTTATTGCAATTCTAACCGATCAAGAAATCAATTTAGCCTACCAACCCGAAGGCCAGATCGCCCCACTCTCCCCTACTTTCTTGTTGCCCTCTTGTTTACATAGTCTACTAACGTAAAATTTACATATGCATTTGTTAGTTGTTACTTGGATTCTTAATTTGGAGCTGAGAAGTAAAATATATTTAATGGGGGGCGGGAAAAAGGAGACCCTCTGTTGAGGTCCCTACTTATTACATTAGAACTTAGTTGATCGCTGTTGGGATTCAGTAATTCATTAGGGTAGAGCGGGTCAAGTAAGGTAGTGTGTAAGTTGGCATCCACCGTTTTTCGTCCTCTTGTGACCGAGGGATTGCATTTTAAAAATTACCTGTTATGGTATTTACTATAATGCGCATCTAAAAAAACTGAAATATTCCATGTATTATGGGAACAACAAATAAATTAGTTTTTAAACCCTTAAATCATGTCGTCCATTCCGTCTTCTTTTTTGGAATTCCCTAAATAACATAATATTTAGAAAAAAAAGTTCCTAAAAGGAAATTCTTTCCTCTTTCAGAAAACAATTTTTATTTATTTTTATTTACCAAATTATGGCTTGAAAACACAATAATAACAAAGACACCTTTCTTCAGGCCAATTGTCTTGCCGGGTTAGAGATAGGAGGAAAAAAGTTTCAGAAAATTTCGTTGATGACGCCGTTGCTAGGTGTTCTTTTAGCCCATAAAAATAACTTGGGCCATTCTACACCGCTTACAAGAGAAATTCGCCCCGCGACTCAACCAACCCCCCCTTTATTTTCAAAGCAATTTTTGTTTTAAACAAAGAAATTTGTCATAAAATAAAAATACACTTTTGATAACTAATTTTTCTATGTTTTTTAAACCTAGTGGGGATAAAAAAATATTGAGAAATAAAGAATTAGGGGCTCAAATACTAAAAAAAGCGTCAACTATGCCGACTCTCTTACAACTTTTTTTAAATACATTAAAATTAAGTAAGATAAGTTCAGTTTTACATTGCAATGTCACAGGGTGTGTTGTAGGGCTCTTCTACACCTTTTTTAAACTTTGTAAACTTAAATGATGAAACCCACCAGCCCAAGTCACTTTTTGTCCGCAACCAGCCATTGGAACCATTACGGTTCTTTAAGTCTTGGGGAATCAACGAAGTCGGACCAGGCGAGCTTCAATGCTTGTGGCCCTCTTAACAGACGAAAATGGATTCGGGCTGTAGCAGCTTCGCGATTTAAAAACCCCGTATATTAGGCTATTTGTTTCCTATTTTGATGCATAAGAATAACACCCCGTAAAAATTCAAATTCAAAAATTTTTTCGACATAGGGAAAATTCCACTCACCATTATTTGATTTGTAAAAATGTTTACATTTTTGCACTGCTTATTTCTGATTATTATACAACGAAGAATTAAATAAAATTCACAGCATTAGATGTTTTATTCTTTAAAAACTTATCTTCGAAAAACTTTCCCCGTTTTACTGGGTTGCAACACAAGTCAGAGTTAATTTATAACTGAAAACAAGATTCCTTCGGTAATGTCCTTCGGGAATTTTTAAAACGTTTAAGAGACAGAAATCAAGGTTAAATAGTAGATTAATACATAATATAATGTTTTTAAAATTCTGTTTCCTTTTATTCTCTTTAATTAATTGATTCTTATGAACTAATTGACTAATAATCTGTCAATATTATGAGTGGTGCGACTTAGATGTGGCGGAGGCTTCGCCCCGCCACCCCACGTCGCACTTCATGTTTAGATTAAGTTAAAGTAACACTTATTACTATAGTAACAATGCAATTATATCATGCGGTCACATGTTGCATTACACGAGTCTTGGCTAATAGATAGCGAGCTACCATCATACCCATTTTTTACCTTCCAATAATATCATTATTATTAATAATGATGGTCTAATGATCATCAACCCGGGCTGCCACTCGTACGGTTTGAAGTTCGGATCTCGATCAAATAGGAAAGGTTTGTAATTTAGCATAATTACTCTTAAAAAGCTTTCGGAGGTAAATGGAAGTGGAAGATCGGTGGTAACTCTTCACGACCACAAGAAGATCTTCATGACCGAAGAGAGGACAGGGGAAGAAGGGAGAGATGACCCAGAGCTTCAGAATTAGTATAATCTAACATTTTTTAAATGTTCCTCAACTTCTTGGTTGATGACTTACTGTTAAAAAAGGAGGCATAGAAATTTTACTTGGACAACCAAATTTATTAAAATCAAGATAAAAAACAGTAAACAAAAAGAGGTATTAATAAAACAAAAGAGTTAAAAAAGTAATAGTGGGAAAATACATAGTAAAGAGAAGAAAAGAGACGAAATCGAACAAGAACATAAAAACCAAATCAAATAGAATGAGAAATATTCTCCACTCCCATAGCAGAAAACTGGTCTTGCTAGGGAAGATCCAAACTTTTTTTTCTTTTTGTTTACACTGCTGAGCACTCACTGCACTGACAGTTGGAAGGTTACGCAAAAAAGCGAATTCACTGCCTAGGATTCGGCAACCAGCTAAGTAACAAGTACGCAAATTAATTTTTTAAAACAGTAATAAAAACAAATGAAAACCCCACTACATGGTGTATCAAATTTTGACAGAATTATGTACAAAATTTGATGACGATTGGTCACTCAGGGAAGAAACGTATAAGGAAAAACATAATGGACATTAAACCCTCTGAATTCCACTATTAGCTACAACTACCGTACCCCCTATACCCCACACCCTAATATTGTTAAGGACCTTCGAATATAAATATACCTCAGGGATAGTTATTGGTCCTTTATGAACCCTTACAGTAACTCGTTTGTGATTTTCACCTCCTATTTTTTCGAAGCTTTTTGCTTTAAAATAAACTGTTGGTACAGTTTATAAAGAATTGGTAGTTCTATGATTTCTTTTTGTATATGTTGATTTTGCCTTTGTACCAATTTTATCTCAGCTTGCTTTTCAAAATTAACTGGCTGTTTCTGTGGTTGGAGGAGAGGCCGTATAATTATTTTATCATTAAGATTTGGTTGGTCGTCTTTTCGTAAATCATTTTCCTGGTGTTGGAAAATAAGTTGGCCAATTGTTGGCTTATTTTTGTTTGTTTTCTTTTCTACAGTATTTGTTGATGTCAGTTTAGGAAATATCGTAGTTTTCATTTTCGCTGAAAAAAAGGTAGTTGAAATAGTTGATTTTTTTGCTGTTTTCGGTGTGATTCTTGTGACTCCTGATTTTTTGGAAATTATTGTGTTTGTCTTTTTGGTTGACAAAACCTTAGAAGTCGTAGGTTGCTTAGCTAAAATAGTGAATGATTTTGTGGTTTTTGGTTTGATTGTTGTAAAACCTTGGTTTTTGGAAGACGTGGTGGTTTTCTTTTTGGTTGACGAAACCTTAGTAGAAGTCATAAGCTTTTTAATTGAAATAGTTGATATTTTTGTAGTTTTTGGTTTGCTTGTTGTAAGACCTGTTTTTTTGGAAGATATCGTGGTTGCCTTTTTGGTTGACGAAACCTTAGTAGAAGTCGTCGGTTTTTTAACTGAAATAGTTGATATTTTTGTGGTTTTTGGTTTGCTTGTTGTAAAACCTGGTTTTTTGGAAGATATCGTGGTTGCCTTTTTGGTTGACGAAACGTTAGTAGAAGTCGTAGGTTTTTTAACTGAAATAGTTGATATTTTTGTGGTTTTTGGTTTGCTTGTTGTAAAACCTGGTTTTTTGGAAGATATCGTGGTTGTCTTTTTAGTTGTCGAAACCTTAGTAGAAGTCGTAGGTTTTTTAATAGATACAGTAGATATTTTTGTGGATATTGGTTTGCTTGTTGTAAAAACTGGTTTTCTGGAAGATATCGTGGTTGTCTTTTTGGTTGTCGAAACCTTAGCAGAAATTGTAGGTTTTTTAGTTGATACAGTTGATATTTTTGTGGTTATTGGTTTGCTTGTTGTAGAAACTGGTTTTCTGGAAGATATCGTGGTTGTATTTTTGGTTGTCGAAACTTTAGTAGAAGTTGTAGGTTTTTTAGTTGATACAGTTGAAATTTTTGTGGATATTGGTTTTCTTGTTGTAAAAATTGGTTTTCTGGAAGATTTCGTGGTTGTCTTTTTGGTTGTCGAAACTTTAGTAGAAGTTGTAGGTTTTTTAGTTGTAATAGTTGATATTTTTGTGGTTCTTGGTGTGCTTGTTGAAAAAACTGGTTTTCTGGAAGATATCGTGGTTGTCTTTTTGGTTGTCGAAACCTTAGTAGAAGTTGAGGGTTTTTTAGTTGTAATAGTTGATATTTTTGTGGTTCTTGGTGTGCTTGTTGTAAAAACTGGTTTTCTGGAAGACATCGTGGTTGTCTTTTTGGATGTCGAAACCTTAGTAGAAGTTGTAGGTTTTTTAGTTGTAATAGTTGATATTTTTGTGGTTCTTGGTGTGCTTGTTGTAAAAACTGGTTTTCTGGAAGATATCGTGGTTGTCTTTTTGGTTGTCGAAAACTTAGTAGAAGTTGTTGGTTTTTTAGTTGTAATAGTTGATATTTTTGTGGTTCTTGGTGTGCTTGTTGTAAAAACTGGTTTTCTGGAAGATATCGTGGTTGTCTTTTTGGTTGTCGAAACCTTAGTAGAAGTTGTAGGTTTTTTAGTAGTAATAGTTGATATTTTTGTTGTTCTTGGTGTGCTTGTTGAAAAAACTGGTTTTCTGGAAGATATCGTGGTTGTCTTTTTGGTTGTCGAAAGCTTAGTAGAAGTCGTAGGTTTTTTAGTTGTTGTAGTTGATATTTTTGTGGTTATGGGTTTGGTTGTTGTTATAACTGGTTTTTTGGACGTAGTTTGTGGTTTTGTGGTCATTTTTTTTGTAGTAGTGTCTGAGAATGTTGAAGAAGTCGAAGATTGTTTGGTTGAAAGTGTTGAAGCTTTCGTTGTCTTAGAGGTTGCTGGTTGGAATGTCGTTTTTATAGACGGTGTAGTAGACATTTGATTTGTAGTATGCCCAGCAGACGTTGTCTTTCTTTCATCAGTGGTCATTAATGAACTCAAAGAAGTTGTTTTTTCCATTGTTGAGGAAGTTGAAGTAAGCACTTTAGCCGTAGTTGTTTCCTTTTGAGTTTTTGGTGAGGTTGTACTGTATGAAATATTTGTAGTTGTAGATGTATCCGTACTTGAAGTGGACTCAGTAACTGTTGAAGTTTTCTTTGATATCGTGGGTGCTTCTGTACTTGAAGTTGGTTCAGCAGTGCTCGACGATTTCTCGAAAGTTGAAGATGTTGGCTCAACAGTAGATGTAGTTGGTTTTAAAGTGGTCGAGGTTGGTTTGGAAGTTGTCGACGTTATCTCTAAAGTCGGGGATGGATTCTGAGTGCTTGATGAGAACACAGTAACTGTTGAAGTTTTCTTTGACATTGTGGATGCTTCTGTACTTGAAGTTGGTTCAGCAGTGCTCGACTTTTTCTCTGAAGTTGTATATGTTGGCTGAACAGTAGATGTAGTTGGTTTTAAAGTGGTTGAGAATGGTTTAGAAGTTGTCAACTTGATCTCTGTAGTCGAGGTTGGTTCTTTAGTGCTTGAAGTGGACATTGTAGAAATTTCCTTTGATGTTGTGGATGCTTCTCTACTTGGACTTGGCTCAGCAGTGGTCGACGTTTCCTCTAAAGTTGAAGATGTTGGCTCAACAGTAGATATAGTTGGTTCCGAAGGGGTTGAAGAGGGTTTGAAAGTTGTAGATTTGATCACTGAAGTCGAGGTTGGTTGTTCAGTGCTTGAAGTGGACTCAGTAACTGTTGAAGTTTTCTTTGACATCGTAGATGCTACTGTACTTGAACTTGGTTCAGCAGTGCTCGACGATTTCTCTAAAGTTGTAGATGTTGGCTCAACAGTAGATGTAGTTGGTTTTAAAGTTGTTGAGGTTGGTTTGGAAGTTGTCGACGTTATCTCTAAAGTCGGGGACGGATTTTGAGTGCTTGATGAGAACACAGTAACTGTTGAAGTTTTCTTTGACATTGTTGATGCTTCTGTACTTGAAGTTGGCTCAGCAGTGGTCGACGTTTCCTCTAAAGTTGTAGATGTTGGCTCAACAGTAGATATAGTTGGTTCCGAAGTGGTTGAAGAAGGTTTGAAAGTTGTTGACTTGATCACTGAAGTCGAGGTTGGTTCTTCACTGCTTGAAGTGGACTCAGTAACTGTTGAAGTTTTCTTTGACATCGTAGATGCTTCTGTACTTGAAGTTGGTTCAGCAGTGCTCGGCGATTTCTTTAAAGTTGTAGATGTTGGCTCAACAGTAGATGTAGTTGGTTCCGAAGTGGTTGAAGAGGGTTTGAAAGTTGTAGACTTGATCACTGAAGTCGAGATTGGTTCTTCACTGCTTGAAGTGGTCTCAGAAACTGTTGAAGTTTTCTTTGACATCGTAGATGCTTCTGTACTTGAAGTTGGCTCAACAGTGGTCGACGTTTCCTCTAAAGTTGAAGATGTTGGCTCAACAGTAGATATAGTTGGTTCCGAAGTGGTTGAAGAGGGTTTGAAAGTTGTAGACTTGATGACTGAAGTCGAAGTTGGTTCTTCAGTGCTTGAAGTGGACTCAGTAACGGTTGAAGTTTTCTTTGACATCGTAGATGCTTCTGTACTTGAAGTTGGTTCAGCAATGCTCGACGATTTCTCTAACGTTGTAGATGTTGGCTCAACAGTAGATGTAGTTGGTTTTAAAGTGGTTGAGGATGGTTTAGAAGTTGTCAACTTGATCTCTGTAGTCGAGGTTGGTTCTTTAGTGCTTGAAAAGGACATTGTAGAAATTTCCTTTGATGTTGTGGATGCTTCTGTACTTGAAGTTGGCTCTGCAGTGGTCGACGTTTCCTCTAAAGTTGTAGATGTCGGATCAGCAGTAGGTATAGTTGGTTCCGAAGTGGTTGAAGAGGGTTTGAAAGTTGTTGACTTGATCACTGAAGTCGAGGTTGGTTCTTCAGTGCTTGAAGTGGACTCAGGAACTGTTGAAGTTTTCTTTGACATCGTGGATGCTTCTGTACTTGAAGTTGGTTCAGGAGTGCTCGACGATTTCTCTAAAGTTGTAGATGTTGGCTCAACAGTAGATGTAGTTGGTTTTAAAGTGGTTGAGGATGGTTTAGAAGTTGTCAACTTGATCTCTGTAGTCGAGGTTGGTTCTTTAGTGCTTGAAGTGGACATTGTAGAAATTTCCTTTGATGTTGTGGATGCTTCTGTACTTGAAATTAGCTCAGCAGTGGTCGATGTTTCCTCTAAAGTTGTAGATGTTGGCTCAACAGTAGATATAGTTGGTTCCGAAATGGTTGAAGAGGGGTTGAAAGTTGTAGACTTGATCACTGAAGTCGAGGTTGGTTCTTCAGTGCTTGAAGTGGACTCAGTAACTGTTGAAGTTTTCTTTGACATCGTGGATGCTTCTTTACTTGAAGTTGGTTCAGCAGTGCTCGACTTTTTTTCTAAAGTTGTAGATGTTGGCTCAACAGTAGATGTAGTTGGTTTTAAAGTGATTGAGGTTGGTTTGGAAGTTGTCGACATTATCTCTAAAGTCGGGGATGGATTCTGAGTGCTTGATGAGAACACAGAAACTGTTGAAGTTTTCTTTGACATTGTGGATGCTTCTGTACTTAAAGTGGGCTCAGCAGTGGTCGAAGTTTCCTCTAAAGTTGTAGATGTTGGCTCATCAGTAGAAGTAGTTGGTTCCAAAATGGTTGAAGAGGGTTCAGCCGTCGTCGACGTGCTCTCTGAAGTCGAGGTTGGTTCTTCAGTACTTGAGGTTGACTCAGTCATTGTAGAAGTTTTCTCTGACGTTGTGGATGCTTCTGTACTTGAAGTTGGCTCAGCAGTGGTCGAAGTTTCTTCTAAAGTTGTAGATGTTGGCTCAACAGTAGATGTAGTTGGTTCCAAAGTGGTTGAAGAGGGTTCAGCCGTCGTCGACGTGCTCTCTGAAGTCGAGGTTAGTTCTTCAGTACTTGAAGTTGACTCAATCATTGTAGAAGTTTCCTCTGACGTTGTGGATGCTTCTGTTCTTGAAGTTGGCTCAGCAGTGGTCGAAGTTTCCTCTAAAGTTGTAGATCTTGGTTCAACAGTAGATGTAGTTGGTTCCAAAGTGGTTGAAGAGGGTTCAGCCGTCGTCGCCCTGCTCTCTGAAGTCGAGGTTGGTTCTTCAGTACTTGAAGTTGACTCAGTCATTGTAGAAGTTTCCTCTGGCGTTGTTGATGCTTCTGTACTTGAAGTTGGCTCAGCAGTGGTCGAAGTTTCCTCTAAAGTTGTAGATCTTGGTTCAACAGTAGATGTAGTTGGTTCCAAAGTGGTTGAAGAGGGTTCAGCCGTCGTCGCCCTGCTCTCTGAAGTCGAGGTTGGTTCTTCAGTACTTGAAGTTGACTCAGTCATTGTAGAAGTTTCCTCTGGCGTTGTTGATGCTTCTGTACTTGAAGTTGGCTCAGCAATGGTCGAAGATTCCTCTAAAGTTGTAGATGTTGGTTCAACAGTAGATGTAGTTGGTTCCAAAGTGGTTGAAGAGGGTTCAGCCGTCGTCGACGTGTTCTCTGAAGTCGAGGTTGGTTCTTTAGAACTTGAAGTTGACTCAGTCATTGTAGAAGTTTCCTCTGACGTTGTGGATGCTTCTGTACTTGAAGTTGGCTCAGCAGTGGTCGAAGTTTCCTCTAAAGTTGTAGATGTTGGCTTAACAGTAGATGTAGTTGGTTCCAAAGTGGTTGAAGAGGGTTCAGCCGTCGTCGACGTGCTCTCTGAAGTCGAGGTTGGTTCTTCAGTACTTGAAGTTGACTCAGTCATTGTAGAAGTTTCCTCTGACGTTGTGGATGCTTCTGTACTTGAAGTTGGCTCAGCAGTGGTTGAAGTTTCTTCTAAAGTTGTAGATGTTGGCTCAACAGTAGATGTAGTTGGTTCCAAAGTGGTTGAAGAGGGTTCAGCCGTCGTCGACGTGCTCTCTGATGTCGAGGTTGGTTCTTCAGTACTTGATGTTGACTCAGTCATTGTAGAAGTTTCCTCTGACGTTGTGTTTGCTTCTGTACTTGAAGTTGGCTCAGCAGTGGTCGAAGTTTCCTCTAAAGTTGTAGATGTTGGCTCAACAGTAGATGTAGTTGGTTCCAAAGTGGTTGAAGAGGGTTTAGCCGTCGTCGGCGTGCTCTCTGAAGTCGAGGTTGGTTCTTCAGTACTTGAAGTTGACTCAGTCATTGTAGAAGTTTCCTCTGACGTTGTGGATGCTTCTGTACTTGAAGTTGGCTCAGCAGTGGTCGAAGTTTCCTTTAAAGTTGTAGATGTTGGCTCAACAGTAGATGTAGTTGGTTCAAAAGTGGTTGAAGAGGGTTCAGCCGTCGTCGACGTGCTCTCTGAAGTCGAGGTTGGTTCTTCAGTACTTGAAGTTGACTCAGTCATTGTAGAAGTTTCCTCTGACGTTGTGGATGCTTCTGTACTTGAAGTTGGCTCAGCAGTGGTCGAAGTTTCTTCTGAAGTTGTAGATGTTGGCTCAACAGTAGATGTTGTTGGTTCCAAAGTGGTTGAAGAGGGTTCAGCCGTCGTCGACGTGCTCTCTGAAGTCCAGGTTGGTTCTTCAGTACTTGAAGTTGACTCAGTCATTGCAGAAGTTTCCTCTGACGTTGTGGATGCTTCTGTACTTGAAGTTGGCTCAGCAGTGGTCGAAGTTTCCTCTAAAGTTGTAGATGTTGGCTCAACAGTAGATGTTGTTGGTTCCAAAGTGGTTGAAGAGGGTTCAGCCGTCGTCGACGTGCTCTCTGAAGTCGAGGTTTGTTCTTCAGTACTTGAAGTTGACTCAGTCATTGTAGAAGTTTCCTCTGACGTTGTGGATGCTTCTGTACTTGAAGTTGGCTCAGCAGTGGTCGATTCTAAAGTTGTAGATGTTGGCTCAACAGCAGATGTAGTTGGTTCCAAAGTGGTTGAAGAGGGTTCAGCCGTCGTCGGCGTGCTCTCTGAAGTCGAGGTTAGTTCTTCAGTACTTGAAGTTGACTCAGTCATTGTAGAAGTTTCCTCTGACGTTGTGGATGCTTCTGTACTTGAAGTGGGCTCAGCAGTGGTTGAAGTTTCTTCTACAGTTGTAGATGTTGGCTCAACAGTAGATGTAGTTGGTTCCAAAGTGGTTGAAGAGGTTTCAGCCGTCGTCGACGTGCTCTCTGAAGTCGAGGTTGGTCCTTCAGTGCTTGAAGTTGACTCAGTCATTGTAGAAGTTTCCTCTGACGTTGTGGATGCTTCTGTACTTGAAGTTGGCTCAGCAGTGGTCGAAGTTTCCTCTAAAGTTGTAGATGTTGGCTCAACAGAAGATGTAGTTGGTTCCAAAGTGGTTGAAGAGGGTTCAGCCGTCGTCGACGTGCTCTCTGAAGTCGAGGTTGGTTCTTCAGTACTTGAAGTTGACTCAGTCATTGTTGAAGTTTCCTCTGACGTTGTGGATGCTTCTGTACTTGAAGTTGGCTCAGCAGTGGTCGAAGTTTCCTCTAAAGTTGTAGATGTTGGCTCAACAGTAGATATAGTTGGTTCCGAAATGGTTGAAGAGGGGTTGAAAGTTGTAGACTTGATCACTGAAGTCGAGGTTGGTTCTTCAGTGCTTGAAGTGGACTCAGTAACTGTTGAAGTTTTCTTTGACATCGTGGATGCTTCTTTACTTGAAGTTGGTTCAGCAGTGCTCGACTTTTTTTCTAAAGTTGTAGATGTTGGCTCAACAGTAGATGTAGTTGGTTTTAAAGTGATTGAGGTTGGTTTGGAAGTTGTCGACATTATCTCTAAAGTCGGGGATGGATTCTGAGTGCTTGATGAGAACACAGAAACTGTTGAAGTTTTCTTTGACATTGTGGATGCTTCTGTACTTAAAGTGGGCTCAGCAGTGGTCGAAGTTTCCTCTAAAGTTGTAGATGTTGGCTCATCAGTAGAAGTAGTTGGTTCCAAAATGGTTGAAGAGGGTTCAGCCGTCGTCGACGTGCTCTCTGAAGTCGAGGTTGGTTCTTCAGTACTTGAGGTTGACTCAGTCATTGTAGAAGTTTTCTCTGACGTTGTGGATGCTTCTGTACTTGAAGTTGGCTCAGCAGTGGTCGAAGTTTCTTCTAAAGTTGTAGATGTTGGCTCAACAGTAGATGTAGTTGGTTCCAAAGTGGTTGAAGAGGGTTCAGCCGTCGTCGACGTGCTCTCTGAAGTCGAGGTTGGTTCTTCAGTACTTGAAGTTGACTCAGTCATTGTAGAAGTTTCCTCTGGCGTTGTTGATGCTTCTGTACTTGAAGTTGGCTCAGCAATGGTCGAAGATTCCTCTAAAGTTGTAGATGTTGGTTCAACAGTAGATGTAGTTGGTTCCAAAGTGGTTGAAGAGGGTTCAGCCGTCGTCGACGTGTTCTCTGAAGTCGAGGTTGGTTCTTTAGAACTTGAAGTTGACTCAGTCATTGTAGAAGTTTCCTCTGACGTTGTGGATGCTTCTGTACTTGAAGTTGGCTCAGCAGTGGTCGAAGTTTCCTCTAAAGTTGTAGATGTTGGCTTAACAGTAGATGTAGTTGGTTCCAAAGTGGTTGAAGAGGGTTCAGCCGTCGTCGACGTGCTCTCTGAAGTCGAGGTTGGTTCTTCAGTACTTGAAGTTGACTCAGTCATTGTAGAAGTTTCCTCTGACGTTGTGGATGCTTCTGTACTTGAAGTTGGCTCAGCAGTGGTTGAAGTTTCTTCTAAAGTTGTAGATGTTGGCTCAACAGTAGATGTAGTTGGTTCCAAAGTGGTTGAAGAGGGTTCAGCCGTCGTCGACGTGCTCTCTGATGTCGAGGTTGGTTCTTCAGTACTTGATGTTGACTCAGTCATTGTAGAAGTTTCCTCTGACGTTGTGTTTGCTTCTGTACTTGAAGTTGGCTCAGCAGTGGTCGAAGTTTCCTCTAAAGTTGTAGATGTTGGCTCAACAGTAGATGTAGTTGGTTCCAAAGTGGTTGAAGAGGGTTTAGCCGTCGTCGGCGTGCTCTCTGAAGTCGAGGTTGGTTCTTCAGTACTTGAAGTTGACTCAGTCATTGTAGAAGTTTCCTCTGACGTTGTGGATGCTTCTGTACTTGAAGTTGGCTCAGCAGTGGTCGAAGTTTCCTTTAAAGTTGTAGATGTTGGCTCAACAGTAGATGTAGTTGGTTCAAAAGTGGTTGAAGAGGGTTCAGCCGTCGTCGACGTGCTCTCTGAAGTCGAGGTTGGTTCTTCAGTACTTGAAGTTGACTCAGTCATTGTAGAAGTTTCCTCTGACGTTGTGGATGCTTCTGTACTTGAAGTTGGCTCAGCAGTGGTCGAAGTTTCTTCTGAAGTTGTAGATGTTGGCTCAACAGTAGATGTTGTTGGTTCCAAAGTGGTTGAAGAGGGTTCAGCCGTCGTCGACGTGCTCTCTGAAGTCCAGGTTGGTTCTTCAGTACTTGAAGTTGACTCAGTCATTGCAGAAGTTTCCTCTGACGTTGTGGATGCTTCTGTACTTGAAGTTGGCTCAGCAGTGGTCGAAGTTTCCTCTAAAGTTGTAGATGTTGGCTCAACAGTAGATGTTGTTGGTTCCAAAGTGGTTGAAGAGGGTTCAGCCGTCGTCGACGTGCTCTCTGAAGTCGAGGTTTGTTCTTCAGTACTTGAAGTTGACTCAGTCATTGTAGAAGTTTCCTCTGACGTTGTGGATGCTTCTGTACTTGAAGTTGGCTCAGCAGTGGTCGATTCTAAAGTTGTAGATGTTGGCTCAACAGCAGATGTAGTTGGTTCCAAAGTGGTTGAAGAGGGTTCAGCCGTCGTCGGCGTGCTCTCTGAAGTCGAGGTTAGTTCTTCAGTACTTGAAGTTGACTCAGTCATTGTAGAAGTTTCCTCTGACGTTGTGGATGCTTCTGTACTTGAAGTTGGCTCAGCAGTGGTTGAAGTTTCTTCTACAGTTGTAGATGTTGGCTCAACAGTAGATGTAGTTGGTTCCAAAGTGGTTGAAGAGGTTTCAGCCGTCGTCGACGTGCTCTCTGAAGTCGAGGTTGGTCCTTCAGTGCTTGAAGTTGACTCAGTCATTGTAGAAGTTTCCTCTGACGTTGTGGATGCTTCTGTACTTGAAGTTGGCTCAGCAGTGGTCGAAGTTTCCTCTAAAGTTGTAGATGTTGGCTCAACAGAAGATGTAGTTGGTTCCAAAGTGGTTGAAGAGGGTTCAGCCGTCGTCGACGTGCTCTCTGAAGTCGAGGTTGGTTCTTCAGTACTTGAAGTTGACTCAGTCATTGTTGAAGTTTCCTCTGACGTTGTGGATGCTTCTGTACTTGAAGTTGGCTCAGCAGTGGTCGAAGTTTCCTCTAAAGTTGTAGATGTTGGCTCAACAGTAGATGCTGTTGGTTCCAAAGTGGTTGAAGAGGGTTCAGCCGTCGTTGACGTGCTCTCTGAAGTCGAGGTTGGTTCTTCAGTACTTGAAGTTGACTCAGTCATTGTAGAAGTTTCCTCTGACGTTGTGGAGGCTTCTGTACTTGAAGTTGGCTCAGCAGTGGTCGAAGTTTCCTCTAAAGTTGTAGATGTTGGCTCAACAGTAGATGCTGTTGGTTCCAAAGTGGTTGAAGAGGGTTCAGCCGTCGTCGACGTGCTCTCTGAAGTCGAGGTTGGTCCTTCAGTACTTGAAGTTGACTCAGTCATTGTTGAAGTTTCCTCTGACGTTGTGGATGCTTCTGTACTTGAAGTTGGCTCAGCAGTGGTCGACGTTTCCTCTAAAGTTGTAGATGTTGGCTCAACAGTAGATGTAGTTGGTTCCAAAGTGGTTGAAGAGGTTTCAGCCGTCGTCGACGTGTTCTCTGAAGTCGAGGTTGGTCCTTCAGTGCTTGAAGTTGACTCAGTCATTGTAGAAGTTTCCTCTGACGTTGTGGATGCTTCTGTACTTGAAGTTGGCTCAGCAGAGGTCGAAGTTTCCTCTAAAGTTGTAGATGTTGGCTCAACAGTAAATGTAGTTGGTTCCAAAGTGGTTGAAAAGGGTTCAGCCGTCGTCGACGTGCTCTCTGAAGTCGAGGTTGGTTCTTCAGTACTTGAAGTTGACTCAGTCATTGTAGAAGTTTCCTCTGACGTTGTGGATGCTTCTGTACTTGAAGTTGGCTCAGCAGTGGTCGAAGTTTCCTCTAAAGTTGTAGATGTTGGCTCAACAGTAGATGTAGTTGGTTCCAAAGTGGTTGAAGAGGGTTCAACCGTCGTCGACGTGCTCTCTGAAGTCGAGGTTGGTTCTTCAGTACTTGAAGTTGACTCAGTCATTGCAGAAGTTTCCTCTGACGTTGTGGATGCTTCTGTACTTGAAGTTGGCTCAGCAGTGGTCGATTCTAAAGTTGTAGATGTTGGCTCAACAGTAGATGTAGTTGGTTCCAAAGTGGTTGAAGAGGGTCCAGCCGTCGTCGACGTGCTCTCTGAAGTCGAGGTTTGTTCTTCAGTACTTGAAGTTGACTCAGTCATTGTAGAAGTTTCCTTTGACGTTGTGGATGCTTCTGTACTTGAAGTTGGCTCAGCAGTGGTCGACGTTTCCTCTAAAGTTGTAGATGTTGGCTCAACAGTAGATGTAGTTGGTTCCAAAGTTGTTGAAGAGGTTTCAGCCGTCGTCGACGTGCTCTCTGAAGTCGAGGTTGGTCCTTCAGTACTTGAAGTTGACTCAGTCATTGCAGAAGTTTCCTCTGACGTTGTGGATGCTTCTGTACTTGAAGTTGGCTCAGCAGTGGTCGAAGTTTCCTCTAAAGTTGTAGATGTTGGCTCAACAGTAGATGTTGTTGGTTCCAAAGTGGTTGAAGAGGGTTCAGCCGTCGTCGACGTGCTCTCTGAAGTCGAGGTTTGTTCTTCAGTACTTGAAGTTGACTCAGTCATTGTAGAAGTTTCCTCTGACGTTGTGGATGCTTCTGTACTTGAAGTTGGCTCAGCAGTGGTCGATTCTAAAGTTGTAGATGTTGGCTCAACAGTAGATGTAGTTGGTTCCAAAGTGGTTGAAGAGGGTTCAGCCGTCGTCGGCGTGCTCTCTGAAGTCGAGGTTAGTTCTTCAGTACTTGAAGTTGACTCAGTCATTGTAGAAGTTTCCTCTGACGTTGTGGATGCTTCTGTACTTGAAGTTGGCTCAGCAGTGGTCGACGTTTCCTCTAAAGTAGTAGATGTTGGTTCAACAGTAGATGTAGTTGGTTCCAAAGTGGTTGAAGAGGGTTCAGCCGTCGTCGACGTGCTCTCTGAAGTCGAGGTTGGTTCTTCAGTACTTGAAGTTGACTCAGTCATTGTAGAAGTTTCCTCTGACGTTGTGGATGCTTCTGTACTTGAAGTTGGCTCAGCAGTGGTCGAAGTTTCCTCTAAAGTTGTAGATGTTGGCTCAACAGTAGATGTAGTTGGTTCCAAAGTGGTTGAAGAGGGTTCAACCGTCGTCGACGTGCTCTCTGAAGTCGAGGTTGGTTCTTCAGTACTTGAAGTTGACTCAGTCATTGCAGAAGTTTCCTCTGACGTTGTGGATGCTTCTGTACTTGAAGTTGGCTCAGCAGTGGTCGATTCTAAAGTTGTAGATGTTGGCTCAACAGTAGATGTAGTTGGTTCCAAAGTGGTTGAAGAGGGTCCAGCCGTCGTCGACGTGCTCTCTGAAGTCGAGGTTTGTTCTTCAGTACTTGAAGTTGACTCAGTCATTGTAGAAGTTTCCTTTGACGTTGTGGATGCTTCTGTACTTGAAGTTGGCTCAGCAGTGGTCGACGTTTCCTCTAAAGTTGTAGATGTTGGCTCAACAGTAGATGTAGTTGGTTCCAAAGTTGTTGAAGAGGTTTCAGCCGTCGTCGACGTGCTCTCTGAAGTCGAGGTTGGTCCTTCAGTACTTGAAGTTGACTCAGTCATTGCAGAAGTTTCCTCTGACGTTGTGGATGCTTCTGTACTTGAAGTTGGCTCAGCAGTGGTCGAAGTTTCCTCTAAAGTTGTAGATGTTGGCTCAACAGTAGATGTTGTTGGTTCCAAAGTGGTTGAAGAGGGTTCAGCCGTCGTCGACGTGCTCTCTGAAGTCGAGGTTTGTTCTTCAGTACTTGAAGTTGACTCAGTCATTGTAGAAGTTTCCTCTGACGTTGTGGATGCTTCTGTACTTGAAGTTGGCTCAGCAGTGGTCGATTCTAAAGTTGTAGATGTTGGCTCAACAGTAGATGTAGTTGGTTCCAAAGTGGTTGAAGAGGGTTCAGCCGTCGTCGGCGTGCTCTCTGAAGTCGAGGTTAGTTCTTCAGTACTTGAAGTTGACTCAGTCATTGTAGAAGTTTCCTCTGACGTTGTGGATGCTTCTGTACTTGAAGTTGGCTCAGCAGTGGTCGACGTTTCCTCTAAAGTAGTAGATGTTGGTTCAACAGTAGATGTAGTTGGTTCCAAAGTGGTTGAAGAGGGTTCAGCCGTCGTCGACGTGCTCTCTGAAGTCGAGGTTGGTTCTTCAGTACTTGAAGTTGACTCAGTCATTGTAGAAGTTTCCTCTGACGTTGTGGATGCTTCTGTACTTGAAGTTGGCTCAGCAGTGGTCGAAGTTTCCTCTAAAGTTGTAGATGTTGGCTCAACAGTAGATGTAGTTGGTTCCAAAGTGGTTGAAGACAGTTCAGCCGTCGTCGACGTGCTCTCTGAAGTCGAGGTTAGTTCTTCAGTACTTGAAGTTGACTCAGTCATTGCAGAAGTTTCCTCTGACGTTGTGGATGCTTCTGTACTTGAAGTTGGCTCAGCAGTGGTCGAAGTTTCCTCTAAAGTTGTAGATGTTGGCTCAACAGTAGATGTAGTTGGTTCCAAAGTGGTTGAAGAGGGTTCAGCCGTCGTCGACGGGCTCTCTGAAGTCGAGGTTGGTCCTTCAGTGCTTGAAGTTGACTCAGTCATTGTAGAAGTTTCCTCTGACGTTGTGGATGCTTCTGTACTTGAAGTTGGCTCAGCAGTGGTCGAAGTTTCCTCTAAAGTTGTAGATGTTGGCTCAACAGTAGATGTAGTTGGTTCCAAAGTGGTTGAAGAGGGTTCAGCCGTCGTCGACGTGCTCTCTGAAGTCGAGGTTGGTTCTTCAGTACTTGAAGTTGACTCAGTCATTGTAGAAGTTTCCTCTGACGTTGTGGATGCTTCTGTACTTGAAGTTGGCTCAGCAGTGGTCGAAGTTTCCTCTAAAGTTGTAGATGTTGGCTCAACAGTAGATGTAGTTGGTTCCAAAGTGGTTGAAGAGGGTTCAGCCGTCGTCGACGTGCTCTCTGAAGTCGAGGTTGGTTCTTCAGTACTTGAAGTTGACACAGTCATTGTGGAAGTTTCCTCTGACGTTGTGGATGCTTCTGTACTTGAAGTTGGCTCAGCAGTGGTCGATTCTAAAGTTGTAGATGTTGGCTCAACAGTAGATGTAGTTGGTTCCAAAGTGGTTGAAGAGGGTCCAGCCGTCGTCGACGTGCTCTCTGAAGTCGAGGTTAGTTCTTCAGTACTTGAAGTTGACTCAGTCATTGCAGAAGTTTCCTCTGACGTTGTGGATGCTTCTGTACTTGAAGTTGGCTCAGCAGTGGTCGAAGTTTCCTCTAAAGTTGTAGATGTTGGCTCAACAGTAGATGTAGTTGGTTCCAAAGTGGTTGAAGAGGGTTCAGCCGTCGTCGACGTGCTCTCTGAAGTCGAGGTTGGTTCTTCAGTACTTGAAGTTGACTCAGTCATTGTTGAAGTTTCCTCTGACGTTGTGGATGCTTCTGTACTTGAAGTTGGCTCAGCAGTGGTCGAAGTTTCCTCTAAAGTTGTAGATGTTGGCTCTACAGTAGATGTTGTTGGTTCCAAAGTGGTTGAAGAGGGTTCAGCCGTCGTCGACGTGCTCTCTGAAGTCGAGGTTGGTCCTTCAGTGCTTGAAGTTGACTCAGTCATTGTAGAAGTTTCCTCTGACGTTGTGGATGCTTCTGTACTTGAAGTTGGCTCAGCAGTGGTCGAAGTTTCCTCTAAAGTTGTAGATGTTGGCTCAACAGTAGATGTAGTTGGTTCCAAAGTGGTTGAAGAGGGTTCAGCCGTCGTCGACGTGCTCTCTGAAGTCGAGGTTGGTTCTTCAGTACTTGAAGTTGACTCAGTCATTGTAGAAGTTTCCTCTGACGTTGTGGATGCTTCTGTACTTGAAGTTGGCTCAGCAGTGGTCGAAGTTTCCTCTAAAGTTGTAGATGTTGGCTCAACAGTAGATGTAGTTGGTTCCAAAGTTGTTGAAGAGGGTTCAGCCGTCGTCGACGTGCTCTCTGAAGTCGAGGTTGGTTCTTCAGTACTTGAAGTTGACACAGTCATTGTGGAAGTTTCCTCTGACGTTGTGGATGCTTCTGTTCTTGAAGTTGGCTCAGCAGTGGTCGATTCTAAAGTTGTAGATGTTGGCTCAACAGTAGATGTAGTTGGTTCCAAAGTGGTTGAAGAGGGTCCAGCCGTCGTCGACGTGCTCTCTGAAGTCGAGGTTTGTTCTTCAGTACTTGAAGTTGACTCAGTCATTGTAGAAGTTTCCTTTGACGTTGTGGATGCTTCTGTAGTTGAAGTTGGCTCAGCAGTGGTCGACGTTTCCTCTAAAGTTGTAGATGTTGGCTCAACAGTAGATGTAGTTGGTTCCAAAGTGGTTGATAAGGTTTCAGCCGTCGTCGACGTGCTCTCTGAAGTCGAGGTTGGTCCTTCAGTACTTGAAGTTGACTCAGTCATTGTAGAAGTTTCCTCTGACGTTGTGGATGCTTCTGTACTTGAAGTTGGCTCAGCAGTGGTTGAAGTTTCCTCTAAAGTTGTAGATGTTGGCTCAACAGTAGATGTAGTTGGTTCCAAAGTTGTTGAAGAGGGTTCAGCCGTCGTCGACGTGCTCTCTGAAGTCGAGGTTGGTCCTTCAGTGCTTGAAGTTGACTCAGTCATTGTAGAAGTTTCCTCTGACGTTGTGGATGCTTCTGTACGTGAAGTTGGCTCAGCAGTGGTCGATTCTAAAGTTGTAGATGTTGGCTCAACAGTAGATGTAGTTGGTTCCAAAGTGGTTGAAGAGGGTTCAGCCGTCGTCGGCGTGCTCTCTGAAGTCGAGGTTGGTTCTTCAGTACTTGAAGTTGACTCAGTCATTGTAGAAGTTTCCTCTGACGTTGTGGATGCTTCTGTACTTGAAGTTGGCTCAGCAGTGGTCGAAGTTTCCTCTAAAGTTGTAGATGTTGGCTCAACAGTAGATGTAGTTGGTTCAAAAGTGGTTGAAGAGGGTTCAGCCGTCGTCGACGTGCTCTCTGAAGTCGAGGTTGGTTCTTCAGTACTTGAAGTTGACTCAGTCATTGTAGAAGTTTCCTCTGACGTTGTGGATGCTTCTGTACTTGAAGTTGGCTCAGCAGTGGTCGATTCTAAAGTTGTAGATGTTGGCTCAAGAGTAGATGTAGTTGGTTCCAAAGTGGTTGAAGAGGGTTCAGCCGTCGTCGACGTGCTCTCTGAAGTCGAGGTTGGTTCTTCAGTACTTGAAGTTGACTCAGTCATTGTAGAAGTTTCCTCTGACGTTGTGGATGCTTTTGTACTTGAAGTTGGCTCAGCAGTGGTCGATTCTAAAGTTGTAGATGTTGGCTCAACAGTAGATGTAGTTGGTTCCAAAGTGGTTGAAGAGGGTTCAGCCGTCGTCGACGTGCTCTCTGAAGTCGAGGTTGGTTCTTCAGTACTTGAAGTTGACTCAGTTATTGTAGAAGTTCCCTCTGACGTTGTAGATGCTTCTGTACTTGAAGTTGGCTCGGCAGTGGTCGACGTTTCCTCTAAAGTTGTAGATGTTGGCTCAACAGTAGATGTAGTTGGTTCCAAAGTGGTTGAAGAGGTTTCAGCCGTCGTCGACGTGCTCTCTGAAGTCGAGGTTGGTCCTTCAGTGCTTGAAGTTGACTCAGTCATTGTAGACGTTTCCTCTGACGTTGTGGATGCTTCTGTACTTGAAGTTGGCTCAGCAGTGGTCGAAGTTTCCTCTAAAGTTGTAGATGTTGGCTCAACAGTAGATGTAGTTGGTTCCAAAGTGGTTGAAGACAGTTCAGCCGTCGTCGACGTGCTCTCTGAAGTCGAGGTTGGTTCTTCAGTACTTGAAGTTGACTCAGTCATTGCAGAAGTTTCCTCTGACGTTGCGGATGCTTCTGTACTTGAAGTTGGCTCAGCAGTGGTCGAAGTTTCCTCTAAAGTTGTAGATGTTGGCTCAACAGTAGATGTAGTTGGTTCCAAAGTGGTTGAAGAGGGTTCAGCCGTCGTCGACGTGCTCTCTGAAGTCGAGGTTGGTTCTTCAGTACTTGAAGTTGACTCAGTCATTGTAGAAGTTTCCTCTGACGTTGTGGATGCTTCTGTACTTGAAGTTGGCTCAGCAGTGGTCGAAGTTTCCTCTAAAGTTGTAGATGTTGGCTCAACAGTAGATGTAGTTGGTTCCAAAGTGGTTGAAGACAGTTCAGCCGTCGTCGACGTGCTCTCTGAAGTCGAGGTTAGTTCTTCAGTACTTGAAGTTGACTCAGTCATTGCAGAAGTTTCCTCTGACGTTGTGGATGCTTCTGTACTTGAAGTTGGCTCAGCAGTGGTCGAAGTTTCCTCTAAAGTTGTAGATGTTGGCTCAACAGTAGATGTAGTTGGTTCCAAAGTGGTTGAAGAGGGTTCAGCCGTCGTCGACGGGCTCTCTGAAGTCGAGGTTGGTCCTTCAGTGCTTGAAGTTGACTCAGTCATTGTAGAAGTTTCCTCTGACGTTGTGGATGCTTCTGTACTTGAAGTTGGCTCAGCAGTGGTCGAAGTTTCCTCTAAAGTTGTAGATGTTGGCTCAACAGTAGATGTAGTTGGTTCCAAAGTGGTTGAAGAGGGTTCAGCCGTCGTCGACGTGCTCTCTGAAGTCGAGGTTGGTTCTTCAGTACTTGAAGTTGACTCAGTCATTGTAGAAGTTTCCTCTGACGTTGTGGATGCTTCTGTACTTGAAGTTGGCTCAGCAGTGGTCGAAGTTTCCTCTAAAGTTGTAGATGTTGGCTCAACAGTAGATGTAGTTGGTTCCAAAGTGGTTGAAGAGGGTTCAGCCGTCGTCGACGTGCTCTCTGAAGTCGAGGTTGGTTCTTCAGTACTTGAAGTTGACACAGTCATTGTGGAAGTTTCCTCTGACGTTGTGGATGCTTCTGTACTTGAAGTTGGCTCAGCAGTGGTCGATTCTAAAGTTGTAGATGTTGGCTCAACAGTAGATGTAGTTGGTTCCAAAGTGGTTGAAGAGGGTCCAGCCGTCGTCGACGTGCTCTCTGAAGTCGAGGTTAGTTCTTCAGTACTTGAAGTTGACTCAGTCATTGCAGAAGTTTCCTCTGACGTTGTGGATGCTTCTGTACTTGAAGTTGGCTCAGCAGTGGTCGAAGTTTCCTCTAAAGTTGTAGATGTTGGCTCAACAGTAGATGTAGTTGGTTCCAAAGTGGTTGAAGAGGGTTCAGCCGTCGTCGACGTGCTCTCTGAAGTCGAGGTTGGTTCTTCAGTACTTGAAGTTGACTCAGTCATTGTTGAAGTTTCCTCTGACGTTGTGGATGCTTCTGTACTTGAAGTTGGCTCAGCAGTGGTCGAAGTTTCCTCTAAAGTTGTAGATGTTGGCTCTACAGTAGATGTTGTTGGTTCCAAAGTGGTTGAAGAGGGTTCAGCCGTCGTCGACGTGCTCTCTGAAGTCGAGGTTGGTCCTTCAGTGCTTGAAGTTGACTCAGTCATTGTAGAAGTTTCCTCTGACGTTGTGGATGCTTCTGTACTTGAAGTTGGCTCAGCAGTGGTCGAAGTTTCCTCTAAAGTTGTAGATGTTGGCTCAACAGTAGATGTAGTTGGTTCCAAAGTGGTTGAAGAGGGTTCAGCCGTCGTCGACGTGCTCTCTGAAGTCGAGGTTGGTTCTTCAGTACTTGAAGTTGACTCAGTCATTGTAGAAGTTTCCTCTGACGTTGTGGATGCTTCTGTACTTGAAGTTGGCTCAGCAGTGGTCGAAGTTTCCTCTAAAGTTGTAGATGTTGGCTCAACAGTAGATGTAGTTGGTTCCAAAGTTGTTGAAGAGGGTTCAGCCGTCGTCGACGTGCTCTCTGAAGTCGAGGTTGGTTCTTCAGTACTTGAAGTTGACACAGTCATTGTGGAAGTTTCCTCTGACGTTGTGGATGCTTCTGTTCTTGAAGTTGGCTCAGCAGTGGTCGATTCTAAAGTTGTAGATGTTGGCTCAACAGTAGATGTAGTTGGTTCCAAAGTGGTTGAAGAGGGTCCAGCCGTCGTCGACGTGCTCTCTGAAGTCGAGGTTTGTTCTTCAGTACTTGAAGTTGACTCAGTCATTGTAGAAGTTTCCTTTGACGTTGTGGATGCTTCTGTAGTTGAAGTTGGCTCAGCAGTGGTCGACGTTTCCTCTAAAGTTGTAGATGTTGGCTCAACAGTAGATGTAGTTGGTTCCAAAGTGGTTGATAAGGTTTCAGCCGTCGTCGACGTGCTCTCTGAAGTCGAGGTTGGTCCTTCAGTACTTGAAGTTGACTCAGTCATTGTAGAAGTTTCCTCTGACGTTGTGGATGCTTCTGTACTTGAAGTTGGCTCAGCAGTGGTTGAAGTTTCCTCTAAAGTTGTAGATGTTGGCTCAACAGTAGATGTAGTTGGTTCCAAAGTTGTTGAAGAGGGTTCAGCCGTCGTCGACGTGCTCTCTGAAGTCGAGGTTGGTCCTTCAGTGCTTGAAGTTGACTCAGTCATTGTAGAAGTTTCCTCTGACGTTGTGGATGCTTCTGTACGTGAAGTTGGCTCAGCAGTGGTCGATTCTAAAGTTGTAGATGTTGGCTCAACAGTAGATGTAGTTGGTTCCAAAGTGGTTGAAGAGGGTTCAGCCGTCGTCGGCGTGCTCTCTGAAGTCGAGGTTGGTTCTTCAGTACTTGAAGTTGACTCAGTCATTGTAGAAGTTTCCTCTGACGTTGTGGATGCTTCTGTACTTGAAGTTGGCTCAGCAGTGGTCGAAGTTTCCTCTAAAGTTGTAGATGTTGGCTCAACAGTAGATGTAGTTGGTTCAAAAGTGGTTGAAGAGGGTTCAGCCGTCGTCGACGTGCTCTCTGAAGTCGAGGTTGGTTCTTCAGTACTTGAAGTTGACACAGTCATTGTGGAAGTTTCCTCTGACGTTGTGGATGCTTCTGTACTTGAAGTTGGCTCAGCAGTGGTCGATTCTAAAGTTGTAGATGTTGGCTCAAGAGTAGATGTAGTTGGTTCCAAAGTGGTTGAAGAGGGTTCAGCCGTCGTCGACGTGCTCTCTGAAGTCGAGGTTAGTTCTTCAGTACTTGAAGTTGACTCAGTCATTGCAGAAGTTTCCTCTGACGTTGTGGATGCTTCTGTACTTGAAGTTGGCTCAGCAGTGGTCGAAGTTTCCTCTAAAGTTGTAGATGTTGGCTCAACAGTAGATGTAGTTGGTTCCAAAGTGGTTGAAGAGGGTTCAGCCGTCGTCGACGTGCTCTCTGAAGTCGAGGTTGGTTCTTCAGTACTTGAAGTTGACTCAGTTATTGTAGAAGTTTCCTCTGACGTTGTGGATGCTTCTGTACTTGAAGTTGGCTCAGCAGTGGTCGAAGTTTCCTCTAAAGTTGTAGATGTTGGCTCTACAGTAGATGTTGTTGGTTCCAAAGTGGTTGAAGAGGGTTCAGCCGTCGTCGACGTGCTCTCTGAAGTCGAGGTTGGTCCTTCAGTGCTTGAAGTTGACTCAGTCATTGTAGAAGTTTCCTCTGACGTTGTGGATGCTTCTGTACTTGAAGTTGGCTCAGCAGTGGTCGAAGTTTCCTCTAAAGTTGTAGATGTTGGCTCAACAGTAGATGTAGTTGGTTCCAAAGTGGTTGAAGAGGGTTCAGCCGTCGTCGACGTGCTCTCTGAAGTCGAGGTTGGTTCTTCAGTACTTGAAGTTGACTCAGTCATTGTAGAAGTTTCCTCTGACGTTGTGGATGCTTCTGTACTTGAAGTTGGCTCAGCAGTGGTCGAAGTTTCCTCTAAAGTTGTAGATGTTGGCTCAACAGTAGATGTAGTTGGTTCCAAAGTTGTTGAAGAGGGTTCAGCCGTCGTCGACGTGCTCTCTGAAGTCGAGGTTGGTTCTTCAGTACTTGAAGTTGACACAGTCATTGTGGAAGTTTCCTCTGACGTTGTGGATGCTTCTGTTCTTGAAGTTGGCTCAGCAGTGGTCGATTCTAAAGTTGTAGATGTTGGCTCAACAGTAGATGTAGTTGGTTCCAAAGTGGTTGAAGAGGGTCCAGCCGTCGTCGACGTGCTCTCTGAAGTCGAGGTTTGTTCTTCAGTACTTGAAGTTGACTCAGTCATTGTAGAAGTTTCCTTTGACGTTGTGGATGCTTCTGTAGTTGAAGTTGGCTCAGCAGTGGTCGACGTTTCCTCTAAAGTTGTAGATGTTGGCTCAACAGTAGATGTAGTTGGTTCCAAAGTGGTTGATAAGGTTTCAGCCGTCGTCGACGTGCTCTCTGA
Source organism: Daphnia pulex (assembly GCF_021134715.1). NCBI lineage: Eukaryota > Metazoa > Arthropoda > Branchiopoda > Diplostraca > Daphniidae > Daphnia > Daphnia pulex. The sequence goes on along the minus strand of NC_060024.1, from coordinate 6,502,297 downwards.
AGTCGAGGTTGGTCCTTCAGTACTTGAAGTTGACTCAGTCATTGTAGAAGTTTCCTCTGACGTTGTGGATGCTTCTGTACTTGAAGTTGGCTCAGCAGTGGTTGAAGTTTCCTCTAAAGTTGTAGATGTTGGCTCAACAGTAGATGTAGTTGGTTCCAAAGTTGTTGAAGAGGGTTCAGCCGTCGTCGACGTGCTCTCTGAAGTCGAGGTTGGTCCTTCAGTGCTTGAAGTTGACTCAGTCATTGTAGAAGTTTCCTCTGACGTTGTGGATGCTTCTGTACGTGAAGTTGGCTCAGCAGTGGTCGATTCTAAAGTTGTAGATGTTGGCTCAACAGTAGATGTAGTTGGTTCCAAAGTGGTTGAAGAGGGTTCAGCCGTCGTCGGCGTGCTCTCTGAAGTCGAGGTTGGTTCTTCAGTACTTGAAGTTGACTCAGTCATTGTAGAAGTTTCCTCTGACGTTGTGGATGCTTCTGTACTTGAAGTTGGCTCAGCAGTGGTCGAAGTTTCCTCTAAAGTTGTAGATGTTGGCTCAACAGTAGATGTAGTTGGTTCAAAAGTGGTTGAAGAGGGTTCAGCCGTCGTCGACGTGCTCTCTGAAGTCGAGGTTGGTTCTTCAGTACTTGAAGTTGACTCAGTCATTGTAGAAGTTTCCTCTGACGTTGTGGATGCTTCTGTACTTGAAGTTGGCTCAGCAGTGGTCGATTCTAAAGTTGTAGATGTTGGCTCAAGAGTAGATGTAGTTGGTTCCAAAGTGGTTGAAGAGGGTTCAGCCGTCGTCGACGTGCTCTCTGAAGTCGAGGTTGGTTCTTCAGTACTTGAAGTTGACTCAGTCATTGTAGAAGTTTCCTCTGACGTTGTGGATGCTTTTGTACTTGAAGTTGGCTCAGCAGTGGTCGATTCTAAAGTTGTAGATGTTGGCTCAACAGTAGATGTAGTTGGTTCCAAAGTGGTTGAAGAGGGTTCAGCCGTCGTCGACGTGCTCTCTGAAGTCGAGGTTGGTTCTTCAGTACTTGAAGTTGACTCAGTTATTGTAGAAGTTCCCTCTGACGTTGTAGATGCTTCTGTACTTGAAGTTGGCTCGGCAGTGGTCGACGTTTCCTCTAAAGTTGTAGATGTTGGCTCAACAGTAGATGTAGTTGGTTCCAAAGTGGTTGAAGAGGTTTCAGCCGTCGTCGACGTGCTCTCTGAAGTCGAGGTTGGTCCTTCAGTGCTTGAAGTTGACTCAGTCATTGTAGACGTTTCCTCTGACGTTGTGGATGCTTCTGTACTTGAAGTTGGCTCAGCAGTGGTCGAAGTTTCCTCTAAAGTTGTAGATGTTGGCTCAACAGTAGATGTAGTTGGTTCCAAAGTGGTTGAAGACAGTTCAGCCGTCGTCGACGTGCTCTCTGAAGTCGAGGTTGGTTCTTCAGTACTTGAAGTTGACTCAGTCATTGCAGAAGTTTCCTCTGACGTTGCGGATGCTTCTGTACTTGAAGTTGGCTCAGCAGTGGTCGAAGTTTCCTCTAAAGTTGTAGATGTTGGCTCAACAGTAGATGTAGTTGGTTCCAAAGTGGTTGAAGAGGGTTCAGCCGTCGTCGACGTGCTCTCTGAAGTCGAGGTTGGTTCTTCAGTACTTGAAGTTGACTCAGTCATTGTTGAAGTTTCCTCTGACGTTGTGGATGCTTCTGTACTTGAAGTTGGCTCAGCAGTGGTCGAAGTTTCCTCTAAAGTTGTAGATGTTGGCTCTACAGTAGATGTTGTTGGTTCCAAAGTGGTTGAAGAGGGTTCAGCCGTCGTCGACGTGCTCTCTGAAGTCGAGGTTGGTCCTTCAGTGCTTGAAGTTGACTCAGTCATTGTAGAAGTTTCCTCTGACGTTGTGGATGCTTCTGTACTTGAAGTTGGCTCAGCAGTGGTCGAAGTTTCCTCTAAAGTTGTAGATGTTGGCTCAACAGTAGATGTAGTTGGTTCCAAAGTGGTTGAAGAGGGTTCAGCCGTCGTCGACGTGCTCTCTGAAGTCGAGGTTGGTTCTTCAGTACTTGAAGTTGACTCAGTTATTGCAGAAGTTTCCTCTGACGTTGTGGATGCTTCTGTACTTGAAGTTGGCTCAGCAGTGGTCGAAGTTTCCTCTAAAGTTGTAGATGTTGGCTCAACAGTAGATGTAGTTGGTTCCAAAGTGGTTGAAGAGGGTTCAGCCGTCGTCGACGTGCTCTCTGAAGTCGAGGTTGTTTCTTCAGTACTTGAAGTTGACTCAGTCATTGTAGAAGTTTCCTCTGACGTTGTGGATGTTTCTTTACTTGAAGTTGACTCAGCAGTGGTCGATTCTAAAGTTGTAGATGTTGGCTCAACAGTAGATGTAGTTGGTTCCAAAGTGGTTGAAGAGGGTTCAGCCGTCGTCGACGTGCTCTCTGAAGTCGAGGTTGGTTCTTCAGTACTTGAAGTTGACTCAGTTATTGTAGAAGTTTCCTCTGACGTTGTTGATGCTTCTGTACTTGAAGTTGGCTCGGCAGTGGCCGACGTTTCCTCTAAAGTTGTAGATGTTGGCTCAACAGTAGATGTAGTTGGTTCCAAAGTGGTTGAAGAGGTTTCAGCCGTCGTCGACGTGCTCTCTGAAGTCGAGGTTGGTCCTTCAGTGCTTGAAGTTGACTCAGTCATTGCAGAAGTTTCCTCTGACGTTGTGGATGATTCTGTACTTGAAGTTGGCTCAGCAGTGGTCGATTCTAAAGTTGTAGATGTTGGCTCAACAGTAGATGTAGTTGGTTCCAAAGTGGTTGAAGAGGGTTCAGCCGTCGTCGACGTGCTCTCTGAAGTCGAGGTTGGTTCTTCAGTACTTGAAGTTGACTCAGTCATTGTAGAAGTTTCCTCTGACGTTGTGGATGCTTCTGTACTTGAAGTTGGCTCAGCAGTGGTCGATTCTAAAGTTGTAGATGTTGGCTCAACAGTAGATGTAGTTGGTTCCAAAGGGGTTGAAGAGGGTTCAGCCGTCGTCGACGTGCTCTCTGAAGTCGAGGTTTGTTCTTCAGTACTTGAAGTTGACTCAGTCATTGTAGAAGTTTCCTCTGACGTTGTGGATGCTTCTGTACTTGAAGTTGGCTCAGCAGTGGTCGATTCTAAAGTTGTAGATGTTGGCTCAACAGTAGATGTAGTTGGTTCCAAAGTGGTTGAAGAGGGTTCAGCCGTCGTCGACGTGCTCTCTGAAGTCGAGGTTGGTTCTTCAGTACTTGAAGTTGACTCAGTTATTGTAGAAGTTTCCTCTGACTTTGTGGATGCTTCTGTACTTGAAGTTGGCTCAGCAGTGGTCGACGTTTCCTCTAAAGTTGTAGATGTTGGTTCAACAGTAGATTTAGTTGGTTCCAAGGTGGTTGAAGAGGGTTCAGCCGTCGTCGACGTGCTCTCTGAAGTCGAGGTTGGTTCTTCAGTACTTGAAGTTGACTCAGGCATTGTAGAAGTTTCCTCTGACGTTGTGGATGCTTCTGTACTTGAAGTTGGCTCAGCAGTGGTCGATTCTAAAGTTGTAGATGTTGGCTCAACAGTAGATGTAGTTGGTTCCAAAGTGGTTGAAGAGGGTTCAGCCGTCGTCGACGTGCTCTCTGAAGTCGAGGTTGGTTCTTCAGTACTTGAAGTTGACTCAGTTATTGTAGAAGTTCCCTCTGACGTTGTGGATGCTTCTGTACTTGAAGTTGGCTCGGCAGTGGTCGACGTTTCCTCTAAAGTTGTAGATGTTGGCTCAACAGTAGATGTAGTTGGTTCCAAAGTGGTTGAAGAGGTTTCAGCCGTCGTCGACGTGCTCTCTGAAGTCGAGGTTGGTCCTTCAGTGCTTGAAGTTGACTCAGTCATTGTAGAAGTTTCCTCTGACGTTGTGGATGCTTTTGTACTTGAAGTTGGCTCAGCAGTGGTCGAAGTTTCCTCTAAAGTTGTAGATGTTGGCTCAACAGTAGATGTAGTTGGTTCCAAAGTGGTTGAAGACAGTTCAGCCGTCGTCGACGTGCTCTCTGAAGTCGAGGTTGGTTCTTCAGTACTTGAAGTTGACTCAGTCATTGCAGAAGTTTCCTCTGACGTTGTGGATGATTCTGTACTTGAAGTTGGCTCAGCAGTGGTCGAAGTTTCCTCAAAAGTTGTAGATGTTGGCACAACAGTAGATGTAGTTGGTTCCAAAGTGGTTGAAGAGGGTTCAGCCGTCGCCGACGTGCTCTCTGAAGTCGAGGTTGTTTCTTCAGTACTTGAAGTTGACTCAGTCATTGTTGAAGTTTCCTCTGACGTTGTGGATGCTTCTGTACTTGAAGTTGGCTCAGCAGTGGTCGAAGTTTCCTCTAAAGTTGTAGATGTTGGCTCAACAGTAGATGTAGTTGGTTCCAAAGTGGTTGAAGAGGGTTCAGCCGTCGTCGACGTGCTCTCTGAAGTCGAGGTTGTTTCTTCAGTACTTGAAGTTGACTCAGTCATTGTAGAAGTTTCCTCTGACGTTGTGGATGCTTCTTTACTTGAAGTTGACTCAGCAGTGGTTGATTCTAAAGTTTTAGATGTTGGCTCAACAGTAGATGTAGTTGGTTCCAAAGTGGTTGAAGAGGGTTCAGCCGTCGTCGACGTGCTCTCTGAAGTCGAGGTTGTTTCTTCAGTACTTGAAGTTGACTCAGTCATTGCAGAAGTTTCCTCTGACGTTGTGGATGCTTCTGTACTTGAAGTTGGCTCAGCAGTGGTCGAAGTTTCCTCTAAAGTTGTAGATGTTGGCTCAACAGTAGATGTAGTTGGTTCCAAAGTGGTTGAAGAGGGTTCAGCCGTCGTCGACGTTCTCTCTGAAGTCGAGGTTTGTTCTTCAGTACTTGAAGTTGACTCAGTCATTGTAGAAGTTTCCTCTGACGTTGTGGATGCTTCTGTACTTGAAGTTGGCTCAGCAGTGGTCGATTCTAAAGTTGTAGATGTTGGCTCAACAGTAGATGTAGTTGGTTCCAAAGTGGTTGAAGAGGGTTCAGCCGTCGTCGACGTGCTCTCTGAAGTCGAGGTTGGTTCTTCAGTACTTGAAGTTGACTCAGTTATTGTAGAAGTTTCCTCTGACTTTGTGGATGCTTCTGTACTTGAAGTTGGCTCAGCAGTGGTCGACGTTTCCTCTAAAGTTGTAGATGTTGGTTCAACAGTAGATTTAGTTGGTTCCAAGGTGGTTGAAGAGGGTTCAGCCGTCGTCGACGTGCTCTCTGAAGTCGAGGTTGGTTCTTCAGTACTTGAAGTTGACTCAGGCATTGTAGAAGTTTCCTCTGACGTTGTGGATGCTTCTGTACTTGAAGTTGGCTCAGCAGTGGTCGATTCTAAAGTTGTAGATGTTGGCTCAACAGTAGATGTAGTTGGTTCCAAAGTGGTTGAAGAGGGTTCAGCCGTCGTCGACGTGCTCTCTGAAGTCGAGGTTGGTTCTTCAGTACTTGAAGTTGACTCAGTTATTGTAGAAGTTCCCTCTGACGTTGTGGATGCTTCTGTACTTGAAGTTGGCTCGGCAGTGGTCGACGTTTCCTCTAAAGTTGTAGATGTTGGCTCAACAGTAGATGTAGTTGGTTCCAAAGTGGTTGAAGAGGTTTCAGCCGTCGTCGACGTGCTCTCTGAAGTCGAGGTTGGTCCTTCAGTGCTTGAAGTTGACTCAGTCATTGTAGAAGTTTCCTCTGACGTTGTGGATGCTTCTGTACTTGAAGTTGGCTCAGCAGTGGTCGAAGTTTCCTCTAAAGTTGTAGATGTTGGCTCAACAGTAGATGTAGTTGGTTCCAAAGTGGTTGAAGACAGTTCAGCCGTCGTCGACGTGCTCTCTGAAGTCGAGGTTGGTTCTTCAGTACTTGAAGTTGACTCAGTCATTGCAGAAGTTTCCTCTGACGTTGTGGATGATTCTGTACTTGAAGTTGTCTCAGCAGTGGTCGAAGTTTCCTCTAAAGTTGTAGATGTTGGCTCAACAGTAGATGTAGTTGGTTCCAAAGTGGTTGAAGAGGGTTCAGCCGTCGCCGACGTGCTCTCTGAAGTCGAGGTTGTTTCTTCAGTACTTGAAGTTGACTCAGTCATTGTTGAAGTTTCCTCTGACGTTGTGGATGCTTCTGTACTTGAAGTTGGCTCAGCAGTGGTCGAAGTTTCCTCTAAAGTTGTAGATGTTGGCTCAACAGTAGATGTAGTTGGTTCCAAAGTGGTTGAAGACAGTTCAGCCGTCGTCGACGTGCTCTCTGAAGTCGAGGTTGGTTCTTCAGTACTTGAAGTTGACTCAGTCATTGCAGAAGTTTCCTCTGACGTTGTGGATGATTCTGTACTTGAAGTTGTCTCAGCAGTGGTCGAAGTTTCCTCTAAAGTTGTAGATGTTGGCTCAACAGTAGATGTAGTTGGTTCCAAAGTGGTTGAAGAGGGTTCAGCCGTCGCCGACGTGCTCTCTGAAGTCGAGGTTGTTTCTTCAGTACTTGAAGTTGACTCAGTCATTGTTGAAGTTTCCTCTGACGTTGTGGATGCTTCTGTACTTGAAGTTGGCTCAGCAGTGGTCGAAGTTTCCTCTAAAGTTGTAGATGTTGGCTCAACAGTAGATGTAGTTGGTTCCAAAGTGGTTGAAGAGGGTTCAGCCGTCGTCGACGTGCTCTCTGAAGTCGAGGTTGTTTCTTCAGTACTTGAAGTTGACTCAGTCATTGTAGAAGTTTCCTCTGACGTTGTGGATGCTTCTGTACTTGAAGTTGGCTCAGCAGTGGTCGAAGTTTCCTCTAAAGTTGTAGATGTTGGCTCAACAGTAGATGTAGTTGGTTCCAAAGTGGTTGAAGAGGGTTCAGCCGTCGTCGACGTGCTCTCTGAAGTCGAGGTTTGTTCTTCAGTACTTGAAGTTGACTCAGTCATTGTAGAAGTTTCCTCTGACGTTGTGGATGATTCTGTACTTGAAGTTGGCTCAGCAGTGGTCGATTCTAAAGTTGTAGATGTTGGCTCAACAGTAGATGTAGTTGGTTCCAAAGTGGTTGAAGAGGGTTCAGCCGTCGTCGGCGTGCTCTCTGAAGTCGAGGTTGGTTCTTCAGTGCTTGAAGTTGACTCAGTCATTGTAGAAGTTTCCTCTGACGTTGTGGATGCTTCTGTACTTGAAGTTGGCTCAGCAGTGGTCGAAGTTTCCTCTAAAGTTGTAGATGTTGGCTCAACAGTAGATGTAGTTGGTTCCAAAGTGGTTGAAGACAGTTCAGCCGTCGTCGACGTGCTCTCTGAAGTCGAGGTTGGTTCTTCAGTACTTGAAGTTGACTCAGTCATTGTAGAAGTTTCCTCTGACGTTGTGGATGCTTCTGTACTTGAAGTTGGCTCAGCAGTGGTCGAAGTTTCCTCTAAAGTTGTAGATGTTGGCTCAACAGTAGATGTAGTTGGTTCCAAAGTGGTTGAAGAGGGTTCAGCCGTCGTCGACGTGCTCTCTGAAGTCGAGGTTTGTTCTTCAGTACTTGAAGTTGACTCAGTCATTGTAGAAGTTTCCTCTGACGTTGTGGATGATTCTGTACTTGAAGTTGGCTCAGCAGTGGTCGATTCTAAAGTTGTAGATGTTGGCTCAACAGTAGATGTAGTTGGTTCCAAAGTGGTTGAAGAGGGTTCAGCCGTCGTCGGCGTGCTCTCTGAAGTCGAGGTTGGTTCTTCAGTGCTTGAAGTTGACTCAGTCATTGTAGAAGTTTCCTCTGACGTTGTGGATGCTTCTGTACTTGAAGTTGGCTCAGCAGTGGTCGAAGTTTCCTCTAAAGTTGTAGATGTTGGCTCAACAGTAGATGTAGTTGGTTCCAAAGTGGTTGAAGACAGTTCAGCCGTCGTCGACGTGCTCTCTGAAGTCGAGGTTGGTTCTTCAGTACTTGAAGTTGACTCAGTCATTGTAGAAGTTTCCTCTGACGTTGTGGATGCTTCTGTACTTGAAGTTGGCTCAGCAGTGGTCGATTCTAAAGTTGTAGATGTTGGCTCAACAGTAGATGTAGTTGGTTCCAAAGTGGTTGAAGAGGGTTCAGCCGTCGTCGACGTGCTCTCTGAAGTCGAGGTTGGTTCTTCAGTACTTGAAGTTGACTCAGTTATTGTAGAAGTTTCCTCTGACGTTGTGGATGCTTCTGTACTTGAAGTTGGCTCAGCAGTGGTCGAAGTTTCCTCTAAAGTTGTAGATGTTGGCTCAACAGTAGATGTAGTTGGTTCCAAAGTGGTTGAAGAGGGTTCAGCCGTCGCCGACGTGCTCTCTGAAGTCGAGGTTGTTTCTTCAGTACTTGAAGTTGACTCAGTCATTGTTGAAGTTTCCTCTGACGTTGTGGATGCTTCTGTACTTGAAGTTGGCTCAGCAGTGGTCGAAGTTTCCTCTAAAGTTGTAGATGTTGGCTCAACAGTAGATGTAGTTGGTTCCAAAGTGGTTGAAGAGGGTTCAGCCGTCGTCGACGTGCTCTCTGAAGTCGAGGTTGTTTCTTCAGTACTTGAAGTTGACTCAGTCATTGTAGAAGTTTCCTCTGACGTTGTGGATGCTTCTTTACTTGAAGTTGACTCAGCAGTGGTCGATTCTAAAGTTGTAGATGTTGGCTCAACAGTAGATGTAGTTGGTTCCAAAGTGGTTGAAGAGGGTTCAGCCGTCGTCGACGTGCTCTCTGAAGTCGAGGTTGGTTCTTCAGTACTTGAAGTTGACTCAGTTATTGTAGAAGTTTCCTCTGACGTTGTGGATGCTTCTGTACTTGAAGTTGGCTCGGCAGTGGTCGACGTTTCCTCTAAAGTTGTAGATGTTGGCTCAACAGTAGATGTAGTTGGTTCCAAAGTGGTTGAAGAGGTTTCAGCCGTCGTCGACGTGCTCTCTGAAGTCGAGGTTGGTCCTTCAGTGCTTGAAGTTGACTCAGTCATTGTAGAAGTTTCCTCTGACGTTGTGGATGCTTCTGTACTTGAAGTTGGCTCAGCAGTGGTCGAAGTTTCCTCTAAAGTTGTAGATGTTGGCTCAACAGTAGATGTAGTTGGTTCCAAAGTGGTTGAAGAGGGTTCAGCCGTCGTCGACGTGCTCTCTGAAGTCGAGGTTGGTTCTTCAGTACTTGAAGTTGACTCAGTCATTGCAGAAGTTTCCTCTGACGTTGTGGATGCTTCTGTACTTGAAGTTGGCTCAGCAGTGGTCGAAGTTTCCTCTAAAGTTGTAGATGTTGGCTCAACAGTAGATGTAGTTGGTTCCAAAGTGGTTGAAGAGGGTTCAGCCGTCGTCGACGTGCTCTCTGAAGTCGAGGTTGGTTCTTCAGTACTTGAAGTTGACTCAGTCATTGTAGAAGTTTCCTCTGACGTTGTGGATGCTTCTGTACTTGAAGTTGGCTCAGCAGTGGTCGATTCTAAAGTTGTAGATGTTGGCTCAACAGTAGATGTAGTTGGTTCCAAAGTGGTTGAAGAGGGTTCAGCCGTCGTCGACGTGCTCTCTGAAGTCGAGGTTGGTTCTTCAGTACTTGAAGTTGACTCAGTTATTGTAGAAGTTCCCTCTGACGTTGTGGATGCTTCTGTACTTGAAGTTGGCTCAGCAGTGGTCGAAGTTTCCTCTAAAGTTGTAGATGTTGGCTCAACAGTAGATGTAGTTGGTTCCAAAGTGGTTGAAGACAGTTCAGCCGTCGTCGACGTGCTCTCTGAAGTCGAGGTTGGTTCTTCAGTACTTGAAGTTGACTCAGTCATTGCAGAAGTTTCCTCTGACGTTGTGGATGATTCTGTACTTGAAGTTGTCTCAGCAGTGGTCGAAGTTTCCTCTAAAGTTGTAGATGTTGGCTCAACAGTAGATGTAGTTGGTTCCAAAGTGGTTGAAGAGGGTTCAGCCGTCGCCGACGTGCTCTCTGAAGTCGAGGTTGTTTCTTCAGTACTTGAAGTTGACTCAGTCATTGTTGAAGTTTCCTCTGACGTTGTGGATGCTTCTGTACTTGAAGTTGGCTCAGCAGTGGTCGAAGTTTCCTCTAAAGTTGTAGATGTTGGCTCAACAGTAGATGTAGTTGGTTCCAAAGTGGTTGAAGAGGGTTCAGCCGTCGTCGACGTGCTCTCTGAAGTCGAGGTTGTTTCTTCAGTACTTGAAGTTGACTCAGTCATTGTAGAAGTTTCCTCTGATGTTGTGGATGCTTCTTTACTTGAAATTGACTCAGCAGTGGTCGATTCTAAAGTTGTAGATGTTGGCTCAACAGTAGATGTAGTTGGTTCCAAAGTGGTTGAAGAGGGTTCAGCCGTCGTCGACGTGCTCTCTGAAGTCGAGGTTGGTTCTTCAGTACTTGAAGTTGACTCAGTTATTGTAGAAGTTTCCTCTGACGTTGTGGATGCTTCTGTACTTGAAGTTGGCTCGGCAGTGGTCGACGTTTCCTCTAAAGTTGTAGATGTTGGCTCAACAGTAGATGTAGTTGGTTCCAAAGTGGTTGAAGAGGTTTCAGCCGTCGTCGACGTGCTCTCTGAAGTCGAGGTTGGTCCTTCAGTGCTTGAAGTTGACTCAGTCATTGTAGAAGTTTCCTCTGACGTTGTGGATGCTTCTGTACTTGAAGTTGGCTCAGCAGTGGTCGAAGTTTCCTCTAAAGTTGTAGATGTTGGCTCAACAGTAGATGTAGTTGGTTCCAAAGTGGTTGAAGAGGGTTCAGCCGTCGTCGACGTGCTCTCTGAAGTCGAGGTTGGTTCTTCAGTACTTGAAGTTGACTCAGTCATTGCAGAAGTTTCCTCTGACGTTGTGGATGCTTCTGTACTTGAAGTTGGCTCAGCAGTGGTCGAAGTTTCCTCTAAAGTTGTAGATGTTGGCTCAACAGTAGATGTAGTTGGTTCCAAAGTGGTTGAAGAGGGTTCAGCCGTCGTCGACGTGCTCTCTGAAGTCGAGGTTTGTTCTTCAGTACTTGAAGTTGACTCAGTCATTGTAGAAGTTTCCTCTGACGTTGTGGATGCTTCTGTACTTGAAGTTGGCTCAGCAGTGGTCGATTCTAAAGTTGTAGATGTTGGCTCAACAGTAGATGTAGTTGGTTCCAAAGTGGTTGAAGAGGGTTCAGCCGTCGTCGGCGTGCTCTCTGAAGTCGAGGTTGGTTCTTCAGTGCTTGAAGTTGACTCAGTCATTGTAGAAGTTTCCTCTGACGTTGTGGATGCTTCTGTACTTGAAGTTGGCTCAGCAGTGGTCGATTCTAAAGTTGTAGATGTTGGCTCAACAGTAGATGTAGTTGGTTCCAAAGTGGTTGAAGACAGTTCAGCCGTCGTCGACGTGCTCTCTGAAGTCGAGGTTGGTTCTTCAGTACTTGAAGTTGACTCAGTCATTGTAGAAGTTTCCTCTGACGTTGTGGATGCTTCTGTACTTGAAGTTGGCTCAGCAGTGGTCGATTCTAAAGTTGTAGATGTTGGCTCAACAGTAGATGTAGTTGGTTCCAAAGTGGTTGAAGAGGGTTCAGCCGTCGTCGGCGTGCTCTCTGAAGTCGAGGTTGGTTCTTCAGTACTTGAAGTTGACTCAGTCATTGTAGAAGTTTCCTTTGACGTTGTGGATGCTTCTGTACTTGAAGTTGGCTCAGCAGTGGTCGATTCTAAAGTTGTAGATGTTGGCTCAACAGTAGATGTAGTTGGTTCCAAAGTGGTTGAAGAGGGTTCAGCCGTCGTCGGCGTGCTCTCTGAAGTCGAGGTTGGTTCTTCAGTACTTGAAGTTGACTCAGTCATTGTAGAAGTTTCCTCTGACGTTGTGGATGCTTCTGTACTTGAAGTTGGCTCAGCAGTGGTCGATTCTAAAGTTGTAGATGTTGGCTCAACAGTAGATGTAGTTGGTTCCAAAGTGGTTGAAGAGGGTTCAGCCGTCGTCGGCGTGCTCTCTGAAGTCGAGGTTGGTTCTTCAGTACTTGAAGTTGACTCAGTCATTGTAGAAGTTTCCTCTGACGTTGTGGATGCTTCTGTACTTGAAGTTGGCTCAGCAGTGGTCGAAGTTTCCTCTAAAGTTGTAGATGTTGGCTCAACAGTAGATGTAGTTGGTTCCAAAGTGGTTGAAGAGGGTTCAGCCGTCGTCGACGTGCTCTCTGAAGTCGAGGTTGGTTTTTCAGTACTTGAAGTTGACACAGTCATTGTAGAAGTTTCCTCTGACGTTGTGGATGCTTCTGTACTTGAAGTTGGCTCAGCAGTGGTCGATTCTAAAGTTGTAGATGTTGGCTCAACAGTAGATGTAGTTGGTTCCAAAGTGGTTGAAGACAGTTCAGCCGTCGTCGACGTGCTCTCTGAAGTCGAGGTTGGTTCTTCAGTACTTGAAGTTGACTCAGTCATTGTAGAAGTTTCCTCTGACGTTGTGGATGCTTCTGTACTTGAAGTTGGCTCAGCAGTGGTCGATTCTAAAGTTGTAGATGTTGGCTCAACAGTAGATGTAGTTGGTTCCAAAGTGGTTGAAGAGGGTTCAGCCGTCGTCGGCGTGCTCTCTGAAGTCGAGGTTGGTTCTTCAGTACTTGAAGTTGACTCAGTCATTGTAGAAGTTTCCTTTGACGTTGTGGATGCTTCTGTACTTGAAGTTGGCTCAGCAGTGGTCGATTCTAAAGTTGTAGATGTTGGCTCAACAGTAGATGTAGTTGGTTCCAAAGTGGTTGAAGAGGGTTCAGCCGTCGTCGACGTGCTCTCTGAAGTCGAGGTTGGTTCTTCAGTACTTGAAGTTGACTCAGTTATTGTAGAAGTTTCCTCTGATGTTGTGGATGCTTCTGTACTTGAAGTTGGCTCGGCAGTGGTCGAAGTTTCCTCTAAAGTTGTAGATGTTGGCTCAACAGTAGATGTAGATGGTTCCAAAGTGGTTGAAGAGGGTTCAGCCGTCATCGACGTGCTCTCTGAAGTCGAGGTTGGTCCTTCAGTACTTGAAGTTGACTCAGTCATTGTAGAAGTTTCCTCTGACGTTGTGGATGCTTCTGTACTTGAAGTTGGCTCAGCAGTGGTCGATTCTAAAGTTGTAGATGTCGGCTCAACAGTAGATGTAGTTGGTTCCAAAGTGGTTGAAGAGGGTTCAGCCGTCGTCGACGTGCTCTCTGAAGTCGAGGTTGGTTCTTCAGTACTTGAAGTTGACTCAGTCATTGTAGAAGTTTCCTCTGACGTTGTGGATGCTTCTGTACTTGAAGTTGGCTCAGCAGTGGTCGAAGTTTCCTCTAAAGTTGTAGATGTTGGCTCAACAGTAGATGTAGTTGGTTCCAAAGTGGTTGAAGAGGGTTCAGCCGTCGTCGACGTGCTCTCTGAAGTCGAGGTTGTTTCTTCAGTACTTGAAGTTGACTCAGTCATTGTAGAAGTTTCCTCTGACGTTGTGGATGCTTCTTTACTTGAAGTTGACTCAGCAGTGGTCGATTCTAAAGTTGTAGATGTTGGCTCAACAGTAGATGTAGTTGGTTCCAAAGTGGTTGAAGAGGGTTCAGCCGTCGTCGACGTGCTCTCTGAAGTCGAGGTTGGTTCTTCAGTACTTGAAGTTGACTCAGTTATTGTAGAAGTTTCCTCTGACGTTGTGGATGCTTCTGTACTTGAAGTTGGCTCGGCAGTGGTCGACGTTTCCTCTAAAGTTGTAGATGTTGGCTCAACAGTAGATGTAGTTGGTTCCAAAGTGGTTGAAGAGGTTTCAGCCGTCGTCGACGTGCTCTCTGAAGTCGAGGATGGTCCTTCAGTGCTTGAAGTTGACTCAGTCATTGTAGAAGTTTCCTCTGACGTTGTGGATGCTTCTGTACTTGAAGTTGGCTCAGCAGTGGTCGAAGTTTCCTCTAAAGTTGTAGATGTTGGCTCAACAGTAGATGTAGTTGGTTCCAAAGTGGTTGAAGAGGGTTCAGCCGTCGTCGACGTGCTCTCTGAAGTCGAGGTTGGTTCTTCAGTACTTGAAGTTGACTCAGTCATTGTAGAAGTTTCCTCTGACGTTGTGGATGCTTCTGTACTTGTAGTTGGCTCAGCAGTGGTCGAAGTTTCCTCTAAAGTTGTAGATGTTGGCTCAACAGTAGATGTAGTTGGTTCCAAAGTGGTTGAAGAGGGTTCAGCCGTCGTCGACGTGCTTTTTGAAGTCGAGGTTTGTTCTTCAGTACTTGAAGTTGACTCAGTCATTGTAGAAGTTTCCTCTGACGTTGTGGATGCTTCTGTACTTGAAGTTGGCTCAGCAGTGGTCGATTCTAAAGTTGTAGATGTTGGCTCAACAGTAGATGTAGTTGGTTCCAAAGTGGTTGAAGAGGGTTCAGCCGTCGTCGGCGTGCTCTCTGAAGTCGAGGTTGGTTCTTCAGTGCTTGAAGTTGACTCAGTCATTGTAGAAGTTTCCTTTGACGTTGTGGATGCTTCTGTACTTGAAGTTGGCTCAGCAGTGGTCGAAGTTTCCTCTAAAGTTGTAGATGTTGGCTCAACAGTAGATGTAGTTGGTTCCAAAGTGGTTGAAGAGGGTTCAGCCGTCGTCGACGTGCTCTCTGAAGTCGAGGTTGGTTCTTCAGTACTTGAAGTTGACACAGTCATTGTAGAAGTTTCCTCTGACGTTGTGGATGCTTCTGTACTTGAAGTTGGCTCAGCAGTGGTCGAAGTTTCCTCTAAAGTTGTAGATGTTGGCTCAACAGTAGATGTAGTTGGTTCCAAAGTGGTTGAAGAGGGTTCAGCCGTCGTCGACGTGCTCTCTGAAGTCGAGGTTGGTTCTTCAGTACTTGAAGTTGACACAGTCATTGTAGAAGTTTCCTCTGACGTTGTGGATGCTTCTGTACTTGAAGTTGGCTCAGCAGTGGTCGATTCTAAAGTTGTAGATGTTGGCTCAACAGTAGATGTAGTTGGTTCCAAAGTGGTTGAAGAGGGTTCAGCCGTCGTCGACGTGCTCTCTGAAGTCGAGGTTGGTTCTTCAGTACTTGAAGTTGACTCAGGCATTGTAGAAGATTCCTCTGACGCTGTGGATTCTTCTGTACTTGAAGTTGGCTCAGCAGTGGTCGAAGTTTCCTCTAAAGTTGTAGATGTTGGCTTAACAGTAGATGTAGTTGGTTCCGAACAACAAAAAACAAAAGTTGTAGAAAGTTCATTAGTGCTCGACGGGCTCTCTGAATTCGAGGTTTGTTCTTGAATTCTTGTAGTGGTCTCAGTAATTGTAGAAGTTTCCTCTGACATTGTGGATTTTTCTGTACTTGAAGCTTGCTCTGCATTGTTTGACGTTTCCCCTAAAGTGTTAGATGTTGGTTTAACAGTAGTTGTTGATGTGGCTATTGAAGATAGTTCAGCAGTTTTCCACGTGGTCTCTGAAGTTGAAGTTTGTTCTTGAGTGCTTAAATTTGACTCAATACTATTTGACGCTACTAGCACATTTTTAAATGTGGTTGCAACGACGATTAGTATAATCTGTATTTGATCGATTTAAATATTGTTAATTTCTTGTGAAAAATGTATAATTCATGGAATACTGTAAGATGTTTTATTAAATTTTAAATTCAAATTATAACAGTTTAAATTGAATCATTTTCAATAATTTCGATAATTTTTTTTCAGTAATTTTTCTTGAAGTATTATATGCTTTGGATTCTTCGGATAATTTAAGCATTTGCAAATTACAAACGAATAATTTTTTTAGAATGCCTGGTAGAATGCCAACAGAGTTATTTGTACAAATCGGAATTATTCTACTAGGCTTTGAGGGGAATAATGGGAGCTAAGAAATAAGGAAGTTCTCTTCTTTAAAATACCATCTAGCAAAAACCCATAATCAAAAAAAAAGTTCTTGAATCCTGGTTTACTCTCGGTCAGTTAAGCAGGGAATTTACAGTTTATTCGAATCTCGTACACTTTGAAAAAACCTTTTCCCTGATATCATTTGGTGTCTGTGGCTTATGGAATACTACTGTCAATGGTTCTAGAATCATCGATTAAATGGCAAAATCAATAAATTTTCCAAACTATATGCAAATTCCCGTCATTTTAGTACAGAATCAATAAATTATCACCAGAAATTCCGATCACGGATATTTTTGCCATCAAGGAAGAATATGGTTCCAAAATGAAAAATTTAAGCAAGAAAAAAAGAATTCAATTCTTATATTCTGTACACCGTTTACCCCAGTTGTGAAACCCCCTGTTGTTGCAATGATTCCGCGCTAAGGCTATTTGACGCGAGAAAGGTTCAAACTTGGCTATGCTAAAGGGTCATTACATACAAATCGGTTTGCGAAACCGTTTTCAATGCTCTTTTCCATAGTGATGTGCAAACAAAACGTTGAAACTTTCAAGCTCAAGTCTAAGCAGGAGACTTTCAAGGAAAATGTAATAGGCCGTTAAAAAAGGTTCAATCGGGTTCAATGACTCCGCTTTAACGAATAACAAAAAAGTCGAAAATGACGCATTTTTTACCAAGATTAACGATTGATCAACGAAACGCTTTCGTTTTTTGGTAGGTAGGCCTACGTTAACTTTACGATAAACGAACCTATTTATATGACAACCCAACAATCTCTATGACAAATGGGGCTATTAAAAGATTCAGATAAAACGAAAAAGTTAGCCAATTCTTAAACAAATTCGGAAGGTCGACTTAGAACATTTTCAAGGAAATCATTCTTTGTTTGTTTTTTGTAGCAAATTGTGACTGCTGAACTCAAATTACTAGCTACGATACCCAAACTCTGAGTGCTTTGTCTGACAAAGTAAAAAACGACGAATTATATGGTTTGAAAAAATTCGGTATAGGTATAAAGTAGGCACCAAAAGTATCCGGATACCCGAGAGAACCTTATGGGAAAACGCTGTTTTCGCAATGCGAAAAAGTAGGTGAGAGTTGTACTAGTTGGCGCTTTTTTAGTTTTTGAGCCCCCATTTCTTTATTTCTCAATATTTTTTATCCCCGCTAGGCTTAGAAAAAAGAAGAAAAAATTTGCTATCAAAAGCGTATTTTTAGTTTATGACAATTTGCTTTGTTTAAAACCAAAAGCGCTTTGAAATTGAAGGAGGGTAGGTCGAGTTGGGGGTCAACATGCTCATGTACTCGGGTTAGCACGGCCTATGTTATTCTTACGGGCTAGAAGAACACCTGGCGTTGGCGTCATCAACTAAATTTTCCGAAAAATTTTCACTCCCATCTCTAACCCAGCAACACAAGTTGCCCCGAGAAAAGTTGTCGTTGTTATTATTGCGTTTTCAAGCAACAATTGTGTTAATAAAAATAATTTTAAAAAATTTTCTGAAAGAGGAAATTATTTCCTTTCAGAAACTTATTTTTCATAAATTTTTAAGTTAATTGCTTATGCCTAATACTAATACTAATGCCACAAAATAAAAAAGGAAACGAAATGGGCGACACGAATTAAGGGTAAAAAACTATTTTACTTCTTGTTCCCATACTACTTGGACTATTTCAGTAATTTTTTTTTTTAAATGCGCATTATTAAAGACTATAACTGGTAATTTTTAAAATGCAATCCCTTGGTCGCAAGAGGACGAAAAACGATGGGTGCCAACTTACACACTACCTCAATTGCCCCGTTCTCAACTACTCAAATTTGCATTCGAATTGAATTAAAATTTTTGTGTAGGTTCTCTTGGGTGCCAGGAACAATCCTAATTTTTTTTTTAATTGTAAAATAGTGGGAAGGGTAGGTTTTTGTTCGAGGCAAAACTATCCGAACAGTAGAGGGGCCCATATGGAAATGGGCTTAGGCTACTTTAAGTTCAAATTGTGACTCACTGGGAAATGCTAGAGAAACGCAAACGGTCTTTAAAAAATGATCTGCGTTTCTTCTATGGCATCCGTGAGTTCCAATTTTTAAAACTATTAGTATTCTTTTTGTACCCACCCTCAAAATTGATTCTGTTAAGATCTAAGGTTATGAGAGCCATCCACTGCTGCCGGGTCTACGGAATTGTTGGTAGAAGAACTAATTGCTTTAAAAAATCGTGACTCACGAGTACCATAGAAGAAACGCAGATCTTTTTTAGACCGTTTGCGTTGCTCTAGCATTTCCCAGTGAGTCACAATTCGAACTTAAAGTAAGCCCATTTCCATATGGGCCTCTCTACTGTCATGATACTTTTGCCTCAGACAAAAAACTACCCTTCTCATTATTTTAAAATTCTAAAAAAATATTAGGATTGTTCCTGGCATCCGAGAGAAGCTACACAAAAGTTTTCATTCAAATCGAATGAAAATTTGAGTGCTTTTTCGCATTGCGAAAACAGCGTTTTCCCATAAGGTTCTCTCGGGTGTCCGGATACATTTGGTGCCTACTGTATAGTGCGATAAAATAATTTATTTATATTGGAATGGCACAGTATTAACGCATTACATACCTTAATGTTCATTTTAACTTGTCTGTGGCCGGTAAAAACTGATGTTCGCTTCCCCGACCTGAGAAAACTAAAACTTAAAGGACTGATAGGTTCTTTTAAGTATCTCATGGCTTACCCCACATAGAATATATGTATAGCGTACAAATTTTTTTTTTTGCTTGTTTCAGTGTCTCAAAACGCTACTTAATATCAGCGTCGGTTTAAATAGTAGTCAGTTAGGTCACGTGCTTATTTTGGTAGCTATTTACAAATAAAAATATTTTAAGTGATGAAATAAAATGTCTACTGCCTTGTCTTTTTCTGCTATTCATAAGTTGGTATCTAAATTTTCAAAGGGGTTTGAACCGAATTTTAAAAATTAGCATGACATTTAAGACCCCTCGAATTTGTTCTTTGAGACAAAAGCCCATCTTTGAGGCTCTGGTTTCGAACCCCAGCTGAACCCGTAATAAAACTGTAAGAAGCCTCCTTGAGGCAGCATGCATAACACAGGATTATTGATTGCTTTCAAGAATATGACGTTAAATATACTGTGGTGTGTTCAATCACATCTAAATTGGAAACTGAAGGCGATTTGAGCATATAATGGAAAGGCGCCATTTAAATACGTACATTACATTACATCTTTAAAAAAAATTCATTGTGTCAAAATAGCCTTAGAAATTGGGGAAAAAAAGTGAATTTCGCAAGAAGTTTTAACAAGGTTTCAAAGAGTAGGATTATCATATTTGGGGGTTTCGCAACCCAAGTAGGACCTAAATACTGCTGTCAAATGTACTGATGTTAAACTTTTTGTAAAAAAAATATACTACAGTAGCAAGAAAGAAAACTGTTTGATAAATTACTAACTATACCATTAATCACTAGAAATTAGCAGCAGCTACTAATAATACCATCAAAACACATCAGTAGTAAAATACAAGTGCAGAATTTAAATAAAGGAAAACCCCGCCCACTACTCAATCCCCTCCCAATAATATTTTCCAATCGAATCAGCCGTCCAATTAATAAATCAAATCTAATTGAGAAATTATGTAATTTATTAAAGAAAGCCTAAGGTTTCATTTTTCTGTATTTTTTTAAATTAGACCGCAAAATTAGACGATTTTTTCTTACTATGCCCATCATATCCGTTGCATCGTATAATATTCGGGGGGTTGGCAACTCCAAGAATCTTCGTACTACACCCTGGTCCGCCCTGGCCAGAATCTCCCTATCTCTCCTCTCATAGAATCTTGTAGAATCTTTCAGAATCGTCTCTAGAATCTCTCCAGAATCCCGAATCTTCGTACACCCAAGTTGTGAGTTGCCAACCCCTCGATAATATTACTTTGTAAACTGTAAAATAAATTCTTAAGGGAAGTTTCGTGTACGTTGTTTGATAACTCCCTGAGAATTGTATTCACCTCAATAAACTTTTTAAATTCTTTTTCACTATTATTCGATTGTAATTTTATCCATTATAGGGCCTAAATGAAAACTAAACTGTAAAAAATTTCCCCCACACTAAACCCCACTTTCAAGTGTGGAAATGATGGAAGTCCCCACTAAAAAGTGTGAATACCAATTTTAAAGTGGACTTTTTCACTTCGGGAAAATGAAGGTGTGCCTCTCCACTAAACTCCACGTTAAACAGAGAATCTAATAGTGTTATGAATCTTTATAGTTCCGCGCTGTTTTATCGTGGAAAATACAATGGAAAATTAATTGAATAAGTAAGCAAAAAGATGGGTGATTTGAAGTATTTGAACTTGTATATAAAGATAAGTTGGGGACTCAGGAAACATAAAATAAAAAGAAGAAGGCAAGGTACATTCTACATAGTCGGAGAATATGAGTGATTGAGTGTAGTAAAATACGAGTGAGATGTAATAACAGATGGTGAGTATTTAAAGAGCTGCGCACAGACGGTCAGTACTTGGTTCAATCCCAGCTAATTGCTGATCTATCTAAATAGGAACCACCCATTTTGGGTGGTTTTCATAAAAAGGATACCTATTTTTTGTACTCTGTTCAACACGTTTTGGGTGCTTTTAACTATCCATTTCGTTCGAAATTTTTAACAGTGGAATAGGGCTAGTCAGCTTATAACTGATAAATAAGGCGAGCTTTCCATAACAAAAATTTTTCTGTTGATAAGAAAATACGTTTTTCAGGAGAAACCTTGTATAATAAGCCATTTACTTTCGTAGTGAAAAATCCTCGAAAATTTTTAATATTCCAAGGACGGAAATTATATTTTTTTAAATGCTGGGTTTTGTCATGAAGTAGCGTTGTCCTGTGCGATTGAAACTTCTGGAACCCACAGCTGTCTTATTCTCGACCCCCCCCCCCTTTATGCAGGCCAATTGTGTACCTGTTGCACATGTGCATCGAAATGCTGACGTGTATCAGACTTCATATTCCTATTGCAACATTTAATAAAACATGTAGGTACCACACAAAATACGCAAACCTTCCAAACCTTCCAAAACCAATTCAATACTCAGCTGTTTCAATTATATACGCCGATATACGCTTCAAATATTTCGATACGGTTGTATTATAGGACGGTCACATCCTTTCCAGTATCTGCCACGGGGGTTGTCAACTCGAAAAAAAAGTTCGTAAATCCCCATATTATTTTAAGTTAAAAAAATTTTAAAAAAAGGAAATATAAAAATAGGAAAAATATTGAAAAAAAACTGAAAAATTGAGTTTTTTCTAGTTTTTCCACAAAATTTAGCAGTAAAGAATTTTTTGAATTCGTAAAAGAAAACAGTGTTGTCGCAATTGATTTTTTATTTAAAAATTTTGTAACCAATCGAGTGCTGACCAACGTTATTATATAGCTATAATGACGAATCAACATAGGCCTATATACCATTCATTCAACACAGGCCTACTTCTGATCTCTACCTTAATATATTAATAAAACATTTTATTTTGTTTATTTATTAACTTTAATGTTTGCTTTCTCATCATGTATTTTAGGCGATTTTAGGCTACAGAAAAATGTGGTCGTTGTTCGTTGAAACATTGAATTACAATATTATATAGCCCATCAGATGCACAATACAAATGTTTAACTGTTACTGTTCCCAACGCGCATCATGTGAGCGCATGCGCGTCAAATCGTTCGAGTCTATAGGCTAATCAACCTGATCGATATAGCATATGAAAGAGATATACGCAATATAATTAGTTGGGAGGAGTAAGTAGTTTTAGGGCCTCATAAACTTTGAACAATTTTCATTACATGATGTGATGTTAGTTAGACTATGAAGTAATGTGATGAAGAAAAAAGTAACTACTTCTAGTCGGTTTCGGAGGCCGACGCCTTATCCATTAGGCCACAGAAGCATCACAAGTTATAACTAGACTGCGAAAAGTCTATCGCCACCGGCGTCGCCATATTTGGACCGACGAAATCGCACAAAAGAAGTGCATTTCCATTATAAAACAATTGTTTGGTTAAATTGCGTCAGCTAATTAGTGGCGCCACTTAATTGAAAGGATATTAAGTTCTCCTCCTTTATATCAGTCTAAGTAAAGTTATCGTCTTTTCAATGTGTCTGTCAATCTTCATTCCTTCCTGCTGATTTATAACTCCTTGACTATAGGCAGGTAAGCAATTTGAGTTCTGGAATCTGACTGTGATATTATATGTCTTGATTCTAAACTCACCTACCGATCTCATAGGCGTCTTGTTGCTATGAAGGACGCGCGTTTCTCATAAAGATAAACCCATGTATTCCCGGTAGGCCTATTATAGGCCTATTCTCGGCACACTCCGAAAGTGCATGTGCCCTTCAGTCGTAGGATTAGCCCCTGAGGATAATCAAGCCCGATCACCGTTCACTCGGTAGTACCATACCATATAGACGGTCCAATTGTTTGACGGAACAGTCATCGCAAGTGCCGCAAAGATCCCCGCCGGATTTATCCCCATTTACGGCCATCAGGCGAATTGAATTTCACACTCGATTTTCAGCTACTGTTATTCAAGCATTTTATTTGAAGAAGTCATCTTCTATACACTGCTGCGCACACGACCGATAAATAAACCGAAGAACTTGTTGCTGCAACACGTCCGGGTTATTAATGTCTTTTATGAATGTCGACCTGCTGATCCGACACCTTCTCTGCTGTTTCATTTTTTTTTTTCGGCAAACGACGGCATGATAAAATTATTCTTCAATATTTAAATTGATTATCAAATAAAGCCACTGACGTCTATAAATAAGGTCACAATGTTTAATCGCGATCGCTTAATGTCATGTTATGACAAAAAAATCTTCAAGTAAAGTTGAGTTTAATTGTTATTAAGGCTTTTTCATGCTTTTTACTAATTTGGAGAACCACGGAAAGTATATTCCAATCCCCGGGTATATAGTCAACTTTAACCAACCCAAACGGACGTTTTGGGGTGGGCCCGGATCGGGTGAAAATATACTGGACAACGGGAAAATATTTACTGCACATTGAAACGTTCGACATTTTTTATTCAGATTTTCGGAGTTATGGCTGTGCCCACAGCCAACACATGCCACTACGTCATCACAATCATCCGATAGAAGCGAATAAACAATTTAGAACCGCACCGCCTTCCCCCAACCCCCCTCCCCCCCCCCCCCATATTAAAAGTAATTCAGTGCGTATTTGAATCGTCAGCATCAGCAGCAGGTTTTCACAATCTACCATGGCCATACCCCCTCCCCCCCCCCCTCTAAAAAAAAGCAACAAAAAAAACCCTGACATACTTTTCCCTCTTTGGAATATGCACAGCACAGCACTCGCACACACATGGTGAATCGAAACTGTCGACGTGTACCGTTTACCCCAAGCGCTTTTGAAATATACAAAACGACCGTGATCATTTGTTTGCTGATGATATATTGTCGGCTGTCAAGCCAAATGATGACGATTCCGGCGCTGCGAGACAGAGCGCGAATGAGCGCTGAGCTAAATATGACATCCGTTGATAGCACTCGGATTTGGAAAACACTTTATTATGTTGACATGTTCTCACACTTATTGATATATGAAACTCCAGCAGGTTGCTGATAATATAGAGAACAGCACGGAATGGTTAATGATGACAGACTGAAATGTGCGTGACACCTGAAACACTGTCAACACGTCACACTGTCGTTACTATAGAACGAAAGAAAATATTTCAAAGAAAAGAGAAAAAATCGACCCGGAAATAGTACAGCCAAAATTTTTTATCAACCCCGATCAACCCATAAGGCCAGGTGTTGCCGCTGTTGCATTCGATCGCCCTGCTATCTAGTAACTAGTCTACCAATTTTAAAACTCTTATTTCACTGAAAATGACACGCACTTGTAAAATGGAACAGAATATAATAGGGTGTCGACTGCTGTCGAGCTGTCGAAATCGATAAGAGCGAAAGCGAAACAGTGTTAACCCATAATAGAGAACGCTCAGCCTCTTTGACGATTGGAAAGAAAGGTTGTTGTTGTTGCATTCGAATTCGGCGGCCATCAGTTATTGGGGGAGGGGAAAGGAGGAGGGAAGGATCAAAAACCAAACGTGCTAACGAGAATGGGAATTCCGAACAAAAAGAAAACGGGTGGGTAAGTAAAAAGGATCAAAATTGCCATTCCAAACAGTCGCCGCCCACCATGGAAAGCTAAGGCGGACAGACCACGCTGTGTTCCAGAACAATTTTCGATCGTCTCCTGCTACTTGCTGGGAGTGTGTCATTTTACCGAAAACTTTATTCGTATTTGTTTTTTTATTTAATTATTAGATTTGCTTTTTTATTTGTTTATTTCTTCGTAAATTGCGAATCGTGATATTTTGGTACAATTCAGATATCAGAATCAAATCAATCAATTCAGAAGTGTAGCCGCCACCCTGTTGACGATCGAGCAGCTGGGCCGGTCGGAGAAATCGGCCATCGTCGTGGTGGGCCTGGCCTTCGCCGCGGCCGGCGTCTACAGTGGCGTCATCTTTGCCATTTTGGGCCCGTTGTCACGCAGGTAAAAAGTTCTAAAAATTAAAAAATTAATTCAACTCATTACCGAAATTATGACAGACTGGGCGAGCGAATTCTTCTCATTATTGGCATCTTCCTGCTGGCCATCGGTCCGGTTTTGCTCTTTCCCTACGGCGGCCCACCTCCGCCCATTAAGTATTTGAACAGCAACCACAGCATCACGTCTACAATAGGAGCCGATAACGACACTCTGGTCCAGCAGCTGACGCTGGACTACAATTACGGGTGGCTGTCGTTGACGTCGATGGGTCCTCACGATATTTCCGGTCATTATTTCTTCGATTTAATTGTAAGTGAATAGTTGTCTGATTCAATTTGTTTTCTGTGTAGGTAGGTTGTCCGATTGATGTCCAGCCCTGGTGCGGATATACGTCGGCAATCAGACCCTTTAAACGGAGTAGTCGAGCATTTTCATGACGGAGCTGCAGACGTTGGTGATGGCGGCCACCTCTGTGCTGGACAGCTTCGATCTCCACTCGTTAGCCACAGATTTTGATTGACGGCTCGTGGAAAATGGGTCGTTTTTGCGCCGGACCGCAAGTTTGTTGATCGACACCGACGGGCTCGATCCTGTGTGAGTGCTGAGAAACACTTTAACAGGCACTGTGACGGCCAGCCCGAGAAAGCGGAACAGATTTTCCGTCTCGGTCTCGACGTTTGAGGTCAAATCCTCAAATTTCAACAGGTAAAATCGATCCGGAAACTGAGTTTTCATCCGGTTGGTCAATTCCACATCTTCCCGGACATCGGCGCACAGACGGTGGACATTCCCGCAGGCAGGATCGGGCCGGCACCACGTCAAATTGGCCCTGGACGCCATTACACCACGAGGATCGCGCGCCAAGTAAATGATTTTCCATTGCTGCGGAGGTTCGCCGTCTTCCATCATGGCCAAGAGTTCTTTGACTCGCAGCCGGACCACTTTGATCAGCTGGACCGGAAAGTACGTGCACAATCGTCCGACAAACTCGGGTTGGTGGCACAGAGCAGGATCGTGACCGCAGGCTTCCCAAACGCGTCGATTGCGCCTCATGAAATCCTGTCCGCCTTCCGTCAAGCCGCTGACGTGCTGGAGGTAGTCGGACGGGAATCGGCACTGGAAGACGGAGCGGATGAGATCCGCTTTCGATCCGCGATGTCGGTCGAAGAAGTGAAGCGGTTCGTACGAATAAAAAACACCCGGGACACTTTGAATCAACTCGCCGAGGAAAGACGATCCCGTCCGCCATGTTGAGACGATCAGGATCCGTTTCATCGCCGGAAGAGTTTCGTTATCATCCCCCGCAACTTTGACGTCGACGAACGGATTTGAAAGTGGCGGGATTCTGCGTTCCGCCATGGCCTGTTCGATGCGAAGGGCTCGAACGCCTTGGGTTATTCCGTAAACGAACGATTCTTCTTGGGTTCCATTTTCTTTCATAAGATTATTCAGCCCTTTATAAATCAAAAATTTGATTGAAATTTCAAATTGAATACTAAATTAGGCTATACGTATTTTTCAACCTGCTGGAATTGAATGGGCGGCGTTCCGGGACGACGGTCTTCCAACAGCGACGATTAGCGTCAGCACAAACAAAACTCCACAGATAGCGACGGCGTATTTAGTCGCCGATTTCATCCTCTTTTAAAAATTTGGCTCAAAATACATCGGCATCCATCAGCCTTAGCAGCCGAGAGACGGTTAGTTTTGACGTTCATCGGCTCAGAACACTCGAAACTGACTGCGCATTGTTGGGCCGAGCTGTGTGCTGTGACCCTTGCGCATTTCTTATTCGTGCTGAAGTAGGTCATCGACGGAGAGAGACGAGCCTAGCTTGTGATGGAAATGTCCTTAATCGCTTCCTTTTCTTATATTATTCCCACCACCATCACGACCGCTGATGCTCCTCTCTCTCTTTCCCGAACTGTTACATGGTACGAAGCGTGAGCAATCTCGGCGACTTTCTCCTTCCCGACTCTGCGGGAGGACCCTTTTCCTCAGCGGTGAACAGACGTAACTTACGATCCGGTGGTTGAGACGAGCGGAGCCACAAGTGGGTCACACAGCGCATCCCATCTACGCATCACAAAGACGAGATTTATATATCATTGATGGTGGAACGGATGTAGAGGTTTCTTATACAGGTGAGTCGTGATTGAATACTTTCACATTCAAAAGTCATAAAAAAAAACAGCCAACGACACTCGATTGATGTGTATAACTTTTATATGACATGTTGATGTATAGCTATTGAGGTCCGATCTTATAGCGCATGCGCGTCGCAATTGGTTCGAGTCTAATCAGCTGTTTGGAATGATCGATAACAATGAAAGCAATACGCTGGTTAAAGGCTCAATTATTTGTGATTTTGAATGGCCCATCGACTGTCGTTACCCGTTTATTATTGTAGAATTTTAAACCCATGAAAAAAGTTATGTACTTCTGGCGGGACTTGAACCCGCAGTCTCCGGCTTCGGAGGCCGACGCCTTATCCATTAGGCCACAGAAGCATCAGAATATTTGCAGACTGCAAAAGGTGTATCGCCCCAAGAACCCCAAGGCAAGCCTATACTGATTCGATTTAATTCACGTCGAGACGTGCAACCTTAGCGCAATGGTTAGAGCACACTGTATCCCACCAAATTGTCCCGTGTTCGATTCTCTGTCCCTCCAAATTGTATAATGCTCCCTATCAACTGTCTGCTCAATACTACTCACAATCTAACTGCTAACTCAATCACTAACTACAATAATAATCTCTGCTAACTCAACTACTCACTCAACTACTAATCTCGTCTACGTGTCAATTTACTTCTAAACTCACCTCCCGATCTATTTGGCGTCCTGTTGCTATAAAGGACGTCTATCTATAAAGATCGTTACCCATATAACCCTGGTATTCTTGACTGGCTGGCACACGCTCTGAAGTTGTGTCCTTAAGTTCGTACGATTAGCCCCTGAGGGTCATCGACGGTTGCCGTTCACTCGGTAGCACTAGATGGCACAATTACGGCCCAGTATGCAGCGCAATGAAGTAAGAGCGTGGCCCCTGGTCAGTTACCACTCCCAGAACCTTCCCTTTTGGCAATTTAATCAAATTATTGCAAAAAAAAAATAGGGGATTATGTCATCTGCTGGTTTTCTTGGAAAATTCATCCTCCTTATCTCTGGGTTTTTCCGAGTTTTCTTCCGGGTTTCCCCATCGGATATCTCGACAAAATTCGTGAACCCGTTGGATCCCGTAGCAGAGCTTTGATAGTTTGGCATTTCTCATAAATTGAGCTGTCCTTTAATGGCAACGATTCAGTTTTCTTCGTGATTTTCCACTAAGAACTTCCATCGCCCTTGTGTCTGTCCACTATACATCACGTTATTTGCTGGAGAATGTGTTTCACGCGCCTGGCGGTATATACAATCTAATTTTCCAATTGTGTTTATTATTTCGGTGGCAATTTGGCATGTTGATTCAAGGAGACGTCCGACATTTCTGATTCCAGATTTGGGGATTTTTGGCCTTTTCACTGTCGGGCCTGACCGTTGTGGAAAACCTGACAACAATAGTAACAAGGGGCCCAACTCTTGGTAACAAATCATTTTCCAATGACTCTCGCTTATTTCATATTTTTTAAAAGAGTTATTATTAAACCGTTTTGAACGCTGTCGATTAAACGTCTAACGGAATAAAGAAATGAAACATGCTGTATTTTCCTGTAATAATGATTTAGGTGTTACATAATGTGCTGAGATCATAACCGAAAATAATTTTGAATTTGAATTGTTGACAGACGACTGCATTTGGACGGGCACAGCCCCGTTTTGTGAAGTAGGATGCGACATGGTGGGCTATGTTGCTCGCGAAACCAGCTCATCGGGCGACGGTGCCACATGCTGGAGCGGAATCAAAGTCCTCTGCTGTCCAGCCTCTTAGTCATGACAGGATAACGCAATTGTCTGGCATCCCATCCCACTTCTGTGTATCTACACGCTCTCTCTATATACATGTTATGCTGTATCATCTGTATATGCATAATGCATAATAAGTTAATAACTGGCAATTAAAATTTATTGAGAAATCGTCTGGATGAAATTTTATTCGTTTGGATTACATAACTTGACTGTCTTAAATGGGAAATTAAATATGACGCAAATCGTGTAGTTGTCAGACCGCTTTGAAAATTTCACCTTGATCAGTTGTTTTAAAAATATATACTATGCTGAACAACTTCCTCAAACATCGGCATGGCGTGACATTGGCGTTGCGCAACTAAAGGAAAAACCTTGGCCGGCCCCCAGCGTATTAAATGATCGGCCGAAAAAGACGGAAACTGCTCTCGTTTATAAAAAAGCCCGAGAGGACATTACTATAACACAGGTTGGCCTTTCTATATAAATTGCGCTGCCCATTTCTCGCAATGATTCACAGTTCTCTTTGTGATTTGGCTGAGAGTAAACTTCATCCTCCATACTCCTTCACTGTGTAATGTATTTCAAGCGCTTAACGGTAATAAGACTAAAAGATTGCGTGACAATTAATTATTTAACATTTTGTTGACGACCGAAATTTTAAAAATTTCAGATTTCCCTTGTCATTCTGGTGTCACTGTCTGCTCTGATTGCAGCGGAAGACAAGTCAAAAATAAGAACCGTCATTGGTAAATTGATTTTTCAATGCTGTTACTTTTTTGTTTGACTATGGGAATGACGTAATAATCAAATCAATTTTCCCTTTGCAGATGAAATAACGGAAGACTGGGGTAACGGACGTACTTCAAGTGAGTACTACCAAAGCCAAAAATACGGTTATTAGAAATGATTGAAAAATAATTGATTGATGATCACAGGTGACGGCTGCATTTGGAGAGGCACGTCTCCGTTTTGTAATGGAGGGTGCGACGTGCTGGGTCACGTCGTTCGCGAAACCAGCTCATCGGGCGACGGCGAAAAATGCTGGACTGGAATCAAAGTCCTCTGCTGTCCGGCAGCCTCTTAGTTGTACGACAGGAAAAATACTCAGTGGCATATCCTATACTTCGAAAAAAAAGAATGCTCATTCCAACTACTGTGTACCTATCATACCTATAGACTCGTGTATAACTATTTCTCTCATTTTTGAAAATTTTTCTTTTTTGATTAAACTATTATTCTTTGGCCCGTCAAATAAATTCCAGGATCAATCAATCCCAAATCGACGTATCAGTTTTTTCCATTAGGGACAACTTACACAAAACGAAACGTTTTGGCGAGCTCAACAAAAGAAAAATATTTTTGAAAGTAGTCCAACTGACAGGACGGGACAAGCAGAATGATTAATACTGACAACCGCAACAATCAAATAGAAATAATGTTGATTGAAACATTTTGATCGACCTACTGATGGCCAACTTATTGTCGCCGTCACATCCGATCGCCCTATACTATATTATCTGTCATCTAATTTTAGAAACTCTTTTACGAAAATAACACGCACTTGTGAAATGAAGCAGAATGCATGGTGTCGAGTTGACGAAATCGATAAAATCAAATCAGTTTCAACCCACAAAGATTCCGCTCAGCCTCTTTGGCGATTGCTAGAAAGAAAGTTATTGTTGTTGCATTCAAATTTGGCGGCCATCATTGAAAGGGAGGTGGGAGAAGGAGGGAAGGATCGAAAACCAAAACGTGCTAACGAGAATAAGATGATGGGAATTCAGAAACAAAAAAAGAAAGAAAGAAAGGCGGGTAAGTAAAAAGGACCAAAATTGCCATGCCAATCGCCCATGGAAAGTTAAAGCAGACAGACGACACTGTGTTCCAGAACAATTTTCGATTCTCTCCTGCAATTTTGGAGTGTGTCATTTTACCAGAGCACTTCATTCGCATTTGTTTTTTAAATTAGATTTTCTTTTTTATTTATTTATTTCTTTGTATTGCCAATCGTGATACCTATTTTTGGTACAATTCCCAAGAGAAGATTGAAGGTTTTCGAAGTGAAAGGGAAAATGGTGGGCGGTCGCAGTGGCAGTTATTCGTTCGAAGAGAAAAATCTCGGCAGTTCAGCAGAAGACAAGTCGATCGACGATGTTACCCCAAAGTAAGTTTTGCGTTTTTATTGACATTATTTAGATTGATAAGTATTTATTGTTACTCACTATTTGTTGGCCAATAACTTGCTGCCACGTACAGTTTGCACAGTTACGTATTTACAACCAGACACAAGGGGGAGGGTTGGAAAGACACCAAGGTAAAATTATCCGCCCACTTCAATTTAATCGCCGAGTTTGCTCGTATGAATTATTTAGCTGGCTACTGATAAGCTTTAAAACTGAAAATAATCCTGATGATTCTTCTTGCAGGAAAAGTGATCTCCGGGGTGAAACAGAAATGATGGGTGCTGGCGTCGACGAGGTGGACTACGCCAAGCAAGTGGAACCGGAAATAGAACGTAAACGGCGCTATTTCAGCCTGGCCATCATCACCATCACCGCATTCACTTTTAATTTATCCTTCTCGATTATCCTGACCAGCGCCAAACCTTATCTCGATCAGGTACATTTCTCTTATAATTTTTTTTTCATTCATTTTTATTGTTTAAATAATTTTGTTTTTCTGATATCTCCAGATGGACCCGGAAGCTGTAACGCGATTTCTCGGCTTTTTCATCGCCGCCCAGCCACCCCGCCGCCGGTTTGATTGACTCGAATTGTTTTTCTCTGATTTTTATTATTTTTTAAAATTCTAATTTGAATC
Organism: Daphnia pulex; assembly: GCF_021134715.1. NCBI lineage: Eukaryota > Metazoa > Arthropoda > Branchiopoda > Diplostraca > Daphniidae > Daphnia > Daphnia pulex. The sequence continues at coordinate 6,471,448 of NC_060024.1, read as the reverse complement.
TTTTTGCAGGATTGATTACGCTCTGCTTTAGTTACATCGCATCGGCCACGACGGTCAAAGAAAGAACAACGGCCATTTCGCTTTTCAGTCTGGCCGGTTCGACGGCCTTCGTCCTCGGACCAGGTATATTAATTGAATTGATTCATTTTCCAACAGAATTTGTTCATAATTATTAATGGCAGTTTTCAGTTGGCTTTTTCACCGCTGGGTGTTGGCACGTACATCCCCATTGGCGGCGTCCCAGTAGATATCAGGTATATTTTGCCTCTGATATGGCGGCGACGTAGGATTTCAGATTTTTTTAGTGTCAACCAGAGCTATCTTACCTATAGTTTCTAATTTTCATTAGTCGATGATGCCGCTTCCGCCAGCCTGGTGGTAGCGCTTGTCAAACAAATGGATACCCCGTCAGCCACCGGATGATGATCCACCGCCTCTCAGCCGGAGTAAAAATGTGAAAAGTGCGCTCTCATGCTTGAATTTCCCCCGAATTTAAAGTTTCGAACGCGGATTTTCCCCGTTGATGCTGCTAGAATGCGACGGTGGCTGCTGTTGTGAACGACACGATTAGATGCATAACATGGTGTCGAGCTCAAGTTACTATGAGTAGTTCAGATTTCTGTCATATGAAACCATTAGCACCTGCTAGACGTGCGTCGTTCAAATGCCAATGACCAACAGCCACGTCAACAATTATTCACGACGACACTATTATGTATACACAAGCCGCCGTCTTTGCCAGTTCATTTCACAGATATTTCCTGATCTTCACACAGTTTAATAGACTCGCTGAAATTCTTCATCTTGAACTTTAAGGTATAAAGATAAATTGAATTTCTTATTAAACCAAATGTGTTATTTCTTGCAAGTTTTCTGTTTTGTTAATTCTCATATCTGTAATTTGCCTTTTAAATTATTGTAAAACAAATATTGATGGAATTGTGCGAAATTTGAATTTTTCAATGTTGTATTGACGTAATTTTTCCATCATGGCTATGATTAATTGGGAAATTTGCTTCAAATCCATCAGTGTTGTTGACTAACATTGCAATAAAATAAACTGTTATTTGATAGGTTTTATAAAACAAATATTCCCCTCACAAGCTGAAAAATGGGCAGAAAAAGAGGAAAGCAGACAAGCGGAAAAACACAGGGTATTAAAAATCTAAATATTGACTTGATTATAAATTGATTTCATTTTTTCTGAGGATTAGCCAATATGTTTTATTTACAAAATAGGTGGACAAGTAGGTGCTGAAGCACAGCAAGCAGCCACGGAAATGGAGTCTCAACTTCCGCAAAGAATGACCCAGAGACCTGCTGGTGCGCCCCACCAACCACGTCCTTCTGCTCCTCATGGACAACAGCCTCATTCGATCACTCCCCGAACCCAACGCCTAGGAGCTCAGGGTGCAGCACTTCGCCCCCCTCCACGCAGTGCTGCAGGTGGCGTAGGAACTTTAGGTCGGCCGATCAAGCTTTCTGCCAATCATTTTGCCGTCGATATGAAGAAACCGATTCTTTATCATTACGACGTTGAAGTCAAACCTCTTCCCCCGAAAACGCTTCTCAAGTATTTTTTTTTTGTGTGATGGTTTTCTTTGACTTAGAGAATGCTATAACATTTTTCACCATTATCATTAACAGAAAAATCATCGGGCAGTTTCTAGGTAGCGACTCACGTTTCAAAGACATTTTTCCGGTTTTTGATTTGAAAAAGAACATCTACACAGCTCGTCGGATTCCGGGCTTGGATTCAAAGGTAGGCTACTTAATAGGTATAATACGAATCACTTGTATAATTCGGTATAATTGTATTTTACTAAAAAAATAAATCTCTAGGTTGAAATCAATTTGGAATTTCAAGAGTTGGATTGTGATGGAACTCCCAGGTTGAACGAATTCACCATCAGCTTGCAACCCACTGGCAAATTGGAAATTGATTTGGGGGCCCTGGCCAGTTACTGTCAAGGTGGTTCCGGTTCGTCCGTTAACATACCCCTTCGTCCTATTCAAGCCTTGGATATCGCATTAAAATATGGCGCCGCTCAACGGTATATAAAATGACTTATTCAATTTTTATAGATTAGACAAATTCACTTCTCACAAATCATTTTCAATTGATGTGTTTGCTCAACAGTTGTACACAGGTGATGCTCGGAAGTTGCTTGCTTTCGAAGCCTGTTGCTGGAAGGAGCGGAGAACTCGGAGGAGGAGTTGAGGTCTGGTTTGGACATTTCCAGTCCTTGCGTCTGGGTTGGAAACCGTTTCTTAATGTGGACGCCACCCAACGTGCCTTTATGAAATCCGGCCTAGTTCACGAAATAATGGCAAACATGTTCAGAGCTAGACCTGGTGATAGGTTGAAAGAGCGCGACTACAAGGATTTTCACAAGACAATTGCCACCTTGAAGGTAATTTAGGTACCATCTAGACTATTAAAATTAATCACAATTTATGAGTGTAATATTTATTCCAGGTTTCCTACAACCGCGGGAAATACAAAGCCACGGTTGGATGTAATGGCATTAAAGGAGCGGCCAACACGGAGAAATTTGAATGCGACGGCAAGACGGTCACGGTCCAGGAATACTTTGAAAAGAAACTCAACCTGAAGTTGAAGTATCCCGACCTTCCCTGTGTCTGGGTAGGAAGTCTAGAAAAGAAAAACTTGGTCCCAATGGAGGTATACAATAAATGCACTTTTCTGTCAATTGTATTATTATTATTATTTACAAAAATCTTGCCTTTGAAATAGTTGTGCTCGATCGCCGAAGGTCAAGAGTATCGTCGCAAGTTGACTGACTTTCAAACGTCTGCCATGATCAAAGTTGCTGCCACAGCCGCTGATGTTCGCAAGAAAAAAATCCTCGATTCCGTTCATGGAATGCAATTTGCTCAGGATCAATATGCTCAACATTTTGGCATTTCGGTCGATACACAGATGGCCAAAATTCAAGGTACATTTGTTTTTAAAATTTAAAAAATGGCGGTGCGTTAGAAATTTCAAAAACCCAAATAATATTTTAATTTTATAAACATGTTAATATCTATTTAGGGCGAGTACTGCCTACGCCTAAGCTTGTTTACGGTGACAGAGAGTCGTCGTCAATTTTTCCTAGAGACGGAGTTTGGAATATGAGAAACATGAAATTTATCGAAGCCAAGTCGATGAATTCATTTGGTTTAATCGACATCACTAGATGCGGCGATGGGGCTATTGACTTGTTCATTAGCGCATTGACAAAAGCTGGTCGAGAAATGGGTAAGTTTATGACATTTTTGTCCGTTGCCTAGAAATATTTGACACAATTGTGCTATTGCCTTTTCAATTATTGCATCAGGCATGTCAATGGGGCAGCTACTTTTCAACAAGCCTTGTGGGATTGATAGCTTGGAAAGCACTATGAAAACAGCTAAGCAGAAGTTTCCACAGCTTCAAATCATTTTTGTCATCATCAACCGCCATCAAGGCGCTTACGGTAAGAAAACCTTCAGGTTTAATAATTACATATTGAGCCCGTTAATAACATATATACATCTCCGTGCTTTTCGTATAGATATTGTGAAGCGTGTTGGGGATTTAGATCTGAAAATCACCACGCAATGCGTACAGCAAAAGAACGTGACGGGAAGAAACGGACCAGATCTGTCAATCATGGCCAACATATGCTTGAAGCTCAACGCTAAATTAGGAGGAATCAACAATCTGATTTCACGCGATTTTCGGTAGGATATTCGCTTGTGTTTCAGCGGAAAAGGATGAGGGAATAATGAATCAAATTTCAATTTTATATAATAGCCCAAAGATGTTATTGAACGAACAAGTCATCATCATGGGAGCTGATGTGACGCATCCTGGTGCCGACCAGCAAGATTCTGATAAACCTTCCATCGCAGCCGTCGTGGGAAGTGTTGATCCGCGCGCCTCGCAATACTGCTGCGAGATTCGAATTCAAAAATCAAAGCAGGAGTACATTGAAGACATGGAGACTATGGTGTACAATTTGCTGCGCAAATTCAACAGGGTGTCTGGAGCCACTTCAACTGGCAAGCCACAGCGGATCATTTTCTACCGTGATGGTGTGAGCGAAGGCCAATTCGCAAAAGTAGGCCTATTTCCGTTTGAAATTCTATTATATATTCACTGATTAGACTACCATGTTAACCAGCATACTTCGGTATTTTTCCTATAGGTTCTTGAATGGGAGCTTAGCGCCATTCGCAAGGCTTGCATCAAACTGGAAGTTGGATACCAACCACCAGTGACTTTCATCGTAGTTCAGAAGCGCCACCATACTCGTCTTTTCCCGGATGATCAGAGCGATGAGGTATTGTTGTAAATGATCAAGTTGATAATATAGTGTCGGTACACATTTGACGTTTCTTCCCTTTCAAATAGTGTGGCCGTGGAAAGAACGTCCCACCTGGAACCATTGTCGATAACACGATCGTGCATCCCGTCGAGCAAGATTTTTTCCTCGTTTCACACCAAGGAATTCAGGTAGGCCTACCTATATAAATGTTATCCGTTTTTTTTGTGTTTTTGTATCCAGTTTTTTGTTTAAATTATAGGGTACTAGTCGGCCGACCCATTATCACGTTCTCTGGGATGATAGCAAGTTTCTGGCAAACGACATTCAAATGCTGACATATTATTTGTGTTACGTATTTACCAGATGCACTCGCTCTGTGTCGTATCCAGCCCCGTGCTATTATTCGCATCTGGTTGCCTTCCGTGGACGCCAGTACTATGACAAGTAAGTATCAGCTATTCTGTAATATGATTCGTTTTTTTTTAGACTGAATGACAACAGAACTTTTTTTCTTTGAAATTCTAGTTTGACGGGAAATCGTCAAGCCATGTCTTCGGCTGATCTGCAGACTCATATCGATTCAACCCGTGATTTGAGATTCATGTTTTTCGTTTAGACTTTAACAATAAGTCGCTTATTATTTTTCTTTTCACCAGCTAATTTTATTATTCACTTTTGCTGGTTTTATCCATCTCATGAACTAATTTACATTCAAGATGTAGGTATAATTTGTTTGGAAAAGGCAGACTAGTTTTCTTTTACGTGCTGATTACCATATGTTCATCCTTTGAAATTATTGACCAATAAGACTTAAATTGTGATGGTTATCTAATCTCGTGGTCCAATTAAGAGAAAACATGTTCATATATTCTCTGCACTTCAATAAATATATAACCAAGCTTATTTATTTATTTATTTATTCTTTTTATTTGTGTCAATTTTTTTCTGAACATTGAAACAGCTGTTGAAGGTTGAAAGAAAACTGTGTATTAATGATATTTCGTAGGCGAAGTCTGTAGTCTAATTCAAGGTAATTATATGTATAGACGTCAATAACGAGCGGCTGCGCCGGTGACGTTTGTCACTTGTGAAGTTTTATGTATCGGAATTATAAAAGTCACGCCATTATTCTCCACAAATCCGTTAAGAACATGAGTCAAGTAATAACCAGTTTAGTGTTGCTTCAATGGCAACAGCAGAATTTGCTGATTGTCGTCAAATTTCAGGGATGACGTCAACAGCAACAATTATTTTATTGATAACTGCTGCTTGCCCAGAGTAAATATATATTTTTTTAAACCAATGAAAAATCCACAGCACACTACAGTATTCAATAACTGTCTTAAAGAATATAAAGAAGATAAAGATTTAAAAAATATGAAGTAATAATAATAACACTTTTTTAATCCAAAGTGAAAAATTTTAAATTTTGGCTTTCTGTGTGATCACACAGAGAATTGGTAGCTCTTCCACTGTAGAATGCGCCGATTTCATCGTGGGTTATGGAATTCGACGGCGTATTCTTCCAGGATAGAAACTTGTGAACGTCGCATGTATTTGTCACATTTTCCGATGCCCGTGGCCACATGCTATTATTTTGAATAAGAATGCAAAGAATTATTAGTATTGAACAGCGAAATTAACGATCGATTACTGAAAATGATTTAATATACAGTGCAAAATTCAACGGAATTATTTTTCTCACACTGGTAATTTTTCGTTGCTTATTCTTCTATTTAGTCCGACTTTATCGCCACAAATTCCGGTGATGTAGACCTCTTCATCTTCAACAAAGGAATAGACAGGCGTTGTTTGAATGGCTGCCAAAAGTGGTAGGATGGTACTTTTATGCATCAAATAGGCAGGCCCATCAAAGTAATTCGGATACGTATTCCATGGCCAATCGTCTAACGTAACATTATTTTCCCCACCTTTGATTAAAGTATAATTGATTACGTTTAAAATTTCAGGAAAAACAATTCGCTTTTTTCTGTGCTGTTAGCTTATAATATTAGGCAATGCATACTTCTCTTTGGCTTGGGCTGGTTTTGCTGGCCATCCACCATCTGACTGTAAATGGCCAAAGTGCCATTATTGCCAAATATTTCAAAGTCTCGAACAAAGTATGCTAGTTTGTGTACGTTGACATACATGTCATCTTCGACTTTAAATAGAAATTCGGTTTGGGGACAGTGATAATAAATCCAATTTAAAACCCCGGGCATCGTCATATGACTTGGAAACTCTGTTGGCATTTTGTAAATCTGAATGATATCTTTATATCCTTTGCTTTCTTCTATAACACTTTTTTGGGTTGGTTCATCATCAGTTGGTCCTAAAACAAAAGCAAACTCAATCGTGATGCCCAGCACCAGTTGGGTATGATTTTTCCACGTCTGTCGAATTTTGTTTCGGTGATTTAAGTTTCCAGGTGCAGATACCACGGCAATAAAGACGCTACGGCTGCTGTCTGCTGATTCCTTACACGGTTGAATCTTGAGGTTGTAACTTATCGATGTGACATCGTTGAAAACTATGTCGTATTGGGGCACAAGTGGTTGTATATTCGGTTTTGGTATGATGCTCATACGGCCCATTTGGTAAAGGGTGTAACTTTGTACGCCTAATTCTCCCGAAAAAGGAGTATCGAAAGCTTTAGCGATGGAAGTATAGATGCGTTTAATTTCATTGTTAATGATTTCCTGATATATTTGGCCCAACTTTTTTTTGTCGTCTTGGGGTTTTGGGTTTTCACCCGTTTTTTTCATTTCCTCGCAATCAGCATTTAGTACGGTTAAATCATATGCCAGTTTTTTGCACAATATCAAATTTTCATCTGATCTTTGACGTGAGGTTTCAGATTGCTTTATTCTGTCGGTTAAGTTGTTTATGTCTCTTTGCAGGACAAACTTCTCGTTTTCAGTCACATTCAGCTGTTTCATGTTTTCCTTCGAAATAATCTGGGAAATTTCACATTGCGTTATTTGACTGGTTAAGCAGTTCAATTTATTTTTCAGGACAGACAGTTCCAAATTTTTGTTCTTTTCGAAATTTTTTAGTTCATTCTCGTTAATTGATTTGGTTTGTCGATGTCGTTCTTGTTCGAGGATCAGATCTGGCGAAGGCTCGTCTTGACACGGAATGAATCGATAGGAAATACATTGCGAATCGTTCGATTTGAATGAATACGGATCATCCATTTTTTCATATTCGAATATAACAGTCATGGCTGCCATATTCTTGGGGCATAGAACGTAGCGGTAAGTTATGCATTCCGTAGTGACATTCAAGACTGGGTCCAATGGGTGCCCAATTCCGGTCGTATTTTCACAGTTTATTGAGAATACGAGGAACAATGCCAGTTGAATTACAACAGTGATGAAACCCATCTTATTAGGCTATTCTAATATCGAGATATTGAAAATATGAGTTCTAAACTACACAATTTTAAGTAATAAACTAATAATGTATGGCATTTACCTCTCTTTTGTGTTGTAAATCAAGTTGTATTTAGTGGAATTAGTTTCCTTTTGAATGTAGTTACCTTTACAGCCAACTGCTTTCGCACAAATATTCTCGCGAGTCGCGACGAAGACCTGCCAACGTAATATGCTAACAAGAGACTGATGCAATGCAATTTAAAGGAGCTATACGAAAACGTCAAAACGCTATGCTGGTAAAATAACTCTTCCCTTCTAATATTTGATCCGTCGTCATCATACCAGCACGACATTTAACCTGACTCGAGAAACGTGGTGCGCAAATTAGGGTTGGCTCTGATTGATGTGTATCGGAGCCAATTTTTTTTTTTTTTTTTACTTTTCATGCGTCACTCGTATACATGTTCTAATTTCCAATAGTAAACCTGATAGCCTTGCATTCAAGGCAAAAAAAACATTCAATATTAAGCGAAGAAAATGTATCGTAACAACACTACTAAAGGACCTTGCTGTAATTCAAAAATTATTTGAATTTACCGCTAGATGTCTCTGACATGCGTCTCAAAACACTTCAGGAATCAGGATACTATCAGGATCGCCTTGGATCCAAGCTGGAATCGTCAGTATGGGCAGATACGCCCAAGCGAAATGTTTTGACGTGTGCCAGGTAGCACGCATAGTTCTTTATTATAACGTGTTACTCTGTAAAATTGGCTCAAAAAATTTAAAACCGTTTCGATTGGGAAAAGTAATAGCATGGGCTATGTGGGGGTCATGTGTATCAGAGAACTATAGAAATAATATAGTTGCGTTGCAAATTTGCAAGTGTGATAGTATCATGATTTCCACAGAATATCCATGCCATGCGATTCTTTCCAGAAATGGCAACTCCTCAAATAACAGCAGCAGATCACCTTCCTAAATATAATCTTGGTTTCTTTTTCAGATCACGTCGTATGCCTAATAATAGCAACAGAATTTGGCATTTTACCTCTTCTGAATTGCGCATGAACAAAAATAAAAAAATTAACGTCACGCCGATAAAATTTTCTGTGAGCGTTTCTATTTACGTCCGAGTTTACGTTTCGAATTTCTGGCGCAGAAATCTTTCTGCGCGTGATATTTTTGAAAAATAATTTATAAGTCGAATAATCAACCAAGTCATAGTTGACAGCAGGCATTTAATAGCTTTTTAACTAATTATTCATTTTTCTCAATTAAATGAAAAAAAGATTTTCGTTGTTGTCAACATACGAGTGGATGAATTGATTGCGAAAAAAGAATTAAATTGAAGCGTTTCAAAAATAACCATTCTTTTTAATTCCGTTTATAAATTCAATAAAGAAAAAAAGAATAGAAAAGAAATTCCTTCATTGTAATTTGTACATCAGGCGATTGAAAAAGTATTTCGACGGCGGCGGTCAATTCAAAACATCCCATCAGATGAAGAAAACCCGAAAAAAAGAAACAAGACGCTGATCGATATGTTGGCACCGGGCGGCGACGACGACGGCAACCGGACGGCAGCCAAGCGAATCGCAGCCGATGATAAAAGAGCTTATCCGTTTTTATTGTGTTTTCATAGTTTTCTTATATCGATTTTTTTTTTATTATTATATAGGGTACTAGCCGGCCGAAACATTATCACGTTCTCTGGGATGATAGCAAGTTTCTGGCAAACGACATTCAAATGCTGACATATTATTTGTGTTACGTATTTATACCCGATGCTTGCACTCGCTCTGTGTCGTATCCAGCCCCATGCTATATTATTCGTATCTGGTTGCCTTCCGTGGACGCCAGTACTATGACAAGTAAGTATCAGCTATTCTGTAATATGATTCGTTTTTTTAGACTGAATGACAACTGAACTTTTTTTCTTTTTTAAATTCTAGCTTGACTGGGAATCGTCAAGCCATGTCTTCGGCTGATCTGCAGACTCATATCGATTCAACCCGTGATTTGAGATTCATGTTTTTCGTTTAGACTTTAACAATAAGTCGCTTATTATTTTTCTTTTCACCAACTAATTTTCTTATTCACTATTGCTGGTTTTATCCATCTCATGAACTAATTTACATTCAATAGGCCCTATGTATAGGTATAATTTGTTTGGAAAAGGATGACTAGTTTTCTTTTACGTGCTGATTAGGCCTATCATATGTTCATCCTTTGAAATTGTTGACCAATAAGACTTTTGTGATGGTTATATCTAATCTCGTGGTCCAATTAAGAGAAAACATGTTCATATATATTCTCTGCACTTCAATAAATATATAACCAAGCTTATTTATTTATTTATTTATTCTTTTTATTTGTGTCAATTTTTTTCTGAACATTGAAACAGCTGTTGAAGGTTGAAAGAAAACTGTGTATTTATGATATTTCGTAGGCGAAGTCTGTAGTCTAATTCAAGGTAATTATATGTATAGACGTCAATAACGAGCGGCTGCGCCGGTGACGTTTGTCACTTGTGAAGTTTTATGTATCGGAATTATAAAAGTCACGCCATTATTCTCCACAAATCCGTTAAGAACATGAGTCAAGTAATAACCAGTTTAGTGTTGCTTCAATGGCAACAGCAGAATTTGCTGATTGTCGTCAAATTTCAGGGATGACGTCAACATGAACAATTATTTTATTGATAACTGCTGCTTGCCCAGAGTAAATATATATTTTTTTAAACCAATGAAAAATCCACAGCACACTACAGTATTCAATAACTGTCTAATAAGAATATAAAGAAGATAAAGATTTAAAAAATATGAAGTAATAATAATAACACTTTTTCCTAAGGGAAAAATTCAAAATTTTTGTCCTCGTAATCACATGGAGAATTGGGAGCGCTTTCAGCACTGTAAAATGCGTCAATATCCTTGTGGGATATGGAATTCGACTCCGTATTCTTCCAGGATAGAAACTTTTGAACGTCACATGTATTTTCCACAGTTTCCGATGCCCGTGGCCACATGCTATTATTTTGAATAAGAATGCAAAGAATTATTAGTATTGAACAGCGAAATTAACGATCGATTACTGAAAATGATTTAATATACAGTGCAAAATTAAACGGAATTATTTTTCTCACACTGGTAAACTTTTGCCGCTTATTTTTCTATTTAGTCCGACTTTATCGCCACAAATTCCGGTGATGTAGACCTCTTCAACAAAGGAATAGACAGGCGTTGTTTGAATGGCTGCCAATAGTGGGAAGATGGTACTTTTATGCATCAAATAGGCAGGCCCATCAAAGTAATTCGGATACGTATTCCACGGCCAATCGTCTAACGAAACCATCTTTTCCCCACCTTTAATTAAAGTATAATTGATTACGTTTAAAATTTCAGGGAAAACAATTCGCTTTTTTCTGTGCTGTTAGCTTATAATATTAGGCAATGCATACTTCTCTTTGGCTTGGGCTGGTTTTGCTGGCCATCCACCATTTGACTGTAAATGGCCAAAGTGCCATTATTGCCGAATTTGTAAAAGTCTCGAACAAAGTATGCTAGTTTGTGTACGTTGACATACATGTCATCTTCGACTTTAAATAGAAATTCAGTTTGGGGACAGTGATAATAAATCCAATTTAAAACCCCGGGCATCGTCATATGACTTGGAAACTCTGCTGGCATATCCGAAATCTGAATGATATCTTCATTTATTGTGCTTTCTTCTATAACACTGTTTTTGGTTGGTTCATTTTTTGCTGGTCCTAAAATAAAAGCAAACTCAATCGTGATGCCCTGCACGCTGTTTCTATGGACATGGTTTTTCCACGTATTTCGAATTTTGTCTCGGCTTTCTCGGTTTCCAGGTGCAGATACCACGGCAATAAAGACGCTACGGCTGCTGTCTGCGAGGCTCTCTGCTGATTGGTTACACGGTGGAATCGTGAGGTTGTAACTTATCGATGCGACATCGTTGAAAACTATGCCGTATTGGGGCACAAGTGGCACTATATGCAGTTTTGGTATGATCTTCATACGGCCCATTTGGTAAAGGGTGTAACTTTGTACGCCTAATTTTCCCGAAAAAGGAGTATGACTGAAAGTTTTAGCAATGGACGAGTAATTGAGTTTGGTTTTATCATCAATCAACTGTTTTTTCTCGTCTTGGGCTTCTGTAATTTTCTCCGCTGCTTTCATACCCTCAATCTCCTTTCCGCAAGCAGCAGATTTTAAGGTTAAATCATATGCCAGTTTTTTGCACAATATCAAATGTTCATCTGATCTTTGACGTGAGGTTTCAGATTTGTTTACTTTGTCGGTTAAGGTTAATTTTCCTGTTTGTAGGACAAACTTCTCGTTTTCAGTCACATTCAGCTGTTTCATGTTTTCCTTCGAAATAATCTGGGAAATTTCACATTGCGTTATTTGACTGGTTAAGCAGTTCAATTTATTTTCCAGGGCAGACAGTTCCAAATTTTTTTTCTCTTCGAAATTTTTTAGTTCTTTCCCGTTAATTGATTTGGTTTGTCGATGTCGTTCTTGTTCGAGGATCAGATCTGGCGAAGCCTCTCGACACGGAATGAATCGATAGAAAATGCATTGCGAATCCTTCGATATGGATGAATACGGTTCATCCATTTTTTCATATTCGAATATAACAGTCATGGCCGTCATATTCTTGGGGCATAGAACGTAGCGGTAAGTTATGCATTCCGTAGTGACATTCAAGACTGGGTCCAATGGGTGCCCAATTCCGGTCGTATTTTCACAGTTTATTGTGAATACGAGGAACAATGCCAGTTGAATCACAACATCAGTGATGAAACCCATCTTATTATTCTAATATCGAGATATTGAAAATATGAGTTCTAAACTACACGATTTTAAGTAATAAACTAATAATATATGGCATTTACCTCTCTTATGTGCTGTAAATCAAGTTCTATTTAGTGGAATTAGTTTCCTTTTGAATGTAGTTACCTTTAGAGCCAACTGCTTTCGCACAAATATTCTCGCGAGTCGCGACGAAGACCTGCCAACGTAATATGCTAACAAGAGACTGATGCAATGCAATTTAAAGGAGCTATACGAAAACGCTATGTTGGTAAAATGAAACTTCCTTTCTAATATTTGATCCGTCGTCATCAAACCAGCACGACATTTAACCTGACTCGAGAAACGTGGTGCGCAAATTAGGGTTGGCTCTGATTGATGTGTATCGGAGCCAATTTTTTTTTTTTTTTTTTTTTTTTACTTTTCATGTGTCACTCGTATACATGTTCTAATTTCCAATAGTAAACCTGATAGCCTAGCATTCAAGGCAAAAAAAAACATTCAATATTAAGCGAAGAAAATGTATCGTAACAACACTACTAAAGGACCTTGCTGTAATTCAAAAAGTATTTGATTTTACCGCTAGATGTCTCTGACATGCGTCTCAAAACACTTCAGGACCCTTCCAGGATCGCCTTGGATCCAAGCTGGAATCGTCAGTTATTTGGGCAGATGCGCCCAAGCGAAATTTTTTGACGTGTGCACCAGAGTGACGTCATTCATGAACTGGATCAGGAAACACACCTTGTCAAGACCTTATTAAACCACATCGGATCAGAACTCTATAGAAGGCCAGTGAAACGCGTGTAGGGGGTGGTATAGCGGTGCGTGTAACCACGTAACACTATGGCTGAACGACTGTAGAGCTCTTGTCACTTTCGAATTTGTTAAATCATTCGCTATCATTGGCTTATTACTATTTTCGCACCGGATGCAGCCGGATGATTATCTAGTGAACTATAATCGGCTTTAGAATGCTGATCATTTCCAATTGGACGCCACAGTCACATGATACTGTGAAAGCGCGTCGGACAAAAGGTCTTCCAGCGTTTCGTCTCTCTTTCTATAAGCGTTAGAATGAGTGTTCCTTCCTATGTACGGCGGGCTTCAGATCGGGGTCCGATCCTATTAATCCAAAGATTTCTACATAAGTACATTAAGCATGTGGGGATAGTCTTGAAGGGGAAGACCAGGGGGAATTCATACGAATTTTCGTTCTGATGGAAAAAATTTTCATTTGCGGTCCGTACCAATTCCGAATCTGCCGTTCGTTGATCCGATGGATCGCCTGCATCAGGATACATGTAAATAGCATCGTGTTCGTCGTGATCATCATCGCTGAAGTCATCGACAGAATATAACTGTCGTTTAGTAATAGGAGCGCCCTGAACGGCATCCAGTAATTTATCAGGTGAATCGCAAGTTTCAGTTTTTTCTAACGTCGCTAATCGTTCAAGAGCCACACGCGAGGAAGAGTTCTTATTTCATTCGTAGGGGAGTCAGAGTTCGGGATCAGGTTATTGGCCGGTTCAGGTTGCAGGGTATTTCTCCGCGGCTGGTGTTAAGGACACACAAATTGAAAGCCAACGACACTCGATTTAAGTCTAATTTTATGTTGTAGCTATAAAAAGGACCAATATTATACGTATCACAATTCGCTTTTTATAATAATTGATAACAGTCAGAGTGAAAGCATTAAAATGTTTAAATGCCCAATTATTTGTGCTTTCGGGTGACTCTTTTATTATCATTACTCATTGTTTAAGTTAATACGTACATGAAGTTGTTGGTCAACTTCTCAAACAGGATTTAAACCCGAAGACTTCAAGTTTTGTACGCCGACGCCTTATCCATTAGGCCACATCTATACGCTTGAAATGATAATATCGCGAAAAGTGTATCGCCACCAAGGACCCCAAGGCGTCTGTATAGGCCTATACTGATTCGATTTAATACACATTGAGACGTGCAACCTTAGCGCAATGGTTAGAGCACACTGAATCCCACCAAATTATCCCGTGTTCGATTCTCTGTCCCTACACATTGTATAATGCTCCCCATCAACTGTCGGCTCAATACTACTAATAAATCTAACTGCTAACTCAACTTCTAACTACTAAAACTACTAATCTCTACGTGTCAATTTATTTCTAAATTCACCTCCTGTTGCGATAAAGGACGTCTATCTATAAAGATCGTTACCCATATAACCCTGGTATTCTTGACTGGCTGGCACACGCTCTGAAGTTGTGTCCTTAAGTTCGTACGATTAGCCCCTGAGTGTCATCGACGGTTGCCGTTCACTCGGTAGCACTAGATGGCACAATTACGGCCCAGTATGCAGCGCAATGAAGTAAGAGCGTGGCCACTGGTCAGATACCACTCCCAGAAACTTCCCTTTTGGCAATTTAATAAAATTAAATTGCATAAAATTAATGTATTTGTTGCCACCTTTTTCATTTCCGTTTCTTCATAATGGACGGAAGGCTTTTTCGCCCGTATGACCCGAAGGGACGTTGTGATTGGGCCCGGATGAATGGGTGAAAATAGGGAATTATATCATCTGTTGGTTTTCTTGGTCATCTCCTCATCTCTGGGTTTCACCGAAGTTTCCTCCTTTTCCCTAAATTCTGGATTTTCTAAATCCCCATCGGAAATCTCGAGTATAGTTTGGCATTTCTTATCAAATGCGCTGTCCATTTATGGCAACGATTCAATTGTCTCCGTTTTGTAACGGAGGGTGTGACGACGTGCTGGGTCACGTCGCTCGTGAAAACAGCTCATCGGGCGACGGCGAACAATGTTGGACTGAAATCAAAGTCCTCTGCTGTTCGGCAGCCTCTTAGTTATGACAGGAAAATACTCAGTGGCATATTCTATACTTCGAAAATAGAAAGCTCATTCCAACTACTTTGTACCTAGGCTTTTTTTTAATCTTACTTTTTGATTATAAACTATTCTTTGGCTCATCAAATAAATTCCAGTCAATCAATCCCAAATCGACGTATTAGTATCAGTTTTTCTCATGACTCAAACGAGAATAGTTTTTAGCGCTCAGCAAAAGAAAAATATTTTTGAAAACGTTTTCTGTGTTCGCTGCTGTGCGGGAAAATGGTGGGGCTTTAGTCCAAACTGTCATGACGGGACAAACAGAAGAATGATTAATACTGCCGACCCCATAGAAAATAAAATTAATCTAAACATTTTCATATCGACCGCTTCTGATGGCCAACTTATTATTGTTGCCGTCACATCCGATCGCCCTATACTATATTATCTGTCATCCAATTTTAGAAAGTCTTTCAACGAAAATAACATGCACTTGTGAAATGGAGCAGAATGGTGTCGAGTTGACGAAATCGATAAGATGGAATCAGTGTTAACCCATAAAGATTCCGCTCAGCCTCTTTGGTGATTGCTAGAAAGAAAGTTATTGTTGCTGCATTCGAATTTGGCGGCCATCATTTTAAGGGGGAGGTGGGAGAAGGAGGGAAGGATCGAAAACCAAAACGTGCTAACGAGAATAAGATGATGGGAATTCAGAAACAAAAAAAGAAAGAAAGAAAGGCGGGTAAGTAAAAAGGATCAAAATGGCCATATACCTGACAGTCGCCCATGGAAAGTTAAAGCAGACAGACGACACTGTGTTCCAGAACAATTTTCGATTCTCTCCTGCTATTTGGGAGTGTGTCATTTTACCGAGCACTTCATTCGTATTTTTCGTATTTGTTTTTAAAAATTTAGATTTTCTTTTTTATTTATTTATTCCTCCATCATTTGCGAATCGTGATTTTTGGTACATTTCCAAAAAGGAGATTGAACGTTTTCAAGTGAAGTGAAAAATGGTGGGCGGTCGCAGTGGCAGTTATTCGTTCGAAGAGAAAAATCTCGGCAGTTCAGCAGAAGACAAGTCGATCGACGATGATACCCCAAAGTGAGTTTTCTATTTTAAATGACTTTTTTAAAGATTAATACGTTCTTGTCACGTTTATTAATTATTATTGACCAATAACTTGCTGCCACGTACAGTTTGCACAGTTATGTATTTACAACCAGACAGAAGGGGGAGGGTTGGAAAGACGCCAAGGTAAAATTTTCCGCCCACTTCAATTTAATCGCTGAGCTGTTGGGGAGGAGTTATTGAATATCTAGGAATGAAAATTCCCTTTTTAATTGAGAACCTTTTTGCGCAAACTATCAGTTTTTTTTCGCAAGGTCGCATGCTCGTAAGAATCAATTAGCTGTCTAATGATAAACTTTAAAACTTGAAACTATCTTGGATGATTCTTCTTGCAGGAAAAGTGATCTCCGGGGTGAAACAGAAATGATGGGTTCTGGAGTCGACGAAGTGGACTACGCCAAGCAAGTGGAACCGGAAATAGAACGCAAACGGCGCTATTTCAGCTTGGCCATCATCACCTTCACCGCATTCACCTTTAATTTATCCTTCTCGATTATCCTGACCAGCGCCAAACCTTATCTCGATCAGGTTCATTTTTCTCATAATTCTTATTTCATTCATTTTTATTGTTTAAATCATTTTTTTCTGATATCTCCAGATGGACCCGGAAGCTGGAACGCAATTTCTCGGCTTGTTCATCGCCGCCCAGCCGCTGGCCCAATTATTTTTCAGTCCACTCCTTGGCTATTTGGGCAACAAATTCGGATCGATTCGATTATTGTCCATCTTGTCGACTCTGATCCTGGCCGCCGGATTCGTCCTCTACGCTTGCGTGTCTGCTCTGCCTGGGCAGAGGCGCTGGTACCTCTTCGCCGCCCGTTTCCTCGTCGGAGCCGCTGCCGGTTTGATCGACTCGAATTATTTTTCTCTGATTATTATTATTTTTAATTCTAATTTGAATCTTTTTCAGGATCGATTACGCTCTGCTTTAGTTACATCGCATCGGCCACGACGGTCAAAGAACGAGCAACGGCCATTTCGCTTTTCAGTCTGGCCGGTTCGACGGCCTTCGTCCTCGGACCAGGTATTTTTAATTGAATTGATTCATTTCCAACAGAATTTGATTATAATTATTAATGGCAGTTATTCAGTTGGCTTTTGCACCGCTGGGTGTTGGCACGGACATCCCCATGGGCGGCGATCTCTACCTCAATTTGTTTACCGGCCCGTCGTGGCTCTCGGCCAGCATGGCCCTGCTCAACGCTTTAGTGTTCCTGCCCGGCGTCTTCACCGAACACAACGTGGCCAAGAAGGAAGGTGATTTCGTGGCCACGATGGCCGCTAAGAAGCGGTCGGCGACGGCCGCCTGCCCGTCGCCCGCAGAAATGGCCAAAAAGATCCAGCGGCAGAAGCGGCCCGACAAGTGGGCCTTGATCGTCTGCATTGTCATATTCGCTTCTGTCCAGTTCAATTTCATCTTCCTGGAAAGTGTGGCCACCCTGTTGACGATCGAGCAGCTGGGCCTGTCGGAGAAATCGGCCATCGTCGTCGTGGGCCTGGCCTTCGCCGGGGCCGGGGTCTACAGTGGCGTCATCTTCGCCATTTTGGGCCCATTGTCACGCAGGTAAAAAGTTTTAAAAAGTAACAAAATTAATTCAACTTATTAACGACATTTATGACAGACTGGGCGAGCGAATTCTTCTCATTATTGGCATCTTCCTGCTGGCCATCGGTCCAGTTTTGCTCTTTCCCTACGGCGGCCCACCTCCGCCCATCAAGTACTTGAACAGCAGCCACAGCATCACGTCTACAATAGGAGCCAATAACGACACTCTGGTCCAGCAGCTGACGCTGGACTACAATTACGGGTGGCTGTCGTTGACGTCGATGGGTCCCCACGATATTTCCGGTCATTATTTCTACCATTTAATTGTATTAGTGAATAGTTGACTGATTCAATTTGTTTTCCGTGTAGGAGGTTGTCCGATCGATGTCCAGCCATGGTGCGGATACACGTCGGCTATCAGACCCGAGCAGCTGATTGCCGGTTTCGTCCTGATTGTGACGGGATTTCCCATGGGAGCCGCCATGACGAATTCCATTTTTAGTAAAATTATCGGCCCATATCCACAGGTCCGTTATTTGTTTTTTTAATGATTTATTTCTTCTCATTTATTTTCTAATTTAAAATAATTGGACAGGGCACTTGGATGGGCATTTTGGCAGCTGGTGCCTGTTTCGCTCGAGTTCTCTGTCCCATTTGCGTCACGAATATTTATTCGGCCTTCGGGCCCTTGGCCGCTTTCGCCTTTATGACGGGCATCATGGTCCTCGTCCTCATGTTGCTCCTCATCTACTACCGACACCTGGTCCCCTATCGCTACGAAGACATCGAAGAGCCCATTCCTTTCTTAATCACGTAATAGATCAGTGCAACACGTCGTTTGGTAATTAATTTTTTCTAATTTCCCGCCAATTTAAAATCACGAAATGAATACAACTGGTGAGTCAACTTCTATTTCTACCAATTGTCTACCAATTGCGTTAATCCTGTCGAACAAATTCGAACATTTTTTTGCCGAGTCATTCGCCATCGCACCTTATCTTTGATAGCCCGTGGGTTTCCCTGATGAGCTTCTTGTTTGTGGTTAAATTGAAACTGATTCAAAGTCCATTTTCTCGATGCGATTCATATCTGTGTGATTGTGCTGTTAGTCTGTCGCTTTGAGTCGCCTGCTGCACGGGATCGGGATGTCCGTATCAACGTCCAGCCAACGCGGGCCAGATCATTTCAACTATTTATTTGAAAATCCCAAGCCTAGATAATTCACTTTTCTATTGATAAGAGGCAATCAAAGGCCGTGTGCTTTGCGTTGGACAATGCGTCTAATCAGCTGGCCAGCAGTGTTTTGTAACGTTTCGTGACTTGCTGAAATGTCTACAACCCTGAAAGAAAACAACAGGAAATCAGAAGAGAATCGAGCCTGAGAGTCGTTTGATGCCAGAATCAAATCGACCAGTTGAAATCAAAGAAAATGTTGAAACGCGGAGCAAGTAAAAGTTACAGTGTGGAACCCATTTACGATCCGAAACAAATATCAGCGGTGAACAAACAAACAGAAAGTAATGGCGATCATCCATCATCCGGCGATATCAGGTGATAGGCTTCAGTCGAATGAGAAATGAATGAAATAATGTGTATTGAATTGATTTGAATTATTGTTAGAGAGGATGCGGATAAGAAACAGCCGTTGCCCGACTACGCCAAACTCATGGAGCCGGCCAAGGTGCGCAAGCGGCGCTATTTCAGTTTGGGTGTCATCTGTTTCACGGCCTTCATCCTGGCCTTGTCCATCTCGATCGTCATGACCAGCGCCAAACCTTACTTGGACCTATTAAGTTTTATCATTTTTAAAATAATTCTATTTCATCATTTTTGGCTATCAATTTCATTTCAATATTTTTGTCATTCCTATTCCAGATGGATCCAGAAGCCGGCACCGAGTTTCTGGGACTGTACATCGCGTCCCAGCCGCTGGCCCAGCTCTTTTTCAGTCCGCTGATGGGTTTCCTGGGCAATCGACTGGGATCGATCCGAATTCCGGCTATAATTTCGACGCTCATCATGGCCGTCGGCTTCACTTTTTACGCCTGCATCTCGGCCTTACCCGAGCCGAGGAAATGGTACCTCTTTGCAGCTCGATTCGTCATCGGAGCCGCTAGCGGTAAACCAAAAAAAAACACCCGGGAAAATTTAAAATTTGAATGATTTATCAAATTTTTTGAATTTTCAAAGGGACGTCCACTTTGGGTTACAGTTACGTCGCCTCGGCCAGCACGGTCAAAGAGAGGACGACGGCCCTGTCTCTTCTACAAATGTCCAAGTCTTCGGCCTTTATCATCGGACCACGTAAGAAAATTGATTCCATTTCAACTGGGAATTTTAAATTTTTCAAATTGAAGTTGATGAGAACAGTGATCCAGGCGGCGTTTGCGTCTCTGGGCGACGGGCAAGACCGTCCGATTGGCAACGATTCCCACATCTACTGGAACATGTACACGGCTCCGGCCTGGCTGGCCGTTCTACTGTCGCTCATCAAC
This sequence comes from Daphnia pulex, assembly GCF_021134715.1. Classification (NCBI taxonomy): domain Eukaryota; kingdom Metazoa; phylum Arthropoda; class Branchiopoda; order Diplostraca; family Daphniidae; genus Daphnia; species Daphnia pulex. The sequence goes on along the minus strand of NC_060024.1, from coordinate 6,450,909 downwards.
ATCGTCGTCCTGATGCCGTTCATCTTCACCGAGTTCTACATCGCCAAAGAGGAGGGCGACTATTTGGCCGCCAGGGGACTCAAGAAATCCTCACCCGACGACGAAGAAATTGTCAAAAAAATGAAGCCGGACAAAGTGGCTTTGGTCGTCTGCATCGTCATCACTGCCACGACCCAATTTAATTTCAATTTCATCGAAAGGTATTTTTAAAAAAATTGGATTGGACAAATGTTTGAAATGATTTCATTTGCCTTTTGATTATTGCAGCACGGCGACGTTGGTGGTGATTGAGCAGCTAGGCGTGACTCCGACCCGGGCGGTAGTCTTGGTGGGCATCATGTATTCGGCAGCCGGAGTCTACGGTCTCTTCATGTTTGGCTTAGTCGGCCCAATATCCCGCAAGTAATAATCACCAGACTATTGTCAAAGTTATTCGTTCATTTGAATTTTTGAATTTCCCGCTTATTTTATTTCTTCTAGAGTGGGTGAACGGATTGTGTTGATGGTCGGAATTCTATTCGCCATGTCGGGAGTTATCTGCGTCTATCCTTACGGCGGTCCTCTGCCACCGTTGAAATTCATCAACGAAACAATTGACGGTAGATTTTTTTGACGCCCAGCTCCATCTATTGATCAAATCAAACCCAAATCTTTTTTGATAGAATTAACGACGGTGAGCCTTTCTAAGTCGTGGAATCTCTTGGAATCGCCCAGCATCGAAGATGATTTCCCAATTTGTTACAACGCCACTACAGCCTTGACGGATGGTATACATCAATTTAACTATTTGATTTTTTGGCGGTAAATTTAAAATGTCGATTAAATTAGGAGCCGGTTGTCCGGTCGACATTCAGCCCTGGTGTTGCGAGATTCCAGCCATCCACTCTGAACAGCTGATCGCAGGCTACCTGCTCATCTTCACCGGCGTCCCCATCGCCATCATGATGGTCAACGTCATTTTCAGCAAAGTTCTCGGCCCTTATCCGCAGGTGAATTTGGCGGCAAATTTAAATTTGGGACTTTGATTAATGTCGGTAAAAATGACAGGGCACCTGGACGGGACTTTTGGGCGCCGGAACGGCCGTGGCTCGAATCCTATGTCCACTCTGCGTCACCAGTTTGTACGCCGCCTTCGGCATGCTGGCCACTTGCGGTTTCCTGACGTCCGTCATGGTGGTCGTCCTTGTCATCTTCGCCTTATCCTTCCGTCGCCTTGTCCCATATCGACACGCCCACTCTTAGTTAAAGAGACCTCGCCCTCAATCATTTTTCTCAAATGACTAGTCCTATTTTATATTTGTCCGGCTACAAAAAATAACAAACGGCCTTAGAATGTCCATTTTGTCGCTCGATAATATCAATATAACTAAAACGCAACTACAGTTCGATATTGTCTAGACCCCTGGCGGCGGGTTCGGGATGTTATCTGTTACACACACAAAGTCGAGATAACGATGGCCCAGCCACAATATATTTTGTTGTTTCATTTGTTGACGAAATGTTTGACGATTGTACAAAATATTGAAATAAATGCGTAAAAAGCCGATGAACAGATGGAAACTATTTCAAATATTGTATTACATCATCGTTTTCGTTAATTATTCAAAAACGAGCAGTCAGAGGCTGTGCCGACACAATTTTGTAAGACGAATGGCATAAATAAAGGCATCCCCCCTTAATGAAATTACGGTGATTAATCACATCACAATGGAGGAAACGATTAAATTGATTCTGTCTCTTATCGCCGTCGTTGTTACCGGACTAGTTCTAATGGTGGCCACCGGATTGACCGTCTACTTCGGATTCTGCCCAGTCAACCGGGCAGCCGACGCCAATGCGACCCTGGCGGACGCCAATTGCAATTGCCCTCGGCCACCGAACTGTACGGCGCATCAACTTTGTCCAATCGAACCGGCCGAACTCTGTCCAACTCATCCGCTGATGCCGGCCCCGCCCAATTCAACCACTTGCGTCCGGCCGTGCTGCACCCCGAAAAAGCCCATGGCCCATCAGTGGCCGGCCATTCGCCCGGTCATGCCAAAATTGACGGACGAGCAAATGACGAGCCGGTCGGTGCTGGAATGGATGACGGACAACCGGCCCAACTCGATGGAGCGTCTCAACGTGCTCACCCAGCTGATGGAATTCGGGGTGGAACCTTACATCCAGGCCATGACCCGGCGGAATTGCAAAGCACCCTACCGAATGTGCACCATGTGCCGTTCTGACCGCTACGAGTTCCTGCGCTGCGCCATGCGGACCCGGCTGACGGCCAACAAGTTCGGCTACTCCAAATCTCGGCTGGCCAAGATTCAACCGAATTTTCTGGAGCAGTTTGCCAAAGATGCCGATTGGCTCTCGCAGGATTACCAAGGCTACCTGACGCTGGACGACTACAAGCCCCTGGGCGATGCCTTCCGGGCCTTCTGGTTGGTCGGCGAAGAAAATCAAGGATCCAGCAGGACTGAATGCACCTGGTGCAACGACGCTCTTGATCCGACTGTCCACATCGATTGCCTCCGCACCGGATGGGGTAGTCTTTAACTTTTGTCTAATTTGCCTATGCTGGAAATTTAAATAAACTTTCGATGTTATAATTCTGCGCTAACAATTTTACGTAATTTAATTTCCCAATCGAAAACAGAAATCAATACTTGTCGAAATATATCGTCCGATTTTATCTCTGATGCATCTGTTGGCTGATAACGGAACGAACCGATGGCGTCCGGCCGACGGATACATATCGGACGAGACCACATACAGGTGATATAGGTGATACAGGTGCCTTGGGGCATTATTAGACACGATGGGAAATAACACAAAACCAATACAGGACTGATATTATAGGCTAGCAATTATGTGACTTTTGGACGGCGTCGTTGATAAATCGATGACGTAATGACTGTAGGACGATGATTGGCATTTTTTGGGATTGTGTGTTTTTCTGTGAGGGGTTGGTGGGTGGCTAAAAGTATTTAGACCCAATGTGGATGATTGGGACGCGCCTATCAGTGGTCCCATTTTTGGGGGTATTCGGATAAGTTTTGTCGTGAGTGATCAGCAGGTAACGAGTCGACACGGGAAAAGAAGGGCGTGCAGTCGACTCGCAGTTCACCATCTGATTTGTTTATTCCTTTTTTTTCAATTGCATTTTGAAGCCTTTGACGTTATTGGAAAAATCGGCCAAAACGTCATTTTAAATTTCCCGCCAAAAAATAAAAAGTGAGTTAGAATAAACAGCTAGTCGATTACATAAGGCAATATGTTCAACAGAAGTAGCAAGAAGAGTTACTCGTTGGAACCGACTTACGATCCCAAGGCCGGCATTAACAGCACGCCCAAAATCGCTTACGAAGATGGACCAGGGTATGTCACATTAATATATAAATGATTTGGTTGCATCATTTGTTAATTGATGATTTTGGGGTCAGCAACGACAAATCGCCGGAGGAATTTACCGGATCGGACGGAGTCATCGACTACGCCAAGATGACGGAGAAGAAATCCGTTCGCCGGAGGCGTTTCTTCAGTTTGGGCGTCGTCAGCTTCACGGCCTTCATCTTCAATTTATCATTCTCCATCATCTTGACCAGCGCCAAACCTTATCTCGACAAGGTGAACAATTGAAAATTGACAATCAAATTAAAACTTATTTGATTTATATATCCTGACAATGACGTATTATTGAATGACATCATCAGATGGATCCGGAAGCCGGCACGGATTTTCTAGGTTTGTTCATCGCGGCCCAGCCGTTGGCCCAGCTCATTTTCAGTCCCATCATGGGCTACCTGGGCAACAAATTGGGTTCGATCCGGATCCTGTCCATGATTTCCATGTCGTTCCTGGCCGCCGGATTCGCTCTGTACGCTTGCGTGGCCGCCCTTCCGGAGCCGAGGCGCTGGTACCTCTTCGCCGCCCGTTTCCTGATCGGAGCCGCCGGCGGGTCCATCACCCTCTGCTTCAGTTACATCGCCACGGCCACCACCACCAAGGAGCGCACGATGGCCGTCTCCCTGTTCCAGATGGCCCAGTCATCCGCTTTCGTCGTCGGTCCAGGTAACTAAAATTTGCAAAACCTTTTCAACATTTGATTTGATTGATGACGTAATGGAATTGATGAATTTCGACGAGCATAGCCATTCAGGCGGCCTTTGCTCCTCTCGGTTCCATCAACCCGCCCGAAGGAGAGTCGCAACTTTATTTCGACATGTACACCGGCCCGGCTTGGCTCTCCGTCATCCTGGCCATCATCAACGTGTTCGTCTTCCTGCCGTGCATGTTCACCGAGTACAACATCGCCAGAGAGGAGGGCGAGTATCTGGCCGGCCTGGCCGCTAAAAAGGACAAGGAGGCCAACAAAGAAACGCCCAAACTCAAAGATCCCAACGTCATCGGCTTGGTCACTTGCATCATCGTCTTCGCATCCGTCCAGTTCAATTTCATCTTCCTCGAGAGGTATACCAAACCAAATTTACATCATCAGATGATTCACTATCATCTAGCTATTAATGTCATTTAATTTAAATAGTGTCGCTACTCTGTTGACGATGGAAATGCTCGGCTGGGATGAGCAGAGGGCCATCGTCATTGTGGGCATCGGTTTCGCTTGCGCCGGACTCTACAGCGGCCTCATCTTCTCCGTCATGGCCCCAACGTCCCGCAAGTAAAATAGCCATTTCCTTAATTGAATTCCAAATGTCGTTTAAGTTTTACATGTCAATGGACTTTTGGTTGTTTCATACGACAGAGTTGGCGAACGTATCGTCATGTTGGCCGGCATCCTGTTCCTGCTGTTGGGACCGGTGGCCCTTTACCCGTACAGCGGACCTCCTCCGCAGTTCCGCTGCAATAACAGCACATGTAAATTGCGCGGAATAATCATTGGAATTTCACTTTTTAAATTAATACGATTTTTTTGTTTTTTTAAATATCTTAAGCGCATGGATCGACGGAACCGGCCGTCTACTTCCCGGAACTGTTGATGAAGGACGGCCTGTCCGGCATCTGGTCCAAGTTCGAAGGAAGAGCCGACGAAGAGACGGGCTCTAACGAAACTTGCCGGACCATCAATTCCTACCTCGAAGTTTGTTCATACAACGCAACTTGTTGCATACCCGACGGTATAAATTTCTTAAATTTAATAAAAATCGAATCAAAACCCAAATTTTGATTTTGAATTTTTGTTTTGAAATTTAACCAGCCGGATGTCCGAATTGCGCCCAGCCGTGGTGCGAGACCTTGCCGGCCATCACTTCGGGTCAGATGATCACCGGTTTCGCCCTGATTGTCACCGGTTTCCCCATGGGCGCCTCGATGGGCAACGCCATTTTCAGCAAAATCCTCGGCCCCTTTCCGCAGGTATTTTATTCCATAGATTCAATTTAAAATTCTTATAAATTTAATCATTCTTATTTGACTATATTTTAGGGAACTTGGATGGGCATTTTGGGTGCTGGCGCCTGTCTGGCCCGTGTCCTGTGCCCCATCAGCGTCACCAATTTGTACTCGACTTACGGGACGTGGTACGCCTTCGGCTTCATGACCCTCGTCATGGCCGTCGTCCTCGTCATCTTCCTCGTCTTCTACAAACATCTCGTCCCTTACAAATACGACGAGTCCGGCTGAAATCAATAGTCTTAATAACATCATATAGTTCAAAATGTATAACTCTTGTTGAATTCGATTATGCGAGTCGTCAACTTTGTTAAATTTGCATCGTTTATTGTATCTGATAAATTGATAAAAAATCTATTCCCAAATTTTAATTTTGGTTTTTCTTGGACATTACTATAGGCCCTATATAAAATATACAGCATAGTCATACTTGGAATAACTGATAGTAAATTACGTATTTCTTTTTTTTTTTTGCACATAGTTTTTTGTTCCAAGTGAGTAGTGTATCGTATAAGAATTGTTTTTTAAAACGCGTCGGCACTATATAATTACATAATCGAGACCTAAATTTTAGTGATTTTGATCAAAGTCGTCAACTTCTGTTTTCGAATAATCAGAAGGCGCTCAATCGACGACCTTTGAGACCATCGGGTTCAAACAAATAATCCATGGCGGCATCTTTGACGTCATCCTCCTCTTCATCCGACGAGGAGCGATTATTCATTTTTTCGTCGGCATCCAACAAGTCGAGTTTGATTGTGATGGGTCCCGCCTCTTCGGAAATGATTATGGCGGGCTCTGTCAAATTTTGAAAAAATTTTGAAAATGATTATCGATTTGATATCTTGGTGGATTATTTCAATTGTTTAGGCCTACTGGTGGATTTCCTGCGCAGTCTGTGCTTCTCGATTTTGGCGAGGTAGAAGCGATGGAGGAGGAAATAGAAAACGCCACAAATTCCGGCGCCAGCACCAAGAATGCGGAATGTCGTCCTGGTCCCGAAATTGGCCATCATGATGCCGCCGGCGAAACTGCCCACTCCGCGACCTTTCACATCAATGACCCTATTAAAAACAGCTGAAACAACTTATAAAAACGTGATTATGTACCAAATGAATAATGAAAGGAACCGACGGCGCCGTTCAACGTCGCCAGGAGACCGGGCGGGGCTGCCGCGGCGCAATAAATTGAACTGGCCACGGCCATCATGTGGACCGTGACGGCCTCTAAAGCTTCAAACGGAAGACTCAGCCACGGATCCCTGATGTGTGACAAAATTCACGTCAAACTCATCCGTCAATAAAAGATAAATAACAATAAATCATTTAAATTCACCAGATGAAAGAGTAGCCAAAGAACCGGATGCAATAGGCCAGGAAGGCCAGGACGATGACGTTGACCGAGCCGATTTTGCGCACAATCACGTCCGAGACGTAGAGGAAAGGAATGCCAATGATGCTGGCAAAGGTGATGGTCATTCCTATATTGAATTTGAACAATTTGAAATAGAATGAATCAATTCAAAAACCACAGTTATGTAATAATAATATACCAAGCAGGTAACTGCTGGCCTCCAGTTCGGTCAGGTAAACAAAGAGAAAGGACTCGAGGAATCCCCAACAGGTGCCCAGCAGCAGCATCATGATCATGAAGATGTCGACGTCAATCAGCCGGATCAGTTTCGAGATGCTCGTCATCAGTTTGGTGGCCTCGCTGTGCTCCTCGACGCCGACGTCCAATTGGCTCATCAGTAGAACTGTCACGACGAACATGCCGTCGGCCAAATAGAAGGTGATCGAGTAGTCGGGGTAACCTTATAATTAAATTTAAATTCAATCTGATTCAAAAAACATTTGATTGACAATTTAAAAAAAAATGAAAGAAAACCTTTTCCCACGACCGTCCAGTCGAGTATTATTCCAGCGAGAACGGCCTGATCAGCCCAAATGTTTCAAAAAAATGTTGAATAATATAATTAAGACATTTATAAATATTATAATTACGCAAATGGCTTGGCCAATGACGCCAAAGAGACGCTGTTTGCCCAAATCGCCGTGATGTTTCTTGACCATTTTAATGGCAGTTGCATCCAACCTTGAATTAAACCCCACCAAAAAAATAATCGCCGATTAAGTTTTAAAAATCAATTGCGGATGAAAACCCTAAAAATGAAACAAACATGGAGAAAGAGGTGGCTAGAGAACCGGAAGCGATGATCCGAAGGATGAAATAGAGCCAAAATCCTCGATTGTGTTTGAGTCGATCCAATTCCTTTTGCTGCTCGACGGGCAACAAGTCGGCGCTACTACTGAGACTGGAATTGTTGTCCAGCAACTCGGATGAGATCGGCGCCGCGACGGCCGGACAGCGGATCGGGCAGTTGCAGAGGAGCGAGGCCGGAATTCGAGTCTGGTCCGTTTGAGCGCTGACGATTTGGGCGGTGCAGTTGCCGCCAGTGTTATTCTCTCCGCCCGTCCAGGACGTCACGTCCAGCACCTCGAGCAAGGCGTCCATTTCCAGCACGGACGTCGATCCGGTCGCGATTTGCGTGCAGTTGCCGTTGGAGAGGCAGAGCTGCATCCGGGCCGGCACTCCATGGCAATCCATCGGCCGGCATTGCGACGGCGTCCAGTCGACCGTCCACATTTCCTGGTGATTGCTGCTGCTGGCCTCGCACGAGTAGTTCTCGAAGCGCAGGACGGCGCCCAAGCGGCTGCAGACGATTTCGGCGGGAGTTTCGAAATCTGATCCCGACGACTGGACCTCAGACGAAATGCGGGCGTCGATGTGCAGCAGGGACGTGTGGAAAACGGCCACCGAAGCGACGATGACGATCAAGATCAACTTGTAGCAGTGAAACCTGTCCGCCAGCATACCTGCCATCAAATTCATTTCAATTCATTTACAAAATCAATTAATAGAAATAAAATAATTAGAGAAATATGAGACCATACCAGCTATTGGGGGCATGACGGAAGTGACGAACGGCAGGACCGAGTAGATGATGGCGATCTCTTCAATGTTGAGACCCACCTGGATCATTTGAAGGGTCATGTACGGCAAATACAGCGACACAGCTGGAATTTAATAAACGAATCTTATAAAGGAAGATGTTGAAAATGGATTGAATTGAGTTGGGAATTGATTACCGCCGTAGTAGAGCAGCATGGTCAGCTTAAGTGGAACCAGTTGCTTGTTGACGGCAACGGCCTGTTTGAGCTTAGTCTTCCATCCGCTGGCATCGTCGGGGTTACCATCCATTGAATTCTGGCTGACAAAAGAGCAGACGCGCGTCTTGTCTCGAACGGAGCAAAATGGCAAACTATAAAAAAGCAAAAAGAATTTCCAAATTACAACCGTACGTAAGCGAACAGATAACCAGCAAAGACTGAGCTAACAGCTCCGATGCGCTGCCCGTTTTTGTTCTCTAAATTAGTCCTCCCATTTCTTTAAAAAAACCTTCGACTCCCGATTTCCTGATCTCCATAACGTACTGAAAATGAATCAATGCAAGCCCCCGCAGTGTCGGATTACAAGCCCCCTTTCATAATGCGTCCTTGTGAACAACAGCTATATACCTGTGTACCTGTTACATTTATATAACTCTCTCCCGTTGCTGGAGCTCATAGTAACACATGCAAACCTCCGTAGGCCATGCCGTACCGCGTACTGCATAGTATGCTATAACTCTATCCCGAGAAAATAAAAATACAAAAATAATCCAAAGCCAGGATATTATCATCGCCGTGTGTGCTGGAATTGATTGGCTCGAGCTACGAGCAGATGGACGTGGCGTCATGGATTATTCATGGTCCGTCTTTTTTTATTTACCAGCACAACGACCGCGCTATATCCTATTGTTTCCATTTGCCCCAAAATATCTCAGAGAGGTATAGTACATCTCGCTCATGTCTTATTTCGCTTTGTCTGTGCGATTGAGCTGTCTTCTGTTTCACCAAAAGTTTCACCATCACCCACGTCCAAAAAAGAAGAAACAAGAATTTCACCAACTAAACTAAGACGCAGTTGGTATATAATACGGCGCAGCGCATCAATCCGCAATACAACAGGATATAGGGAGGATCTTGTCGACTTTTAACAATCATATCATAAGACCACTGATGTTTTGATCTAGGGTGATGATGAATAATGAGCGTAATGATGATGATGTGCAATCTGTTTCCTTAAATCCTTAAAATTATTTTGGGGGGAAGTGAGATGAGAACCGATTTTAGCTTAAAGTCAAAGCGCATCTGAATTCTTTGGGGCATTCGCTGGGGCACATAATGAGACGATCGATACGCTTTTACATCTGCAACCTATCGAATGGATGGCTCAATTAATACACACTTGAACCCGCTGTGGTTCAGTGTTCCGAATAGCCAGAAATGCCCACCACACAATCCAAAGTAGCTATATAGGCCTACTGTCTTTCGAATAGTTCAAATTTTAATCACTTAATCAAACTGCAAAAATACTGTGCGGGGGCGAAACTGTGTCCCACAAATTTTTAATCAATGTTCAACAACACCAATAGTGAAAAAAACAAAACAAAATAGCTCATGTTATGGATCGCCAACAGTAACATTTGAAGGGTATTTTAGGAACGCTGCAATCCACTCGTTAAACTTGTGGGGCAAAACTGTACACGACAAATTCTTGTTCATGAAAATAAACGAGCTGGAAATCGTCAACTATGAAACAATCGCACCGCGATTTATCCAAATCCTTGAAAAATAAAAACGACGACAATCAATCACAGGTAATAAGTTGAACCTGCATGTAATAGAATAGATTTATATAGTCCTCTACTTACCCGTTTAAGAGTTGCAAGGACAGTCGATGCGGACGTCTGATTGCTGTGCAAGTCTATGGCAGCGCTGAGATCTCGGATTTTGATCACTCGTTTCTTGAACATTGACAGGTCCGGTACAGTGATTAGATAATTGGTGGTGAATCTGGAATATGCGCATATACGAAAAACACTGAAGTAAGAGACCGATCGACGACACTCAACAAAAAAAAAATATATAAAAAGGACGAAGTTGCTTTGCTGATTCTCACCCAACTAGATGATGATATCCATTACCATATAGTTTGGGATCAGGTTCTTGAATTTCCCGCAAGCACAAACCCGTTTCCGCGTCCCATATCCTGCAATGATAAAATACAAACACATTTTTAACGAACCATAAATAAAGCATTAAGTGTTTTTTTATTTTTCATTTGATGGGAAAAAAACCTGATGATGCAGCAGGAGCGTCCGCGAGTGCCCCTCTGGGGGAAACCCGACACAATTAATCCGTCCTTGTACTTAGCACTGCGACAGTCATCGAAAGCGTCGATGGTCCTGGTGAGGTTCAGAGAAGATGTCGATATGATTTCAAAACGAGGAGGGTTGCTGCGGTGAACGACGATGTAATTTTCGTCATGGCCAATGAGAACTGGATAATAGTACAAATTAAGTTCGGAAATGGGAACAAGACACACAGTGCTTTTAGCTTCAAATTCCCGTGCATTCGCCATTCGCCATATATCCAGACGAGATTTGAGAACATCCTAAATACAATGAAAAATTAAACAATGAAAGACAAGCTTTTTCATTGGCGAGCTTTGATAGAAAAAGACAATTCAACGCCTCACCTCACCTAGGTTCACACGATCGTTTGGCAGTTCACCGACAACCTGATGACTGATGAGCAATCCATGGCCAACGCAGATCTTGAAAATATTATCATATGAACCGACTCGCGAAAAATTGCCCAAAATCTTTTGAATCTGTAAAGAAAGTTAGGTTACACAGAGAAAATGAAAAACTTCAGACAAAGAGATTCCCAAGGCAAATCTGGGAATCACTAAGATATACATACCACTTCTCCAGATTGTAATTCACGAACAAAGATGGTAGATACGCTAGGTAAACCTATCGTATCGAACCGATAGTAACCTGGCGTAACATAATAATGATCGCCCCGATCATGATGCCAATCGTCGATTGACATTGTGACAAGAAAATCATCGTCGCAATCCATGCTGACTATTTGAAGTTTTTCTCCGTCTGTGAAATTCTGCGTACAGAATAAAAAAATACATTTATACATTCGAGTAAAGTTAGATACCAATGTAGAGTACAATGTTATTTAAATTCATTTTTTACCCTTTCGCAATGAAGAGATTTTCGGTTCCAGGTTTTTATATTCCACTGATTTTCAACGTAACCGGCAGTGAATATTTTCTTGGTGTTCATGGAAAAGCACTCGACTTTATAATTCACTATTTTCTGCTGTCTGCAAGAAGCCGATCGCCAGTTGTCTTCTAATTTCTTTCAGATTCAATTGACATGTAAAACACAGTCTTATTTTACTTTAGATACGTGACAATTAATTTTTAAGAAAATAAACCTGATAAAAATTGTGGATTTTCATCCAGTCTTGTTTTGTGTGTTGCCTTTCAGACTCATTATCTCCAGAATATTCAGCCCAACTGAAAATATTTGGAATGCTAGTGACCTGACGATAACAGTAAAAACAAATAAATTGAGCATATTAAAGAAATCAAATCTCGGTTTTACTTTTTTTGACAGAAGATATTTTTTCCAAAACCTTCCGTCAGCAATGTAGGATCTCCACTGTCTACACACAAGCTCAGCATTAGCCAAACTGCAAGCATCCAGCAGATTCAGAATTTTCTCGGTCAAGTGAGGATAACCGCCTATAATAGATTTATTTGACATGATTAATTCATTCTGCTGTGAATTCTAAATTTGACACTGTATTACTGTTCAAGACAGTATTTATTTAGCTACAAAAGAAAAACTAAGATGAAAGCATTACCTTTCAGTGAACTCAAAATGTCACTTTCCATTTTCAGGGTTTGGTGTCCAAACACCTAAAACAGCTGGTTTAACAATAAATTTATTAAGATAGAAATATAAGCTATATTGTACTGAAAAACCAAAAATGATTACTGTTGTTTCTGGGATTCAATTGATGGGAAATCAAGATCGTCACCGGTTGCTCTTTTCGAGAAAAAAGTAGATGCTTTCTGAAGACGCACACCTGTTGCGCCTTGTTGGTTTATTATTGTTTACTAGCAGACGGAAATACGAAAATGGTTGCCATGGGGAAAATCGAATCCTTCATAATTCAAAGCGGTTTCTTTAGCCCAATTTGGCAACCTTTTTTAAAATGAAAATTTAGGCGGGCTTCACGGAAAACACTTTTATTTTAAATTTTTTAAAAATTAATTAATAGGATTACGTAGTCGATCACAAAGTAAAAATTCATCATTTTTCAGCAGAAACTTTTTCCAACATTTCTTTACAGCAATGTAGGTTCTCCCCTGTGTGCACACAAGCTCAGCATTAGCCAAACTGCGTGCATCCAGCAGATTCAGAATTTTCTCTGTCAAGTGAGGAGTGCCCTTGACTTGATCAATTTATTCAGACGAAAAATACAAATTTGATTCTGAATTACTGTTTGAGACACTAAATTGAGTTATAATAGAAAGCTGAAATGATGAATTTACCTTCTGTGAGCAAAAACAAAATGTCCCTTCCCATGTCTGATTCTGTTTCCATCACTGATTTCAAACACGACTTCAACGCTCCAACAACCGGGCGTCACTAAAACTCATTCGGGAAAGTAAAACTCGGGGAATAGCATGAACTAATTAGGCAAGAGGACGGGACACTAGTCTTATCCGAAGTGTCTATGATATCCGATGAATCCTATGATCCAATCATGTGTGTGATCTTATGACGTGATCCGTTTTTCCTCACTAGAGGATCGGTTTTTTCCGACAGCGAGATCAGTCCGTTCTCACTTGACTTGATGTTTGTTATTGTTTACTAGCAGACGAACATAGGCAAAAGGTTGCCATGGTGAAAATCAAAATTCAAAATCTCTAGAAAAATCCTTGAAATAAAACTTTGCTGAAGAAATCAAGAAATGATTCACGATTGTTAACTTTTCCGGAGAAATTTCATTTGCAAACATTATATTGTTTTTTGTATCTTTTGGGACATTTTAATTTTCAACATGTGACATTTATACAGAATTCGCGGTCTTTTTCATATGAAGGTATAAAGGTCGCTTGCCATCTCGTCACAGGCCTTGAATTCGATGTGTCTTCTACTCCGATCGCCATTTGATTGGTCCCTCCATCGATCCATCGAAATTCGAAAACCTGCAATATGCTGTGCAGCGTGCAAGTAACAAGTATTTGTGCTATACTTCAACCTATTTAGTTAGACCATTTACAGCTTGAAATACCATATTAGCTTGTATTCGTCTTTATTACATATATATCCCAATCATTTCTCGTTTCTCCTTGTCTGAGCGTGAGCAGTCTATCTTCTGTTTCACCACTTTGTCCAAAAAGAAAAAATTTCACTAACTTATCTGCGTTGCGTAATAGGGTTTCGTCATGCTGGAAAATATCTTTTCAAACTGACGCCTTCGAATAATGAGCCTAAATGGTGATGAGCCTAAGTATTGATAACTGGATTTGATGCAATTTGTTGTATATTTCTGATGCATTTCTTTCAATCGTCAATAATAGCCAGAAATACACCAACACCACACAAAATCTATAGTACTTTAGTTCGTATATTTCGAAAATGTTATTCACTTAATCAAACTGCAAAATGCTGTCCACGGGAGAAACTGTGAAAAGCTGTGAATCCAAAATTTCCGAAAATTTCTAATCCGGTTTCAACGACACCAAAAGTAAAAACAAAACAAAATAGCTCATGTTATGGAACGCCAACAGTAACATTTGAAGGGTATTTTAGGAACGCTGCAATCCACTCGTTAAACTTGTGGAGCAAAACTGAGCACGACAAGTTTATAATTCGGATGGATATAAATGAGCTGGAAATCGTCAACTATAAAAGGATCACACGTCCCGATATTCCAATCCTTGAAAAATATAAACGACGAAAATCAATCACCGATAAGTAGACTGCATGCATTAGTATTACTTAGTCCTCTACTAACCCGTTCAAGAGTTGCAAGGACAGCCGATGTGGACGTCTGACTGCTGTGCAAATCCATGGCAACGCTTAGATCGCGGATATGATAAACTCGTTTCTTGTTTAATGTCACATTTGGTACAGTGATTAGATAATTGGTGGTGAATCTGGATTAAGGGCATCAAAAACAGTTAAATAGGAGAACGATTGACGACACTCAAGAAACAAATAAGAATTATTAAAGGAAGCGATTGCGTTGCTCATTCTCACCCAAATGAATGATCCACACTGTGCTTTTGTAATATAGGATCTTGAATTTCTCGCAAGCACAAACCCGTTTCCACGTCCCATAACCTTCAATTATAAAATTCGGAAATTTTTTATATGAACCATTAATAGCATAAAATGTTTTTCTATTTAATGAACAAAAACCTGATCATGCCAAAGGTGTAGCCTGGGATCATCTGGGAGGGAAACCGGGTGGAAACCGACACAATCAATCCGTCCTTGAACTTAGCACTGGGACAGTAATCGAAAGCCTCGATGGTCCTGATGAGGTTCAGAGAAGATGTCGATATGATTTCAAAACGAGGCGGGTTGCTGCGGTGAACGACGAGGTAATTTTCGTCATGGCCAATGAGAACTGGACGTGGATCTGGATCTGGATGGCCAAAACTTCTTTGGGAAATGGGACCAAGACACACAGTGCCTTTGGCTCCAATTTCCTTTGCATTTGTCATTCGCCATACATCTAGACGAGATTTGAGAACATCATCCTAAATTTAAATTCAATATTTAACAATAAAACACAATAATTTTATTTAATTGACGAGCTTTGATAGGAAAGGAGCAAAGGATAAATATTTCACGACGTACCTGGGGGATCAAATTGGCGTTTTGCTGTTGACTGACAATTCGAATGCTGATGAGCCATCCATGGCCACAGCAGACCTTGAAATTATATCGGCTGTATAGGTCAAAATACCCAAAATAGGCCATAATCCTATGGAGCTGTAAAGACATTTAGGTTGCAAAGAAGGAGAAAATTAAAAGCTCTTTCCAATGCAAATCTAAGAATCACTTTGAAATTTACCACTTTTCCAGATTGTAGTTCACGAACAAAGATAGTAGATACTTTAGGTGTTCCTACTGCTACGGAAGAACGAGGCGAATTGATTGACATTGTGACAAGGAAATCATCGTCGCAATCCATGCTGGTTACGCGAAGTTTGTTTTCCTCCGTGAAAATCTGCGTAAAAATTTACATTTGTACGATCAAGTATAAAGTTAGATCCCAAAGCAGAGTACATAAAATGTAATTGAAATTCATTTTTCACCCTTTCACAATTAAGAGATTTTCTATTCCAGGTCTTTATGAGAGATTCATTTTCGATTTGGTCGTATTCGGCGGTGAATATTTTCGTTGCGTTCACAGATAAACCAAAAACTTGGAAAGAAATCTCTTTTTCCTGCCTTCTGCATGAGGCTGATTGCCAGTTATCTTCTAATTTCTGATCAGATTTAATTAGTAGGTTCAACAGAGGTTCCTATTTATTTTGGTATCTGAAATTTGATTTTTTAAGAAAAAAAAACCTGATAAAAATTGTGGATTTTCATCCAGTCTTGTTTAGTGTGATGCCTATCAGATTCGACATCTCTAGAACATTCAGCCCAACTGAAAATATTTGGAATGCTAGTGACCTGACAAATAAGAGTTAAAAGGAATCAATTGAGATAGAATAAACTTTTGGCTTCACTTTTTTGGACTGCAAATATTTTTTCCAACACCTTCCGTCAGCAATGTAGGATCTCCACTGTCTGCACACAAGCTCAGCGTTAGCCAAACTGCGAGCATCCAGCAGATTCAGAATTTTGTCAGTCAAGTGGGGATAGCCGCCTGCAATAAATCAATTCACTTGACATGATTAAATTACTCAGATGAAAAATATAAATTTCATACTGTATTACTGCTTGAGACAGATTAATTGAGTTCTGAAAGGAAAGGTGGAATGAATGAATTTACCTTTGAGAGAACACAAAATGTCCTTTTCCATGTCTGATTCTGTTTCCTGTCGTTTCTGTACTGATTTCAAACGCAACTCCAACGATCCAACAACTGGGCGTCACCAAAACTCGTTTGGGGAACTAAAACTCGGGGATTGGTCTCGGGGGTCACCATTTTTCCCCGAATGTTTGTGTTATCAAATGGGGGTCGGGGTAAACAAAAACATGACTTAAACTCTAGGAAAATGGACTCGGGGGTCGTCATTAAAATTTTTCTCAAGGACGCTGTGTCCATCTCAGAGTTATTTTATGTTTGCTCGTTTCTTCGGGGTCTGTCGCGTCTACTTGACTTGACTTTGTGGTTTGTTATTGTTTACTAGCAGACGAACATAGGCAAAAGGTTGTCATGGTGAAAATCAAAATTCAAAATATCTAGAAAAATCCTTGAAATGGAACTTTACTTTGATCAAAGCTGTCATTTTCACTAGAGGTTTTACCACCGTCTCCAAAATAAAAAAAAAATGCACTAACTCAACTACGTATAGTACGCTGCTACTACGCTTCCGTCTTATGCGCGGGATGATTGCTTTTAAAATGACGTCCTCCGTCCTCGAATAGCAAGCATGTAATGGTGATGAGTCCATTTAGTATATTTTACCTGGATGCGATTCAATCTGTCGTATATTTCTAGGGCATTTCTTTAAGTCGTCAAATTATTTTAAGGAAATGAGACGAGAACTAACTGTTTTAAAGTTTAATCGCATCTGAATTATTGGGGACATTCGCTTTGATACATAATTGGACAATCGATGAACGTTATTCCACTTGCAACCTATTGAATAGATCACTCAATAAATGCACACTTTTACCCAGCTGTGTTTCAGAGTATCGAATAGCCAGAAATACACCATGATGCAATAACTATCTTTCGAATATTACAAATGTTATTCACTTATTCAAACCGAAATACGAGGCTGTACGAGGGCGAAACTATAGCACAGAGATTTCTAATCCGGATTCAGCAATACGAAAAATGAAAAAAAAAAAAAGCTTAAGTCAAAGACCGCCAAACAGTGTAACATTTGAAGAGTATTTTAGGAACGCTGCAATCCACTCGTTAAACCTCTGGAGCAAAACTGTACACGACAAGTGCTTGATAATGAAGATAAACGAGCTGAAAATCGTCAACTATGAAATGATCGTACGACAAGGAGGTATCCCAATCCTTGAAAAATAAAAACGACGACAATCAATCACAGGTAATAAGTTGACTGCATGCATTAGTATTACTTAGTCCTCTACTAACCAGTTCAAGAGTTGCAACGACAGTCGATGCGGACGTCTGATTGCTGTGCAAGTCTATGGCAGCGCTGAGATCTCGGATGTTGATCACTCGTTCCCTTAACATTGGCGTGTTCAGTACAGTGATTAGATAATTGGTGGTGAATCTGGATTATGCGCATATACAAAAAACACTGAAGTAAGAGACCGATCGACAACACTCAAGAAAAAAGAATAAATATAAAAGGACGCGATTATTTTGCTGATTCTCACCCAACTAGATGATTCAAATTGTGATATCGTGTGGGCTTAGGTTCTTGAATTTCCCGCAAGCACAAACCCGTTTCCGCGTCCCATATCCTGAAATTATAAAATACAAACACATTTTTAACGAACCATAAATAAAGCATTAAGTGTTTTTTTTTTTTCATTTGATGGGAAAAAACCTGATGCAGCAGGTGTGTGTGAAAGTGGGAGTCGACACAATTAATCCGTCCTTGTACTTAGCATTGGGACAGTAATCGAAAGCGTCGATGGTCCTGGTGAGGTTCAGAGAAGACGTCGATATGATTTCAAAACGAGGCGGATCGCTGCGGTGAACGACGATGTAATTTTGGTCATGGCCAATGAGTACTGGATAGTCATAGTCCAAATCACTTTGGGAAATGGGAACAAGACACACAGTGCTTTTAGCTTCAACAAATTCCCGTGCATTCGCCATTCGCCATATATCCAGACGAGATTTGAGAACATCCTAAATACAATGAAAAATTAAACAATGAAAGAGAAAGACAAGCTTTTTCATTGGCGAGCTTTGATAGAAAAGGACAATCCAACGCTGCACCTGGAGGATCAGACGACTGTTTGGCTGTTCACCGACAACCTGATGACTGATGAGCAATCCATGGCCAACGCAGATCTTGAAAGCAGTTTCGTATCGACCCAAACGCGAAAACTGGCCCATAATTCTTTGTATCTGTAAAGAAAGTTAGGTTACACAGAAAAGCTTCAGACAAAGAGATTCCCAAGGCAAATCTGGGAATCACTTTGAAATATATACCACTTCTCCAGATTGTAATTCACGAACAAAGATGGTAGATACGCTAGGTAAACCGGAGCGAACATGATGCCAAGCTTCGATTGACATTGTGACAAGGAAATCATCGTCGCAATCCATGCTGACTATGTGAAGTTTGTCTTCGTCTGTGAAATTCTGCGTACAGAATTTTAAAAAAATACATTTATACGTTAGAGTAAAGTTAGATACCAAAGTAGAGTACAGAATGTTATTTAAATTCATTTTTTACCCTTTCGCAATGAAGAGATTTTCTGTTCCAGGTTTTTATAATACTCTGATTCTCAACGTAACCGGCAGTGAATATTTCCTTGGTGTTCATGGAAAAGCACCGGACTTTATAATTCACTATTTTCTGCTGTCTGCAAGAAGCCGATCGCCAGTTGTCTTCTAATTTCTTTCAGATTCAATTGACATGTAAAAAACAGTCTTATTTTACTTTAGATACGTGACAATTAATTTTTAAGAAAATAAACCTGATAAAAATTGTGGATTTTCATCCAGTCTTGTTTATTGTGATGCCTTTCAGACTCATTATCTCCAGAATATTCAGCCCAATTGAAAATAATTGGAATGCTAGTGACCTGACGATGACAGTATAAAGACAAAAAATAAATTGAGTAATAAAGAAATCAAATCATGGTTTTACTTTTTTGGACAGAAGATATTTTTTCCAACACCTTCCATCAGCGATGAAGGATCTCCACTGTCTACACACAAGCTCAGCATTTGCCAAACTGCGAGCATCCAGCAGATTCAGAATTTTCTCGGTCAAGTGAGGATAACCGCCTATTATAGATATTCATTTGACATGATTAATTCATTCAGCTGTGAAATCAAAAATTTTACACTGTATTACTGTTCAAGACAGTATTTATTTAGCTACAAAAGAAAAGCTAAGATGAAAGCATTACCTTTCAGTGAACTCAAAATGTCACTTTCCATTTTCTGGGTTTGGGGTTAATTGACAACTAAAAAGTAAAAACAGCTGGTTTAACAATAAATTTATTAAGATAAAAATTTAAGATATATTGTACTGTTGTTTCTGGGATTCGATTGATGGGAAATCGAGATCGTCACCGGTTGCTCTTTTAGAAAAAAAGTAGATGCTTTCTGAAGACGCACACCTGTTGCGCCTTGTTGGTTTATTATTGTTTACCAGCAGACGGAAATACGAAAATGGTTGCCATGGTGAAAATCGAATCCTTCATAATTCAAAGCGGTTTCTTTAGCCCAATTGGGCAACCTTTTTTAATAAAATGAAAATTTAGGCGGGCTTCACGGAAAACACTTTTATTTTACATTTTTTAAAAATTAATTAATAGGATTACGTAGTCGATCACAAAGTAAAAATTCAACAATTTTCAATTTCATACGAAGGTAAATGTCGCTTGCCATCTCGACACAGGTCTTAATTTAGTTGCACCAAATTCTGTAATATTTTCATCATTCGAAGAAAACTTTACCGCCATTTGATTGGACGGTGAGATCACATCCGCTGGACTATCGTAACCATTTAAACTAACCCGGAGCGGATTGGCGAATCCGTCGAATACCTGCAAAACGTTCAATTGAAATTCAATTCAACTTATTTATTCGCATTATATCAAATCAAATAATAATCTTTCATCACGTAACTAAAAGAGGGTATATAGACTTACGGTTATAAAATCACAGCATTCTTTGACGGAAAGTTCTGTAAAAGTCAGATTAATTTTCTTTTCCGGTGGCGCATTGATTGTAAAGAGGCAACTCAAATTGGAGCTGTAATCGTCCGGGAAATTCGGAGATTCAATTATCCCGCCATCCTCTGTCACATTTTTACACGATCCACAATCGCCTAAAAAAAGTTCAACGCGACAATTCAAATACATACATTATGTCAGTTGGATCAATTAAATGTAATTACTATATTGCACAGAGGAATGATATTAAGTCATCTTATTTATTACCTGTGATGTTGCACGGAATGGCAAGGGTGTCTGTCTTTCCTGCCAATAAATTGTTCGGTTTCCCGATTTTCCTCTCTGCTTGAATGGCCAAAAACGGGAAGGAAACCAAATGGAATACCATCAACTATAATGAAACATATATAATTAACGGTGTGTGAACAACCAACCTTTCTCAACATTTTCTGTTGAATGAAATCTGACCTGAAAGCAGAGGATTGCCAAGAAAGCTGTCACGAGGAACATTTCGTCTGGTGGCTCGGAGAGGAATGAGAATGACTGCCGAGTTCACCACACGTACGCAACGAAAGTAGGTCATTGTCGCGGACCACGTGATATAGCTTGCTCTTGGGCAGGACGCAACAGCAGGAGGGAATAATCGAGAATCTAATTCAGACGCCATCGCAGCCGATTTTTTAATTTAAAAATAGCAAAGGCGGCTAATTTGTTATAGTTATATTTAGCAACAGATTGAATAGGATTAATCAAGGCTATGGGCATTACATTACATATATCCCCGCAGGATCATGTGCTGTGGGTTGAATAGGTATTCAGAGACGAATAAAAGATGTTGCCGCATCATTACACAAAAGGGCAATAGCTCGAAGGCATAACAGGAAATCTGAGCGAGTCACGCTCTTGAGACGCTCACGCCCTGTGTAGTTTATTTTTATTTCCGAATAAAAATTGAAACTTTTTTTTAAAAAACCTTTCTCAAATTTTGTTTGACTATAAAGCCACCGGGGCATTTGTCAGTTGTAAATTTATTTCATCACAAGTTTATAATTTACACGTTAGAATTTTCTAGAATTTTTAGGAATCAAAGTTGATTAGATTATTTACAACATTTTCACAAAAGGACTTTGTCACACGAAGGTATACGTCGCCTGCCACCTTGCAGGCCCCAAATCGGTCGACGATGTGTTACTCAAAGCGTCAATAGGACTGTCAATGTTATTATTGGAAGAGAACTTGACTATCAGCTGATTGGACGGAGAGGTCAGAGCGGCGGGAATTTCGTAACCGTTCAGGCCCACCCGGAGTGGATTGGCTAATCCGTCAAAGACCTGCGGCATCACAGTACACAAAAGGATGAGGTCTAATTTTAATAATAGGCTGTAATATAATCTAACATTTTTTGATCAAACTCACGGTGATGAAATCGCAGCATTGGTTCACGTTGAACTCGGTGAACTTTAACTGGACATTCTTTCCTATAGGCGCCTTAATGGTGAAAAGGCAACTCAAATTGGCGCTGTATTCGTTGGGGAAATGTTGAGATTCGATTAGGCCGCTTTCGTCCGTCAAAGCTCGACACTCCCCGCAATCGTCTAATATAATCCAAATTTGCAATGCAAAACACCTTTTAAAAATGATGCAATTTTAAAAAAAACCGCAATCAAATCGTACTTGTAACATTGCAAAAGGTAGTGATGGGTAGAGTAGGTATAGCCCCGTCGATTCTTTCCAATAAAAGATTCGATTTTTTGGTTGGAGATATCCGGTTGGTCAAAACGTACAGCGGGAAAGACGCTATCATAAATACAATGATCTATTTAAAAAGAGAAAGATATATTAAGAATCCTTTAATTGTTAACTTAAAACACAAAAATTTGAAAACCCATTTCATGGAGCACGTTAATACACTTGTACAGTGTCACTAAACAGAATAAACACAAGCTGGTGGCTATATACATTTCGATCAGCCTACCTGTACGGAGATGATTGTTAGGAACAAAGTTAACACCAACATCTTGCTTGGTAAGCACACCGACGAATGATGATGCCG
Organism: Daphnia pulex; assembly: GCF_021134715.1. NCBI lineage: Eukaryota > Metazoa > Arthropoda > Branchiopoda > Diplostraca > Daphniidae > Daphnia > Daphnia pulex. The sequence goes on along the minus strand of NC_060024.1, from coordinate 6,428,440 downwards.
AGGAGGAGGAACTATGCAAAATAGGTCACTGTCGCACGATCGCGTGCCCTGCACTGACGAGACGCGAGAGATATATATTCACATCAGCATGCAGCAGTCTCAATTGCTGGCTCTGAGAGACGTACACTTTTCATTGAAACAAAAAGGAAAGGAACGCGTGAATTGGGATGCGCTCCGAATTTTTCAATTTATTCTAGTATTACCTGTTCTATCCGTTTATATAGTACAACCTAGTCTGAATGTAAACCATCTCTTGCCATTATAGTGGATTCCTTTGATTTCTTGGAAATAGCTTTTTAAAAGAAAATTTAATCGTCTCAAATATTTTTACGTTTTATCAATATCTATCGTTGGATTAAAGCAAAAGACGGCGAGGGGGGGCGAGATATTCAAATGCATAGCTTCGAGGCATAACAGTAAATGTAACGGGTCAATGAATCACGTCCAGTCCATGCAGCAGCAGCATTCGTGATATTCCGAGAACTGAATTGTTATGCGCATCACCTTTTCTTGCATTTGTGCATGTCATTATAAAGAAACAACAGCGCGATGAATTGCTCTTGCAACATGCAACAGTATATAATTTCATCACATTGAAATTTTTATTAACACCTCATTAAATTTTTTCACATATGATCGTAAACAACAGTGTTCAAATAACCGTTGTATTGACACGTCATTTATATACATGAAAACAATTCAAAACATTTATTGCTGTCGTAACAATTTTCAAGGCTAACCGTCTAACATTATACGCCGCTATACTGTACAGGTGCCTATAGGTAACACAGGAATTTCTTAACGCAAATCAAACAATCAAGCATTTATAACACAGAACAGTATAGTCGAAAGGGTGTATAGGCCTATAATAGGATATAAATAATTGATTTTAATAAATAAATCCGAAGTAGCTAAATCTATAGTTCGTTAAGTGCTGTTTGATTTTTCATTTCGTCATCTGTGAGAATGAAGCGATTTTGAGAACCTTGGAACGTGTAAGTGGCTTGCCATCGGCCCGGTGCGTTCGCTGGTGGCACTTGGGCGTTATCGGAATTGGTGGTGAACTTTATTGTCATCTTGGTGCCCGTCGACGTCGATTTATCCGGAAGAGTGTAGCCGTTTAGGCCGACTTGAAGTGGATCACTGGTCCCGTCGAAAACCTGCGTGCACATCGTTATAAGCAAAGTGAATTATTTTTGACAGCTAGAAAGTCAAAGTGGTGTTATTATGTGGTTTCTTACGGAGACAAAGTCGCAACAGTTTTCCACGTTGAATGTGGTAAAAGTCAATTGAATAGTTGTGTACGAAGGCGATACAATTGTAAAGAGGCAGTTCAAATCTGGCGGGTATTCGCTCGGAAAGTTCAACGATTCGATAGTACCGCCTTCTGTTGTCATACTTCGGCAAACTCCACATCCAGCTATATTTCATAAAAGTTATAATACATCTCAGAATTAAGAAAAAACCATCAAATTAATATCTTATCAATATAAGATGCAGGAATATTTTAGGCTTAATAAATGTCTTACGATCAGGAACACAAGATCCGATGGCTGTACCAAACGCGTTGCTCTGACTCAATCTTTTCGTCATTTTCTCGTAAACGACAATCGACGGGAAGAAGAAAAATAGGAATACAAAGATCTGTGATTTAACAGAAAAATGTATATAGTCCTACACTAATTGATATAAAAGTTCCTAAAAAATCACAGCACACCAGCAGCAGAACTTTACCTCCACAAGAAGAGTCGCCTGGAAGAACGCGAGGAGAAGCATCTCGTTTGATGGCACACCGGCAAATGACGGTCGAGTCAGATTCGAACTAGGTCACTGCTGCCGGGCCGCGCGCGGCCATCACTCGAATGTTGTGCTGTTGCTCACAGCTGTTGGTATATAGGTTTACAAAAAATTCTCACGCGCTGTCTATATAGGAGCAGGTAGGCCTATGCAGTTAACCGATAAAACATTACGACGTCAAGATCATTACAGAAATCTCTGATGCTGTGATGATATTTAATTTGAAAAATGTAGAATATTAAAGGTTAGGCCTATCTTAGGGAATGTTTCAGTCAAATTATTTTTAAAATATAGTGTTTTCATTTATTCTATATATAATATATCAAAGAAATTGTTATTTTTTCAGAGTCAGGCACACATTTAAGATCATCTTATTTGCTCATATCTTAATCTATTACGCAAAGAACTTCAATCGTGTTATTTACAAAGCAGGAACCAGGAATAACGGTACATCTGCTGATGCGCTAAGGGCGGGTCCGGACGAGAAACAAATTTATATCGTTGGACGTCATTCAGCAGGGAAACCACGGTTGCTGGCTCGTCTGTTTGAACGTTTTGTAAGGTCAGCATTGTTTTGTTTTGTTTGTTTTTATTTTTATTTGGATGGAATTTGAATCCTTCCATGTTCAATCATTTTACAAATATAGATATCCGACGGCGCCATCTGGCGATGCGATTTCTATATACGCACCTTTGACACGAAATTTGATTTGATTTTACATCATGCTGATTGTTTCGCGTTATGGCGATGAGGTTGAATAAATTTGATATTACTTGTCATATGTATTGAAAGTCAGCAGCAGTATAGCTATCGATATTAACTAATGTTATTTCATTTTTGGTTATTTTAGTTACATTTTAGGCCCTATACGAGTTAATTATTAGGCCTATACTAACTGCATTTTCCTATATGCTTTAAACAAAGACGAATTTCACACTACGATAACACTATTCGCCTTCCAGTGGGAAATTGCTATTTCTGCTAGAAAAATCAAAAGGGAAAGTAGATATCCGACGGCTAAGACAGCAAAAGCCCCCATCAAATTGGTCAACGACAGGCGCTGCCGTGTTTCATCGGTCTTTCCCTTCCTGTCCTTTATATGTTCACTGTAGCAAGGCTTTGTATTCGGCTCGAATTGTTTCATCCATAGGGAAATCAGCCCGATTTCACGTAGTTCCATTGTCCTGTGAAGAATGACGGCAAGTGTCAAATGCCAAATAAATGTAAAACAAATTAACAGTTGATTATTATATCGATATAGGAGTGTTTCATCCTTGCAATAATCAGTTGAACGATTATATAATACCCTTGATTGAAATTTTCGAGGTGAGGACTTTTTTTTGCCAAACCCCAGCCTCCAGCTCTGCTTGCAGTTTCCGCCGCTGCTATGGTGATCTTGCACTGTTGGGTTTTTTTGTAGTCATCTTTAATGGCGGTTTTCAAAGCATTATCACTCTGTTCAGAAAAATATACAAACAGCCTATGACAATCAAATTTCACACTAGCTAGGCCTAATATCATATAAGATGAATTGGCAAACAAATCGTAAATTCAAATGAATATATATATAGAGGCACTATATATATAACGGTGGCCCAAATAAGTATAGGCGCGCGGTTTCAGTTCAAACAGCAGTTCGATCGCAGCACAAAATAAAACATTTGAATTTCAAAGATGGATTTCTCACGCTGAAAAAAACATGTTGCGCCGGTAACGATTTCACCAGGTCGACACATTGCTGAGTAGTATTGCACCTCGACATTGGGTAGGCTCGTAATTTGTCGCCCATCGCTTTGAACACTCCTGTTGTTGCTGTCTGTTGTTTAATATACCCGAAATTGAAGACCGTTAAAATATTATATAAACGTACAAATTTGTACGTTGAGCGTTGAGCATTTAATGAGCTAATTGGCTTATAATTATAACTGCTACCGCTGCATTTGGAACCAATGGATTTTCCCCAACTATTACCGAAAATACAATGTCAGGTCCTTGCCCTCTATTGACAATGACGCGGATTTTGGAATCGGAGGCTACGTCATTCATTGAATTGATGAGCGCTGGCTCGCGGTGGGTTGCCGTCACGTAGGAGATGAGAACTCCGTTGTAAACGTTGAGTAGAACAAGAGTCAACAGGCACCAAGATCCAATGACGAGTCGAATTGGCGTGATCTTGCAAGAAATGTATCCACCTGTCAGATAATATAGGTCATACAGAGGTCATAGGCCTATATCTACCTCAGTATATTGTTGAAGGTCAGCTATATAAAACTAACCCTATTGTTAATAATAGTGCATTATTATTGAAATTAATCAATTTTACCCTGATTCAATAATGTTGTAAGGATGTAACTGAAGATATTTTCCGTCACGCCAACCTGCTGATGCATCCCCTGCTGCTGGTTATTCCTTTCTCCGCTTTGATATCTGATGGAAAGAATTTTGATTTTCAAAATTCGATTGAAGCCTAAGACAGTGATGATGACGGCTACCGAGGCTATAATTAGCCCAGTCCAAACCTTTAATCAATTGGAAAATTGGCGAAATGAATGTGATAATATGGTCAGAACCAGTATAGGCCTATCCTATTATACGCGTATAGCTATATACAAACGTACCCAAAATTGAAACGGTTTGATGATGGCGTTGACGTTGTTTTTATTATCATCGGGGATTGGAATGAGAAAGGCAACCTGCGTGTAAAACCACGGATGGACCATTTCTAAACTGCGCAGTCGTTCAGACGTTTGCACCATTGCAGTGAGTATCAAGTCGCACTCCTATTATACATTGTGGTTCATGAGATAGTATATGATTTTTATTGGGCAATAGGTATATGTATGCAATTGCTAATAGTCTTAAAGCTTTATAATTTAACATCAGTGCTGCAATCATTTGATTCATACTCCTCTTAATGCATAGCTAATGAATCCTGGGAATTTAGGTCCTCTATCTTCCAGGCTGGTAACATTAACTTCAAGGAAGGAATACCTTTTTCAATGTTAATTTTTAAAAATTAGTACACCTATATAATATGTACTGTACAGATTTACTCCATTAATTATTGGTGTAGGCCTAAAATAGAAAATTTTGGGTACTTAAATTTGTATCGACGGGAGAGCCAGTCGAGCATCAGAGGTGAAACGCCTTCCAGTCCGATCTGGTGACCGGTGGAATTTCTCAGGATGTTCACTGACACGGGAAACTTTTCAAATTTTATCAGAAACTTATTAGGCCTATTATAATTTTTTTTAAATTTTAAATTGTTTTAATGATATTTTTAAGGAAAAACAAAAAGTGTGATATAGTGCTAAGTTAAGCAACATTTACCTCAGATGCTATAACGACGAGGTGGTCTTTCTTGAATGAAATGGCATCAGCATCCGGAATCACCGTCGCGAAATTGTGGCAATAAACCAACGATGCGGTAACAATTGCCATGAACAGCATCCAATCCAATTTCATAATTTCCTATTTCCTTTATTTCCTTATTTCACTATACTTGTGAATTTTCAACAGATATTATACTTATAAGAAATCGACACCGGTTCGTCTCAAGACAGGCTAAATAAGTTACTTACAATAACCCAGCATTCTTCCATTATATATACTGTCAACAATAAGAGAGAGAGAGAGAGCTCTTAGACGCGATGAAGTGATAGAAGAAATCAACCTTAACCAGCGAAAAACTAAGACCTTATATATTACAGTCAGCTATATATAGGCACACAACATTTGACGTTTGTAGGACTCTTTATTGAGAATGTATACGGTATATATACTTTCTTTTTTAAGAAAACCTGACAATGCAACAGCAGTCGATGTCAAAGCGTGCTCATTGGCAACGACATGTTGCTTCTCAAACATGAAAAGTTAAAACTGATTTCCCATTCAGTCAAACACAAATTTGGCTGAAAAGCAAAAATGCGCTTTCTCCAACTATATGAACAACCGACCAATTGGTATTTTTCCAGAAGAACAGTCTCCTTTTTTCCGCTTTTTTCACGTAATTATTTTTTCACCGAATTTGTTTATTGAATACGATCGATTGATCGATTCTATAAAGCTAAAACAAACCGAAAACTCTTTTTGTGCCGTCAAATAAGGAGGACACTTTTCTTTTTCGTATGATGCAGACATATATAGAAACTCTTCAGTGCAATATCAGCATCATATAATATGCTTCATGAGTTGCCAGCAGCATTCGCGCTATGATATACCTCCATTTGGTTTCTTTCCCAGCATCACCGGCTGTTTTCCAGCAAGTATCTAACTTAATAATCCTTCGTGATGCTTGCGTGCGTCAGAATGTGATTTCATGGGCTGCCCTGAAGGCATTATTGACCGGCGTTGACCGAATGAACTTGAGAATTTCCCTTTTCTTGTATTTTCACAATCGCACTGTAAACTCCGTGGGTGGGACGACAATTTTCTTTAATATAATATAGCTTTAAGTTTTTTTTTTCAAATAAACAGATAGAAGATTTTATATAGATTTAAAAAAAAATGGTTCGAAACAAATGTCGATTATTTCATTATTGATGTGTTTGTATATTTGTGTAACAAATTAAAAGAGATTTCGTTTGGTTTTAAATATTGCTTTTATTCGGTTTTATTAGGCCTAATTATAGTTTCTACAGTTTGTTTTTTGAATAACCGGCAAAAAGGTTTAACTCATTGTTTACTATTATTATACGTTCGTGTATTTTTGTATAATGGTATAATAGGTCTGCTATATCGAAACCGTTATTTCATTATTGATGTTACTATTTTTGTGCGAGCTATTATAGGTTTGTAGCCTACTATATAATATTAAACCCTTTGCTACATGCTTAAAATAATAGGGCTTAAGGTTAATTTCACATCACGATAACACTATTCGTTTTAAAGTAAGAAATTGTCATTTCTGACAGAAAAACCAGAAGAGAAAAGAGACAACCGAAAGCTAAGAGAGCGAAAGCTCCCATCAAATTTGCCAAAGACAAGCGCTTTCGTGCTGTCTTGTTCTTGTTATTCTTTTTAATTTCGCTGTGACAAGGCTTTGTATTCGGTTCAAATCGTTTCTCCCAAAGGGAAATCAGCCCTTTTTCATGTAGTTCCAGTATCCTATAAGGCAATTAAGAGTCAAATAAATGAAGAAGTTGTATAGACATGTTATTCGCGTGCATCAATCACGCAGAGGAACGTTTATATAGGCCTACCCTCGATTGAATGTTTCGAGATGAGGACTTTTTTTCGCCAAACCCCAGCCTGCAGCTCTGTTTGAAGTATCCAACGCTGATATGATGGTCTTGCACTGGTGATGTTTTTCGTAGTCATCTTTTATGGCAGCTTTCAAAATAGTCACACCCTAATCATAACAACCACACAATTATCCGCAATTATCCTCGCAATATTATATAACACTATTATATTATTAAATTTCAACGCTTATCAAATTTATAAGATAATGTACATTCCAAAGTCGTGAATTCAAAAGTAGCCTAATGACACTATATTATAATAAAGGCAACAGAAGGCAGAATGAATTCTCAATATGGTTTCATTTCACATTATATCGTATAATAGAAAACGAAAAAAAACTAAAAATGTAGGCTATTATTCGAATTTATTTCTTATACGTTGTAATAGACGTGTTGAGCAGGTAACGATTTCACCAGGTCGACACATTGCTGAGTAATGTTACACCTCGACATTGGGTAGGCTCGTAATTTGTCACCAATCGCTTTGTACAATCCTGTTGTTGCTGTCTGTGCCAAAATTAAAGACTGTCATATATTTTCTGAAAATTTTTTCAATTTTTCCATTCATTCTACAGTCCTCATTTTCAACTAAAAATTCCAATTTTCTATAAAATGGTTCCAATTAAAAAAAGATTTCATATTCTTAACAAATAACGAAAATGTGCAAAAAACAAAACCCCAGTCCCCTTTTCTCCTATACAACTTGTATTAAGATTATTATTATCCTGTTACCGAAAATACAACATCGGGTCCTTGTCCTTTGTTGGTAATGACGTGGATGTTGGAAGCGGAGGCGGCGTCATCGATGGAGTTGATGAGCGCCGGCTCGCGATGAGTTGCCGTCACGTAGGAGATGAGAATTCCGTTGTAAACGTTAAGCAGCACAAGAGTCAACAGGCACCAAGACCCAATGACAAGTCGAATTGGTGTGATCTTGCAAGAAATGTATCCACCTGTCAGATAATATAGGTCATATCTCATTATTATGATAATAGCTATATTTCGTATTGAATATGTGTCAATTAATTAAATAACAATAGCCTACGTTATTGTTATATCAAAATCAATTTCACCTTGATTCAATAATGTTGAACCGATGTAAAGGAAAATATTTTCCCTCACGCCAACCTGGCGTGGCGACCCCTGATGGTGATTCATTTCTTCAATGTTACTTCCGATAGATAGGTTTTTGATTTTAAAAATTTGATTGAAGCCTAACACAGTGATAATGATGGCTGCTGAAGCTACAAGTAGCCCCATCCAGACCTTTATTTATGTAAATTTGTGAGATGAATGTGATATAGTCAAGCAGAATCCGTCTTGTAAAATAATATTATAATAGTTTTAGTAGTTAAAAATGTACCCAAAATTGAAAAGGTTTGATGACGGCGTCCACGTTGTTTTTAATATTTTCGGGGATCGGAATGAGAAATGCCATCTGCGTGTAAAACCATGGATGGACCATTTCTAAACTACGCAGCCGTTCAGACGTTTGAAACATTGAGGACATAATCAAGTCGCACTCCTATACAATACATTTGTGTTGCGTTTATGTGATATGGTAATAATTGCATGTACAATTATTAATATTAGCCTAATGTAATATCAATGCAATTCGGTTCATACTCCTCTCAACGCATAGCTAACAAGTCCTGGGAATTTAGGTCCTCCACCATCAAGGGTAGTAACATTGGCTTCAAGGATGGAATACCTTTTTCAATGTTAATTTTAAAAAATCAGCACACTTATACCAAATACGTATTTACTTCAGTAATTCTTGCTATCAACTGTTGATGGGTATCAGTTGATGGTAGGTATACAGTATTAGAAAATATTAGGTACTTAAATTTGTATCGACGAGAAAGCCAGTCGAGCATCAGAGGTGAAACGCCTTCCAGTCCGATCTGGTGACCGGTAGAATTTCTCAGGATCTTCACCGACACGGAAAACTTTTCAAATGTAATCAGAAATTGTTTTTTTTCAATCTTTTTTTGAATTTGTAACTTTTGTATTATAATTTTAAAAAGAAATATAAAAGTGCCATATTGTGCGATGTTTAGCACTTTTACCTCAGATGCCATAACGACAAGGTGATGGTCTTTCTTGGCTGAAGTGCTGGCATCCGAGATCACCGTCGCAAAATTGTAGCTTACCGACGATGCGGTAACAATTGCCACCAACAGCATCCAAGTTATTTTCATGATTCCAATTTCAATAGTATTATTTACTCTGGGAATTATCAAAAGATACTAGTAATAAGAAATCGACAAAGTTTAATTATCTCAAGGTAGTTGAGTTTTATACTTACGATTTCTTGAATCATGCCTCACTATAACCAATATACCCAGCCAGCACGATGTAGCCTACTTATGAAGCGATTAAAGGAATCACCTTTAACCAGCAACGAGAGTATTTGACCTTACTCAGTCGTAGCCAGCACAACTTTTGAAGCGACATTTGAAGTTTATATTGGATCTTATTGGGGAATCTTTTGGGGGTTGCACTTTCTTTTAAAAAAACTTGACAATGCAGCAGCATCAGTCGATGTCAAAGCGTGATTATTGGCAACGACTTTTTGCTTCTCAAGCATGAAAAGTTGAAAATCATTTACCATTCAGTCAAACAAAAACTCTGAAAAGCAAAATGCACTTTATAGCCAATTGAACAACCGACAAATTGGTATTTTTTCAGAAGAAAAGTCTCCTTTTTCCAACTTTTTTCACATAATTATTTTTTTACCGAATTTGTTGATTGAATATGGACTGACATTGGACGGTGGTTGTGCTCATTCCCATCAGCATCACCACCGGCTGGTTTCCATCATCATCATGTAATTCTTCACGATATCCAGAATTTTTCTGTGGTCAGCTGTGAAGTCATTATTGATCAAAACTTCAGCTGACGAATTTTCCCTTTCCGCGTGCTGTAGGCTACATAACTATTTTCACGATCGCAAATCGCAATAAACTTGATACGTGCTGGGTCAACGGAAATTATTTAGATTAAACGCATTTCGTGCTTTTGGTTAAATGAACCACCCTCAAACTGAAGATGTTATGTATATTAAGATAAAAAAATACTCGTTCGAAAAATATAGAGCATTATAGTTGATATAGTAGACTATAACAAATTTAAGGAACGAGATTTCGTTTTGTTTTAAATTGCTATATTCGCTTTTGTTTGCTTTAATTCTTTTTGGTTTTATTATATATTATATAGATTGCGCAAGATTATATTTCCTTCCAGCAAGAAGATTAATGTTCCAATGTACGCATATGTATTAGGCCTACTATTTTCGTGTATTGTATTAATATAGCCAATATCGAAACTATGCTGCTGTTATTGAATTATATATAGGTTTAAATCACTACTTTGATGATGTGCGAGTAAATTACTATACATCATTTGGTATAATATGCTGCTTTAAACAAAGACGAATTTCACACCACGATAACAACATTCGCTTTCCATTGGGAAATTGCCATTTCTGCCAGAAAAATCAAAAGGGAAAGTAGATATCCGACGGCTAAGACAGCAAAAGCCCCCATCAAATTGGTCAACGACAGGCGCTGCCGTGTTTCATCGGTCTTTCCCTTCCTGTCCTTTATATGTTCACTGTAGCAAGGCTTTGTATTCGGCTCGAATTGTTTCATCCATAGGGAAATCAGCCCGAATTCATTTAGTTCCGATATCCTGTCGAAAAAGACGGCAAGATTCAAATATGCAAATAAATTTTAAAAAAATTATGCATCGTTAGGAATTTGTCATCCGTGAAATCAGTTGAACGATTACCCTCGATTAAAATTTTCGAGGTAAGGACTTTTTTTTGCCAAACCCCAGCCTCCAGCTCGGCTTGAAGCATCAACCGCTGTTATGGTGATCTTGCATTGACGAGTTTTCTTGTAGTCATCTTTTATGGCAGCTTTCAAAACAGTCACAACCTGCATGTGCTCATCATACAACCACACATTTAACACTGAGGCTTATACATGAAATAAGAAATATGCATTAATATAATGACGTAGATTCAAAGAGTAAAGCTATGTTATAAAGCAGCAATAGGCCTATAGGCAGCATGCATTAACAATATTCGCGGTTTCAATTCACAAGTTGTATATAGGCGTCAAAATAATAATAAAAAGGATATTATATGCATTTCTCACGCCGAAATAGACGTGTTGCTTAGGTAACGATTTCACCAGGTCGACACATTGCTGAGTAGTATTGCACCTCGACATTGGGTAGGCTCGTAATTTGTCACCCATCGCTTTGAACACTCCTGTTGTTGCTGTCTGTTGAACCCGAAATTTATAAGACCGCGCATAAATTATATATTAAGCCGTACAACTTAGGCCTATAACTGGGATAATCAGGAATATGAATCTTATTAATATTACGGAAAATAACATGTCAATTCCTTGTCCTTTGTTGACAAGGACGCGGATATTAGAAGCGGAGGCGGCGTCATCAATGGAGTTGATGAGCGCCGGCTCGCGGTGAGTTGCCGTCACGTAGGAGATGAGAACTCCGTTGTAGACGTTGAGTAGAACAAGAGTCAACAGGCACCAAGACCCAATGACGAGTCGAATTGGTGTGATCTTGCAAGAAATGTATCCACCTGTCAGATATATTCTGCCTTAGTTTTGTTTCGTAGTGAAAAATGTCTACGTAATATAATTAATCGTTCTATAGCAATTAATTGTTAACAAAATACATTTTACCTTGATTCAATAATGTCGTAATGATGTAAGTGAAGATATTTTCCGTCACGCCAACCTGATGCTGCTGCAATCGCTGATTATTCGTTTCTTCGTTTTGATTTCCGATGGATAGGATTTTGATTTTAAGAATTCGATTGATGCCTAACACAGTGATGATGATCGCTATTGAAGCTACAAGTAGCCCCATCCAAACCTTTAATTATTAACATTTTTCGAGATTAAAATCCTGTGCTGAACCCGTCATTGTAGTTATTAATGGCAGCATAGGCCTAAATATAGGTAATAACGTACCCAAAATTGAAAAGGTTTGATGACGGCGTCCACATTGTTTTTAATAACTTCGGGGATCGGAATGAGAAATGCACCCGGCATGTACAGCCATGGATGGACCATTTCTAAACTGCGCAGCCGTTCAGATGTTTGAAACATTGCAGTCATTATCAAGTCGCACTCCTATATGTACATTTGTGTTGTGCGTTAATATGATTTTTGGACAATATTTACACGTAAAATTTATTATATTCCATTGGCAAAATTTTCATGCAGCAATAAAATCAATTCAATTCATACTCCTCTTAATGCATAGCTAATGAGTCCTGGGAATTTAGGTCCTGCATCTTCCAGGCTAGTAACATTAGCTTCAAGGATGGAATACCTTTTTCGATGTCAATTTTCAATTTTTAATTAGTACACCTCTATAGTGTATATTTACGTAGGCCTATTTATACTTCATTGATTCATTGTCTATTGGATATAGCTATTAGAAAAATATTAGGTATACTTAAATTTGTATCGACGGGAGAGCCAGTCGAGCATCAGAGGTGAAACGCCTTCCAGTCCGATCTGGTGACCAGTTGAATTTCTCAGGATCTTCACTGACACGGGAAACTATTAAAATGTACAGAAATTTATTTTATTTTTTAAATATAAAACTTTTCTGTATAGTGTATACTAATAATATTATAAAATATTGAAAATACAGTAGGTTTTTTTTTAAATATAAATACTGCTATATAGGCTATCAACTGCAATCTCAGCGCTTTTTATTTTACCTCAGATGCCATAACGACGAGGTGATGGTCTTTCTTGATTGAAATGGCGTCCGGTATCACTGTTGTGAAAGTGTAGCATACCGACGATGCGGTAGCAATTGCCATGAACAGCATCCAAATTAACTTCATAATTTCTATTGAACAAATTAGGCTATGTAGGTACTTTGGAAATTTAAAAAATATATATTCAAATTAGAAATCGACACAGTTTAATTATTTCATAAGGTGCGGTAGTTGAGTTATATAATACTTACGATTTGCTGAATCACGCGTCGATACCCGTTCGTCTACTGACAACAAGAGCCCTTTTCCAACCACTATAAAGCGATGAAAGAAATCAACTTCTGATGAAGTTTATAGGACTCTTATAGGGGTTGTACTGTTCTTTCTAAGATGAAGCTTGACAATGCAGCAGCAGTAAATGTCAAAGCGTGATTGGCAACGGATTTTTGCTTCTCAAACATGACAAGTTGAAACTGCTGATTTACCATTCAGTCAAACAAAAACTGTGAAAAAGACAAAACGCACTTTCTCCGATGTAGCCTAACAACCAAACAATATAGCAGTATTTTTCCAGAACAAACATTATTCCCCCTTTTCCGCTTTTTTTCACATCATTATTTTTTCAATGAATTTGTTTATGGAGACTCTTCTCGTGCCGCAGATTTTTTCGTTCTCTCAAATATAAGTAATGTTATGTATCATGTACTAGTTTTCTTCGTATGGGTTCGTATATGCAGACATCGGTAGAAGCTCTTCAAAATGCAATATCATCATCTGCTTCATGTGATATGCCAGCAGCATTCACGAAATTACCTCCATTTTTGTTTTCATTCCCATATAATATCTTCAGCATCACCGGCTGTTTTCCATCATGCAATCTTTCACAATGCTATAGCGTGCTTCTTTCGCTGGCATTTCTCCTCATTTTCTTTGCTTTCCGCGTATTTTCACAATTGCTTTAAACTCGATTGCTGCACCCATCGGTCGACAGTTATTTTCTCAAGCGTTCTAAAGTTTTCTTTTTCACATTTTTTTTTCTTTTTTCTTTAATCATAGTCAGATCGAAGATTTTTTAGGTAAAAATAGTAGTTCGGCAGCATATAGCCTATAACAATAAACTTTAAAGAGATTTCGTTTAGGCCTATTTTATTCGTTCTTGTTTGCTATTTTCTTCGGTTTCATTGTATTATGTTGTGCAAGATTTTTTTTAAGGTAAAAGGTTGAACTCATTAATGACTAGCCTATTTCTTGTAATATTGTAATATAGTCACACCCTCCTCAAAATCAAAATCAATATCAAAACTGATGTTATTGTACATATTTAGGTTTAAATGGCAACCTTTTATTGATGTGCGAGTTAATTATACTGTGTAATATAGCTACTAGATACTAATACACCACTTGCAATGCTTTATAAACAAAGACGAATTTCACACCACGATAGGGTTATTGATTTTCAAGTGGAAAATTGCCATTTCTGCCAGAAAAACCAGAAAAGAAAAGAGACACCCGAAAGCTAAGACAGCAAATGCCCCCATTAAATTATCCAAAGACAAGCGCTGCTGCCGTTGTTGTCGTTGATGCTTGTTCTTGTTGTCGTTTCTTTTATCTTCATAGCAAGGCTTTGTATTCGGCTCGAACTGTTTCTCCCAATGGGGAATCAACCCGCTTGCATGTAATTCCAGTGTCCTATATCAACAAATGAATAGCAATATTAGTGAAATAAATAAGAAGATTAACAAAAAACAAACAAACAAGAAAAACAAAAAACAACTGGACCAGTTGATTCAACTAAAAACGATCGTCTTACCCTCGATTGAATTTTTCGAGGTGACGAGTGTTTTTCGCTAAACCCCAACCCGCAGCACTGTTTGAAGTATCTGCTGCTGCTATGGTGATCTTGCACTGACGGCTTTGCTGGTAATCATTTTCAATGGCAGTTCTCAAAGCTGGCATAGCCTAATATAATATTCAGAACAATTGTCAGCACTTTAAACAGGATACACCAAAATAAAGTCGAAAGTAGCTTTATTGAGGCAATATAATACAGTAAAGGCCAAAATAATCTAAAAATTCCAAAATGAGCTGAAAATCCCATAAAATTAATTGCGTAATTTTTATATGGTTGAAATTCTTTATACAGACTTCAATTTAAGTCATTATTTATTGCTGCTCCGTTGCTGCTGTAGTCTACTATAGTTGGGTTCAATATGAAACAGGGAATAGATTGAATATAATAGAAATGGATTTCTCACGCTGAAATAAACGTGTTTATGGGGTAACGATTTCACCAAGTCGACACATTGCTGAATGGTATTGCACCTCGACATTGGGTAGGCTCTTAGCTTATCGCCCAGCACTTTGTACAATCCTGTTGTTGCCATCTGAGCAGAAAAATGTATAGAAATGAAAAAGCCGTATGACCACGCGTACATAACTGATTATATGCAACAGGAAAATTAATTATAGGCCTACTCCTATTACCGAAATGACAGTATCGGGGCCTTGGCCTTTGATGACAATGATGTGGATGTTGGGATTAGCGGCGACGTCCTCGATGGAATTGATGAGCGCCGGCTCGCGGTGAGTTGCCGTCACGTAGGAGATGAGAACTCCGTTGTAAACGTTGAGCAGAACAAGAGTCAACAGGCACCAAGACCCAATGACGAGTCGAATTGGTGTGATTTTGCAAGAAATGTATCCACCTGCATGTCAGATATATTCTGGCTTATAGTATTGTTGCGTAATATAGTGAATGTCTACGTTATAATTAATCGTATACGTAGATAGCATCCAGCAATTTAATTGTTAACAAAATACATTTTACCTTGATTCAGTAATGTTGTAATGATGTAAGAGAAGATATTTTCCGTCACGCCAACCTGATTCCACCGCTGATTAGGCCCATTGATTATTGTTTCGTCGCTCTCTTTTTTTCTGCTCGTCCAAATTTTCATTTTCAAAATTCGATTGAAGCCTAAGACAGTGGTAACGATCGACACTGAAGTTACAAGCAGCCCGATCCAGACCTTTAATCGAGCAATTTACGACATAATTAAATGTTAAATGAAATTTTTGGCCTTGAGCCCTCTTCTGTATTTTCTAAGGTTTTTCTCAAAACGAACCCAAAATTGAAAAGGTTTGACGACGGCGCTGACATAGTTCTTGGTATATTCGGGATACGGTATGAGAAAGGCAATCTGCGAATGCAACCACGGATGGACCAGTTCCAAACTGCGCAGTCGTTCGAACGATAGACCCATTGCACTGATTATCAAGTCGCACTCCTAAATACATTTGTGCTGTTAAAATAATATCTCGTGTTTGTGAAGGAAAGATGTTTGGACAATTACTATAGCATGCACATTTGCTAATATATATACACGCTGCAATGCTATATTATAGCTACATTAGCAATTTAATTTACATATATAGATATACATATACACGGATTTTATACCCCTCTTTTTGCGTAGCTGATTAGTCCTGGATATTTAGGTCCTCTATCTTCCAGGCTGGTAACATTGACTTCGAGGATGGAGTACCTTCACCAATAATAAAACAGAATTATTGCATACACCTGGCCAGTCATGGCCAGTAATGGCCTATATACTGGGCATAAGTGTAGAAAAACATTACTGAAATTTGTATCGACGGGAGAGCCAGTCGAGGATCAGAGGAGAAACGCCTTCCAGACCGATTCGGTGACCGATGGAATTTCTCAGGATCTTCACCGATCCAGGAAACTTTTGCAAATGTACCAGAGAAATTATTTGCAATATTAAATTTGTTACTGATAGAAAACAATTGGCCTTTTTCTATTAAAAAGAGCCACTGTGCCAGAATATTCAGCCTCTTTTTACTACCTCTGATGCCACAACGATGAGGTGATCTCTTGCGATTGGAATTTTATCCGGGTCTCCAATTGGCAAATCGGTGGACGATGCGATAGCCATCGCCCAAAACAACAGCATCCAAGTCAATTTCATGATTTCTATTTCATTAATTATAATAATTAAGAGAGTAAAAATTAAGATTTTGCTTCATGATGACTATGTTACTTACGATTTCCTCAGGCGCGTCTTTATTGTATATTTTGTTTTACATATAACACCAAGAGTCCTCTTTTCAGTCGCGATCACTCCATCACTGAAACGGCATCAAATTTGCCAAGCTTTTATTATCGGCACCAGTTATACAGAAAACGCAGCAACGCGCGACATCTGCAAGTGTTCACTCGGCTATTGGAATTGTTTCGTGTACAGCCTAAAAGTCAAAATGCCATGTAAAAAGAGATGAAAGATGAAATCGAATCACATCACCTGCTGTCAAGTTTTTGGGTTATTGACTTATTGTTGGTTCCCATCATTGCACCATTAATCATGTTCTTCGCATAATAACTTTTTTATTGAATGACTTCGTGGACTGATCGATTTCGTACAGCAAATCGCAGGCTAAATATTCTATAGGTTTCGCTGTGCTGTATATCACGATTTTCCTGATATCTCGGTCGCATCTGAAATAATTTTAAAAAATACCTTTTCATTCTGAAAGAGCTGGATAAATAAGCTCTATCCTTTTCTAATATGAACTGCTGTTATTTCATTCTAAGTTTAAGTCACCCTTTTGTGCGAGTCAAATATAATTACTACTACATCATTTGCTGTGCCTTAAAACAAAGATAAATTTAAATATTTCACTTCACGATAACACTAATCGTTTTCAAATGGGAAAATGCCATTTCTACCAGAAAAATTCTAAAATAAAATTAATACTTTATTACTTCGAAATTTTTTATTCACCCAACATTCTTGGACTGATTTATTTCCACACAACAAAATCGAAAGAAAAATATTTTTAGCGCCGTCAAATCAGGATGTACTATTAACCTTTAGTACGCAGACAAATCGATAGAAACTTTGCGGTGCCATGTCGTTGCGCTTCACGTGCTGCCAGCATCCGCCAACAGCTCCCGTAGCGTTCATTCCCACCGGCTGGTTATCCATGATGTAATCCTTGACGATGTGCCTCTCTTGCCAGAACTTTTCGTGGGCACTGAAAGCGTTGATTAGACCTTCTCCTCTAACTGCGCACTCCCGGATTTCAGTTAACTCTCCATTGGCGTTGGGTTCCGGCCAGGTGACGATCAAATTGGGCTTACTTTCAATCCGCCTGGCCAGGACGAACCCCGAAGTCCACAGTTGGAACGCCGGGTAATCGGTGGTGCTCCAGAAATTGAGAGACGCGTACAAATCGAATTGGTCCTCTTGCTCTTGGCTGTTGAAGTGGAGAAGGGAGGCTTTCTCTCGCGATGTGCACACCTGCTCCGCCTTGATGAACGGCACCTTCTCGTTGAAAAACTCGTGTCGATAGCCGGGCCAGATGCCGTGATTGACCACCCGGAACGGTGTCGGTTCCACTTCCACCGCCGCCATTCTTTCCACGACACGATAGGTGCTGACGATGGCGACGGCCACTATGCTAGCAATAACGATGCAAAGGAAAAAGATTCCGGTACCGATGCAAATGTCCTTGAGTAAAAGGACGGCTGGGTCTTCTTCGTAAGTTTCTTCATCATCTTCGTCGTCTATTTTAACGTTGGTTTGTTCTTTGCTCTGACGTTGCTGCTGCTGTCTAGCTTTATTAGCGAAAGGCTGGTTGACACTTTTAGAAGATTTCATTTTGGTAGGTCAAAATCCTTGCAACACCTGGCGTCATACGTAGAGCTGTAGTTCACTTTATATAACCGGAGCAGAGTATTCCTTGACACGCACAACGAGTTTTCGCCACTTTTTCGCCTTTCCTGATTTTATTTTCAATTTTTCATCAATTAAATTTTATGATATCGCTAGAAAACATTTTTAAAAATAATGTTCAAGCATTTTCTTTGCATTAATCGACATATTTTATTATTTTTACCTCAATTACAACCATCGCTCCGTAAAAGTACCCATGTGCTGAAGACTTTGTTTTGACAACAGATGGGGTATAACTATGAAAATGATTTAATGAGCTACAGGAAAACGGCACTTGAAATTAACTAATATCCAAATAACACAACGTTTGACGTTGATTGGCTTCTAAGGTAGCGGAGTATTAATGTGAATTAACGAAGCAGAAAAGGGAATGTGATTTCACTTTCACACCGCTAACGGTAGAGCCTTCTCTGAAGACCCATTTTGACTTTCGTGTGCCGAAGTGACATGCAGATTGAGCTGCTCTTTTCTAATTGTGCGAAAACTGCAAATCGGACATGAAAAAATGAGTTCGTCGCTCAATCCCGGATGTTTGTTTCTCAGATGCGCCTACAATATAAAAATTGAACATGATCTAGATATTCCTGACGTAAATATAAGATGAAATTAGTGTTATTTACTTTGTAGGTTGACGACTGAATCGAAGCGTAAGGACAATGTGGACACTTGTACTGCTTCTCTCCCGTATGCTTCATTCTGTGACGTCGGAGGGAATTGTGATCTGCCGTCCGATAAGCACAGCTGTCGCACGCGAACGGCTTCTCATTTGTGTGCTGCCGTAAATGAATTCGTAGATTCGACTGCGACGTTGTGTTGTAGCCGCAGTAGCTGCAGAGGTGAGATCGCATTTTGAGATGGACGGCGTTACGGTGGGCACGCAACAACCTGCTGCTGCTTAAGATTTGTCCACAGTCTGGGCATTTGTTCTTTAGCTGTTGTTCACTCGACCCTTTGTTGAGTGAATGTAGTTCCTGTCATACAACAGAAACAGTGTACAAGTTGTCATTCTGTGTCAAAATAATCAAACTTCAATTATACTTAAAAAAATTAAGTACTTACTTTGTGGTTTCGAAGTTGCTTCATATTCTTGAAACCCTTGCCACACTCATCACACAGACAAGTTCGCTGATCACTGTGAGTCTTGACGTGAAACTTGAGCAGTTCTTTCTTCCCTGTTCTGTACCCACACAGATGACAACTTAACAATTCAAGATTTACCGAGTGACTCTTCCATAAATGCATGACCATCACTTTCCAAGAAGATTTCATCTCATCACATTCTGGACACTTGAAGCTGCTCTCGTAATGACATTTGGCATGATACTGTGCATTACATTCCTCCTCCAGTCGGACACTACAGCCAGGTATATTACATGTAAATCCTTTTGGGGAAGCAGTTGAACTACTGAATACAGCATCTCCAGTATTGACAGTTTCATTATCACTGATTTGATTGGGTTCTTCATCACATTCGTCTAACAGAAAATCTGACGATTCAGTTGTTACCTCCTCCGAAATATTGGTAATGCCAATTTGATGTTCTTTTTTCAGATGTTCCGCAACTATGTGTTTTAATTGACTAACAAATTCGCAATTAGGACACTTGTAACAAAATACTTGTTCGAATTCTATCGCGCTGTCTAAAGTTTCCATTTCTATCGCCTATTAATACAAGTAACTTTTCTTCAATGTTGTTGTTTATGACTTATCAGTGACACCTGTCGGCAGTATGTAGAATTAGATTTGAATAAAAAGAAACCTTTCGGAAATATTTCGATAAGGGCGTAATTGGCGGATTGCATATATAAAAAACAAATAAAGCCAAGAGACAGTTTTAAAATGTGTCAAATTATTTCAGTTCTTAGTTATCCATTGGCAATCCAATGTCAATAATTTTTGTTGAGTCGCTTCTTCCTTCAATGCCGGCATCTTTGACTCGATATGCCCGTTCATGAGCGTAGGCAAGTCATTTGTTGCACCATTCTCCGAGTCAGCTTTCACGGTCATCAATTTGGTGTCATGCTTAATCATGAGGTCAATCATGAAGGAATTGCAAATTCTAGACATTGGAGGTAAGGTGGAAGTTGACGTCTCCAACAGCTAAATAGACCAAATGGAAGAATCAGTTAATCAAGTAAATGTATACACAACTGATGATGAGAAATGTAGTTACCGATTGAACTGATTTATATCCCTTGATGCCGTTTGTTTGATGGATGACCGGAACTATCTGCTTGGCTGCCGAGATCTGTTTCTGTGCTTTGATGGCTGAGAAAGGAGTCCAAGGTAAACTGTCAATGTGAGAAATTGGGGTAGTCAACTTCTCGTCAAAACCACAGACGGAATTGTCATCCACACTGTAAAATTCCTATAATCAAAGAAATTCGTTAATACGGTGATGGTTCACATAGTAAATCTTTTAATCTTACTTGTTGATCATCAACAATCAAAAGCCGTGAATTTACTAGCCATTCTGGGCTGTTTGCCAGAGGATTCGGTCGGGGAACAAAAAGAGCCGCAATAGGTTCTGAACTCTTCACGTTCGTTATAGTATGTACCGGTTTCGAACTCGAAGGTGCGAACACGAACACTATGAACACAATGAAAGATAAGCATTCGAATTTCATTAATGGATTTTCACGGGAAAAGTACCTTCACTGTTTTGCAAGACCACTGCCATATAGCTGGACTTGGGATCAGGCACCAAACACCTGATAGGGCTACGCAATTTCCCGACTTTCCAAACTAGTCCTTTACTAATTACATCCCATGCGAAGAGGGATGATTTTGAAGCACAAACGAGATAGCGAAAGCATTGATCTCTTCCGAATTCCATCAGCCTAGAGTAACCAAACTGTTAGTAAAACACTAGCCATTATCGTTTTAGGTTTGAAAACTTACTCAATAGATTCTTCAATAAGGTTATGGCTTAAAGTCGTGTTGAGGTTGATGGTCATTGGATCCCATAAAGTAACAGTGTCTTGAAAAGCAATGGCCAGTAACGAGCCGTCTTCCGAAAAGGATGCAGCGGTTGGCATCATTTTACGGAAGTCTCCTGCAACGTCGCAAGTCCACGATTCCTTCTGACGGTAAATGTCCGTGTCGTCGACTAACCGCCAAATTTTGAATTTAAGATCGCGGCCAATAGATACGAGGCAAGGGTACTCTGTGCCCAGCAGTCCCGGTTGGAAGGCCAAGGAGGTGATCCGATCGTGGTGTGGCATAGTTACGTCCGTGTTGAGTTCGTAGTTGGCTTGCACAGCGTCGTATCGCCAAAACTTTAAGTTCATGTCATGATAGCCTGCTGACATGTTCGACCAAACTTCCAGTGTTGCTAACCACTCACCTGTGGGTGACACAGCAACTCGCAACACTTCGGCGTTACCGATGATGGTGTTTCGTTCGTCAGTCAGAACGTTGCGATTGGCAATGTCCATCTAGAAAACAAATTACAAGAAATTTGTTTCATTAATGAACATTTTGTGATCGAACTTGTGTGTGAAAAATTGTCTTACATTGAAAATCATGGAACCTCTCAGAGGATCAAAAAGCTGGAGGAATCCAGCTTGTGAATTGAAGAAAATTCCTTGGGTTCGTGGATCAAAAACCAGACCAGTAGGCATCACCGATTCTTTCTTTGATTCACCATCTTCAAGACCACGGATCGGATCGTGTTTGATTAACCCACCAAAAATGGCCTGATTGATTTTGTTGGTCGAATCAATTATACGTATAGCTATGGGGGGGGGGGGATAAAATTCTATCATTTAAACCTTTTTTGTTCCTTATTAAAAGTTTGATCATTACCATTGTCGGAATGAGATGTGGCGACGCAGATGTTATCAGGAGCGTTCACAATGAATTTGATTGTTGAGCCCATACGTGGAAGAAACTGTCTGTGTTTGCCTTCAAGTCGCCACTTGACCATTACTTTCTCAGATCCTCCACTGTAAAGGTATTCACCTAAATTTAAATTTAAAAATAGTACATAATTAAGACACAGTCATGCAGAACCTCTTAAAAGCAACAAACCTTCACTAGAAAAACAGACCGAGGAAACAGCAAGTGTGTGCCAATGGTACACAGTCTTCACTGGTCTGATCTGATTAACAAAGTCATGCCAAAGAAGAATACGGCCAGAGATATCTCCTGTGGCCATTATAAGTTTTTCCTTGTGCAAAGCAATACAAGTGAACTTTCTCTTGTCTGTCATGTGCCTATTTCAAAATATTTGATAAGTTAAAATTCAAAATTATAGAAATATATAGCTTACTTTTTCTCAGCTCCACTATTCATGTCTTTGACCAACACACCATTACATTGGTAATTCAAGGCCCCTATAACCAGTGATCCATTTCCTTGATCACAGCCAAATGCAACAGACTGGGGTTCTTTTCTAATATCTTCAGAGAATATTTCCCTTTCACTTGTGCTATTGACAATCCAAAGAGAGGAACCGTTGGTATTTTTTGATGGAGTTGATAACAGAAACATGCCATTTCCTGGATAGTAAAAAGAACAGAATTTTTTCATGCCATCAACTGCAACTGAAGTTTTCTGCAAAAAGAATGGAAGTTTAAGAAAACAAAACTTGAGAGGGGATAAATTTACTAGACAACAACCTTCAGTAGTTTTCCGTCTTTTATATCCCATTCAATAACGTCTCCAGAGGTGTCACACGAGTAGAGAACATTCTCCTCTTTGATACCCAAACCAATGATATCAAAACTATGTTTTTTTAAACAATGCACTTTATCTCCCGATTGGATGCTGTAAATTCCTACTTGGCGGCCAGACGCGATGCATAAATACCTGTCAAGCGAATAGAAGCACAAACAAAATAATTCCTAAACATTTTGACTGTTTGAAATAATTACTATACCTTGAATCGTCGGTAAAAACCGGAGGTTGTTTAACAATGTCGGGTGCATCTTCTTGTTTTTTAACAACAATATTGTCTGTATTAGTTTTAGCTTTATCCGGACCACGTGCTTTCTTATTCGCCATTTTCACTATTTAAAGCCGAAAAGAAAAAGACAGAAAATTGTTCGTCTGCTATGGCAATGGTTGCCACTCTGTAGCGTCTGTGCGGAATAACAAGCAATCCGCGCAACGCTGGGGATAAACAGCGGCAAATATAATTTTATCAGAAATCACAGACGGGTGTTACTAAAACGCGAAGCGAAACGGCGGAACGCGAAACTCCTAAAACGCGAAACAGTGGTGCGAAACGGTCCCAAAAATTTTCGGGACCGTTTCGCAGTTTAGGCGCTAGAGGTCTTACTAAAATGCGAAACCGTAGACGCGAAACAGTCGACGTCAGTCGTCAGTGTATTGTTAAAAGTAGTCGTCAAAGTGTCGAACTAGAAGCTAATAAAAAATTGAAAGTAAGTTATTTTTTTAATTTATTTATTTAAAGACGAGAATATAATTCAAAAATTTCCGTGTATTTAAAGTTCTTCGTTTCGAGAAGTGCATATTACTGTTCTACACAACATTTATTCATTATGATTCTTATTATTGATTATGACAATTATGATTCTAGCCTTCTAGGTTATCACTTCTCAGCTTACAGTAAGGGCACACTGCCAATGTGTGTAGTTGCATGTAGAGGTCATTCATGGTCCTGTTAAAACACAAAGTAAGTTCAAATATTTCATGCATAAGTTTCAAAAGTTGTATAACTGTTTGCGCGTGTATTTTCTTCGTTGCTAAAGTTGCGTGAAGCGTTTGCTTTGGAAAGCGCGACGACCACAAATATTTACTGGCGATTACGTAGAAAATCCAGCACAGGGCACGATACATTTTTTTTTTATGCTAAGGTTGACATTCTGGGTAAAATCTCACTTGAACGACATTTTTATCGAAAAACGAAGTAGAATTGTCTTTCTCAACCGAATATAGCATTTTAAAACTTAACAGCTATCCGCCTTTTTATCTGAGATGGAATCTCGTTCCGTTATTTCATCATTCATGACATCGCAAGTAGCGTCAGGAGGGAAATCTTTTCTCGTTCAGTTTAGATTGAAAAAACAAAACAAAAACGAAGCATTTTACATTTTCATAAAGCTGAACGGTACGCATAAAGCATTTGCGTGCCATACGTGAAAGCTGGAGTTGAAAATTGTTGAAATGTGTCCTTAGTGCCTGGCAATTTGTTCATTTTTTTGTCTGCTTTTAAAGGAAAGTAGAGGAAAAAGAGAATTTATACTGACACCGTCACATATTGGCGTGGACGTATGGATTAGATTGTTAACGAATCACGCACGTCCGCCATATATGGCGTCACTAAGCGTCCCTATCGTCTCCTCGGGCGCGACGTATGAAATTGATCAAACAGATACAAACCATTTCTTTTTGTTTTCATAGAAAACATACTTGTGTGTTATCACGCGCCTTCTCTCAACGCAAATGAAAAATATTACTACATGTTCCGATTTTGTCTTCACCTTCGAATTTTGTCTTATTTGTCCGACTTCCCTTGACATCAGGGTCCTTGGGAACAAACTTGAGGAATCCTCCTCTCTCAATTGCGTAGCATAGAAAGGAAGTTGTAACCGCAAAGACAGATTCGTTTTAGAGGCTCTTTTTTTTTATCTTGATTTAATTCGTTCGGATTCGTTCGGAAGTTGTAAGGAGCGGTTTAAAGTAGTTGGGGGCGTGGTAGTAAGGGTGTTCAGAAATTTAAAAACAGGAAATTTTTTATATTTCACAAATCAAAGGTTTCGCAAATGGTTTCGCACTTTAGGATGCCCTTAGGCCATTGGACCCGCGAAACGGTCCCCAATTTTTGGGACCGTTTCGCACCACTGTTTCGCGTTTTAGGAGTTTCGCGTTCCGCCGTTTCGCTTCGCGTTTTAGTAACACCCATCACAGACATAGAACCAGAGACAGGATTTTGTCCACATATTTCCGTGCAAATAATAATAAGAATAAAATATGAAAAAAAGAACCGATTAAAAAAAATTCTAAATTCACGGGTGTGTTAAGCGTGAAAGCGTCAGCCAATCTAACTGTCAGCTGTTTTTATGATGATATATTGTAGCTGTGTTTGGGGTGTTTGGTACTTTGGTTGGAATTGGAACAGATTTCGTTGTTTAGCCACTTATAAATTACCAATCACTAGCTGCTGGCATATTATATGCAACATTAACGAGTTAGAGATTAACGTGACAAATCGCCTATTTTTCTTATCGTATCAAAATCTATCATAACCTCTAGCAAAAACGTAGAAAATCGCTTCCAAAATGCAAGTAGCACGTGTGATTGTTTTTGATATACGAAATGCAGAGGCCAACAACCCAAATTTCATTTTCTCAGCCGAAGTAAAGATTTTTAAATATTACTGACTGTACTTTTGCCATAAGGTTTAACTGCATATAGAGTTATTTGGTGACTAACAGCTTCTCTTTCTACTTTCTAGGCTTTGCATGAAGTATCACTTCTTGCTCATGCTGGAACTTGTTCCAACTTTGCTTTTATAAGTTTGGTGCTTGTGGGAGTAAAAGGTTTTGAAATCTTATTAGACACACACCCTTTAGTTGAACTTGATTCTTCTTTGAAGCGTGCCTTTGGGAAGTTGAAGCAACTACTGAAAATATCAAATGAAGTATTGAAAACAAAACTTTTACATTTCATCCATCGAAACAAAGAAATTAATAATCATGACCTTTTTGTTGAACAGAATGCAATCTACTCTGCCAGGAAACCATTAGAAATCATTTTAAATGATTTAGTGTTACAGTTCGAGCAAAAATGTGTAATTTTTAAATTATTTTCTACTGTCAAAAAGCAGTTCATTTTTTTTTCTATACACGGCTGAATTTACAGGAGTATTGCATTGCATCCACCCAACTGGAGATTGTAGTTGTAACGGCAACAGATGGAGAGAAAATTCAAAAAGAATTAGATGCCTTCCTTTTTAATACCAATTGCCGAGAGTTCAACCAAGTTGTGGTAAGAAAATTATGTTGATTCAATATTTATGATTATATGACTGCTAATGTATATACTCAATGCGAAGGTGCTTCATGTAGCCCCCTCCGAGCTGTTGATGCAGAATCAAATGGAACAAGTATCACGCAGTAAAATAGTTTGGCGGATGTCGGAAGAGGAGAGGGACGCCGAAATATTTTTCAAGGTAGACAATTTCGTTATCACTACACCCTTCTGATGCTTAATTCATTTTTGTTTAGTCTTGGTTGAGTCGTAAGAGGAAAAATTGGAATCTTGAAATGCGTTCCGATGGACAATGCGATTGGACTTCCAGGATTGACATAGAGGACCTTATCTTCGATGTAAAAGGATGGCCGTATCGAATTTCTGCCAATTTCAACGAGACCAATGGAATAGGAATCTTTGACGATGGGAATATGAAAACCTTGGAGATCATCAAGTGGGTGAGGAGTGACGGTGTTCCTGCTTGGTTGATCCATGGAATGCCCAGACGTCTTTTACCGGCAAGCGACCTGTCTCACGACGATATCGTTTTCAAAATCAATAACGAACAATTCTTTTCCCTGTCTCGTTGGTTGGCGTAAGTTGTCAAAGGAATTACAAATTTAACTTTTCGCTATATTATCGATCCAATTATATTTACAGTAGAGAAGCTCTGGTAGCTATTGTCAAGTTGGAATCCTGCCAGCAAGCCATTGATTACTTTATTCTCACTCCAGGTAACATAATAATAATTGCGCCAGTAATAAAACAGAGACATAATATTTCTTAATTCTTTTGAATTTTTGAATAAGGATCCGACGGAAGTTTGCTCATGCGTAGCATCGCTCCACGTGAAGTAATACTACCACCTTCGACGTGTCCCCCTGTTACCGACGACCAAGGTACTGATTTATGTGATTATCAGTCATTTATAAGCAAATGAGTAATCGGTGATTTATTATTTTCAGATGATGATGCTGAATTATTCACTGAAAAGGAAATCTGCTTTGAAGAAATCCAATCTGCCTTCCTCCAGCTTCCTGCTCATACGTTTTCCAGATCAGAGAAGTCTAGCGTCATGGAAGCTGTCGAATTTCACACTGTTACCGTAATTAGATTCCACCACATAGCCTAATATATTTTTTTAAACTAATGTTTTATCATTTTTACAATGACGGCCAGGATATCCAGTATACCGGAACTAAATCAAAACCGACCCTTAACCGTCCTCGCAAAGCTCGTCGCTAAATGTGTGTGACCGAAGCAACTCCGCTTATTCCAGATCTTCATACAAAAACGTAAAACTGTATTTTTTAAGTTAAATACATTGAATACTCATAATACTAGGACGTTGACCAGTTAAGGCAAATGATGGCGGATATCAAAAGTGAACAGAACACGATAATAGGATTGAAGCTGACGGTCAATGGGGCCGCGCTGAAATAGGGACAGTATGGGCACTGGTAGCTCCCGCAGACTTCGCAAATATCTAAAACGTAGAGCGGAGTAGCGTTGAACACTTGCATTTCAAAATGCTCTGGGGGAAAACAAGTAAGGAACATTAGTCGTAATATGACATTAGAGACGAGGATTATTTGAATAAGTTACCGGGGGAATGAGATTCGTAGACTATGGCCGACCGGTACATTGTCCCATTGGCTACTGGGAACCACCGGCGAATGAGATAGTTGAAACAAAGCCTCTCTGGACCAACCTGTGGTAATGCAAATAATTATTGAGGGATCAGAGATGGTATTTTTTAGATTAAATTAAATCAGAATTACTTTATCGAATGTCCAAACGATTTTTTCATCACTAACAAAGACGTCTCGAAGGAAGGTGTAATTTTTGTGAATAAGAACCTGATCTGCATCGGACTGGACTATCCTATAACCGGATGGTAGTTCCACTTCTAAAGTGGTTGACCCACTCACTGGAGCTTCGTCCATCGCCAGCCACCTGTTTTATTTGGGCTTATGTCATTTTATTGAACCTTCTAGAAGATTAAGAAGTAAAATATTCACTTGACACAAGCATCGACGGTGATGTGAGATTTATTCCGGAAGTGACTGTATGTCTCTTCCACGTACAAGTCAAAGTAGCGTCTTTTCGGAGTGTCCCTTAAATCCTCCCAGTCGATTCCGTATTGAACTTTGAGCTGCAAAACGGCCTGGCCGGCTCCTCGACCGATGACATTGACATGGCCCCAAACGTTGGGAATCTAAATGAATTTAATTCGAGATTTTTTAATTCATTAGGATTAAAATACGACGAAATGGTAACCAACATCCATCCGATGAACAGTGGCGAGAGTGTCGCTGTTTATCCGCATCAACTCCGTAGCATCTGGCGATGCGGATGCTTCCACGACGATAGTCATGTCGGTGATGTCACGCAATCTGGCTCGGTAAGCGTATTCCGTGAGGGCTTCCATAGCGACAATGCTGTCCTGTTGTGACAAAATGTATGGAATCGATCAAGTTGCGGCGAACCCAAAAAATGTTACGAAATAATTACGTAGATGGAGATGAAACCGCCGTCGACCATGCGCATCGTGTTGAGCCAAGTGACGACCCTCTCCTGCAGATCGCCGATTCCATCACGAGCCAAATAGACGAGAAGGGCGTAGGACGTCGCTTCAACCGCCACGGCGTCTTGTTGCATGGGCAAACGTGGCTGTAGGAATGGCCGCTGATTCTCGTAGAGAATTTTATTGGATGGAACCGGCTCCCGCGACCAGTACACCACCCCCTCTATTACGTTATTATTAATTTTTTAAAAATTGCCATCTATAAACCTGAAAACAATGTCACTGCCTTCTCACCTTCTTCTCGTCTTAAAATGTGCAGCCGACCGAAGGCAGCCTCTTGGGCTGGACTGCTGGTGATTTGCAACGCATAAGTAACAATCGCTAACTCATACTGATCTGTCAAAATATCTAAAATTCGTTCCAGATAACTGCAATGAATAGACATGAATAATTAACATTTTATATTTGACATTTTTTGAGTTGTTTGTTGGTTACCGAACAGCACGGACTTTGGCGGAAGCGGTGGCCACTTTAACAGCTCCGTCAAGACTTTCGCTGGTGGCACAGAGTGACAAAAGTACATGGGCAGTATGGCCACCCTTAAATGTCGAGTTATACCGCGGCTGCAAATAAAACGGCAATTTTATTATTGAATTTCGAATACATAAAAATGCGAAAAAACTTGAATAATGAATACCAAGAGTCGCCTATCAAGAGGGGAAATGTAATTTTCCGTCTCTCCAAACGAACCATCACGACGCTGAAATTGTAGGATCCACTTGACGGAGTTGGTCAACAATTGCTGATCAACATAATAATGATTTTCCCAATCTTGAAACTGTGACTGGCCCAAGATTCTAATCACCCAAGCCTATACAACAATTTGAACAATTTCGTATTAAGATTTCCCAATTCAATATAGATTCTCATTCTCTAGACAAAACTAACCGTCACCCAGACGCTGGGATTTGAATTTGTGTGGGCGCGAAACGATCCGTCGTGACTGTAGAGGCGCATCAGTTCCGCCATTTGCACGTTCATGTCGTTCAATCCGCTGTACAAAACATCCGACACGAGTTGATTCGTCAGCCGGAGATAGTGAAGACTCCACAAAGTGGTGGCCAAGTTGTACAAATTCGCTTCGGTTCCGCGCAGAGATCTGCCGAGTAGCGAGTCGGTGGTGATGGGCGTAGACGGGAAAACGGGACCAAAGACATCGCCTGTTATCGATGGGGAAAAAATAAGTAAACTCAATTTACCAAACCGGAAGAATAATTATTACCACACAAAGTAATAGAGGCTCGAGGACTGCCGTAAACATATCGCCGGAATTTGGAGTATGGAATGATGGGCGACTCTTCAACCGGAATGTCGAGAAATCTTAGGAGGTGCGCTCGATTTTTCAAGTCCAATAAAAGCGAAGTATGGCGACTGATGGTGGCTCCTTCAGGCTATGAAATTCAATGTTTAAGTCAATTTCAGAAAGCTCAACAATTTTTTAAAAAATTTAACCTACTAAAACTTCCAGTCCGATTTCCAAATTCTGTTCAAAAATGTGACTAAGGACTTGGATTTTGACGGTGATGCTTCCCTGTTCGATCCGAGGTGAGATGGGCATGAACACTTCTGTCGTGGATCCTCCTCTCACCTATTCAAAAATCCCGCAATAGCAAAGTAGCACTTTAATCATGATAATAATTATAGCAAACAAATGAAGTCTAAATTATTGTTTACCGTGACCATGTGATGTTTTTCGGCGCAGACGAGACTAGGGTGATAGTGGGCCACTTCTCCGTGGGCTTCAGTCTCGACGAAACAATAATCGTCCGACGCTTCCAGTATGATGAGACCCATCGTATCCACCTGGAGGTTGTTGATGAAGAGAAGTCGGATGCCCACAGTCTCTCCGCGCCGGATGAAACTGGGCGACTCGACCGAAACGTAAAATGGGAGCGATCCTTCGTACTGGATATATTAAAACAGTCTTTTTTATGACATATAATTTAAAAGTGCATTTGAATTTTAATTGAATCAAACCTCGACGACATCGTCTATAACGGCGAAACCCAATTCACGATGGAAGGTGAATGCGGTGAGGAACCAAACTTCGTTGGTTAAAGCCACTGAACGGTCGTTGAAATCGAAACCGTCATCCGTCACTGGAATATCGAACCACGCCCAATCTCCGTCCAGCCAATCGTAAAAATCCTGCGAGTATATTTAGCGTTAAGTTTAATTGGCTGAGAATTGTATATGACGTCATGACAAAATTAAATTACGTGGAATCGGTTCCTTCTAAACATTCTAAAATCCATCCTGTCATCTTTAGTCAGCGGACCTGCATCATTCATCATATTCAAAATTTCAAATATTAAGTCAATTTCAAAATTTGATGCAGGTTTAATTCAATCAAGACTTGCAGTCATCCTCGTCGGATCCGTCGGTGCAATCCGATTTTCCATCGCAGCGCTGATCCTTGTGAAAGCATCCGACGGCCATGCACGGCTCGTATCCGTTAGCTTTGTTGCAATTGGCTACAAAAGAATTTTCAGTTGCAAAATAAAATGTTACGTAATAGTCAATGGAGAATTGTGCATCACCTGTGTCGGGATATTGACTGATCCTAGCGTCGGTGAAGACTAAAAGGCCGGCCAAATTGAACGTTCGCTTTGTATCCGCTCCTGGATTGGCCGATTTAAAGTACTGACTTTTATCCGCTTTGCTTCCCTCTCGGTCTGTCCATGTGATTCCGCTAACTGATCTGAATAATACAATCGAAAATTAACATTTCCGTTATACAATTCTATGTCTATTTTGATTTTTGATTGATTATTCCTACCTGGAGAAAGGTTCCAGTTGATACAGAGCCCGAATCATACGACTGTAGGTGATCTCGTTGTCCGCCTGGAACATGTAATTGGCCGACCGGATGAGCGACACGCCCGTGAAAGCCCCCGGTAGAGTCCGCGTGACAACCTGCACCGTCAACTTACTGTGATCCTTGGTCTGCACCATGGTCAAATTCGTCTGCATGAATAAATTGCCCACACAGACGGTTTTATTACATCATCTCACTTTTACTGGATATAGCAGCCGATATGTTGGCAAGCATTGACCGACCTTGTAACGGTTAATACTCTGCACTGGAATCGTGACGGAATCGGCCACCAGATCGCCCAGGGGGCTAACCATCATAGCGACTAATTTGAAAGTTGGCGCCATATCGGTCGAGACCGGCACGGAGAAAGTCAACGATTTCGTGGCGTGTGCAAGGGTCTCTGTCGCTCCGTGAACCACCAAACCTTTCGACGAGATCTATACGCGTACACAAAACACATAAGGAAAAATCGAACAATTTCGAATCGAACAAAAAATTGAGTTTTATATTATTACGTACGACGTAACTGTAGTCTTGGAAAGCAAAATTGCTCCTCAGGTGGATGGTGGCAAAGTGGCCGAGGAGACCTTCATCCGTGCTAGTGGAAACGTGAACGAAAAAATTGCCAAGGGAATAAAAGGCTACGGCCTGCTGGTCAACACTGACTTGATCGCCTTCGTCGTCCTTGTAGTAGGCCGTTATCTTGAGCGAACTGGCATCTTTTGGCACTGTAAACTATTCAACAACATAATGAAATCAACAAATTGAAATGTTGGAGAAAATATTTAAATTACACGAAAATGATGAATGCCGAATTGGCGGAATGTCTTGTACTCGGCGTCTTCCATTTGTCGATCCATCCAGATGTCGTAGTTGTTTCCGTAGTAATTCAAATGGTCATCTGACGATCGCTGGTACTCGCCTTGACGGGGCACTACGATTTCCGGTAGCGTCTTCAATTGGCCGTTGGACGTAGTCGCCACTGGCCGGATGGTCAGTGTAGCCCCGGCCAGTTTCTCCGGAGAAACGGCCTCGTCATCGTCGTACATGAGATAGACGTGCCCTTCGTACGGCATTCCGGGCTTGAAAACGGCCGTTTTGGAACCGCCGAACCGGAATTTCAGCTGGGCCCGGATGATGCGCGTTTCGATGAAACCGTCGCGCGATTCGCCTTCAAAGTGATGGTACAAAGTCATGGCGACGCGGATGACCCAGCCAGTCAAGCTGCTGACGCCGACGCTCCTCTTCACGTCCTCCAATTGGACATCGTACGTAAAATCGTAAGTCTAAAAAATTTCATTAATTAAATTTCAAAAATGTTTGGAATTTTTTACAAAATAATTAATTGGAGCCTCGTTATTGATTTACCCATTGGTGAAAATCTTGTCTGACGAAGCGGAAGTCGGCCAAGGAAGAATTGACTGGGCGAGCGTAGACTTGGAGAGTCAAATTGCCGCTGGCCACCCGTCCCGGATGGAACGAAGTGGTGACGGCGGCCGTGTAACTCTCGTCCGAGTCCAAAACGTAAGCCGGCGCTGACGGAATGACCTGTTTTTTCCAAATAGTTATTCAAATTTCTAATCATTCGCAAAGACGCAAAATTATTGGCGTTTGAAATTTTAAAAAAGCTTTAACAGTCGGCGGTCCAAAGATATCACCTAGTTTCTAAGCTTTTAGCGGCTTTTGGGGACTACATAAGACTATAGTTTGGACTATCAATGAGTAACGTGATGAGTGCTGATTTCACGAGAAGATTGTAGATATAGATTGGCGCCCCACAGCATATAAGGCTATAAGGAACTTTGCTGGTGTCGTACGCGTTCGTGGTCACGTTAAATTTCGATTCAAAACTTATTTTCTTTTGCGGCTTGTTGTGAATCTATTTGCTTCTAAAAGTACATGTAATGTTCACTTGAACTTGAACTGAATCGAAAACAAATTGACATTCAAATGTAACGCACTTTATCCCCTATCATTGCATAATACGCTCGATTGCGATCAAATGCTTTTACACCTTTTATTGTTTTTGCGATGACAACGCTTTCCACTATACACTCGGACTTAATAGTTATCCGGTAGAAGTGCAGCAATTTCTCAGTCACACGCTAGAAAAGCGGGAAATTCAAATTCAAATTGAGATAAAATCTACCAATAATGGTCTACGTGATGTAACTTTGAAAATAGAAACCTATAAACACCTGCTGTAGCTTGAATCTATTCGTTGTGAGTTTCTCCTGTTTTCTAGTTAAAGGTTTGATAGCTCAGCAGTGCGACCGCATTTAATGTCGACACGCATCACGACACCACGAACGTTGTTTCTATAAATAGGCGTCGTCTCGGCAGTCAATAACAAACAATCGGGCGTTGCTACCAAACATTTCGTTATTTTCCACTAAACAATATCCGCTAATATGTATGCGCTGACTAAATTTATGCATTTGTTGTTTTGCGGAAAAACCCAGGAGGAAGACCAAGGTTAGCATGAATAAATAGAAAATGTGAATTACGTCAAAGAATCGGTAGTAGAAGCGCTCGACGATGATGTGGTGATCGTGGATTTGTGACATTGCCTCCACACGGATCGTCCATTTCCCCTCGCTTGGAAATGTCGGCAGTTGGTAAAGTAACGTAATCACACCTTTATTTATGGAAAAACAAAAGGTTAAAATACTTAACACATTAAACGGATAAAATCTGGAAACATACCGGTGGTAGGGTAACGCGACGGCCAGCGCCTCATGACGAAACCTTCGGGATTCTTGATTGTGATTTATGGGCAACGATGGGGGAATATAATCAACATCGAGGCTTTTACACAAAGAAACAAGCGAAAGATCTTACCAATATGTAGACGGTGACGGGATCGGAGTAAGGTTTCAGGTTCACTAGTTGCGTGATTATGGCACGGAAACGAACTAATCATGGACGGAAGTCAAATAAAAGATAATTAAACACCGCCGGAAGAATTGGTGGATTTTGAATATTACCTTTCATTTCGTTTTTGTAGATTTTACGGTTGGTCTGGACTAGAATGGATAGGAAATCTGGATGAAATTCCAAATGGCCGCGCTTGGAAAAAACGGACTTTTGCGGTTGTAAGAGATCATAGCCGTCCAACTTCAATTGGTACTGGCCGTCGGTCAGCGAACCTGGGATCTATGACAATAAACATAATATAGACCATATGAGATGTTGGCTCAATAAGTTGTCTGAAGCTAGAAAATCAACCTTCAATAAGAGATTGTGGCTAACTCCGGAATCGATGGTTTCTATAGCCGAAGCGATGTGTTGACCACCGTCTTTGGTGATGAGAGCTTTGACTATCAGACCTTCTGCGTCCGGCAGAACAAACATGTTGACTCGGTAGACCGTGTTAGGGCGGACGATCTTCGAGGCCGTCGCCACAAAAGTCCTTGTATCCCATAAAATAATCAACAGAAGTATATATTATACATCAAGTATATATGCATCCGCTCTGACAGTTTAACCGCAACAGTATAAAATTATGAGCACGTCACCCAACAAAACTGATTGGACAATAAAATAAAAATAGAAACTATATAGGTAGGCAAGTTCGTCGTCTGCTATAAGACACATATCGTATATTTTAGCTCTCATCTACAGTAAATTTTCAAATAAAAAAGTGATACCTGTATAGTGAGCTTAGGCTCAAATAAGAGATAAATTCCTAGTGCATCGATTGTGTGACTCTTTGGATACTTTCTGCCAACGTAATAATAATCTTCCCAACTGAAGGCCTACTCTGACAGACCCACTCATATTCTGCCTCAGGCAGAATTCATTGTTGTGGGTAAGCCAGAGAATACCTTGCTAGTCTACCTGGAACGTCCCCGTTAACTGGCATGCCAGACGACGAGGGAATGGATCTGGAAGGGACAGCAGGGGAGGTTAACGGTGGGGGGAAAAAATGCATGCACAGGAACTGTCAGAAGAAACTCACACAATTAGGCCCAGGTAACTACAAGTACTGCTCAATACAGTGCAAAAACATTTGCTCTCTTTTGCGATCAAGGGACAGATCAAACAGTAGCACTTCACAAAAGAGACAACGAACAGAAAGCGAAAGAGATTTTAGCAAAATGGCTCCAGAAGACTTTATTAGCATCATCCAAGAACTAGAAGCAGAAAATGTTGATCTAGCAGAAAAGTACAACAAGCTACAAACTGAAATGGACAAAATCCACATCCAAATCGGCAAAGGTACTCTTGATTGGATTTTTAAGAAAGACGAAACAGGGCAACAAGACAGCAAAACTCCATTTGGGGCATCGAAACCAGCATCCTTCGCTGGAGCGGCCAAATCAGTAACGTTAATAGCTAAGCTGGACCCGGAATTAGATACCACCAATCTGGATGGTAAGTCAATGGATCAGTTTTTTAAAAGCAACGAACAATGGCCGACACTCCAACACTTCTCAAAGAGGAACAACCAAGCCCGCCTAGTTTTCAACAATGCAGCAGATGCCAAGAAGGCAGAACAGATCATAAAAGAAGACCCTAAACTAACCGGGACGGTAAAATCAATTGCAGAACAGAAATTTAATTACCCGGTTGTTGCCTTTGCCACCGGAACAAATGATTTAGAGGAACTTCAAACTGAAATCGAATACCGGAACGAGCTGTTGCGAGGCAACATAAGCAGCATCAAAATTCTGTCCAGAGAAAAGGGACATGTAAAAATTTATGTGACATCCAAGAAGACGCAAGTAGCAATCCTAAAAGCAGGTATAATCCATACAAATATCAATGGCTTCAAGAAACACAACATCAAAGAAATGGATCTCAACCGGGAAATAAGATCGTGTTTTAAGTGCCATAAGCTAGACCATATCTCTCCCAACTGCCCATCAAAGACAGAAGTCTGTGGAAAGTGCGCAGAGAAAACACACAAAACAAAAGAATGTGAGCATCTGGACAGTAAGTTCAAGTGTGTTAACTGTAAAAATGGTAAGCATAAATCAGATGACCCAAAATGCCCGGAGCGGATTAAGGCAGTAGATAGGCTCAAAAAACTCTTATCATAAATGACAGAAAAACCTAACAACTTAAATAATCTAAAATGCATACAAATTAACCTACAACATTCCAAAACGGCATCACTACACTTTTTTAAAATTCTTGTAGACCTAAGTATAGACATTGCCCTTATCCAAGAACCCTATGCGTGTATTAATATTTTTAATAATGAATTGCATGTCCCTTCGGTTCCCGATATCTATATCGTCCATCAAAACCTTGATAGGAAAGATCATGCCTATGGAGCCATAATCCTAACTAAGCGAACGATTATGGTGGAAACAGTCCCAAACCCGGTAAGCAATGAATGCATAGGTATTAAAATAAATGTTGATGAGCCAATCTTTATCTTTTCAATCTACTGCAGGCCATCAAATAGCAAATTGGACGCAGTAATGAACATTTTTAATAATCCTAATTTTAATCATTTCAAAACAACAATAATAGGTATGGATGCCAATGCAAGAAATAAGCTCTGGGGAAGTAGTCGCACAGACAAGAAGGGAGTAGAACTTGAACACCTCATTATTAAAAATAACTTGAATATTGCTAACGTCCCAAATTCCAAACTAGAATATATTCCCTTAAAAATTTCTAAAGTGGATGTCACACTTTATGGAGACAAGGTAAAAATTTCGGGGTGGAAATTCTTGAACACTGTAACCCTCTCCGACCACCCATACATACACTTTGAACTTATGGTTGGCCGACCAAACCGACAATCAAAAGAACCAAAGGTACCAAAATTGAGCAACATAGATAAAAGTAAATTAAGATCAACATTGGATAGTGAGCTGTGTAATCTAAATGTAAATTGGGATGGTTTGCAAAGCGAAGCAGACCTAGATGGCATCGTTAATAATATAACTTCAATTATAGGTAATAGTGCAATTAAATCGGAACTGCCAAGAAACAAACAGAGCAAAAGCGAACTAGATTTTTGGACACCGGAACTGGATAAACTGAAGGCGGAGATGCGCACTGCAACGGCCAAGTATGAAAAATTTCTCAAAGCCAATAACATCAAGGAGAGGAAACGTACCAGTAAAGAGTGTTCACCGCAAGAAACAAATTTCCGCTCAGCCAAACGGATGTATCAAAAAGTGCTAAGAAAAAGCAAAGGA
Source organism: Daphnia pulex (assembly GCF_021134715.1). Lineage (NCBI taxonomy): Eukaryota > Metazoa > Arthropoda > Branchiopoda > Diplostraca > Daphniidae > Daphnia > Daphnia pulex. The sequence goes on along the minus strand of NC_060024.1, from coordinate 6,390,360 downwards.
AAAGCGTTCGAGAACTTTTGCACTGTAAACATGAATAAGGACTTATTTAAGAGCCTAAGAATCTTGTCCAATAGCCAGAACACCAGCCAAGTGCCCACGGAACTTGTTGTGGATGGAAGGTCTATGACGGAAGAAGAAGAGATAATCAAAGAGCTAGGTAACAGCTTTTTTCCTGCCCCAAAACCAATTGGCCCAGAGCAGGAAGAAATTATCAACACGTATGCAAACTACAAGAAAGCAAGCGCAAATGAAGTACAACCAACCATTACAAGTGAAGAAGTAGAAGCAGCAGTCTTCGCACTAAACGCAAGCTCGTCTCCGGGCACAGATGGGATCTCAATCTCAATTATACAAGAGGTATATTCATTACTAGCTGATACCCTCCGGATCTTATACAATAAGTGTTTAGACCTCAAATACTATCCTAAGCAATGGAAGGACGCGAAGGTAACTATACTTAAAAAACCCAATAAAGAGTCATATAAAAATGTTAAAAGCTTCCGACCTATTAGTGTTCTGAATTCCCTTGGTAAAATATTTGAGAAAATTATTTACAATAGGCTAACATGGATGTCGGTGACAGAGAAATGGTTTGGAGAGAGTCAGCATGGATTTCGACAAGGAAGGTCAACAGTGAGTGCCATGCATTCTCTGGTAAGCACAATCGAAACAAACCGTGAAAGCAGAGGTTACACAGCAGCGGTTTTTCTGGACATAAGCGGGGCGTTTGATGGGGCTTGGCCGGCAGCGATACTGGCAGCACTGACCAAAAGGAAGTGCCCACTCTATCTCATTGACATAATCGCAAGCCTGCTCAAGGATCGGACCGCGATAATCAAAACAAATCAGGGACTTTACAAATGCTCAATACAAATAGGGTGCCCACAGGGCGGAGTCCTATCTCCATTCTTGTGGATCATCCTGGCGGAAGAGCTCATAAGTATGTCGTATCCTTTCCCCTATAAAATAATTGGCTATGCGGACGATATTGCTATCGTCTGCTGGCACAAAGTTATTGATATTGCCATAAGCAATTTACAGCTAATAGCTAACGACACAGTGGCAAAATGTGATCGCTATCTATTAGATATAAACGCACTCAAAACAATTCTCATGATTTTCTCAAACAAAAGAACAATAGAGCCATGTAACTTTAAAATCAAAGAAAACATTATCTCACCCTCTGCGACTTCCAAGTTTGTCGGTTTCGAATTAGATGCCAAACTCAGTTGGAAGTCACATATTGAGGAAAAATGTCGGGCAACCCAAAGACAAATCCACATTCTGAGGAGATGTTTAAGGCGCACCTGGGGTTTAGACACAAAAAAACTGGTCACTCTCTACAAAACTATTATTGTACCCAAACTCCTTTATGGATGCTCAGTGTGGTGCCGTGTTATTCTAATCAAATCATACAAGACCAAATTGCAAACTGTTCAAAGATCGATGCTCAAATGCATCACACGATCGCTAAAAAATGTGCCCTTAAATTCCCTTCTAATTATTTCAAATTTCTTACCTATCGAGCTAAAAATCCTTGAATTTTCTGTCAATTATTATCTTTCTCATAAACATGTCGAATTTTCTCCCTCCTCTGCCGCAACTATTGGTGCGGTACTGCATAAACAAAAACTCGATCAAACAATGGACAGCACGCGAAAATTCCACTCGCGAAGTCACCCACCATGGGAGCTGAGCAAACTGAACTACAGATCAGAAGATGAATCTACACTTCCACCAGAAGAAAACGGCCTGGCCATCTACACTAAAAGCCACAAATCTACAGCAGGAGTCGGACTTGGGATTGTCTGTTGTGCATCAAAGGTAGTCGTCCAAACCGCACAAGAGAAGTTAGCCGCAAACACAACTGAAAACCAGGCGGAAATCCTAGGCCTGCTAGCTGCACTACAATATGCTGTTGCAAATAAGAGCAACTATACTAGCTGCAATATTTTTTGCAAATCTGTCCCTGCCCTCAAGGACTGCACTAAAAATGAAAAACTGAACGAAGCAGCAATCACCTGTAGAAAGCTATGCTACGACAATCGGGACCACATTCATCTCAATCTAGTCGCTAAAGAAGCAGAAGGTATTGACCTCGCAAAAGAAGCAGCAAAAGCCGTCCTCGATCTTGGCTCTCAAGTAACTAAAGATCAACCCTGGTCAATAGAACTTCTCAAAGATAAGATCAAGACGGAAATTCAAAAGCTGTGGAGTGACGAGTGGGCCGGCAGCAAAACAGGAACACACACAAGAAGATTTTTCCCGCGACCATCGGACGCCAGCTGCCTAAATGGAAGCTACATACATCAGGAAATAACCCAAGTCCTAACGGGGCATTGCAGACTAAATCACCATCTCCATCTCATCAAAACAATCTCATCACCGCAGTGTGAGTGCGGCCATGGCGACGAAACAGTAGAACATTTTCTGTTCCACTGTGCACGATACGCAAGTCAAAGATCACACCTCATCCAGGCGTGCTCAAGCAGCAAAAAAACGTTTCCACCATCGCTAGAGGACATCCCAAAGTTCCGGCACATATGGAAAGAGTTTAAAGACTTCATCCTGAAGACCGAAAGGTTAAAATAAAAATATGCAGTACCGCCCAAAGTCTCAGATCGCAACAAACATAAAGCCCATCACAAATCTTAACTTCTCTCTCTTCGCAACATTCTTAATCTTCTCAGCTCGCAACAAACATAAAGCCCACCACGAATATTAGTCTTACCCATCACTAGCGAATCAAACAAATGCCCTCCAAGCCATTGCCTTTTCCAGCTCGTCTGCTCTCGTTCTGCCCTCGCTCTCTTCCTTCTCTCTTCTCCGTCTTCATGCCGGTCTTACCTTCTCCCTGTCACTCGTCAATGCGCAAAACCTATACGATATCTCTTAAATGATTTCTTGCTCCTTCTTTGTGACTTCAAAACCTCTGTACCAACGTGCTGTTTTATTCTGCTCCCGTATAGTTTTAAACTGATTGTATAGCTTTGTAATAATTTTATATGTTAATCACAACGACACATGAGCACTGTAACTGTATGGTCTGAGCTAAGGCAACACTCAAAACTGAGTAGGCCTTTCAATAAAAAAAAAAAAAAAAAAAAAAAAAAAAAAAATATAGGTAGGCCTATACAGCAATGACTCGACAATTTCTTTTTTTCCCTTCGACATCCGTACCATCTTATTTGATGGCACGGATGCCGGAACCACTTTTGAATTGAAAATACTATACTACATTATATATTTGCTATGCGCGTCACCATCAAGTAGTGACGAAGGCTAAATACATGCACACTACTGCTTGTAGGGCTTCGCACTATAAGTGATGATTACGCGAAATCTAAATTGTACAAAAAGGGTGGATATGACAATGTGGGTTTTTTTTCAAAGAGTTATTTGCTTCTCATTCAACCTCAAACTCTGAGTCCGACTACTCAATATCAATACAGTAGATTCTCATAACTTTCTCAAAAGACAAAAAAAGTATTTGAATAGCCTTATTTTGTGGGGACGAATTAATCTATCCGATTTTAATAATTCAGTTATATTTTTTTTTTGTAAGCTCAAGTGAAATATTGGTTGTCGGGAGTGTCGGCAACTCAATAAACGAACGCGGAGGGGACTACATAGAATATGTATCGGCCGCGGTGTTTGCTTATTGTTACACTGTCTTCCGTATTGACCATCACGGAGGAGCTGTCTAGACTGCCCGGGGCCCAGTCACTCAATTCCACTCTTGCATTGTGTTCACCTCAAAGATGACGCGAAGGGGGAACAACAAATATTTTTTAAATGCTAATTTTTCAGTCGGTATACATACGTACGAAGAAGCTCCCTAAATTCGGATACAGTATAGTTCTGATTAAATAATGGAATCATATAGCATTTAAGTAAATCTAAGCGATCAAAACTTACGCATGATTAACATGACTTCAAATTAACTACATAGTTTTAACACTGCACATAAAAAGTAGGGAAATTTCAAGGGCATGGTGCAAATGAATAAGCCAATTTTATTTTTATTTTTTAAAAGGCTATAATTACGGTTTAACGTTGCCATCCTGGTGCTGTAGGGCGAGCGGTGAATCCAACTGTTGGCCGACATTATCGTCTTGGCTGCTGGCGAGGTCGCCCAAGAGAAGAAGCCCAAGAGTCAACGAGAACATTACCAACACTTTCGATTTCATTTTTCCGCAGCCTTTTCTTTTACTTTTCTTCTTATTTAAAAAGTTTCGGCGCTTGGAAAAACCCCGAACACAACAATCACTTTCGAAAATTGTTGTATAGCGCTCCACACAACGTGCAGTGGTGAATAATAATCTAGCCTTTGGTAGAAGTATGTGCGGTTGTCGTGTTACGCAGAAATGTAAATTTCGCCGACCTGAATTATAATGACGAGCAACCAACAAAAAAAAAAACACGTTAAAAAAAAGTGTTTATGTAATAGAAGATAAAGATGAAACGGGTTGAAAATAACAGACAAAAAAAAAATAGCAAATGAGAAACAAAAAAACTAATAAAAAAACTTCCAAGAAATTTTCGCAAACTGGTCGACCAGCATCGAAAGAAAGTCGCATATTTTTATTTTAAGCTTATATACATCTAGTCGGGGCGGCGACAATAACCCGTTCGATAGTATATAACATATACTATACGCTATATTTCACTTGGATTCTGTACATCTGTACACCAACTGTTATATTTACACTATCGTTTGTGACACGTGTGTTTTGTCAACGGCGTGGCTGGGCTCGTTAAAAACAAAGCGAAAGTTGGCGTAATATTACATCAACTGGAGCCAAACATTTAAAAGTCCAACTATTGTTTTTACACAGTCAGAATGTAGGACGACGGTTGCTGTGCCACTTTATGCGAAAAACAAAAAAACAACTTTATTCAACCTCACGCAATTATTGCTGTTAGATAGGCTAAAAGTATTGCGGATATATTTCTTTGCAAACTGTTGAACTGATGATGAAAACGGTGGCTATTTGTGAGCTTACCGTATGCATATAAGAGATTGAAAAGGGGAGTCTGCTGGCGACAATGTTACCGAAAAAGGGATAAAAAGAGAAACGCTGATGATGTTGATGATGGGGAGGGCCGACCAGCGGCGCAAAACAACACACACACACAATAAAGAAAGCGACCGAACACAACGGCGGTCCTACAGTACACTGATGTGTGAGGGGAGAAGCGGGGGATATGTATATACGTGTGTCTGTCCAGCAGCCGTGAATGCTGAATGCACCGATCGAGTATGTGTGCGGTGTACAATGCAGCAGCAGCGGACAAAATGAAAATGCGGGAGAGAAAGGCAAACATAGAAATGTGGGGGGAAAAAAGGGTGGGGCATGGCAATGATTCGCCGCTTTGACGGGGTTTGCGTTCAATCACCTGTGTACACATCTGATAAGGGACATGGTATATAGGACGTGGCAATGGCAATGACAAAACTTGCGTTTTATTATTTGACACACCGGAATGTTGTTGCTGTTTTGCACAAAAGTGATTAGTTGCTGGTTGGCGCTGGGTCATTCAACATTCTCTGTCTAATATACATTAATTGGGCGGATCTGTTTAATATCAAGTCTTTTATTACAGGGATGAATAAGGTCGATGCAAGTAAGCGAGAGCGATGGCAACGAGAGAACAGACAATCAGGAAAGGAGAGGAGAATGTCGGGAGCGATGCGCTGAAATAGGGACAGTACGGACACTGGTAACTCCCGCAGACTTCACAGATGTCCAGCACGTAGAGCGGCGTAGCGTTGAACACTTGCATTTCAAAATGCTCTGGAAAAAAGGGGGAATATTTATCTTGTGAACTATATACGAAATGCACATATGTATACCTGGCATGTGTGACTCGTAAATGATGGCCGTACGGTACAGCGTCATATTAGCTACCGGAAACCAACGATGGATGGGATAGTTGATACAAAGACGCTCCTCGCCCACCTATATTTTCATTCATCATGTGGGATTAATTTAGGGTAAAATTTTTGACAGGATATGGCAAGAGTGGCGTTTTGGTTTTGTTGTTATTACCCGGTCGAACATCCAAATGATTTTACCGCGGCCGATAAACACGTCGCGGATGAATGTGTAATTGTTTCTGATGACTAATTCGTTGGCATCGGATTGGATGAATTCGTATCCCGATGGCATTTCCACTTCGAGCGTGGCTGGCCCACTCGTTCTCATCTCATCCGTCGCCATCCATCTAAAATTACAAATTAAACAGATTGGGCCTAAATAAAATTGAATAAGAGAAACAGGATGTTCCTATGTATACTTGACACAAGCGTCGACGGTGATGTGGGATTTATTCCGGAAGTGACTGTATGTCTCTTCCACGTACAAGTCAAAGTAGCGTCTTTTCGGAGTGTCCCTTAAATCCTCCCAGTCGATTCCGTATTGAACTTTGAGCTGCAAAATAGCCTGGCCGGCTCCTCGACCGATGACATTTACGTGTCCCCAGACGTTGGGAATCTAAATGAATTTAATTCGAGATTTTTAAATTCCATTAGGATTAAAAGACGACGAAATGGTAACCGACATCCATCCGATGAACAGCGGCGAGAGTTTCGCTGCTAATGCGCACCGGTTCGCCAATTTTGGAAGCTGATGCTTCCACAACGATACTCATGTCGGTGATGTCACGTAATCTGGCTCGGTAAGCGTATTCCGTTAGAGCTTCCATGGCGACAATGCTGTCCTGTTATGACGAGAGTTAAGGAATCGATTAAGTTGCGGCGAACCCAAAAAATGTTAGGAAATAATTACGTAGATGGAAACGAAACCGCCGTCGACCATGCGCATCGTGTTGAGCCAAGTGACGACCCTCTCCTGCAGATCGCCGATTCCATCACGAGCCAAATAGACGAGAAGGGCGTAGGACGTCGCTTCAACCGCCGCGGCGTCTTGGTGCATGGGCAAACGCGGCTGGAGGAACGGCCGCTGATTCTCGTAGAGAATTTGATTGGACGGAACCGGCTCCCGTGACCAATAAACCATTCCCTCTGCGAATGAGTTGAGCATTTTAAAAATTGGATTTCGTTATTTACAAATTCAAACTTACCGCCCTCTCGCTTAATGTTATGAAGTAAATAAAATGCTGCTTCTTTGGTTGGACTATTGGCAATGGATAGCGCATAAGTTATTATGGCAATCTCGCTAGGATCCGCCAAATGAGAGATGATGCGCTCTAAATAGCTAACAGAAAGCAGAGATTAAAATACCGAAATAAGACATAAATGAGTGAACAAAGTTATAATGCTGTTTTTTTTTAATACAACAGTTGCTACTCACTTGACTGCACGAAGTTCGGCTATCGCAGTGGTCACCCTCATAGATCCCTCAAGACTTTCTCTGCATTTCATCAAACCGATTAAAACATATGCGGTAAGGCTCCCCTTACGAGTAGTATTGTTGTGTACGGCCTGCAACGATCGATTGATTCTCGTTAATGGAATACAATGAAAGATTTAAAATTAAGTCCTCACTGATCGCAATTCAAGAGGGAAAAGGTATTCGTCAGGGTCTTCGAAACTGCCGTCATTCGTTTGATGACTCAAAATCCATTGAACAGAAGTGCCGAGCAGCCGCCTGTCGACGAAGAAATGGTTTTCCCAATCTTGAAATTGCGACTGGCCCAGAACTCGAATCACCCAAGCCTATATTCATCATTCACATAAATTAATTACGCGATTATACATTGGAAGTTTATAAACACAGGGACAATGACTAACCGTCACCCAGACGCTGGGATTTGAATTTGTTTGGGCGCGAAAAGATCCGTCGTGACTGTAGAGACGCATCAGTTCCGCCATTTGGACGTTCATGTCGTTAAGTCCGCTGTACAAAACATCCGACTCGAGTTGGTTCGTCAGCCGGAGATAGTGAAGACTCCACAATGTGGTGGCCAAGTTAAACAAAGTCGCCTCGGTTCCGCGCAGAGATCTGCCGAGTAGCGAGTCGGTGGTGATGGGCGTCGATGGAAACACAGGTCCAAATACATCGCCTGTTATCGATGGAAAAAAATAAGTAAACCTTATTTACCAAACCGGAAGAAAAGTTGATGTTTCTTACCACACAAAGTGACGGAGGCCCGAGGACTGCCGTAAACATATCGGCGGAATTTGGAGTATGGAATGATGGGCGACTCTTCGACCGGAATGTCGAGAAATCTTAAGAGGTGCGCTCGATTCTTCAAATCCAATAAAAGCGAAGTATGTCGACTGATGGTGGCTCCTTCAGGCTATGAAATTCAAATCAATAATGACTCATTATCGTTAGCTTTAATTAAAATGATTACTTTGGTGATTTTCGTACCATAATCTCCAGATCGATTTCGAAAACTTGCTGGCGGATTTGAGTATGAATTTGGATTTTAACGGTAATCATACCTTGCTCCACCTGTGGAGCAATAGGCAAGTAGACTTCCTGATACGATTCCGGCTTCACCTAGTGATCGATCAAATCAAGAATGATCATTCATCAGACTATGTTAAAAAGCTTAGACGTTTAGGTACGAACAGCGATCATGTGGTGACGCTCTCCACCAACTAGTTTCGGTCGGTAATGTTCAACTTCGCCATCGTCTCCCGTTTCGACGAAGAGATAATCGTCCGACGCTTCCAAAACGATCAGCGTCATCACTTCTTCTTTGAGATTGTTGATGGCCATCAACCGGACGCCGAGGGTTTCCCCACGATGCACTGCGCTAGGTGATTCCGCTAAAACATAAAACGGCGGCGATCCATCGTACTGTTTGAAACGTACCAAACTGAAATAGAAATGTCCTCAAGAAAACAATCAAATCTTTAGTTGTACGTACCACGACGACTTCGTCCAGCATTGCGAAACCGAGTTCCGGGTGGAAACTGAAGGCATTAATGTACCAACTGTCGTCGTCGGCGGCTACTTCTCGGTCATGGAATTCTATACCGTCGTCTGTTGTTGGCACGTCAAACCAGGCCCAATCGCCGTCCAGCCAATCGTAAAAATCCTGTTGTACAATTAAATGTTGAGAAATTGGAATCGTGATTTAAAAAAAAAAGCATAATTCAAATTTGATTACGAGATTACGGCTCCAACGCATGAGGCGAAATTCCATTTTGTCATCCGCACTAGGGCCTGGAAATTATTCAAACATGAGCAATCGATAAATTATAGGAACTTGAACTGTGGAAAGTAAAACACTTGCAGTCATCTTCGTCGGATCCGTCGGTGCAATCCGATTTTCCATCGCAGCGCTGGTCCTTGTGGAAACATCCAGAAGCCAGGCACGGCTCGTATCCATTGCTCTGATCACAGTTGGCTGCAGAAATTAAATTTGCGTTACACAAAATCAAAGAGTTAACCAATTTTGAAATTAAAAACTCACCAGTGTCAGGGTATTGACTGATTCGAGCGTCGGAGAAAAGCAAAAGTCCGGCAAGATCAAAGGTCCGTTTCGTATCTGCTCCGGGATTGGCTCCTTTGAAATATTCCGTCCGTTCGGCTTTCAATCCCTCGCGGTCCGTCCAAGTCACTCCGTGCACCGACCTGGCCAAATAATAATTCAACTTAAATTATTTCTTGTTTAACGAACTTATTCATTTAATGAAACCGGTACTTTGTGAAAGGTTCCAATTTGTAAAGCGCTTTGAGTACTCGGCTGGGCGTTAGCTCATTGTCCGCTTGGAACATGTAGCTGAGAGTTCGTAATAGAGAAACTCCGAAATATGCACCCGGTCGAGTCCTTGTCACCAGCTGGACAGTCTCTTTCGAATGATCTCGCACTTGAACTGTAGTCACATTCATCTATCCACAATTTATAGTTGTACTGCAATGAAATAACATTTGAAAAAGTTTGTTACCTTGTAGCGGTTGAAACTTTGGACTGGAATCGTGACGGAATCGGCCACCAGTTCGCCGACTGGACTGACAATCATGGCCACCAGTTTGAAAGTTGGCGCCATTTCGGACGAAACGGGAACTGAGAAAGTCACCAACTTGGTCGGGTGCGGATGCGTTTCAGTGGCGCCGTGGATCACCAAACCTTTCGAGACGACCTGTGGAAATTCCCAATTCGTGTCACATTAAAACAATTCCGAGAAGCCAATAATATTTTCACCGAAGAACTTACCACGTAACTGTAGACCTGGAATCCGAAATTACTCCGCAGGTGAATAACAACGTTTTCTCCGAGCTGGCCGTATTCGGTACTGGTCTCAACATGGGCATACATTTCTTTGGCAGAGTAGAAAGGGACGGCCTGGAGCTCAGCGGTTGCTTTGTCTCCGTCTCCGTCCTTATAAGTAGCCGATATTCGCATCGATTTGGCATCTTTAGGTACCGAAAACTTTTGACAATACATCCAAAAGTTACCATATGTTGGTTATTACGCAATGACAGGAAAAGAAATGACGTACGCGGAAATTGTACACGCCAGTAGCGCGAAATTGATTAAATTTGACGTCCTCGATCTTATGTTCCATCCAATTGTCGAATTCGTTGTTATACATTTGACTATTCTCCTGCTTGTGGCTGAGATATTCGCCTTTGGCCGGCACTGTAATCTCCGGCAGTGTCTTCATCTGTCCGTTTGTAGAAGTGACGACTGGTCTGAGCGTGATCGTAGCACCGGCCAATTTTTCAGACGTCAGGGCCTGGTCGTCGTCGTACATGACGTAAACATGTCCCTCGAACGGCATCCCTGGTTTGAAAACGGCAGTTTTGGCGCCAGAAAATTTGAATTTGAGTTGGGCCCCGATGACGCGCGTCTCGATGAAACCGTCGCGCGCTTCCCCCATGAAATAACTGTGCAACACAGTCGTCACTCGGATCACCCAACCGACTAGACTATTTGATCGGATCGCACTTTTCACGTCGCCCAGGTTAACGTCGTAAGTGAATTCGTGATTCTGTTCAAATTCCCGAAACAAAATTTCAGCGTTTTCAAATTTCAGTTTAAAAAATCAAGGTCTATACACTGTTATTTTATGTACCCATGGAAAAAGTTCTTCGACAACTAGTTGGTAATCGTTCGCCGTACTGTTGACTGGCCGGGCGTAGACGTGGACGGTCAGATTGCCATTGGCAACGAACTGTGTGTGGACTGAAGTGGTCACCTCGACCGTGTACGTCTCATCCGAGTCGAGAACGTAAGCAGGTGCCGATGGCATCACCTCGAAGAATGGAATGTAATAGTGCTCGACACCGAACTGGTGCTGGTGAACCTGTTGCATGGCCTCGACGCGGATCGTCCAGCTGCCCACACTCGGATTGGGTGGCAACTGGTAGGTCAACGACACCACACCTGACGACACCATTTGTTCAATTGTATTTATATTACGCAATCGGAGAAGACAAATAGTCAACCCCTATATACAAGATGTGAATACCGTTTGTTGGGTTCCGTGACGGCCAGCGACGAACGATGAATCCTTGAGGATCCTGAAACATTTGAAATTTTGTTTAATCCTATGATAACTGAATCATATTTAACAACTGACCAAAATGAAGATGGTGATGGGATCCGTGTAAGGTTTCAGATCCATTTGAGTTAGAATAATCCGGAATCGAACTGTTATATGAAATCAAATTAATGTTTAACCCGCCAAAATTCAATTTACTCTGGTTTTTTTCAATTTTATTATACCGGTCATTGCATTGGCAAATATTTTTCGGTTCAACTGGACGATAATGGAGAGAAAGTCGGAATGGAAGACCAGAGGACTCTCCTTGATAAGAACGGCTTTCTGCGGATGCTGGACATCGTAGCCCTCCAGTTTGAGGCGGTAATCGCCCTTGGAAATGGAAGCCGGGACCTGTACATTTGCATGAATTTCGGATCGTTGAATCTCAATTCCATCGAATTTCCATAGAATGCGGTGTATATTAAAGAGAGAGAAAATGCACTTTGAGCAGGAGATGAGTGCTAGTTCCAGCGTCGACCGAGTCGCTGCTGGCCGAAGCGACGTGCTGGCCACTTCCTTTGGTAATCAGCGCCTTGAAGACCAAATCTGGCGAGCCCGGCAGGACGACAACGTGAACCCGGTAGACCGTGTCTGGTCGGAGGATCGCCGAAGCCGTGACGAAGAAATTCCTTTATACCAGATTGCAACACTTGTGTTTTAAATCCGTTTGTCACCAGGGCAACAACCCACAGCATTAATACACATCCTTATATACGGAAATTATCACAAGGATATTGACTTTGTTTTGTGATGAATCGCACAGCGCAAGAACGAGACGCATTCCACCCGAAATTTATTTGCGGTTTTCGGCAAGTCGCCCTTGAGCGTTACGGTGAGAATCAGCCTTATTTCCAAAAAATAAAAATATATGGTGACTATAAGTATATGTGTTAAGGCCTTTAGCCGTGTTACAAAACGGCAATAAGTGCGTCCGGTGAAGTGGAAAAGCGACGAAAAATACGAAACTGACTCGCTTGACAAATAGATTGCAGGGTATAACAAGTACACAAATAAGAGCTTCACATGGGGACGACGAGCCCAAGGCCCTGGGTTTTTCCCTGCGTTATATTATTCGTCGTTGCTTTTCATGACTTTCGTTCCTCGTCATTTTGTAATGTTGGTTTTTCTCTCCTTTTTTTTAAAACTTAAAGGCTGGCAGTCACATTATTTGCAACGCAATGGTCATAATGACTCGACTTTTCGCTCTAGATCTATAAGCGCAACCTTTGGGTATATACTCCCATGCAGTTATCGTTGAAATCCATTAAGAATAAAATGCTATGATTCTATTCAGATTGGGGTGCGCTCCTTTTTTGGGGTTGTTCACATCCAGTGTCCGTTTTTCTTGTTTTCGTACTACCGGTATTTTTTTTATTTGTTATCTACTCACGACAAAGAGCCCAAAACAAAAAAAGGTTGCAGGTAGACATGAGCCAGACGCTATTCAATCCTGTGGTGCTATTGGGTTCTGTGCTCGAGAGACCCAACAGCTAGGCAGCAGCAGCTGCTGCTACGTCATGGTCTCTAGCTCTCTTTTCAACAACCTGGACCCATCAAGGCCAACAACAATAGGCCATTACGAACACTGGAAAATATGCAATATAGGCTCAAGAGCTTCCAAGGTTTATGATCCTTCATTAGTTTCTTGGGAGACGAGTTTGGCGTCCTTGAGTGCCGGATGGAACACTTCTTATGATGTCCCGAAGCCCAGCAACAAACGGGAACAACACAACAGCCAGCAACAACAACTCTCCAGCAGTTCGCCATCCATCATAAAACGCCAATCTACTCCGGCCAAAGTAGCTCAGATGCCTAAAGGGCGCTATAACTATACAAGTCGGATGTTATTTGCTATTTAAACGAAATAGACTTACGGATGAAGGAGACGATCCTGCTGCTGGAGAACTATTCGGTTGTCAGGTGAAATTGGACTCACGGAATAGCGACCATCATCTTGCTGGAATTGTGTGCTGGAAATCACAGATTGAGTGAAGACGTGTGACATCATCATCGAGTCGATTAGTATCGCAATCAACAGGACATTCATGATGCGATATCCAGCGGTGAATTCCGGCCAAATTTGGGGCGATTACGATGTAGAGCGCACAATTATAATACACACGACGATTCCAGTTATTATATGGCGTCATAAAAAAAAAAGAAATTGTAACGGGGGAGGGTGAAAGCCGAACACAACACAGGAGACGAGCGCGTGGTGTAGCCGACAGCAGATCTTTCTGCCAACTGTTTTGTAAAAAGGTGGGCACCGTTCAAAGCTGCAACAGTCCCCGGCTGTGTTGGGCCAGCACATGCCGCGAGTTAACCGCAAATTACGTCAGAGACCCTTTACGCCCTTCCCTCTTTCCTCCTCTTTTGAGCAAACAAAAGTAATAATTATTATACCAGATGGGGCTGCTGTGTTTTTTTATTTACACAAAGTGAACTCGTTCTTTGTTGTGTGTGGACTGTTGGTATGGAAACGTCCGATAACACTAAAATATTGATATAAATATTGATGATGTTACCTGGAAAATATAACATTATACCATGACGACTTAAAAAGACCAGAAAGAAAAAATCGGGTTTTCTATGTTGCGATTCCCGAGAATCCTTGAGAGATGCGACATCAATCAAATTTTACATCAGTCGAGGCGTGGAGTTGGAACAAAAAGTGGACTCCAAAACGGAAAGTTGTGTTGAAATCTCAATCGCCTAGTTATTATATCCGTACCGGTAATACTTGTATAGATAAATGAAATCTAATAAAAAACTATGAAATTATGAATGTTGCTACGTTACTATGTTCTAGCTCTCGCTCTAGCCGCAAGCGTTTTGACATTTATAAAACTTATTATTTAATTTAAATTGCGAGAGCTTCAACACATAATAAGAAAAACTGGTTTGACGGAATGAAATTGGACGCGAAATCCATCATTTCTTACTGAAATAATATGCTTCTCTTTTATTGAAATTCTTTGAGTTCTGTTTGTTCTTGTAGGAATAAGAGTAACCAAATAACGCGCGAAACAAAAAACAACATTTTCAAAGCCTTTTTAAACTTCTATGTACAAGACACGAAAAACAAAATCACCCACCTTCTGTTCCAAAACGAAAGAAGGACACAGGGCGCTTAATTATATCGGATGTCAACTATTTTCTAAATAGTGCGGAAAATGCAGAATGGATGGAACATCACAAAGTTGGTCGAAACTGACGGCGGTGAAGGTAATGGACGAAAGCGTTGGCCAGGAGAGAACCGAAGATGACGAGCAGCGGCGATGACAATTTGGCGGAGACGGGCGAGCCGCTGAAATAGGGACAGTACGGACACTGGTAGCTGCCGCACACCTCGCAAATGTCCAACACGTAGAGCGGCGTAGCGTTGAAGATGATCATCTCAAAGTGTTCTGATTTTTCATTTGTATTTTTAAATAATTAAAGGAAACGTAAAACATGTTAATAGCTGTAATAATTAAATATTACCCGGCATGTGGGACTCGTAGACAACGGCCTCGCGGTACAGGGTCATATTGGCAACGGGAAACCAACGATGGACATTATATTTAATACAAAGCCGCTCCTCGCCAACCTAATCATTTTCAAATTATTATTTGTCAATTGATTACGGGGGGAAATTGTATTCATTACCCGGTCGAAAACCCAAATGATTTTACTGCGGCCAATGAACACGTCGCGGATGAACGTGTAATTGTTTTTGATGACTAACTCGTTGGCATCGGACTGGACGAACCCGTAACCCGACGGCGTTTCCACTTCTAATGTGGTTGGACCACTTGTTTTGGCTTCGTCCGTTGCCAACCATCTGCATTTTTATAATTGGTTCAATTATTAATCCATCCACCAGGGCGGGTATCAAACTAGAATCAAATTGGTTCTTCTTATTATTATTATTCTACCTGATGCAGGCTTCAACGGTCACGTGAGACTTGTTGCGGAAATGACTGTACGTTTCGTCGACCGATAAATCGAAATAGCGCCGTTTTGGCACGTCGTTCAACTCCTCCCAGTCGATTCCGTATTGAACTTTGAGCTGCAAAACGGCCTGGCCGGCTCCCCGGCCGATTATGTTGACATGGCCCCAGACATTTGGAATCTACAATAAGTTATTTAAATCAACAATTGTCTCTTAAAAAGATAAAGGAAAACCTTACATTCATCCGGTGAACGTTGGCCAAACTGTTGCTGTTAATGCGCATAGTTTTGCCCATTTTGGAAGCGGACGCTTCCACGACGACACTCATGTCGGTAATATCACGCAATCTGGCTCGGTAAGCGTATTCCGTGAGGGCTTCCATAGCAACAATGCTATCCTGTAGTAGAGAAGAAATTAGAAAAGTCAATCAACTTCTTCTATAAATACATCGGTTGCGGCGAGGAAGGATATATTCGTGAAATAATTACGTAGATGGAAACGAAACCACCGTCGACCATGCGCATCGTGTTGAGCCAAGAGACGACCCTCTCCTGCAGATCGCCGATGCCATCACGAGCCAAATAGACGAGAAGAGCGTAGGACGTCGCTTCAACCGCCGCGGCGTCTTGGTGCATGGGCAAACGCGGCTGGAGGAACGGCCGCTGATTCTCGTAGAGAATTTGATTGGACGGAACCGGTTCCCGTGACCAATAAACCATTCCGTCTGCGAATGAATGTATCATTAAATTCATCAATCAATGTCGTTTGACAAATAAATTCAAAATTCAAATTTACCGCTCTCTCGTTTGATTTTGTGCAACCCGTTGAATGCGGATTCTTTTGCCGGGCTGTTGGCCAACGTCAGCGCGTAGGTGACGATTGCCACTTCGTAAGGGTCCGTCAGACGTGACACAGCCCGTTCTAAATAACTAGATAAATCAATAAAAGAAGTCAGCCTACGTAAAAGTAGAGCATTTTTTAAAACTAGATTAATACTTGACTGAACGAGCTTTGGCCGTCGCCGTGAGCACTTTTAACGGCCCTTCTAAACTTTCGCTGCAATGATGCAAACCAATTAACACGTGAGCTGTCAGTGCAACCTTTCTCGTAGCATTCCGCACCTGCAATCGAACAATCGATGAGAAAAACCGTAAAGAATAAAATGGCAATTTAATCAATTACACTTTGAATTTCCAGAGGAAACGGGTAATCGTCGGGTTCCTCGAAGGTACCGTCCCGGTTTTGATTTTTCAAAATCCATTGAACAGAAGTGCCGAGCAGTCGCCTGTCGACGAAGAAATGATTTTCCCAGTCTTGGAATTGCGACTGGCCCAGAACTCGAATCACCCAAGCCTTATAGAAATAAAATCAATTGAAATCATTTGATTGAACAACTGATTTTTTTGTTTCAAATCTTACAGTCACCCAAACACTGGGGTCGGAGGCTTTTTGAGCGATAAATGATCCGTCGTAATTATAGAGACGCATGAGCTCTGCCATTTGGATGTTCATCGTGTTCAATCCCCTGTACAGCACTCTGGATTTGAGTTGGTTCGTCAGCCGAAGATAGTGGAGACTCCACAAAGTGCTGGCCAGGTTGTACAGATTGGCTTTGGTTCCGTGCAGGGATCTGCTCAGTAGCGAGTCGGTCGAGGTGGGCGTAGACGGGAAAACGGGCCCAAAGACATCGCCTATTTATAAATTTTAAAAATGTAATTACAAACATCTTATCTCATGAAATCCGGGAAAGTTGTTACCGCACAAAGTGACGGAAGCTCGAGGACTGCCGAAAACGTATCGGCGGAATTTGGAGTAAGGAATGATGGGCGACTCTTCAACCGGAATGTCGAGATATCGCAGAACGTGGGCTCGATTTTTCAAATCCAATAAAAGCGAAGTGTATCTGGTAACTGTAGCACCCTCCGGCTATGATGAAAAATACATTTCTTACAGAATTGGCGCCAAAAATTTCAAATATTATCAACTAATATAGTTTACCAAGATATCGAGATCAATTTCGAAAGTCTGCCGTCTAATCTGGCTGATGGTTTGGATTTTAATCGTGATGGTGCCCTGTTCCACCTGTGGAGAAATCGGCAAGTGGACTTCCCTAAAAGATTGGGCCTTGACCTAATTATTACAAATCAATAGATTAGATGATTAGAACTGACGTAACGGTTGGCTTATCAAAATTCAGAGAAATTCATTTTACGTACGGCGACCATGTGCTGACGCTCTCCACCGACTAGTTTCGGTCGGTAATGCTCAACTTCGCCATCGTCTCCCGTTTCGACGAAAAGATAATCGTCCGACGCTTCCAAAACGATCAGCGTCATCACTTCTTCTTTGAGATTGTTGACGGCCATCAACCGGACGCCGAGAGTCTCGCCTCGGCGGATGGCGCTGGGCGTTTCGACTGAAAAGTAAAACGGAGCCGTTCCGTCGTACTGATTGAAAAAAAAAAAAAATGAATGAATGAATGAATGAAAACTCATCTGTGAGAGTTCTTTCCTGTACCTCGACCGCTTGATCCATCATTGAAAAACCGAATTCCGGATGGAAACTGAAGGCGTTAATGTACCAAATTTCATCGGTGGCTGCTATGCCTCGGTCGTGGAACTCTATGCCGTCGTCGGTGGTCGGAATATCGTACCAGGCCCAATCGCCGTCCAGCCAATCGTAGAAATCCTGTAGATATGAACAGCGCAAATCGTTCAATGAAATGACAACCTTTCATAATAGTTTTCGCCAATTACGTGATAACGACTCCTGCGAAATATTCGAAAATTCATCTTGTCATCTACGACAGGAGGACCTGGAAAAAGACAAGATCGCCAAATCAATAAAACAAATGGTCTTTCAAATCCCAAATGTCTAAAAAGACTTGCAGTCATCCTCGTCGGATCCGTCGGTGCAATCGGCTTTCCCGTCACAGCGCTGATCCTTGTGGAAACATCCAGCTGCCAGGCACGGCTCGTATCCATTGCTCTGATCACAGTTGGCTGCAGAAATTAAATTTGCGTTACATAATAAAATCAAATGGTTAACCAATTTTGAAATTAAAAACTCACCAGTGTCAGGGTATTGACTGATTCGAGCGTCGGAGAAAAGCAAAAGTCCGGCAAGATCGAAGGTCCGTTTCGTATCTGCTCCGGGATTGGCTCCTTTGAAATATTCCGTCCGTTCGGCTTTCAATCCCTCGCGGTCCGTCCAAGTCACTCCGTGCACCGACCTGGCCAAATATAATCCAACTTTATAATCATTTCCTATTAGACGAACTTATTAATTTAATGAAACCCGTACTTTGTGAAAGGTTCCAATTTGTAAAGCGCTTTAAGTACTCTGCTGGGATTTAAGTCGTTGTCCGCTTGGAAAATGTAATTGATGGAACGTAATAAGGAAACTCCGACAAACGCGCCCGGTCGAGTCCTTGTCACCAGCTGGACCGTCTCTTTCGAATGATCTCGCACTTGAACTGTAGTCACATTCATCTATCCACAAATTATAGTTGTACTACAATGAAATAACATTTGAAAAAATTTGTTACCTTGTAACGGTTGAAACTTTGGACCGGGATCGTGACGGAATCGGCCACCAGTTCGCCGACTGGACTGACAATCATGGCCACCAGTTTGAAAGTTGGCGCCATTTCGGAGGAAACGGGAACTGAGAAAGTCACCAACTTGGTCGGATGCGGATGCGTTTCAGTGGCGCCGTGGATCACCAAACCTTTCGAGACGACCTGTGGACATCCCCAATTCGTGTCCCATTAAAACAATTCCGAGAAGCCAATAATTATTTCACCGAAGAACTTACAACGTAACTGTAGACCTGGAATCCGAAATTACTCCGCAGGTGAATCACGGCGTTCTCGCCCAGTCGTCCTTGCTCAGTGCTGGTCCCGACATGGACGTACATTTCGTTGGCCGAATAGAAAGCGACGGCCCGCATTTCAGCGGTTGCCTTGTCGCCTTCTCCGTCCTTGTACGTTGCCGTGATTTTGATTGCGCTGGCGTCTTTCGGTACCGAGAACTACCGAGACGGAAAATCAATTAAATAACAATCTAGCCTTATTATGCACCAGAATAATTTATGCATACGCGAAAATGGTAGACGCCGGTGCGTCGAAATTGGCCAAACTCGGCGTCTTCCGCTTGCCGTTCCATCCACTGTTTGAAATCGGCGCCGTATTTTTTCTTGCTTGCGCCTTTAGGATTGCTCAGATATTCGCCCGTGGCCGGAACAATCACTTCCGGCAGCGTCTTCAATTGGCCGTTGGACGTCGTCACCACCGGCCGGATGGTCAGAGTCGCTCCGGCCAGTTTTTCAGGCGAAAGGGCTTGATCGTCGTCGTACATGACGTAAACGTGTCCCTCGAATGGCATCCCCGGTTTGAAAACGGCCGTTTTGGCGCCAGAAAATTTGAATTTGAGTTGAGCGCGGATGACGCGCGTCTCGATGAAACCCCGACGCGTTTCACCCATGAAATAATTGTGCACCGACGTCGTGACTCGGATGACCCAGCCGGCCAAGCTTCTCGTCCCCATAGCGCTCCTCACGTCATTCAAGTCGACCGCGTAGGAAAATTCGTGAGTCTGTACAACCAGAGACGGGCCGAATGAATGAAATTCCATGGCGCTAATTAACTGTAGGTCATTCAGCAATTGATTTATACCCACGGAGGATGTTCTTCGCTGACTAGCCGGTAGGCCCGGATAGAGGTGTTGACCGGTCTGGCGTGGACCTGGACGGTTGTGTTGCCGTTGGCGACGCGGGCCCTGTGGAACGGAGTCGTCACGCCGGCCGTGTATTTCTCGTCCGAGTCGAGGACGTAGGCCGGCGCCGACGGAATGACTTCGAAGAACGGAATGTAGTAGCGCTCCACCACGAACTGGTGCTCGTGTACCTGTTGCATGGCCTCGACGCGGATCGTCCAGTTGCCCATCGTCGGATAGGACGGCACGTCGTACGACAGTGTTGCCACTCCTGATAATTTATATTCGTTGTTAATTATTTAATTGACGTTAAAATTAGTTTTTAAGAAGAATTTGACGAACCGTTTCTTGGGTTACGCGACGGCCAGCGACGCATAATGAATCCCTGCGGATTCTAATTTGACAAATGGATCAAAATGATTAAATAGTTCAATTGTAAGAGCGTCTAATCATTAATTTTGTATACCACAATGAAGACGGTGATTGGATCCGTGTAAGGTTTCAGATTTAATTGCGTTAAAATCACCCGGAATCGAACTGAAAAAAAAAAAATAATAATTCATTCTTATTAATTTTTGGTTCTAAATTTTTAAGGCTTCTCGGGTAATAGCTGTACACCTTTCATTCCGTTGCGGAAGACTTTGCGGTTGGTCTGGACGACGATGGAGAGAAAGTCGGAATGAAAGTCGAGTTGACTTTCCTTGACGAAAACGGCCTTTTGCGGATGCAGCGTGTCGTAGCCTTCCAGTTTGAGGCGGTACCTGCCGTTGGTGACGGATGCCGGAATCTGCATCAATTAAAATAATGAATCACGCGCGGAGGAGACGAACTATCAAGGATATCATGGGGGTCGTCGTCTCACTTTCAAGAAGAGATCGTGACTGGATCCGGCGTCGACGACTTGGGCGGCCGAGGCGATCTGGTGGCCGCCGCCTTTGGTGATGACGGCCTTAACGATGAGATCGGGTGATGCGGGCAGAACGACCACGTTCACCCGATACACCGTGTTGGGGCGGACGATCTTCGAGGCCGTCGCCACAAAAGTCCTTGAAAGGAATAAAATTCAATCATCAAAATTTTTAAAATTTGATTGGGCAGTCAACAGTCAATAGAGAGATCATTTCTATCTCTGAGCTGCCGCGTTGTTAAAACGTAATTCCACTATAGATTGATTAAATAAGAGAATAATAAATAAATTAAGTCTTAGGAAAGTTATGGGAAGACAACGCCCCCTCATAGAGTCAAAGGATTATGTTTTGTTTTGTCGGTGTCAATGGCCGACCCAAGGTAAGACGTGTAATCCGCCCGTCTTCTCAATATTCAAATATTCATTTTAATACCTACGTCAAGCGATGGAAGATGGAGTTGTATGCAGATATCCGAGCTGTACAGAAAATAACAACAAAACGGCGGGATCGTATATGCAAATTATTGCTAACTAATAACGCCGCAAGTCTTATCCATCGTCGTCGAAATATAATAATAATAACGGTGAAAAAAAGAATTGTCAGAAAAGTTGACTGGTTATGATTTCACAAAGACGCGATATCCATTCACCGCAGAAGAAAAGCAGAAGAAAAGACTCGAAAAGAAGCTGAGTGACGGACAGATGAAAATGGGTAGAATAGAGGAGCTAATAAAAATGTAGACTGTTCACGGCCACACTCTGTAACCCATCGTGCAAGGTACGCGAGGTACGAAGGAAAAGTAGGAAAAAAGGGGGGGACAGCTGGGTTTTTCCCAGCAGCTCCCATTTTTGGCTGCATTCCATTTTCCTTGAAAAATATTTTCAGCAACTTTTTGTTTTTGTTCCTGTAGATTTGGAATTGTTTCGTAATATCCCATCGAACGCGGAATAACGTGAGACTCTTATTATTCCGTGTTTCAACTGACAGTAGCTCAAGTACGGATAATTCAGCCGATCAATCTTTTTGTTTTTCAGATATTGCTGTCGGTTTGGGGGAAACGGGAATGAGAGTTACGTCATTAAACCGAATTTAATTTGGCGGGATTTTCAAAAATTAAGTTTAAACCATTTGTATCTAATTCCACAGCATTATCTTTTTGAATGCGTTAATTTCAACTTTGATAAATGCTATTCCTTAATATAATTATTTTTCCATTCAAATTCTGTTTTGTTTCGGTTGGCCTGCCAACATCATCGAAAATAGCGACGGCGGAAGTGACACGGGAACAACATACCACACGGACCGGACCTTATATGCGTCACGTACACATACGGGAGCCCCTCCCTCGTGTGTGTAATCGTATCGAGCGTGTGACGATGATGGACGGCCACAAAAATGCAATGCTATCTCTGATAGAGAGCCTCCTAAAAATTTCTTTTATTCAAAATACAAAATACAAAATAAAAATAGGACGGCCAATCCGGATGTGCGCTATTGTCTGTTATTGCTCGGGTTGTTCCCCTTATTGTTGTATCTACATATGCACCAGACGGAAAGAAAAAATGAAATTCTGATAATTATGCGCGGCTGAATGCGGACAATTGATGGAGGGGGGAAATACTTTTGATACTATTTTCTGGGAGTTAAGTGCTGGGGGGGAGATGAAGAATAATATGCGGAATATATTCATCTATCATCATCTGTTGATGATAGCGTCGGTTTGGGGGGGGGGGAAGGGCTTGGACAATTTTGTCTGACGTAATCTGTCGATGGCGTGACATCTAAATCATTTAGAACTTATAAGCATATTCAACAATACATCGCAGGGGGGTTGCCACACACCAATCGAAATTTCAGCCAAAGATTCTCACGTTTCCTATTTGACAGTCGCAAAAGAACCTGTACGCCGAGTGGCTTATTCACCACTTTCTCCTTTCATCGATAAAGCCAATTATTTGATAAGGTCGCCATGGCAACGCGTGAAATCAATCGAAACGTGGTGTCAAGACGACGTTGGCGTGTGTATACAGTTGTGTCAATATATGAGTGCCACTTGCACAATGTGGTTCAGTTCCAATAGTATTACAGCACATTGGGTACGCGTTAGATATATACCCCACATATACCGCATATACCGGTACTTTTAGTACCGGTTACATAATACAGGAATATACAGCCGAATTGAATTTCGCCATTTTGGACGAGCCAATAAAATCAATTGGTCGAATTATAGCGCGGGTGTTTGGTTACATTATTGAAAGGGAAACGACAAATTGTTATAGGTTTAATTAGATTATAGTATATGAATTGTAAATAAATACTCACGGGTGAACGAGTCGACTCTGCTGGAGGACGTGATTTTTATTATTGGGGTCGTCCGGAGGTTCTTTGACGGCCAATAAAGAGCGACCGGAAGAGGAGAGCAGCGGCAGGCCGGCAACATCGTTGCTGATGTTTTGCTTGTTCAGAGTCGACGCCGTCACCGCCAACAACCAAAACAACAACAGCAGCACGGCCTTATTGATGGAGTGGAGAAACAACAGCACGACAGAGACGGAACTGGACAGTTTCATGACTGGAGTGCTGCAGCTGGACTGTTTTGATACAATGTTTCCAGTTTATAATAATTTTCTCGGTCAATCAACTGGTGACAATTCGCCGAATGTCGACTGGTTTTCTTTTGTCTGAAAATTCTTTTGACTCACGCCGGTGATTGGTTCAGTTCATGTCGTCTGCTTTTTTTTCGTTTTCTCCCTGTTGCTATACTGCACACAATGTCACGATCGAATTATATGTGGCCCAATTTCTTTTCCAACTCGACAACCAGTGCGGGTAAAACACTCAAACAAGAAACTGCAATCAATAAAAATGTTCAACACACTAAAAAATCAAATACAAGACACGCACACACTTTACACAAGGTACTAATAAACACTCGACAGTCTCTAATATTGTGCTGGAAGAGCGTGAGTGCTGGCCGACTGTTCTGGCCGACTGTTAACTCGATGAGCCACGGTTGCAAGTTATTCTCTCTCTCTTTCTATTCTCTTTTATTTTGTTTTTCTTTTCTCTTTTGATATTTTTGGTTACCTGCTGCCGCACATGCGCGCTCGGCAGGATGGTGCTGCGCCCGCGGCCATGAACGCCACCACTGCCCCAGACCAGGAGACCTCCCTCCTCCTCCTCTGTTGTTCTATGCGCCATTCCCTTTCGAAAAAGAAATATCTCCGCACCAACAACTATGTGGGAGGAGCCTTCTATTCCTTTCTCTCTCTCTTATTTTGTTGTTGTTGTTGTTGTTGTTCACGGATGGCAAAATATTCCCCCGTAGTATACGAATTTAAATTGCCAATATCCGCTGCTTTTGATCGAATTTTTATTTAGTCTGATGCACAACCGGACGATATTTTATTATTTTCAAAAAATTGCGCGCTTATTCTTTGAGGGAAGAAAAATAATCAGAAAATGGCGGAGAGAGGCGAACAATGCGAATTCGAAGAAATGCCGAGAGTTTCTTGGGTTTCTTGACCTCGTCAGTCTTCTTTTTTTCCCTGAATAAATGATTATCGTTTTTGTCGTTCGTTCGTCCAAAAAGAAAAAAAAACTGGTAGTCCCAGTGGGTAGCTCATAGTCGTCCGTTCCTGGAGGCGATGCAATGTTATTCAAGAACCAAAGGGTTTTTTAAACAAGCAGACAACAATGCATCAACAATCCAACAAGGCTGACAGTATGGACGAGTATATGTAACAGTCAATGGAATAGACTAACACAGCATACCCAAAAGAAGATTTTAATCGATATATTTCAATCACTTTGGCGATGCATAAAATTCTCACGGTCCCTTTAAGTCTTTAACATAACTCGTTTTTTTTTTGCGACAATTTATAATGACGATTGCCAACCGGTTTGATTTATCCCGTGAAAATTTCCCCAATTGAAAAAAGCAATTTAACTGCTCGGAGGGGTGTGTATCATACCAGCAACCGGATTGCTGTGTAATGACCATCAGCCGCCAGCAGCCGAGGTCGCCCGAATATCGACTGGCAACAGCGGCTGTCAGTTATGTAGCTAGTCGAGACCTTGCTGACAGCGCATTCGGTAGAAATCCAGACGTAATGCAACCTAAATAGAGGAAAAAATGGGATTTCCCGATATTATATTAAACTCCCTGCTGTATACGCAATCACCCACACAGTCTGAATAACTGGGAAAAAATGACAAGTTTGATCGAACGGCATCTAATCACCGGCGTTTTCTACACGAGCTCTATGATTACAAATCTACCGACAATTGACTAGATAGTCTAGCTAGGTGACATCACTTTGGCAATCATTTTCACGGGTCGTTAACCGCACCCGCGGCTCATGACGCATCCAAATCAAAGAACTACTCTGCAAATGATATTACTATTCGATTGTATATCTATACAGCCAAATAACAACTCGTTTTTTTTTAGGGTCCCATTTGTCTTTTTAGGGTCTTCCCCTCTTATATAGAATGTCTTTTCTCTCTCGTCGGCTATTGCTGCTGGTCAACTGATAACATCGCTAGAAGTCTATATCGCCGTTTTACAGCATGCACGACGATTTTTTGATTTG
Organism: Daphnia pulex; assembly: GCF_021134715.1. Taxonomy (NCBI): domain Eukaryota; kingdom Metazoa; phylum Arthropoda; class Branchiopoda; order Diplostraca; family Daphniidae; genus Daphnia; species Daphnia pulex. The sequence continues at coordinate 6,364,735 of NC_060024.1, read as the reverse complement.
CTATTCCGTGAAAAATGGTGCCTGGCACAGTATAGTTGTAAAACAAGCGACATCGCCTTTTATGTTTTGTTTATCACGGCACAGAAAAGTGCGAATGGATCATCGTCACGCTATATAGGAAGTTGAAAGAGCGCCGCCCGCAGCAGCGCCAGTCACGTCCGTTCAAGGCGTGTACATTAACCGTGAATAATACACACACAGCACAGGTTGTTGAGTGCTATCTAATAATGGCATAGTCTGCGGGAAAACTTGGCAAAAGACGCTGAGTAACGTCCAATTGTGTATAGATTTTATCAAAAAAAGAATTGGCGAAAACATTGTTTCTTGATGTATAATTTATATTTTTGGAAATGACTTTTAAAGTGGACTGGGGACGGACGGTCAGTGATCTTTGGCGTCCATTAGCGCTTCTTCTTCGTCGTCTTCGGTCATTGTGACGTCGATGGATTCCATGGGCAACGATTGACCGCCAAATCCACGGACCAATTGGCTCCAGAGACGCTGCGACAGGAGCGTCTGCCGTCGAGTCTCGTTGACTGGATCACCCAGACAGTCGTAAATGAACTGGAAATCGGCCGACGGCAGGGTCAGATTGGAGGACCAGGTGTCCATCAACTGGTCGAACGCCTTTTTGTAGCCGGTCCGGGAGCCGCTCACCAAGTCCGGCAGGAAGCGGCAGACAAATTCTTGACGGCATGCGGAAGGGACGTATTCCTCCAGGTTGCCGATGGTCACGCGGTGGAAAGTGGCGGCCCAGTCGTGATTCTTGACGGATGTCAGAGTGGCGATCTGTTTGGCCGTCTGCCACAGTTCAACCAGCGGTATCAGACAGCCCCAACGATCCCAGACGATCAAGCGCAGGATCAGTAAGAGAGCGGCAGTTTTCACTTTCAACGGGTAGCTGGCACACGCTCTCAGCGGATCATTCATCAGCCGGTCGAATTCCGCCGATCGGATGAATTCCTGTCATGTGGGGAAGAAATTCATGAAATTTAAGACCATAAAACAATTCATTGAAATTTCATGTCGCATAATAATTAAGCGATTTAAGTGCATTGAAAAGAGCAAGAATATGAATTAAAATGTGTTTTTTTGTAGAATCGAAAAGATAAATTAAATGACACTAACAGTTTAGCGTTAGAATATTTTAGGGAAATTTTACCACAAAAAATTTTGGTAAAAAAAGAAAAAGTTTAATGCCAACAGCATCCCGTATTCCCAAGCGGTCACCCATCCAAGTACTAACGGGACCCGACGTAGCTTAACTTCCGGGAGCTGACGAGACCGGGTGAATTCTACGTGGTATGGCCGTTGACAAAGACATAGCAAATAAAATTGATGTCTATTGACTTCGAATACTTTACCAATTTCATATTTATCATTATACTTTATACTTTCTCTTATATCATAATTTAATTAACTATTGCGTCGGGAATTGTACGAACACAATCCCCTGTTTTCAAAAATTAATCTTGAATATGACTAGAACTCCATAATTGCAACTGGCTGATTCTATGACTTGAATACTTGAACTTCATAATCCACAGTATGAAGATGATTCAACCAAACACATTTAAGCCTACATCTATAGAGATTTAGCCATCATTAAGATTTACCTTAAATATAATCGTGATTCCACAGCTATTTTAATATTTGTTAAGCTGAAAGTACGGTGGCGAAATGTAACAAATTATCTGAAATATTTTGTTGGAATCTGCAATAATTTTCTTTCGAGAATCCGTTTCAAAATCGGACATGATAATAATCAAATACAGTTCTCCTATCAAAGATTAAGTAACACATCTACTCAATACAAGAAAACATCTTCTTCGACTCCATTTCAGTTTTATCGTTCGATTTTCAGACACCCAATTGCCCGAACGAAAAATAAAGTTAATCACATCGGGACCGAGCTCCAGCGTGATAACATTTAGATAAATGGCGCTAAAAACTCATCCACTCATTGTAGCAAATCTGTAAGAATGCATATTGAAATACCCATTAAGGGTGTAATAACTAATAACATAATTTGCTATATCCTATGAAAAGAAAAAAAATTAGAATTGCGTTGACAAGAAAATTTAAAGATGAAAAATCATTGAAGTGAAATGGAATTTGGCGTGAAATTTTCAAAGGGCATTTACTGAATTCAACAATTCGTCCAGCTCACAAATAACCCGAGGCGGAATGCGGATGAAAATGGCTATAAATTTGTTTTAATGTTTTTTTCTATTTCGGGCTTTATATGGGGGAACGGGGAATGTATTACCGCGTAGTAAGTCAGAAGAACCACATAGTTGGAAAAAAGGCCATTTAATAGCCCACGTGGATGCAATCGGGTAGCACAGGGTAGCACGCAATCACCGTTGTTGAAATGAACACAGCCCGGGTTTTCCCGTGTATAGTGTATTGCTCCGTTACTGGCACCACCAGCTTTCCCAAAGACATGTAACGTATCAAACCTTCATGAATATTCAAATTGATGGGGGGGGAATTCATTGCCCGCAACAAAACGGCGCTTGCAACAAACTTGGCCAAACCCAGGCCAACCCCCAATTTTTTATTGCTATATAGTCATCAGTTAACTGAAAAGATAGCAATCTCATAAAACAGCCACCGGCGGTACATACTACTATTTTTCATAAATCTATTTTTATCAACGCAAATTAATTGGCAAATGGAAATAGCCCCCCAGAAAATGGCAATATTTTTAAGGGTCATTCAAGTACGTGAGGTTTCTTGTATACGCGCATCAATGCTTGGGTCAAGCCCAGCTTTTAACGGTCTTTAATTGTCCAGCCTCGAGTGGTGGCAATTTGCATGTCAAAACGGCAATCTTTCGATGAAATCTGATGTAAAAAAATCCAACGCTTTTCAAGGTGTCATTTACCTCCGCTTGGGTTGTATTCGGAGCGCTTTAAAATTCTATATTTCTATTTAGTGTTTCAATGTTGAATTGAGTTTGAACCAAGCATATTTAACTTAGTGTTACAGCAGCGAAGGAGGATCAGCAATCATTATTCCCTGTTTCAATTAGTATTTTTCTTTGGAATTGTTATAGGAGTTAATTGTTTTTTGTTTCGTTACTCGTCAGATGGCGAAAGCGAACAGCTACAAACACAAGAAATATTTACCAGTGTACACTTGTACTCTCTCAACTTTGTTTAACGGCGACAGTCGTTAAGTTTGCTATCTCTTTAATTTAAATACATCAAGATGAGAGTCTCACGGTACGATTCCTGATATCCCTTTAGCCGATCACGTCATCCATGAAACTCTGTGTGCCGTTCAGGGTCTTGGCAAACACAAAGAGGCAGCCGCAGCCCGTGTAGATGACGATGAGTATTAATCAATATTGACACACACAGTCCTTCCGCAAATGGATGTTCCTCAGCGGGGAGAGCTGGTAAACAAGGAGCTCGAAGTTTGCGAAAGACAAAAGGTTTTTTTAAAAAGGCACATTTCCCAGCGTGAGTCACGATCCTAGCGCTCCATTAAAGGATTTCAAATAAAGAAAACGTGATGGGTTTATTGAAACTTTCATCCTGTTGAGTTTTCGGCGTTCGCAAATAAGGTCTCGCACAACTGAATATGTATAGTGGGAATGGCGAAATACGTACATAATAATATTAAATTCATAATTTAGTTGAATTACACGAAATATAGTTTTTAAAGAAAACTAGCAAATTTAAAAGATAACTTTTTTCTTCATTTCCACCCATGATCATTTTAATATTATTTTAATTAATCAGGGAACGGCGCGAACGCAGTCCCCCACTACCAAAAATTGTACTCCCGAGTTAACCGCATTTGGGTTAATCGCAAGGGTCAGCCCGACCGTAGTGCAATGGAAGGGCCTCACCCTGGAGGAACCACCTTAGTGATCATGGTTGCCTCTGAGCCAGGTAAGTATGCTTATTGCTGGTTTTCGTCTCCTTCTTAAATCTTCCCAAAACAAGAAGCTCGATGGCTAAACCCACCGCATTCGAATCGCTGTATCTTAGCGGATTGTAAATTTATGCGAACGGAAATCAATTCAAATGCAAGCAGCAATCAAAGAAATTAAAGTTCATATAATGAAAATTGATTTCATTATTTAATTAGTCTGCAATTCGCATCGATGTATAAAAAAAGTGGCGTTGCATTGAATGCCGTTATTTGGAAAGCGAGGGACTGATAGGAGTAGGGGTGGAGGGGGGAGCTCATAGGGGATGGAACAGGATGGGAGAAAGCATGTGGGGTGTGGCCTGTTCTGGAAAAGAATGAGACCTTTTGCCGAAACCTTTTTTGATAGGCTAATTCTACGATGATGGGGTTCGGCAACATATAATGCCAATTCTTTCTAATGGCTTTCTAAAATACTCTACTTCTAGATTGGATTATATAATTATATGTAAGATTGTACGGGCTCCTTGGCATAAAATAATTGAATGTTGTATAAAAACAGTAAAACTGTCTCTCTTTTAAAATTTCAAATGAAAACAATAATCTATGCGAACCTTTAAAAGTTTAATTACAACAGCTCAAAACGAATAATTCCGCTAACAAAATTTACATGAGATTGTTAACCAAAACCGTTGTTAAGTATAAAGTCGCATATAATTGAAAAAAGTTTGGCTCGTAAGAGGATCGAACTCATGACCTCCGCGTTATTAGCACGGCGCTCTAACCAACTGAGCTAACAAGCCGTACTTTGTTATGTAAAACTAACCGATATATACACTACAGTAACAAACTTCTTTTATAAATTGTTTCTCTAATTATTATCGTAAGAGAAAAATCCGACCAACCTGAAAGCAGTCCTCGAAGGTGTGGACGTGCTCGATGTAAACTGTCCGGCAATTTTCCATGAGAAGTCGCGGTAGCCGAGCCCGTCGTCGACTTGCCACCGATCCGACTCCATCGCTTTCGTCTTCCTCATCGAAAGCCTCCCACAAAATGAACAGTTTGAATTCCGCCGAAATATTATCGGCGGCCAGGTGTTCCAGGAGCACCCGGACGTTGTTAATCATGGATCGAAGATGAGCGAATCCCTGAAGCACCAGCCAGTTGCCTCGACGGACGCAATCCTCCACTTCGACCCAGTTCAAACTGTCCAGTCCGGCCACGGCGGCGAAACGGACCCGGTCTTCGGGGAAATCGAATTCCCGGCAGAGTCTGGAGATGATGGCCAGGAGATCGACACCCGGCTCGACAAACATCAACAAGGGCGTGACACTGCTAACGTCGGCGATCGACGTGACGTAATCGTTGAATTCGACTTTCTGGCCGATTTTCAAGAATTTCTGGGCCATCGTCTCCACTCCGGCAGCAAAGCGCCAACGGTTCTCCTCCAGCAGGACCTCAGCCACCCATTCGTCCCATTCCGGATCGGGAGTGACGAGCGAATCGTCCATGGCGTCATCCCTGTGATGCGCCGTATTGGTCTGATCCAGCCGCCCAGTCGCCAGATGGTTGACGAACGTCGACCGGCAGAGTTTCTCGCTCCTGGCCACGCAAAAGGCCAGAAGCAGCGAAGCCAAAAGCCGCTGGACTCGATCCAGCCCGGATTTCAATTTGCGGGTGAAGAGACGAGCGGCCAATTTGCGTCCGGTGCTGGTGTTGGAATCGAAATCATCGGCCTGGTCGCCTTCGCCGTCCTCCAGGCAGGCGACGACAGCGTCGGAGAAGCAGGCCAGGGGGAAGCGGAGTCGCCGGAAGAGATCCTCCATCCGCCAGAGGGCCGACAAAATCTGGACGGCCAGGACGGCGGTGGGTGCGAAGCTCTGTCGCTGGGTTTCCATCCGCTCGCGGGTCTGCAGGACGACGTCCAGCTTCTCCTTGAGCAATTTCGACTGGGTGATGGCCGGCAGGAGTGAGGTGATGACGGCGTCGTTCTCGATCCAGTCGTGCTCACTCTGCGACAAAATGTTGAGCAGACTCTGCTCCGTCTCGTCCAGCTGGCAGCGGATCTCCGACATTTGCTTGCACAGCTGGATCTTCTCCTCCGTGTCGGGCCGCTCGCTGTTGACCAGGGCCGACACCAGCGTGTCGTTGATGCCCGGCTGCTCCAGCGTCAAGTCGACCACCGTCACGCACAGTCGCAGCTGCAGGTCGACGTCTTCCAGCGACGTCTGCGTCCGCAGGTACAGCTGGAACTCGGCCGCGTACTCGACAACGTCCGAGCCCAGTTTGATGTAATTAGTCGATCCTTGACTGAAGGTCTGCTTCAAAATGAGCGGGATGATGGCCGGATCGAGTTCCGTCTGGGTGATGTCGATCACCACCACCGTGCCCAGCTGAAGGGCGCCGGATAGCGGTTCCAGGTAATCCGGCGCCGACATGTGCAGGTAAGTGGGCCGGTTCTCTTTAGTAGCGTTGAGGGCGTCGATCCAGCGCTCGGCAATGTTGTGAGGATCGATCAGGAGCGGCACCCGCTGGATGTGACGCATGGCAACTCCGCTGCGGATGCAGTGGTCGTCTCGCGACAGGTTGGCCATGATCCAGGCCGCTTCCACTTCCCGGACTTCCGATTCCAGCAGCGTCAAGTAATCGTCAGGATCGGCCGGAATGGTGATGATGCTGCCGGCCTGATCCGACGGACTCAGGGCCCGGCATTGCTCGATCCAGCTGCGGAACATGTCGATCCGTTGGGATTCTTTCAGTTCAGCCCCGTAGACCAAAGCGGCGGCCGTCAAACTGCAATCGGCCTGGCAACAGCGGATGCGATCCTCCAGACTGACCACCTGCTTCTGCCACACTCGCTGGTAAACGTCCAAACTGGCCAGCAAATCTCTGGCCCGGTCGATTTGACACGAAATCTGCTCGACGTCCCGTTCCGTCCGCACTACTTTCTCTCCATTTCCATCCGACGGCGAGGATTCATCCGTGGAGGATTTGAGGCCGGCCAGGGCGTCTTTCCACTGCTGGGCGACGGCCTCCATATCGGCGACCCGCCGGGCGGCCAGTTCCAGTTTCTCGACGGCCTGGCAGCACAGCTCCTGTCGGCATTTGAATTCCTGTTTGAAATTCCTGGTCAAGCGGACGGCCACGTGGAGAAAATCCATCAGGAGCCCGTAGCGCTGGCATTGCGGATCGCTGGGACACGGCCGGTGGTGTCCGCCTTCCGTCGACTCGTGGATCAATTTGATGACGACCATCAGCCAGGATTTCTGCTCGGCGTCCAGCTCGATATCTTTGAAGCATCCGGACGCCACATCGGCAACAGCATCCGACGGCCATGGCTAATATCAATTTCCAATTTAATAATTTATAATCAATTCCGGCGGATTAAAAAATAAAACTTACGTAGATCCAAACGGTTTGACAGGCGGAAGCCACTTGCGGACATTCATCCATGACCATTTCCGTGTACTGCTCGCACGACAAAATAATCACGATCCTGATCTGCTCCCACATCCGCGTTTCAAACATGGATTTCAGCGCTGCTGGACTCCCGTCCGTCTATATATTGAAAAATTATTATTTCAATTTATTTTAATTAATTTAATTAGTTTTAATTAATTTCTTCAATTAATTAATTTCATCAATTATAAATTCATGTATGCAAATGAGGTGCAGAACAATTTACCTGAAGAGTTTTCTCCTTCTGGAGGTCGATGGCCCTCATTTGTTCCACCAGTTCGTTGCGCTCCTTGGCGTCGAACAGGTACATGAGGTCGCCGTGGGAGACGATGTGGTTGACCAAGGAGCGACATTCCGGCCGCTGGAACTCGACGTCCGAGCAGATGAAAACGCATTTCTTGTCGTCGTCGGCCGAGTCGATGAGGGCCGCTTTCAGGGCGTCCGTCCAGTCGCCAAGGTTCCAGGCACCTCCTTTGGTCGGCCCGTTCTCACCACTGGCGCAGCTGGACTCGTACTGGTGGACGGTCGAGTCGGAAGCGTGGCCGGCCAGTCTGGCCAGGGTGTGCCGACCGACGCCCTTGGCTCCGACCAGGATCAAATGGCCACTGGGCTGTTTGAGGACCCTGGACGCTTTGGCCATGGTGCGCATCAGGTGGCGGAAGACGTTGACGTAGTGCATGGGCCGCTTGTTCATGTTGTTGTACTCGGTGACGTAACCGTTGACGACCCTGGTCAAGTGCTCCATGTCCATGACTTCGACGTAGCTCCTGGACTCGGATTTGGGATCGGAGAAGTCGCAGAAGAAAATCGTGTAGATGTTCATGTCGGCCAGGTCGGCCAGTTCCACCATGTCCATCTGGGCGAACAGGTCGGACACGGTGGCCTGGAAATACGTTTCGCACGATTGCTCCACGTAGCGGGTGACCAGGGCCACGGGTTCCAGGAGCGTCAGCCGGTCCGAGTAGACCCGACAGGCCTCGTGCAGCCAGAGGCGCTTCATGGCACCGACGTCTTCGATCGATTCCGGAACGGAGAGCAGCAGACCGTGGGTGAAGCGCATCAGGTCGCGCAGGTTCCAGCGGCAGCCGGAACGGGCCGGATAGGCGGCCATGACCGGGCAGCCCGTCAGGTGCCGATAAATGCCCATAGAGGCGCTGATCATCTGGTCGATGACGGCGTCGAATTCTTTGGCGAACCCGCGGGCGTCCAGGTGCCACATGAGCATCCGGTAGAGGATGGTCGAGGCTGTGTCCAGGGTGGGCGGCTCGGACACGATGGCAGCGAATGTTTGCAGCACCTCATCCGGTAGCCGTTGGTGTACGTCACTTCCGTCTTCCGGTTCTTCTTCCGCTACGGAAGCGTCGGATAGTTGGTCGGCCCAGACGCGAGATGTCGCCACAAAGTTGATGTCAATCAGATTCGACGGACCGCCTTCCAGGCCGTCAAATACCTTAAATTTTGAAATGAATTTGAATAATACGAATTAATGTCAATTGTAATTTAATTTAATTCAAAGTCCTATCAAGTTTCATTCGTGTAAAATTTTGATGAAACGAATACGAAACAAAAAATGATAACTGGAAATTCAAATTCAAAACAAAATATGTTCAGATAAGGTTCCAGACGGACTAAAACTTATCGACGTTACATAAACAATCACAACTTGAATTGCTCTAGGCTAAAACATTATTCAGCATTTTAAAATTCATCCATGCAGAGAGATTACAGCCGCGTCCAACCAAGGGGTCCGCAACTCAAATTTACTTTTTATTTTTTTTACTTTTTCCTTGCTTTATTTTTCCTTTTTTACTTTTGAGATAGGCTTTCCTTCAAGCGAAAATAAAAGGGTAGGGAGGGGATGGGGAGGAGGGGGGGTTCGTTCGCGCGCGCCCTTCTTTTAGCACGTAAAGTAAATTTCCTTTTTTTTTCCTTTTTTCACTTTTTTTTGCTTTTTTACCTTTTTTATTGTAGTAAATTTGAGTTGCGGACCCCTTGCGTCCAACCGTTTATCGCTCGAGGCATTTGGCTGGTATTCAATTAAGTTGCAACGCTTTTTTTTTAAGATGCCCGCGTCTATCAGCTGGACATTGACGTGATGTCTAGTCCTTGATAACTGACAAGAATCTCTTCTTTTTTTATCGTTTTTCTAATATCGGAATTGGCTCATGGCTATACTTTCAACTGGCTTAAACTGGCTATACTTTAAACTTGATTGCACGTGCGGAAGGGCTAATGACTATTTTATAGATTTAAATAAATATGACTTAATAAACCTTGATTTTAACTTAATTGAGTGACACTCGAGCGCACTCAAGGAAATAATGGAAAACACCATTCAAAACTGCGATAACTATTTGTAAAACGATTACACTTTTTTGGATAGCGATACGATTGAAATTTTTAAGATTTTAATGTAATTGTGATTAGAAGAAATTGAAAAAAAGGAATTGGAGATGCAGGGTATCGATCCCCGTACTTCTCGCATGCTAAGCGAGCGCTCTACCATCTGAGCTACATCCCCTGATAATATGAACAAGTCTCTTTCACTATTTTTAACCCGATGGCTAAAAATTCTTAAAACGGGATTTCTAAAATGACCCAGAAAAATCAGTTGACCAAATAAATCCGGTTCTTGCCGCTTCAGCCACACGAACTCAATTAGGCGAAGGCGCGAAGCACCGTAGACAAGGGAATCAGAATAACTACATAAAAATTCCGTAAAAATTTACAACAAACATTAAAATTGCGGCCATGACAATATTGAGTTTTTGAAAAATGACTAAAATTCAATGAACTTAATTAGGAAAAAATCAATATGGAGATGCAGGGTATCGATCCCCGTACTTCTCGCATGCTAAGCGAGCGCTCTACCATCTGAGCTACATCCCCTGTAACTCTATCAGTTATTTAAAGAATTATTCAAAATGCTGAGAGTGCAAAAATAATCATAAAATCTATAAAAAGTCAAAAATTGTCCCTATAAAATGTAGTTCAAATTACGTGAATATACGATCTATCAATAATCTTAAATTGTCAAAACGTCCAAATAGAAATTTGATTTAAAGTTTAAGTTTTATGACACCTTCCAAAAGGTAATCTAAATGCTCTGGATATCCCAAAAAGGCAATAATTTTGGAGATGCAGGGTATCGATCCCCGTACTTCTCGCATGCTAAGCGAGCGCTCTACCATCTGAGCTACATCCCCGACACAAAATCAATAAAACCTTACAAATAAATCCAATTAAATAAAATTCAATCTCACCTGCCCGTGTTGAATGCACTGCTTGAGAAGCATATCGACCCGGTTAGCCACCCTGGAATTCAAAGTTTCCGTCTGCACATCATCGAAGAAAATGACGGCCTTCTTGCCCATCTATATTCACCCAAACCAAATGAATTCATTCACATTTTAAATGAATTAAAAAAGACAAAATGAATAAAATAAAGTTACCGTTGGACCGTAAACGGACTTGCGGCGGCGCTCCATTTGGCCCATCAGAATTTTCTGAGCCGTTTTGGCGTCCATCGATTTCGAAGTGTTGACGATAATCACTTGATGCGTCGCCCGGTTGAGCCTAGTGCGCAGGTAGTGACGGGCGGTGGCCGTCTTGCCGGAGGAGCGTGGGCCGACGATGACGCAAGGAATTCCGCACTGGATGAAGAGCGACATCAGGTGATGGGAGCGGAGTGAATCGGCCGTGGCGATGAACAGTTCGTTGACGGGAATTTCCCTGGACAGCGACGGCAAGGAGCGCAACTCTTCGCCCCACGGCTGCCACAACGGCCCGTTGTATTTGCCCATCTCGTGGCCCCACTGGACCATCAATTTAAAATCAAAGACGGACCCTTCGGCCGGCGGCTTGGCCGACGGGAAGAGATGGCCGTTCTGGACGGCCAAATCCATTTGCTGGACGAAAAACTCGTGGAAGGCCGACTTGCTGTCCATGTAGGCCGGAACGGCCAGCGTCCACAACATGGAAAAGAGGACGGTCCCCTGGAGCTGGGCCCTCATTTCCGGGTCCAAAACGGCCTGTTTCTTGGCCAGGGCCTCGGTGCTGGGGTCCGTCAAGCAGCGGATGAGCGACAGGAGATGCTTGACGGCCTTGATGGGGTGGAAGCCGCTGGCCGTCCGGACCCGATGATCGACCGACGAGTCGACGTATTCCAGGACGGACGGCAAAATCAAATTCAAAAGTGGGTCCAGGAAGAGGAGGACGGGCGGCAGAGTGGCCATCCAGGACTGGACGACACATTTCCAAGTCAAATGGTTCTGCCCGTCCAGCGGAATCAATCGACACTGGGCCACATGGCCGGGCGAAACGTGCTCGATGCTGTTCATCTCAAAGACCCAATGGACGTGGTCCGGCAGGGTCATCTGCTCCGTGCTGGGCAGAATGAGAATGCCTCGTCCCTCGGTCGACAAAGCTTCCAGGAGGACGTCCTGGACGGCCGTGATCCAGGGCCCGTTAAGGACAATCATCAGTTCGCCTTTGTCCGGCCCACCGCTGCGCTGGACCAGCTGGGGGATGATGGAAGTGGACATGTTGCTCATGAGATCTTCCTCGGCGTAGGCTCCGATGCAGATCCTCTCCTGGACAATGGGCCTTTGAGGCTTGGCCAGCCGCTGGCACTCGACCAGGATCTGCAGCAAAGAACTTTTGCCACTCAGCCGGAGGCCGTAGAGCAAGATGGGCAGACGGGCGTGCTGGAACGCTTGCGAGAGGTGACACAATTTCCATTTGATCTGATCGCTGACGTGCAGTTTCAATTTCTGACAGGCAGACGGGCAGGCCAGCACCACTGGGTCTTGAGTCCACTCGGTGGTCACCAACTTGTCGCCCGGGATCATTTGAGTCAATTTCCTGGTCCGATCGGCCGCCTGATCGGCCGGCAGCCTGGCCGATTGCCACGAGTCCAGGGCGGCGCTCAAACTGGACCTCCTGGAAGTGGCGAAAATCTGTTTGAGAATGCCAATGGCCGACGATTGCTGTTCGTCTTTATCTTCCGGCTTCCGGCAGTGGTCCAGGAAGCCAACAACGGCCGCCCAGGGTCCTGGAAAGAGAATCTGGGCCAGGGCGTCCACTTCGGGCAGTGAAAGATTGGTGGTCCGTTTGAGATTGGCGTCGAAATATTGTTGATGGTAGCTGGACGATTCCGTCAGGCAAAATATTCCGTACTGAGGCAGGCCGGCCTCGGTTAATTCCAGCCAGGGAGGTGTGGTGGAGGCCATGTTCTGCAGCTGGACCAGGAGCGAGGTCATGAAGGAAATGGTGGACTTGCCCAGGACGTCCAGGCGGTGATAGCAGAGCCAAATGCCGCAGGTGGTGGCCCCGCGGATCTGGCGCAGGATGTCGGCCGGCCCGACCCGCTCGGAGCAGTCGAAACGGACCAGACGCTGGCCGAGACAGTGGGAAAGACTTTCCAGGAGCTCGTTGCGCGGCTCGCCAATCAAAATGCCGGCCAGGTGGTGACTGAGGGCGTTGGTGACGATCATGGCCGTCCGTTTGGCGTCGGCGTAGGCCACCATCCTGGGCGGCAGGCCGATGTACTCCATGCCGTACTCCAGGGCCATGTCCAGGACGTGAATCTGGACGCGGTTGTCGGTCCAGCGGAATTTCAGCGAGGCCTCCCAGGCCAGAACGGCCGCCGCCTGGTCTTCGGTCGACGTCAAATCGCGGAGCAGGTCCCGGTAGTAGAGGGCCATCAGGGTGACGGACTCGGCCGTCAACCGGTGAACAGTGTCCGAAGAAGCCGCCAATTTCTTCTGCACTCCGCTGAGGAACGAGTCCAGTTTGCCGGCCACGTCGTCCTGCAGCAGCCGGCCCGATTCAAAGGCCGTGTCGATGGTGCCCGTGCAATAAACCTGGACGGACAAGATGGCGATTTGCGACGGAGCAGATAGCAAAACATTCAAATCGGTTCCGTCGAAATCCTTCAGGGTATCCGTAATCACCTAGACACGTAAAATTTTATGTAAATTTTATGTAAATTCTTGTAATAATTTTATGCAAGTTTCATGTAAATTTTATGCAAATTATATGCAAATTTTATGTAAATTTTATGCAAATTTTATGTAAATGTTATGCAAATTTTATGTAAATGTTATGCAAATTTTATGTAAATTCTATGCAAATTCTATTGAAATTTTATGCAAATTTTATGTAAATTGTTATTGAATTAAAAAATAGGGAAATTAATTACCTGATTGAGAGTTTGTTTGAGGACGGACTCAAGATGATTGAGAAATTTGTCCAGCTGGCCTTTGCATTTGGCGTAGCTGACGGGCTCCTTGAGGGGTAGCCGCTCGCCGGTGGCGGAAACGACGTGAGTGACGTCATTTTCGGCCGTGAATTCCAAATTGTGGACGCCTTCGTAGAGTCGCCAGAGGCAAGTGGCGAACCGGTGCGGGTCACGCGACAAGGACAGCAGCCGCTTCAGCTCATCCTCGGCCAGCAGGAAGAAGCGCGGGTATTGCAAACGTTTGTTCTCCATCAAATTCTGCAAGTTCTTCTCCAATAGCTGGATCTGCTCAATTCATTTGAATTTAAATTAAATAGAATTAAATAAAAAGAATTGAAAATGAAACGGTACCTGCTGGATGCAGACGATGAGACGCTCGTTCATCCGCTCGGCGTAGAGAAGCGAAAAAACTTGTTTGCATTGGCTAATCAGTCCGAGCACATCCCTCCAATTCTGCCCATAATAATTCGAATAAGTGAATTAGAATTAGAATTAAAATTAAATGATTTAACCTTGTCGATGGCGCTGAATTTACGGGCCTCTTCCGGGGCGATGCTGAGGACGTCGGGTGACGTCAGCAACGGTTCCAGACTGCACCAGCGCTCCTGGATGAAGACGCACTGTTCCAGCAACACTTGCAAATCGTTCAATTGCTGCTCCCACTCCCTAATTCATTAATTAATTAATTTTAATTCATTTGCATAAAACTTAAATAATAAAATAAAAATGATACTTGGCGTCTTTTTCAAAGGGTTTGACGTAAGGCGATCGCCGCATGATCTGAGTCTCCATCATGTGATCCTCGACCAACAGCTGGATGCTGTCCACTTTGCCCAGCACTTTACCCTCTCCCACTCTACAAACATAAAAATAATTAAATTAAATCAATATGCAAAAAATTAAATCGAATTAAAGTTACCGATAATTTTCCACCGGAAGGACGACCTGGACCCACAAGTTCTTCATGCGGAGTAAAGAATTTTCCAGGGCCATTTCCTGCGTTGCCGAATTGCTGATGACTTCGATCTTCTTGAGATGCTCGTTGAGCTGCAGGGCCAGCAGCTGCTGGAGCGAAGTGGCCGCCTCGGAGCTGAGCCGGACGCCGACCGTGTCCCAGATCTGCTCCCAGTGGCGCTCCCTCAGCGCCGGATTGCCCAGCGTGCGGATGAGCGGCAGGACCTTATTAAAGTCCCTCAACTTGGTCTCCACTTGGCTCAACAGATGGCGGACGTCCGACACGTCCGGCAGCTGCTCCTCCACCGTCGACAGGCTCTGGGCAAAATTCTCCGTTTCCTTGACGATCGTGTCCGGATTGAAGGAGCCCAGCCGGCTGTCCAGCCAATTTTGTTGCTGCGTCAGAAACGACGACGACATCTCGAAGAAATTCAAAAACGGACTCAAACGCTCCCGGACCTGATCATATAAAAAAATTTAATGTAATCAAAATTAATTTAAATCAATTAAAATTTATTTTAGATTAAATTTGAATCAATTTCAAAATTATAAAATTTTACTTGAATGAATAAAATTTTACTTTAAATGAATTAACATTAATTTGAAATCAATTAAAATTAATGTCAAACTGACCTTGGCAAGAGTGGGGTACTCGGTGACTTCCCATTCGAAATAGACTTCCTCCTCGTTGATTCCTTTGACGTTGGTGATGGCCTCTTCTAGGCGGAAGAGAAGCGACCGGGCCTGGACGACGTACTGGCCCAGTGATTCCAGTTCGCCCATCTTCTGGAAGCTGTCCATGATGCTGGTGTAGACTGTCACGTTCTGGGCCACTTTCCCGCGCTTACTCTATTTCAAATTTCATCAAAAAATGTTATTCACATTCCGGATGGAATTATCAAATTATTAATTCAATCACAATAAACCTTGAGAGCCTCTTCCAGTTCGGTCCGTTTGCGCTTGAGCAGACGGCCGTGCTCGACCTCGGAGGCGTTCATCCGCCTCTTCCACATGATGACCTCACGGGCCAGGGCCGAGTGGCTCTCGCTGACCTTCATCTCGTCGCACATGAACAGGTAACAGCGCAGGATCTTGAGGATTTTCTCATCCGCTTCCGGCAGGGTCGAATCCACTAAAGTCCACACCTGGTCCCGCTGGTGGATCCACTGGGCCGTCGTTTGCGGAACAGTCAGGGCCATGTCGGCGTATTCCGCGTAATCTTGGCAGATACTTTTGACACCCAAATTTTATAGATTTAATTAAATTAAATTTGATTTAAAATTTGATACCTGGTGGCCGATAAGGTGAAATTCTTGCTGAACCGGACCAACAGTCGATCGATGATGGAGGCGATTTTGTTCTTGAGGGACGACCTGAGTCCGCCCATCTGGACCAGGTAGCGCCGGCCGACGGGCAGAGTGCAGGGCAGGTCCGTTTCGATCCGCTTGAGCACCTGGCGGTAGTGCTGGACTCTTTCCTGGAGCAGGTCGAAATCAACACCTTCTTGATCCAAATTTTCCAGCTCCTCCTATAATTAAAATTCTTTTTTAAATTGTTTCATTCAATTCAATTAGAGATGATTCAATTACCGAATCTTCTTTTAAGAAGGAAGAAAAGACCAGGAATTTTTCCAGGGCTGTAGTCAACATGACGTTGTCGTCGGCGAATGCGTCCGCAATGACCCGGCGGATGTGATCCAGAAATTCCGCCGGAGTTTTCACCTGAATTTGTACAAATTTCAATTTCAAATAAAAACAATTCAATTAATCCATACGATTTGAGATGACAGACTTTAATTGAATGAATGGGTTCTGATTGCTGGGCAGGATCGCTCTGATTCATTTGTTTCCTAATCGTTTCAAAGACCAGGCGACTAGACTGGAGTGACCGGTAAGCGGCCACTGAGAGGAGGTCGCAAAATTGTCCCCAGGCTAAACTGATTTCCTGGACGGGCGGATCGAATTTGAGTTGGCCGTCGTTCATCGACACGTGAATCACAAACACCAATTGATTCTAAAAATGAATCAAAATGATTTTAAGTTAATGAAAACAATTAATGAATGAAATACTTTGACATCTTGGCGATTGTTTAGCCACAACCCGAAGTTGGTCATGTTCTCCTGGCGCCATTCTTGAAGTAATAAGCCGATGAGAGTGTCCAGCGTCCGGCAAATCAGCTGGACGTTGCCGTCGGACGGAAGAGCCAATTTCTTCCTCAGCGCCTATGGCATTAAAATAATAATAATAATAATTGTTTAGAATAGAAAATCAAATGAAATTTTGTTACGTATTTGACGACGCTCTTGACAATCGTCTGCCAACCGTCGACCAAAAGTTGTTCGGCCGTCGCCAATTCCTTTTCCCAGCTGATTTTCAATTCGCCAATTTCCCAGTGATCCTTACGCAGTCGACTGCACTTTTGCCACTGCATCGGTCTGTGTTAATTCAACCGCCAAATGCAAATTGTCATTCAAATTTTTTTGGCGGGAAATTTAAAAAATTTAAAAAACTGACCTGATGAATTTGTACCACAGGGCGACGAATTTCCGGCCGTAAAAGTGATGGATGCAAAGCTTCCGGCCGAGGGAGCGCTGGACGGTCAGCATGGGCTTGTGGCGATCGGTTTGACGTGGACAGCTCCTGGCCATCAGGATCGGCTGATCCCGTTTGCAGGTCCAACTGAGTGAACTGCCGTCGCTCAAAATGAAATCCAGCGCCGCCGTTTTGACGTAGCGGTTGTAACTTTTGCGGATGTCGGACTCGAGGCAATCCTCCCACAGGGTCCGGCATCGGGGCAGGATCAGCAGCCGGCCGCCTTCGCTGACACGTTCCAGCAGCGACGGCTGGATGGCGGCCAGGCGATCCGACTGGAAGTAATCGGCAACGTGGAAAGAGTAGCGCAACCAGATCCTTGCCACGTCGGTGTGCGGACGCGGGAGCGGGTCCAGCAGGGCCTCTTCTAGACGGGCAGCCATTTCGTTGTCTCTCAGGTGAGTAGGATTGTCGTCACTGCCCAGCACGATGGTCCGCAAGAGTTTCCGTCTGACGTTGAGCCGATAGCGTCGATGAAAGATGCAGGTCGACTCTGTCCGGGTGGACGACAACACCGTCACTGGTGGCCGTCTGATCCTCTTGTGCATTGTCCGTCTGCTTCCCAGCCGAATTGCTAAATAGAGAGTAATTTCTTCGTGGCGTATAATCAAAGTGGAAAGGCCGCGTCTGTTGGGAATGAAAGTCGGCAGTGGACTGGGTATTCGATGGCCGTTGTTGGATCGATAGCGCCACGGGAGACACGCCAACGGGCCAGCAACGGGGTCGATTGATGTTTGAATGATTCTCAGACTCAACACTGTCAACTGATGAAATAAATATGAAAAATAGAATTCAAAAATATTACCATACAAGAAAAATGACAATGCAGCATTTAATCGACTTCTCACCTGAGCAATATGTATGACTGGATTTAGGAGTGGAAAGGGACAAGAGATCGTGAGCCCCCCCCCCCCCCCCCCCCCAAAAAAAAAAAAAAAAAAAAAAAAAAAAAAACACTGTCGGTTAAACGGTTAATTATTCGTTTAGATAAATCCGTCGGATAAATCTAAATAGTACCAGTTCAATTAAATATACCTGTAGACCAGGGATATAAGAGTCGCTGGAAATTTTTTCCAGCATCAAGCGCCTTCGGTGGCAGAGCGGGATTCACGGTCCGATCGCTAGCTGGCGCCGTATATATTACAGTGCATTTCTTTTTTATCGCTATTGCCAGCATAATGTACTAAAGGAAATGGTGATAAAATGCCTCCGTGTCCTATCCTTGACATCACCACAGAGCAGCAACAGTTGGTTTTCAAAACTACGCAGCAGCAGAAACAAAGAAATTACACGACTTTGACATCAAATGGAATTTAGCTTTCAGACGATTGATTGTCGGATTCATCCAGCATATAACCAAAACACGGCAAGTTCCCAAAAAATGACTAAGTCTTGCGTAATTGTCTTCCTTGTGGTATTTTACTAGAATTATTTATTAGAATTATTGAGAAGTTGAGTCGGTTTCACTTATCATCAGATCAAAGCTATATATTCTACACGTTATATAGAGTATATATACAATTAAAAATAAGCGCATGCGCAGCAGTAGAGCTGTTAATATAAAATGTTTTGAAGGAAACCCATCAACTATTATTAGGGGAAAACATATGCTGTTGGTATAAAACTGACAATACATAACAAGCACAGGTAACCTAGGTAACTATCTCACTCACATTATCGTACGAGTATACACACTTAATTGTATATATAGTAATATAGGCTAGACAAGTATTTAGTCAAATAGAGATCCGCCGGAAGACGATAGCAATTTTATCTTATCTTACCTTATTCACTCTTCCAAAAATAGGAAACACTGTTGTGTATGTGACATTCGACGCCAACGAATGAGTTATAAGCATTCGCTTTTGGTTCAAGTCTCTTAACTGAATCGGTGTGTGGAAAAATAAATATAAAAGAGCTTGTTCTTATATTGAGGCTGGTTACTTTAACCACGAGAGAAGCTAAGTCAAAAGTGAAGAAAGACAAAAGTGAAATAAAAACATGGACGACATAACGGACGGTGCAAAATCCCTTTCAATAGGTACAGTACGTTATCCAAATCGAAACTGCTTTGTGCATCAATTATTTGACTGATGTAGATCAAGTTTTCAAATTAAATATTTCTCCCTTATGTCTAGCGCCAATCAAAAAAGAGGAAGAAGGAAACTCGGAAGAGAATACTGAACCGATTCCGGAAGGAAATCCGAACGCACCTATTATTGTCAGCGGCAAAGCATATACAGTCGCCGGTGAATACGACGCCATTAAAGATATCATCGACAACTATGGATCAGAAATCATTGGAGGGTTTCATGAAACAATTGACGTGGATGGGGAGATGGCAGCTGAATCTACTACAGGGATCTGTTACATTCGAACGCCTGAAACACAATTAAAAAAGGATCAGATGCTGCAGAAATTCCGTGAAGAAAACATTTTAGTTTGGCGAGAAAAAGTAGTCAAACAATCAACAAATGGATATGAATTAGATCTGGCAATTGAAGAGCATTTACAATTTGTATTAGACAATATAGGTCGAATTAAATTTTTTAGGTCTCCGGAAATCGAGAACAATAGCGAGGAATCAAACAATTCAGCGAAAATTTCATATGTACTCTCTAAAGGATGTTATTGCATGCCCAATGGTAATCCAGTCGGCACACCCAACAAGTGTAAGATGGGCGTCAAAATCGACAGCGTGAATACTAATAAGAAAAACAACAAACAGATTAGTAAGAAGGATTTAGAAATAATCATCACGAATCACCTAGAGAGAACCGAGGAGAACGTCAACCCGAGGCTTAAACCGAAACAGGAATCAAAGGAAATAAAAACAGAAAAAAAATAAAACAACAAGAAGGAATCTACATATATTCGCATATAATTTACACACGTCGTCTTTTTGGTTTCAAGGGCGACTATTATATTAATTTTTTAAATATATATATCTCATCAATTGATTTATCCTCATTGCTGGTATACCATAATAACCTGCAAGAGCTGAATTTAACTATAACATATATACTTACACGAGCTTTTATTTTTAGCCAATACAATATGATTTTTAATCCGGAAATAATTTGTTTTTTAATTTTTTATTTGTACATCATTGAATTCAGCCTAACTGAGCTATGCCTGGGGATTTCGCCATTTCGGCTTTCAATGGCGAGATCGCTTCGTTTATATTTTTCTGGCCTTATTGAAAGAAAAACAAAAAGGCTCTTTTTTTTTCATTGGCTGCGCTATCTGTTCAATACAAAAAAGCAGCAGAACAAACCAGATACCAGATAGTTCCATTACAACAGTTACACTTGTACCAAACCAGTTAGATGTCCGAGATGGCGAGATGCCCGTGATTTTTTGTGAAATGACTTTCCGATTGAAATTAGTCCCAAATATCCCAGCTAATCACCGGGGATGTAGCTCAGATGGTAGAGCGCTCGCTTAGCATGCGAGAAGTACGGGGATCGATACCCTGCATCTCCAACTTTCGCACCTTTTTGGGATTTCTAGAGCATTGCCATGTGGAAAACTTTCTATTTTCTTCCGTTGGTTCCCTTTTTTCACTCTCAGAATTTACAGACTGATTTCAACGAACGAGGAAACGTCGTTTTTTTTTAAATAATTTTCTTTAGGAATAGGACTTAAATTGGTAGTTGTTGTATAAAGTTGTACATAGTACTTTCATGTGCAACTAATTATGCAAGAATTATGAAATGTTGATTTTTAGATTTTCAACGAGAAAATGAGCGCATCTGCCTTGCGCATTTATTAACCTTTTTTACATAGATAGACCCTGGGCCTGAGCTGCAATGACAACTATAAACTAGAATTTACGAACGTCACATTTTACATCACATTTTACATGCAATCGCTTTAATTTTCCCAGCAAAATATTTTCAATTTAATCAATCATAAGAGTCATGAACTTGAGATTGTTTATGTTTAATTTGTAGTCTGCGTGGCTCTGGCGGTCTGGCCCCTCTGGCTCTGCGACGTCTGCATCTGTAATACACAGACGTTATTGCGTGGCCTTGAGAGTTCGTCTGAATTCGAAAACAAATAGTCTGTCTCGAATTTAAAACTGATTTGTTTCACTCATCCATTAAATTATATTCTAAGCATTAAAATGGCTACTGGAGGTTCAAATGAAGATGACTATTTATCAACTTGTGGCATATGCTTCATCAAGTATGATCTTCTCATGAATCGACCCAAAGTACTGCCTTGCTCTCACACATACTGTTTCACCTGCATTCAAGTAAGTTTCTTGAAACAAAACTAGTCGTAAAAATGTTTGGATGATTTGCAGTGTGCGATTAAAATTAATTTGCTATTGCAATTTCTCTGCATAATGGCTTTTCCTACTTTCATCAGGTTATGATTGGTTCTGGGAATCCATTGAAATGTCCTATGTGTCGTAAAACAGCAGTTGGAATTGATAAAGTTGAATCCCTACCCAACAATGTCCATGCTGAACACAATATTCTTTTGAATAAGAAGTTAGAGAAAGCTGAAGCTGAGGCCAAATTGTTAGTTCTTTATTTTAAATCATTCAGTTGCTGTTTGAATAATTTATTTAAACTCACTTTTTTTTCTAGATCCTCAAAGTTACTGGATGCATATTTGAAATCCAACAAGTCTGAATGCCAAGTGTTTGTCGTAACAGATGATCATGAGCCAAAGGTGTTGTCTATCAACGCCAGGTCAAATATTAATTCATTTCCTTTTAGAATTGTTGAGTTAATCGAATAATTTTTTATCTGTTGTAAATAATGCAGTAAAGAAGTTGTCAACCATTTTCATCATACTTCTGTGAAGATACCGGATACAGAAAAACCAGCTAAATTGCGAATTTTTAATTTTATGGTTAAGGTTAATGACATTCCTGCATTTCCTCTGTTGATGACATCACTTGTTAATATCTTGAAAGCACAAAATCCTGATGTTGTGTTTCTCTACAACGTCGAGCCGGCCACTCTCGATCGCCTTAAAAAGAGTCTTCCCAATTTCAGATTTATTTATAAATTCAACTATCTAGAGATGAGGTACATTCCTAGTCACTTAATTCCAGCATGAATTGCAGCACTTTTAACTCCAGCATCTGTGTAATTTTTTTTATTATTATTTCTAGCGTAACGCTGTTGAACACTTCCGTGTCTTATGATTCCTACGAAGTCGTACAACTTCCCCAAGAGGATATAACTGATTGCTATAACTATAACTATAACTTGCTTAAAGTTGATGTGAGTTATTAGCCTGAACTATTTTATTTTCTTTCTTGCTTTTAATTTTGTCTTGTTTTTTAACTTTTTTAGTTAAGGCCTAAAAATTCTATTCTAAATTCTATGTATTTTATTTTATTTTTTACTCAAGGCGCATGTGGGATCTCTGAAACTAAAATTAATCAACGCTGAGATTGACATGTACGCAAGTGACATGTGGCGGGAGAATTTTACGAAATTGATGTTGGACGAACTAGGAAAGGCATCCGATGCAACAGCGAACATCATTTTGAGAATGGGGGGTCGCTGTGATAATAAAGATGTATTTTTTCTTTCTTTGCAATTCATTGCTTCTTAGTTAATTAATGGAACTAATTAAAATTTCTAGTGGGATACCTACACACGAGACGTTGGACTAGCTCATCGCACCGTTGATGTATGGGAAGCGTGCAAAAAACCAGGAATGTGTAACCTCATCTGGCGCTATGACAACATGACTGAAACCGATGTCTTGGAGTATAAGGATTTTAACGGTAAAATGCCCTATATCGACCGTTATCTTTTTTCACGCGTATACTTACGTCCGGCCAACACTGTTATCGCCCAACCTAAATTCTATGGTGAAATTGAGTTCTTAAACATCACCCCAGCCTCTCACTCAGCGATCTTATTTGATTTCGATATTTCAAGCACATTTTGTCTATCGTGATTAAGGATGACCCTGAAAATCCAGAACTATGAATTGTTTCATGTTGCGCCAATTTCAGTTAAAATATACAACATACGTACGTTGTAAATTATTGTGTTAAATTGAACAAATCATTTTTCATCCTCCTTTAGTTTCTGAAAACAATTTTAAACCCATCCGTTATTTTATCCGTTCCGCATTCAAAATCTAAAACGTTGGAATCAAATTGTTATATTGTTTGAAAAATCCGCGCCCTTTTCAGATTGTCGCTTGGAGCGCTCATAAATTATCTCCTCTTTGATTGACTAAATTTTTTTAAAGCTTCCCGCCTTTAAGCCATGCAAGTCATCTGGTGGAAAATATCGGAGATTGAATTCAAACCAAAACATCAAGCCACGTTACAAAATTCCAGCATGGAGTTGTAAGTTAAAGAGTGAAAGTTACTACGTCGATTCACCGACTGTCGACGCTTGGCCGTCGAAATTGGAAACGTTTTGACCTTACGGGACAACAAATATGTTCAATACATCATTCATCTCAGTGAAAAATTACGGAATGCTCAAGCTCAGATAAAACGGTGGGTAACATTGTGCGCCTCCTTACAAATTCAACTTCTAAAAATTTCATTTCTATTTGGACATTCATTTTAGTAATATGCCGGTACCAAATATTTATTCCATGGTAGTCCGGTAGTGTCATCAAAGTTTTATCAAAACCAACTCCAAAATTTTGCTCATTTATAGACTGGGGACGATTGGTCAGTGGATGCATATGTTTCAGTAGGATTATGCTCCTACAGAATCCCGACATTGTATTCCATAACCGTGCTGATGAAGATCTATTACATCTTCTTAAAAAAGCTTTTCCAAAATTCAAATTCATAACATCTGAAAAACTAAGGTAATTTGGATGCAATTGAAGTGGCTGGCAGTTTTATTATTTCGCTAATTTCTGTCTTTTGGATTTATTTGATTAAGAGTTTTAGTAATTCTTAACGAAACTGTATCTTAATGACTCCTACTCCCACTTAACCTTAAGTCTTCCTAAAGATGCAGGTAGTCTTCGCAAAGATTTCATTCTCGAAGTGAATGTGAGTAAAATTCAAGGTAAAATTCTTAAATTGTCAACAGTACCCCTTCTCATAATCAACTTTTATCCGCTTTCAAAGATCATTAATTTTTTAGGCGCACTGTGGTCCAAATATGTAATTTTAAAATTTAGATAAAGAATCGTTGTGCATGTAGCTCAGATGGTAGAACGCTCGCCTAGCATGCGAGAAGTACGGGGATCGATACCCTGCATCTCCACATTCGACTCATTTTATGGATTTCTGTATTTTTACATTTTAGATTATAGAATTTTTCTTGTCTCTATTCTTTATGACATACGTTGTAGGCTACAGTCCTCACTTTTCAGAACGTACATCTACATGACTGACTTAAACGAACGAGTAGTCATACCCTTTTTATAATGAATCCTAGTTAGAAATAGAAACACTGCAAATTGGCTTTCAATTGTAAGTCAGTTGAATTTTAGCTTCACTCGGGTTCACTTTAACTTGCCTCAATTAAATCATCTACAACCAATAACCTGGCTGATTTATCTTCAAGTAGAGAACTCAAAAAGAAATGTCAAAATATGTCAAATATTTATACATATATCTTTTATTAGTTATTTACCGTCATTCCTAACAGTTCGTGTGGTCTCAACTCGCAATCACGCGCGCTTATTTATTCAAATGTCAAACAAACATGAAAAGGATATGTGCTCTGTGACAGACTGCTAATTTTTGTGATTGCAAGTGATTCCACCTGTGGCAGGAAACTTAAAACAATTAGGGATGTGTTCATTTGCTTTTCATTTTTTGCCGTTAGAGTTCTTATTGTTTCGCGTTGCTTTATTGCTTAGCTCGCGCGGTTTGCGTGCTGTCGTAATTTTATTTGGGGGTTTTCTCTTCTATCGTTCATCAGTCGTTCATTAGTTGATCCGGCTCTAAATATTCGAGTTCTATCTTGTGTCTCCTATAAGCTGGCACCATTCGGTATATTTATTTTTCTCTTTCTATTTATTGAACTTGATTGTAGGCCCTCATGGTAACCGATGGTAACGAATTCGTGACAATTACATGTGTTATCTGTAAATATCCGATCGATCTCATGTGCTGGTGGTGGAATAATATTACTATAGGCCTAGTCATGTTCACTCATATACTGTAAAATAAATTAACATGTCATAAATAATTGTTGCAACCTATAATATCCTTATTTAATGAAATTATTTTATGAGTAGGATAGTCCCTGAAAAATGCCGACAGATGGTGAGGCTAAACTCATTCAGAGTGAAAGTGAAGAATTCTTGTATTGCGGCATTTGCCGTCACAAATACGATTTCCACAGGTCTCGGCCAAAAGTTTTGTCCTGCGCTCACACCTTTTGTCTCACGTGCCTCCAAGTAAGTCAGTAATAGCCCGCTAAGTATCAATACCACGTTTTAGGCTAAACTGACATTTACGAGTTGCAGATTCTCCATAAAGGAAACACTTTGAAATGTCCGACATGTAAATGTGTGACTGGCGAAATTGAAAGTGTTCTGTCCTTGCCGAACAACAAACATGTCCATCATATTGCACATCTCACTGAGAAGTTGTGGAATACTCGAATCCAACCGACAAATGTGTAGGTCTTTTAAAATTTTTCAATTGCGAACAATGCAACAACTACATTCTTTTCAAAAACATCCATTCCATTATTCTATTTGTATTACATGTAGTGAAGACGTCATCGACGGTGTCTCTGAAACTCTGACTCCCGATTCTTCCAGTTCTACCAGGATGTTGAGAGTCATTGACTGGGGAAGTTTGGGGAGTTTCATGGCAGAAAGAATCGACACTTTTGTCAAGGTCATACGATCGCAAAATCCTGATGTTGTATTTTTTTACGACATTGATCGGACAACTCTCGGCCGACTTCAAAAGTTGTTTCCACGCTTCAAATTCATATCGGAAAAGAAAATGGCTCCTCGGCAGGATGATAATTATCTAGGGGGATCATTTTTTGGATCATACAGCTTTCTGAGGTAAAAGGATATACAGCAGTCTACATATATTCAAATAAGTCACATTTCCACCAATTTCTTATCGTTGATTGATTTCAGGGTTACAATGCTGAATGCCACTGTCACTTATGATTCCCACGAATTTACAACTGTCCCTGTTCAACCCTGGGAATCTCATAGTGATAGTAATTTAAACATTCTTAAAGTCAAAGTGAGTTAACTTCTTATATTGGTAATTTCTCATGCAATCAACTGTTTACATTTTCATTGATTTTTTCATCAGGCCCATTTTGGCGATATGGAACTCAAACTTTTGAATACGCAATTAACCGTCGATGGATTATCAGGAAAATATCGCCAAAGCCTATTGAAAGCTATTTTTGAAGAGGTGCGGAATGCGGACGAAAATGTCAACGTTATTATGGGCGTAGGAGGTTATTTGGGAGACAAAGAGGTACCTTTATACATTTAACCCAAATATCAGTAAATCAAATTTAAAAAATATATTTCATTACCTGTTGTTAGGTAACGAGTGTTGGAGGACTGCCCAGTCGTACTGCAGACATGTGGGATGCGTGCGGTAAACCGAAAACATGCAAATTGAAATTCATCTTGGACGACGCCAACCTTACCTTGGGATGTTTAAGTCAAGAGAACTTCACCGCCAATTTCACTCGTTTGGAATACCTTGGTCGAACTGATCGCTTCTTTTTGCGTCCGGCGTCAACTGGGACGCTCGCCGTACCCAATTCGTTCCGTGTTATTGGCATACTGAAAGTTTCCGGATTGGAGCATTCGGTGATGATAGTAGACGTGATGACGAGAGGTGAAAGTGAATAACAAAAAACCAGGAAATTATTTTCTTTTTGCATTAACGAAAGTTAGGATCTGTTAATCGTTTGGTTTGTTTCAATGATCCTATTACAGTTGAATACAATTATGATTTCTTTAGATAGCATATTAATCGTCAAAGAGAACATCATTTCAATTTTTGAGGTGGAAAATTTTTGCTAATGTAAACAACACGGTATCCAATTCCATGTCTCTACTTTAGTCTACTTTCACTTTGCGGTATAGGCAGTAAATGTAATAAGAAGCAGCGATCTCAGAATTACGATTCGTGTAATACAAGAAGTAAATGACAATGCAACATTTAATCGAGCTTTCACCTGGGGCAATATGTGTGACTGGATATAGTAGTGGATAAAGGGAATGAGGCTTATTTTCGGATTCATCCAGCATCATCTTATCTAAACCACGACAAGTTTCCATAAAATGACGTATAGTCTTGTTTTACTTGTGTAATTTCATTAAACATTTTTGACGTCGTTGGTGCGCATTGATTTTATAATAACTGATGATGCAACAGTAGCTTTTAAAAATAGAATTATTGATAAGTCGAGTCGGTTCTATGCTCATCAGATCAAAGCTATTCTACACGTTGTATAGGTAGGGTATACAATTAATATAATAAGCGCATCATATACAGATACAGCAGAGCTGTTGCGCAACAACATTTTTGGAAGGAAACCCAACTATATTAGGGGAAAACATATGCTGTTGGTAAAACTGACAATAGATAACAAGCAGGTAACCTAGGTAACTATCTCACTCACTGACGCACATTGTCGTACAAGTATACAGACTTGTATATAGTATAGGCTATATACAAGTATTTCGTCAAATAGAGATCCGCCGGAAGACGATAGCAATTTTATCTTATCTTACCTTATTCACTCTTCCAAAATTAGGAAACACTGTTGTATATATATACATGACATGCATTTGACGCCAACGAATGAGTTGAGCATTCGCTTTTTGTTCAAGTCTCTAAACTGAATCGTGTGCGGAAAAATAAATAGAAAAGAGCTTGTTCTTATTGAGTTCTGGTCACTTTAACCACGAGAGACGAACAAGTCAAAAGTGAAGAAAGACAAAAGTGAAATTAAAAACATGGCCACTTTTGACACGACGGCACTCTTACAATCTCTTCCACCATCAGGTACAGTTATCCAAATCGAAACTGCTTTGTGCATCAATTATTTGACTGATGTAGATCAAGTTTTCTAATTTTATTTTATTTAATTTTTCTCCCTTAATTCTTATATGCCTTGTGAACAAAGACGAAGCTATTATCGGCGGTAATGCATACACAGTCGCCGGTGAACGTAGCACCATTTTAACGATCATCGGCAAGTATGGATCAGAAATCATTGGAGGGTTTCATAAAACAATTGACGTGGATGGGGAGATGGCAGCTGAATCTACTACAGGGATCTGTTACATTCGAACGCCTGAAACAAAATTCAAAAAGGATCAGATGCTGGAGAAATTCCGTCAAGAAAACATTTTAGTTTGGCGAGAAAAAGAAGTCAAACAATCAACAAATGGATATGAATTAGATCTGGCAATTGAAGAGCATTTACAATTTGTAATAGCCAATAAAGATAGAATTAAATTTTTAAGGTCTCCGGAAATCGAGAACAATAGCGAGGAATCAAACAATTCAGCGAGAATTTCATATGTACTCCCTAAAAGATGTTATTGCATGCCCGATGGTAATCGAGTCGGCACACCCAACAAGTGTAAGATGGGCGTCAAAATCGACACTGTAAATACTAATAAGAAAAACAACAGACAGATTAGTAGGGATGATTTAGAAATAATCATCAGGAATCACCACGAAGAACGTCAACCCGAGGCTTAAACCGAAACCAGAATCAAAGGAAATAAAAACAGAAAAAAAAATAAAACAACAAGAAGGAATCTACATATATTCGCATATAATTTACACACGTCGTCTTTTTGGTTTCAAGAGCGACTATTATATTAATTTTTAATTTTTTAAAAATATATATCTCATCAATTGATTTATCCTCATTGCTGGTACCATAATAACCTGCAAGAGCTGAATTTAATTATAACATATATACTTACACGAGCTTTTATTTTAAGCCAATACAATATGATTTTTAATCCGGAAATAATTTGTTTTTTAATTTTTTATTTGTACATCATTGAATTCAGCCTAACTGAGCTATGCCTGGGTATTTCGCCATTTCGGCTTTCAATGGCGAGATCGCTTCGTTTATATTTTTCTGGCCTTATTGAAAGAAACAAAAAGGCTGTTTGTTTTTTGGTCATTGGCTGCGTTATCTGTTCAATAAAAAAAAGCAGCAGAACAAACAAATTCAACATTTTGTTAGATTTCATTATCAATAGATATCAATGCCGGAAATGTAGCTCAGATGGTAGAGATAGCAAAATTACAACAGTATTACACTTGTGCCAAACCAGTTAGATGTCCGAGATGCCCGTAATTTTTGTGAAACGGCTTTCCGACGATTATATCCGACAAATATTCCAAGTCGAACACCGGGGATGTAGCTCAGATGGTAGAGCGCTCGCTTAGCATGCGAGAAGTACGGGGATCGATACCCTGCATCTCCAATTTGACTTTTATTTGTGGAAAATTTCTATTTGCCTTTTTTCTCTCGCTGTTATTTACGTTGTACCCTTCTCACTTTTCAGAACACATGACTGACTTCAACGAACGAGTAGTTTAAACATTTTTATAATGAATCCTTTAGAAATAGCGACATACTGCATTATTGGCCGAAATTGGCTTTCAATTGCAAGTGTGTCGTTCTAATTACAGCTTCACTTTAGCTTGCCTCAATTTAATCATTATACAACTAATAACCTGGCTGATTGATCTTCAAGTAGAGAAATCAAATAGAAATGTAAAAATTCGTAAATATATTTAGATTTTGTTTTCAAGTTATTTATACCGTCAGTCATCACAGTTCGTGTGGTCTCAATCACGCGCGCTTATTTATTCAAATGTCAAACAACATGTCAAGGATCTGTGCTCTGTGATAGACTGCTGATTTTTGGGTTTGCAACTAATCCACCTGTGGCAGCAAACTGTAAACTAATTAGGGAATTACATTCGGTGGGTTCCTTTGCGTTTCATTTTTTTGCCGTTAGAGTTCTCATTGTTTCGTGTGGATAAAGTCGTGGTTGTCTGCCATTTTATAATTTAGCGATTTCCAGAATCAGTGGGCAGTTGTATTTGAATTCAGCTTCCTGTACCTCGTATAATTCTTAATCAAGTTGGGACCAAACTTGATATAAGGTAATTTCTTAAGTTTGTTTTACTCAATTGTCAGTTCAATAATTGCCCTGATCATAATTCATATGGCCCTGATACACTCGTAAGTCGTATGTCAGCAACGAATTCTTTGTGCGAGACCCAGACCCTCGATTGGCTAAATATTTCATTACACTAATGCGTTGGTGAGTGGTGATGGCCAATTGTCGAGTAAAAAATATGTGGGGTATTTTTAAATGCATTTTTCACAATGGCATCAATTAATATATTTAAGTAAATAAGGAAGTAAATCCTGAATCAACTCAATTATTTTATTTTCAGAATAATAGCCCTGAGTGGCTGAAAGACTATGGCAGATTCTGGTGGTGGCGAGTTGAATGAGGATGAATTCCTGTGTTGCAGCATTTGCTTCCATAAATATGATCTCCAGCTGATGCGACCTAAAGTGCTGCCTTGCTCACACACATTTTGTTTCACCTGTCTCAAGGTAAAATCAGCCATCAACATGCATTTGTATATAACGTGTTATTTTAAAAATTCGAAAACTGTGAACTCTTTAGGCTCTCCATTCAGGAAACACTTTGAAATGCCCCGTGTGTCGACACGAGGCCGTCGAAATCACAGACGTTTTGACCTTACCGAACAATAAATACGTTCAGCACATCGTACATCTCAGTGAAAAGTTACGGGATGCTCAAGCCCAGATAAAACGGTGGGTTATACATTTTACGTTTATTACAAATTCAACTTTTAAAATTTAATTTCTGTTCGGACATTCATTTAGTAATAATGTCAAGATAATGTCATTGAAACTTCATCAAAACCAGCCCCCAAAATTTTTCGCGTTATAGACTGGGGACGATTGGTCAGTGGATGCATTGAATGTTTCAGTAGGATTATGCTCCTACAAAATCCCGACATTGTATACGTTACAGTATTCGAAGGAGATCTATTACATCTTCTTAAAAAAGCTTTTCCAAAATTCAAGTTCATAACATCCGAACAGTTTATGTAAATTGGATGCAATTGAAATGGACAGCAGTTTTATTAATTCGCTAATTTCTGTCTTTTGGATTTTTATTTGATCTAGAGTTGTAGTAATTCTTATTAACGAAACCGTGTCTTATGACTCCTACACCCACTTAGACTTAACCTTAAGTAATTATCATGGAAGTAGTTACTGCAAAGATTACATCCAAGAAGTGAATGTGAGTGAAATTCTGAAATTGTCGACAGTACATCTTCTCATAATAAACTTTTATTCGTTTCCACAAATCATAAATTTTTTAGGCGCACTGTGGTCCAATGAAACTCAAATTATTACACGTGGATTTATTCGAAGAATTAGGAGAACACCGCCACAAATATTTGAAAGCCATGTTTAAAGATGTGCGGACTACGGACCCTAATGCTAACGTTATTTTGAGCGTAGGAGGATATGTCGAGAACAAAGAGGTTTCAAACGATTTCAAAGATGTTTTTAAAATCAAATTTGAATTTTTTTTTTGAAAATTAACATTTCTTTGCTGGTCAGGTAATGGATGCTGGAGGATTGCCCACAAGGCTAAAGTGCATGTGGGAGGCGTGCGGCAAACCTCAAAAATGCAAATTAGAATTCACCTCGGACGTTTCTGGGCTTGAAATATAAAGTTTAAATGAAGAGAAGTTTATCGCCGAATTGACTAATTCGGAGCACCTGGATCATAGATCACATCGCTTCTTTTTGTCCCCGTCAGCTTTGGGAGCATTCGTCGAACCAAAGTCGTTCCGTTTTCTTTCTTTGCACAACCATTCCTTGCACAACCATTCCTTGGTTATAGTAGATTTGATAGTGAATTGTAAAGACACCTAACAAATGAAATCATTTCCTTATGCAGAACGACAATGAGGTAATTAAGTCAGGATCTGCTCATCGTTAAGTTTGTTGCATAAAGCCAATTACATTTGAATAATAAAATGTGCTTTCTTCAGATCGTTAAAGTGAAATTCATCTCAGTTTCCGAGTTAGAATATTGACAGACTTGCTGATAGTTTAAAGTGTTTCTAATTCGATGTTTCTACGCACTTTTCGCCACTTTTTGATGCAGGCAGCTTGCTGAACGCAGTAGGAAGCATCGATTGAAGTGTTATATCGGATTCGTAACGGTTTCTGTTTTTCTGATTTAGATTTTCGGTAAAATACCGCCCAAGCCAAAGAAATGATTTCCCTTTAACTTTTCTTTAAGCTCCAGGCAAGTAAATAAAGTCATGAGAATCCAGAAAGATATCATTAAGGGAGGTAGAAGAAACCCAGAACAATGGTCTAATTTTAAAATGTAGCTCCATTGGGGATGTAGCTCGATGGATTGTAGAGCGCTCGCTTAGCATGCGAGAAGTACGGATTCCCTGCATCCACACATTCGATTCCTTTTAAGGATTTCTAGAGCATTGCCATATAGAAAACTTTATATTTTCTTCTGTTGGTTCCCTATTTTGCATACATTATATTCTCAAAATTTACATGACTGATTTCAACAAACGAGCAGACGTCGTTTTTTAATAACAAATTTTCTATTGGATTTAAAAATTGGTAGTTGTTCCATAATATTGTATATTACTTTCATGGTCAACTAATAATATGCAAGAATTATGAAAAGTTGATCCTGTAGATTTCGATTTCCAACGAAGAAATGAGCGCATCTTATTCCTTGCGCATTTATTAACCTTTTTTACATTGACCCTGGGCTGGGGGCCTGGCCTGGGCCTGAGCTGCGATGGCAACTATAAACGAGAATTTGCGAACGTATCATAATATCACATTTCACATGCGATCGCTTTAATTTTCCCAGCAAAATGTTTTCAATTACATCAATCATAAGAGTCATGAGCTTGAGATTGTTTATGTTTTATTTGTAGTCTGCGGTCTGCGCGGCTCTGGCGGTCTGGCCCCTCTGGCTCTGCGACGTCTGCATCTGTAATGCACAGACGTTATTGCGTGGCCTTGAGAGTTCGTCTGAATTCGAAAACAAACAGTGTCTCGAATTTAAAACTGATTTGTGGTTTCACTCATCCATTGAATTATATTCTAAGCATTAAAATGGCTACAGGAGGTTCAAATGAAGATGATTATTTATCAACTTGTGGCATATGCTTCATCAAGTATGACCTTCTCATGAATCGGCCCAAAGTACTGCCTTGCTCTCACACATACTGTTTCACCTGCATTCAAGTAAGTTTCTTGAAACAAAACTAGTCGTAAAAATGTTTGGATGATTTGCAGTGTGCGATTAAAACTAATTTTGCATGGCTTTTCCTACTTAAATCAGGCTATGATTAGTTCTGGGAATCCATTGAAATGTCCTATGTGTCGTAAAACAGCAGTTGGAATTGATAAAGTTGAATCCCTACCCAACAATGTCCATGCTGAACACAATATTCTTTTGAATAAGAAGTTAGAGAAAGCTGAAGCTGAGGCCAAATTGTTAGTTCTTTATTTTAAATCATTCAGTTGCTGTTTGAATAATTTAATTAAACTCACTTTTTTTTCTAGATCCTCAAAGTTACTGGATGCATATTTGAAATCCAACAAGTCTGAATGCCAAGTGTTTGTCGTAACAGATGATCATGAGCCAAAGGTTTTGTCTTTCAACGCCAGGTCAAATATTGATTCATTTCCTTTAACAATTGTTGAGTTAATTGAATAATTTTTTATCTGTTGTAAATAATGCAGTAAAGAAGTTGTCAACCATTTTCATCAAGCTTCTATGAAGATTCCGAATACGGAAAAACCAGCTAAATTGCGAATTATTTCTTGGGAATCTTTCATGGATAATACCATTCCCGAGTTTCCTCTGTTGATGACATCAGTTGTTAATGTCTTGAAAGCACAAAATCCTGATGTTGTGTTTCTCTACCATGTGGAGCCGGACACTCTCGATCGCCTTAGACAAAGTCTTCCCAATTTCAAATTCATTTATGATTTCCACGATGTGGAGATGAGGTACATTACTATTCACTTAACTCCAGCATCTGTGTAATTTTTTTTTAAATTATTACTAGCGTAACTCTGTTGAACACTTCCGTGTCTTATGATTCCCACGAAGTCGTACAACTTCCCAAAGAGGATGAAAATGGTTACTATAGCTATAGCTTTCTTAAACTTGATGTGAGTTATTGACCTTAATTATTTTAGTTTCTTTCTTGTTTTTAATTTTGTCTTTTTTTTTAAACTTGTTTATAATCAAGACTTGGTAATTCTCCTTATTATTTCTTTTCTTTTCTTTTCTTACTCAAGGCGCATGTGGGAACTCTGAAACTAAAGTTAATCAACGCTGAGATCGACATGTTCGCATCTGATATGTGGCGGGAGAATTTTACGAAAATGATGTTACACGAACTTATAAAAGGATCCGATGCAGCAGCGAACGTTATTTTGGGATTGAGAGGCTGCAGTGGAAGTCAAAATGCATGTTTTTCTTTCTGTGCAATTCATTACTTCTTAGTTAATAAATAGAACTTCTTAAAATTTACATTTCTAGTGGGATACCTACCAACGAGACGTTGGACTACCTCATCCCACCGTTGATGTATGGGAAGCGTGCAAAAAACCAGGAATGTGCAACTTCATCTGGCGCCATGACATGACTGAAACCGATGTCTTGGAGTATAAGGATTTTAACGGTGAATCGCCCAATGCTAATGACGACGAATATCGTCTTTTACGCGTATTCTTACGTCCGTCAAATTCTGTTTTTGCTCAACCAAAATTCTATGGTGAAATTCAATTCTTAAAAATCACCCGAGCCACTTACTCAGCGATTTTAGTTGATTTTGATATATTTTAAGCACATTCTGTCTTTCGTGATTTAGGATGACTCTAAAAATCCAGAACTTTGAATTGTTTCATTTTGCGCCAATTGCAGTTAAAATATACAACACACGTACGTTGTAAATTTCTTTTGTCAAATTGAACAAATCATTTTTCATCCTACTTTGTTTACTGAAAACAATTCTAAACCATCCGTTATTTTTATCCGTTCCACATTCAAAATCTAAAAAGTTGGAATCAAATTGTTGTATTGTTTGAAAAATCCGCGCTCTTTTCAGGTTGTCGCTTGGAGCGCTCATAAATTATCTCCTCTTTGATTGCCTACATTTATTTTTTAGAGTTTCCCTCCTTTAGGCCATACATCGGAGATTGAATTCAAACTAAAACATCAAGCCACGTTACAAAACTCCAGCATGGAGTTAAGCTACGTCGACGCAAAGCCGTCGAAATTGCAAAACTTTTGACCCTTTTAGCTGGACATTTGCAGTGTGATGTAGCTCAGGTGATAGAGCGATTGGTAGGCATACGAGAAGTACGGGGATCGATACTCTGCATCTCCAACAAAACGTTCAGTTTTTCATTGCGGAAAATGTCTAATTTCCTTTTGTCTCTCGCTATTTTTTACGTTGTATCCTTCTCACTTTTCAGAACACATGACTGACTTCAACGAACGAGTAGTTTAAACATTTTTATAATGAATCCTTTAGAAATAGTGACATTACTGCATATTGGCCGAAATTGGCTTTCAATTGCAAGTGTGTCGTTCTAATTACAGCTTCACTTTAGCTTGCCTCAAATGAATCATTATACAACTAATAACCTGGCTGATTGCTCTTCAAGTAGAGACAAACAAATAGAAATGTCAAAATCCGTAAATATATTTATATTTTGTTTTCGAGTTATTTATATCGTCAGTCATATCACAGTTCGTGTGGTCTCAATCACGCGCGCTTATTTCAAATGTCAAACTACATGACAAGGATCTGTGTTCTGTGACAGACTGCTGATTTTTTGGATTGCAACTAATTCCACCTGTGGCAGGAAACTATAAACTAATTAGGGAATTACATTTGGTGTGCTCATTTGAGTTGAATTTTTTGCCGTTAGAGTTCTCATTGTTTCGTGTGGATAAAGTCGTGGTTGTCTGCCATTTTATAATTTAGCGATTTCCAGAATCAGTGGGCAGTTGTATTGAAATTCAGCTTCCTTTACCTCGTATAATTCTTAATCAAGTTGGGACCAAATTTGACATAAGGTAATTTCTTAAGCTTGTTTTACTCAATTGTCAGTTCAAATTGCCCTGATCATATGGCCCTGATACACTCGTAAGTCGTATGTCAGCAACGAATTCTTTGTGCGAGACCCTCGATTGGCTTAATATTTCATTACAATAATGCGTTGGTGAGTGGTGATGGCCTATTGTCGAGTAAAAAATATGTGGGGTATTTTTAAATGCATTTTTCACAATGGCATCAATTTTATTTAAGTACATAAGGAAGTTAATCCTTAATCAACTCAATTATTTTATTTTCAGAATAATAGCCCTGAGTGGCTGAAAGACTATGGCAGATTCTGGTGGTGGCGAGTTGAATGAGGATGAATTCCTGTGTTGCAGCATTTGCTTCCATAAATATGATCTCCAGCTGATGCGACCTAAAGTGCTGCCTTGCTCACACACATTTTGTTTCACCTGTCTCAAGGTAAAATCAGCCATCAACATGCATTTGTACATAACATGATTGTTATTTTCAAAATTCGAAAACTGTGAACTCTTTAGGCTCTCCATTCAGGAAACACTTTGAAGTGTCCCGTGTGTCGACGCGAGGCCGTCAAAATCACAGACGTTTTGACCTTACCGAACAACAAATATGTTCAATACATCATTCATCTCAGTGAAAAGTTACTGAATGCTCAAGACCAGCAGATAAAACGGTGGGTTACAATACAGCAAATTCAACTTTTAAAAATTTAAGTTTTACTTGGACATTCATTTTAGTAATAATATCCCGGTACAACGTATCTACGTGGGTGGCTGTACCGTCAAAGTTTCATCAAACCCAGCTCCCAAAAATTTGCGCGTTTTAGACTGGGGACGTTTGGTCAGTGGATGCGCGTTTTTCAGTGGGATGTTGCTCCTGCAAAATCCCGACATTGTATTCGTTAAAGACATTGATGAAGATCTATTACATCTTCTTAAAAAAGCTTTTCCAAAGTTCAAGTTCATAGCACCCGAAAAGCTAAGGTAATTTGGATGCAATTGAAGTGGCTGGCAGTTTTATTATTTCGCTAATTTCTGTCTTTTTGGATTTATTTATTTGATCAAGAGTTGTAGTAATTCTTAACGAAACCGTCTCTTATGACTCCCACTTCACCATAAGTCTTCCTGAAGATGCAGGTAGTCGCCAAGATTTCATTCTCGAAGTGAATGTGAGTGAAATTGTCAAAAGGACCCTGTTCCTCATAATCAACTGAGCTATGCGTTTTCACATTGAATCACTCATTTTTTAGGTGCATTGTGGTCCTATGAAACTCAAGTTATTACAAACGGAATTAAGAGATTATGTAGGAAGAGAACGTCACGGAAATCATTTGAAAGCCATTTTCAGAGAAGCGCAGCATACGGACAAAACTGTCAACGTTATTTTGGGCGTAGGAGGATACGTGGGCTACAGAGAGGTTTTAAATATGTTTTTAATATCAATTGCATTTGTTTTGCTTAACTGTTTTTTTTTTTGGTCAGCTAATGAATGCTGGAGGATTGCCCACAAGGCTAAAGTGCATGTGGGAGGCGTGCGGCAAACCTCAAAAATGCAAATTAGAATTGACCTCGGACGTTGTCGGGCTTGAAATAAAAAGTTTAAATGAAGAGAACTTTACTGCCGATTTGACTGGTTTGGACTACGTTTATGGATCTGATCGCTTCTTTTGGTCCCCGTCACCAAAATCATATTGCGTCGATCCGAAGTCGTTCCGTGTTCTTTCTTTGCGCAACCATTCGGTGATTATAGTAGATTTGATAATCAAATTTTAATTAAGACACCTAGCAAATGAAATAATTTTTGTTAAAACATGAAATAATTTCCGTTGCATTAAGCCAACTGCCAATTACAGTTAAATAATAAAATATGGTTTCTCCCAGATTGCATATTAATCGTCAAAGTGACCTTCGTTCATTTCAGTTTCCGAATTGGAAAATTGACAGACTTGCTGATAGAGTTTTAAGTGTTTCAAATTCGATGTTTCTACGCAATTTCCACCTCTTTGCGATGTACAGGCAATCGATTTAACTCATTTAAGTGTTTTATATCGGATTCGTGATGATTTCTGCTTTTCTGATTTAGATTTTCGGTAAAATACCGCCCAAACCAAAGAAATGATTTCCCTTTAACTTTTCATTAAGTTCCAGTCAAGTAAAACAGGAATGCCGGAGAATTCAAAAAGATATCATTAAGGCAGGTAGAAGAAACCCAGGACAAAGGTGTAATTTTAAAATGTAGCTGAGCATCTATCGGGGATGTAGCTCAGATGGTAGAGCGCTCGCTTAGCATGCGAGAAGTACGGGGATCGATACCCTGCATCTCCAACTTTCGCACCTTTTTTGGGATTTCTAGAGCATTGCCATGTAGAGAACTTTCCATTTTCTTCCGTTGGTTCCCTTTTTTCACTCTCAGAATTTACAGACTGATTTCAACGAACGAGCAGACGTTGTTATTTAACAAATTTTCTATAGGAATAGGACTTAAATTGGTAGTTGTTGTATAAAGTTGTACATAGTACTTTCATGTGCAACTAATTATGCAAGAATTATGAAATGTTGATTTTTAGATTTTCAACGAGAAAATGAGCGCATCTGCCTTGCGCATTTATTAACCTTTTTTACATAGATAGACCCTGGGCCTGAGCTGCAATGACAACTATAAACTAGAATTTACGAACGTCACATTTTACATCACATTTTACATGCAATCGCTTTAATTTTCCCAGCAAAATCTTTTCAATTTAATCAATCATAAGAGTCATGAGCTTGAGATTGTTTATGTTTTATTTGTAGTCTGCGCGGCTCTGGCGGTCTGTGCCCCTCTGGCTCTGCGACGTCTGCATCTGTAATGCACAGACGTTAATATTGCGTGGCCTTGAGAGTTCGTCTGAATTCGAAAACAAATAGTCTGTCTCGAATTTAAAACTGATTTGTTTCACTCATCCATTGAATTTTATTCTAGGCATCAAAATGGCTACAGGAGGTTCAAATGAAGATGATTATTTATCAACTTGTGGCATATGCTTCATCAAGTATGACCTTCTCATGAATCGGCCCAAAGTACTGCCTTGCTCTCATACATACTGTTTCACCTGCATTCAAGTAAGTTTCTTAAAACAAAACTAGTCGTAAAAATGTTTGGATGATTTGCAGTGTGCGATTAAAACTAATTTTGCATGACTTTTCCTACTTCTATCAGGCTATGATTAGTTCTGGGAATCCATTGAAATGTCCCATGTGTCGACAAACAGCAGTTGGAATTGATAAAGTTGAATCCCTACCCAACAATGTTCATGCCGAACACATTATTCTTTTGAATGAGAAGTTAGAGAAAGCTGAAGCTGAGGCCAAATTGTTTGTTCTTTATTAATCATTCAGTTGCTCTTTAAATAATTTAATTTAACTCACTTTTTTTCTAGATCCTCAAAGTTACTGGATGCATATTTCAAATCCAACAAGTCTGAATGCCAAGTGTTTGTCATAACTGATGATCATGAGCCAAAGGTTATGTCTTTCAACGCCAGGTCAAATATTGATTTATTTCCATTAAGAAATGTTGAGTTGAATGATTTATTTTTGATCTGTTGCAATGCAGTAAGGACGCCGTCAACCATTTTCATCATACTTCTGTGAAGATACCGAATACAGAAAAACCAGCTAAATTGCGAATTATTTCTTGGGAAGGTTTCATGTTTAATGACATTCCTGCATTTCCTCTGTTGATGACATCACTTGTTAATATCTTGAAAGCACAAAATCCTGATGTTGTGTTTCTCTACAACGTCGAGCCGGCCACTCTCGATCGCCTTAAAAAGAGTCTCCCCAATTTCAGATTTATTTATGAATTCAACGATCAGATGAGGTACATTTCTAGTCCATTTCCAGCATGAGTTTGAATAATATTTTAATTTTTTAAATTATTTCTAGCGTAACGCTGTTGAACACTTATGTGTCTTATGATTCCCACGAAGCCGTACAACTTCCCGTTGAGGAATCTGGTGAATATAACTTTCTTATAGTTAAAGTGAGTTATTACTGAATTATTTTGTTTTCTTTCTTGTTTAATTTCTTGCCCCTTTTTATTAATTTCTTTAGTTTGTTATGACCTTTAATTCTCGTTATTATTAATATGTATTATTTTTACTCAAGGCGCATGTGGGATCTCTGAAACTAAAATTAATCAACGCTGAGATTGACATGTACGCAAGTGACATGTGGCGGGAGAATTTTACGAAATTGATGTTGGACGAACTAGGAAAGGAATCCGATGCAACAGCAAACATCATAATGAAAATGGGGGGTTGCTGTAATAATCAAAATGTATGTTTTCTTTCTTTGCAATTCAATGCTTCCTAGATAATCAATAGAACTTCTTAAAATTTACATTTCTAGTGGGATACCTACACACGAGACGTTGGACTACCTCATCCTACCGTTGATGTATGGGAAGCGTGTAAAAAACCAAGAATGTGCAACTTCATCTGGCCTTATGACAGAACGACGGAAACCGATGTCTTGGAGTATAAGGATTTTAACGATAAAGTTCCTTATTGCGAACATAATCGTTTTTCACGCGTATACTTACGGTCGTCCGAAACTGTTTTCGCCCAACCTAAATTCTATGGTGAAATTGAGTTCTTAAACATCACCGAAGCCATTCATTCAGCAATCTTAGTTGATTTCGATATTTCAAGCACATTTTGTCTATCGTGATTAAGGATGACCCTGAAAATCTAGAACTTTGAATGGATTCATGTTGCGCCAATTGCAGTTAAAATATACAACATTCGTTGTTATTCTTTTGTTAAATTGGACAAATCATTTTTCATCTTACATTGTTTACTAAAAACAATTCTAAACCATTCGTTATTTTTATCCGTTCCGGCGGTTCCGCATAGGCGCATGCAAAATCTAAAAAGTTGAAATCAAATCGTACTGTTTGAAAAATCCGCGCCCTTTTCAGGTTGTCGCTTGGAGCGCTCATAAATTATCCCCAAGGACATTTTTTTTAAAGCTTCCCGCCTTTAAGCCATGCAAGTCATCTGGTGGAAAATATCGGAGATTGAATTCAAACCAAAACATCAAGCCACGTTACAAAATTCCAGCATGGAGTTTTAAGTTAATGAGTGAAAGTTACTAGGTCGATTCACCGACTGTCGACGCTTGGCCGTCGAAATTGGAAACGTTTTGACCTTACGGGACAACAAATATGTTCAATCCATCATTCATCTCAGTGAAAAATTACGGAATGCTCAAGCTCAGATAAAACGGTGGGTTACATTTTGCGCCTCCTTACAAATTCAACTTCTAAAAATTTCATTTCTATTTGGACATTCATTTTAGTAATATGCCGATACCAAATATCTATTCCATGGTAGTCCGGTAATGTCATCAAAG
The DNA here is from genome assembly GCF_021134715.1 of Daphnia pulex. Taxonomy (NCBI): domain Eukaryota; kingdom Metazoa; phylum Arthropoda; class Branchiopoda; order Diplostraca; family Daphniidae; genus Daphnia; species Daphnia pulex. The sequence goes on along the minus strand of NC_060024.1, from coordinate 6,323,061 downwards.
TTTTATCTAAACCAACTCCCAAAATTTTTCTCATTTATAGACTGGGGACGATTGGTCAGTGGATGCATATGTTTCAGTTGGATTATGCTCCTACAAAATCCCGACATTGTATTCCTTAACCGTGCTGATGGAGATCTAGGTCTATTAAAAGAAACATTTCAAAATTCAAATTTATAACATCTGAAAAACTAAGGTAATTTGGATGGAAATAAGATGGACAGCAGTTTTATTATTTCGCTAATTTCTGTCTTTTGGATTTACTTCATCAAGAGTTTTAGTAATTCTTAACGAAACTGTCTCTTAATGACTCCTACTCCCACTTAACCTTAAGTCTTCCTAAAGATGCAGGTAGTCTTCGCAAAGATTTCATTCTCGAAGTGAATGTGAGTAAAATTCAAGGTAAAATTCTTAAATTGTCGACAGTACCCCTTCTCATAATCAACTTTTATCCGCTTCCAAAGATCATTAATTTTTTAGGCGCACTGTGGTCTAAATATTTAATTTTAAAATTTAGAGGGAAAATCGTCGGGGATGTAGCTCAGATGGTAGAGCGCTCGCTTAGCATGCGAGAAGTACGGGGATCGATACCCTGCATCTCCACAATCGACTCCTTTTATGGATTTCTCTAGCATTGCCATGTAGAAAACTTTCTATTTTCTTCTGTTGGTTCCCTTTATTTTTAAATAAACTTCACTCTCAGAATGTACATGAATGATTTCAACGAACCTAACAGACTTTAGTATTTTTTTTTTTTAATTTGAAATTTCCTGTAGGATTTAAATCCATAGTTTTATAATACCATTCATTTAGCTTGAAACCTTCATTTAATCACAGTGTCATTATTTGGTTGTATGAATGCGACTCATATGCAAGATTAATGAAAAGTTCATCCTTCATATTTCTCAAATTAGCGCTCTTTTCTGCGCTTCTTTGCATCTTTTTGCGCTTTAATATTGGCCATTTTAACATACCCTGAGCTGCAATAGTAATTACAAACGTGATTTTGCGAACGTAACCTAACAGAACATTTCTCATTAAATTGCTTTAATTTTCCTAGCAAAATGTAAATTGTAAGCTTGGAATAGAACGGTTGCGAAATTTAAACATTTGCTGCCTTTGATCCCGTTTGGAAAGGGTATTGTCCTTACGTAACTTGTGAAGTTTTCAGTTTGAGATTACCGAGAACTGTAGCTATATTTCATTAAAATTTAATCAGTTAGCTGGAGATTGTTTTTTTTTTCTTTTTTCCCCTTTATTTGTAATCCGCGCGGCGCATGCAGTCTGCGACTCTCGCCGCTCTGTGTCTGACGTCGTCTGCACGCCACAAAAAAGTGACGTCTGAATTCGAATACAAACAGAGACACACAGTCTGTCTCTGATAAGTAATAATTTATCATTTATGTATGCAAGCCCATGCATGACACATGTATTTGCTGAATGCTGTACGTGTAGGAACATTCGTTTACTTATGAAAAAATTGTATCGAAAAAACGCCACACCACGCTGTATGTACATCCTTTAAAAAATAGGCTGTATAATTTCACACTCATCCATTGTATTTTATTCTAAGCAATAAAATGGCTACAGGAAGTTCAAATGAAGATGATTATTTATCAACTTGTGGCATATGCTTCATCAAGTATGATCTTGTCATGAATCGGCCCAAAGTACTGCCTTGCTCTCATACATTCTGTTTCACCTGCATTCAAGTAAGTTTCTTGAAACAAAACTAGTCGTAAAAATGGTTGGATGGTTTGTAGTGTGCGATTAAATTTCATTTTGCTGTTGCAATTTCTCGTCTGCATAATGGCTTTTCCTACTTTCATCAGGTTATGATTGGTTCTGGGAATCCATTGAAATGTCCTATGTGTCGAAAAACAGCAGTTGGAATTGATAAAGTAGAATCCCTACCCAACAATGTCCATGCTGAACACAATATTCTTTTGAATAAGAAGTTAGAGAAAGCTGAAGCAGAGGCCAAATTGTTAGTTCTTTATTATGTAATTATTCAATTTGTTGTTTAAATAACCATAAAATTTAATTCACTTTTTTTCTAGATCCTCAAAGTTACTGGATGCATATTTCAAATCCAACAAGTCTGAATGCCAAGTGTTTGTCGTAACAGATGATCATGAGCCAAAGGTTTTGTCTTTCAACGCCAGGTCAAATATTGATTCATTTCCTTTAAGAATTGTAGAGTTAATTGAATAACTTTTTATCTGTTGTAAATATTGCAGTAAAGAAGTTGTCAACCATTTTCATCAAGCTTCTATGAAGATTCCGGATACGGAAAAACCAGCTAAATTGCGAATTATTTCTTGGGAACGTTTCCTTGCCAATAATGATGCTTCCAACTTTCATCTGTTGATGGCATCACTTGTTAATATCTTGAAAACACAAAATCCTGATGTTGTGTTTCTCTACCATGTGAAGCCGGCCACTCTCGATCGCCTTAAAAAGAGTCTTCCCAATTTCAAATTTATTTCTGAATTCAGCTATCAAGAGATGAGGTAGGCCTACATTCCTAGTCACTTACCTCCAGCATGAGTTTGCAGAACTTTTAACTCCAGCTGTCCAGCATCTGTGTAATTTTTTAAAAATTATTTCTAGCGTAACGCTGTTGAACACTTCCGTGTTTTATGATTCCCACGAAGTCGTACAACTGCCCTTAGAGCAAACTGATGGTGACCTTCCATTAAACTATAACTTTCTTATAGTTGAAGTGAGTTATTAACCTGAGTGAATTATTTTGTTTTCTTTCTTGTTTATTTTCTTGCCCCTTTTTATTAATTTCTTTAGTTTGTTATGACCTTTAATTCTCGTTATTATTAATATGTATTATTTTTACTCAAGGCGCATGTGGGATCTCTGAAACTAAAATTAATCAACGCTGAGATTGACATGTACGCAAGTGACATGTGGCGGGAGAATTTTACGAAATTGATGTTGGACGAACTAGGAAATGAATCCGATGCAACAGCGAACATCATTTTGAGAATGGGGGGTTGCTGGGATGAACAAAATGCATGTTTTTCTTTCTCTACAATTCATTGCTTTTGAGTTAATAAATAGAAAATTTTTAATTTTAGTGGCATACCTACACGCGAGACGTTGGACTACCTCATCGCACCGTTGATGTTTGGGAAGCTTGCAAAAAACCAAGAATGTGCAACTTCATCTGGCCTTATGACAGCATGACTGAAACCGATGTCTTAGAATATAAAAGTTTCAACGGTAAAATGCCCTATTGCGACGAACATCGTCTTGCACGCGTATACTTACGTCCTTCAAATTCTGTTTTCGCCCAACCTAAATTCTATGGTGAAATTGAATTTTTAAACATCAGAAGAGCCATTTCCTCAGCGATTTTAGTTGATTTTTGTATATTTTAAGCACATTCTGGTTACCGTGATTTATGATGACTCTGAAAATCTAGAACTTCGAATTGTTTCATGTTTGACCAATTTCAGTTAAAATATACAACATACGTACGTTGTAAATTTATTGTGTCAAATTCAACAAATCATTTCATCCTACATTGTTTACTGAAAACCATTCTAAACCCATCCGTTATTTTTATCCGTTCCGCATAGGCGCATGCAAAATCTAAAAAGTTGGAATAAAATTGTTGTACTGTTTGAAAAATCCGCGCCCTTTTCAGGTTGTCGCTTGGAGCGCTCATAAATTATCCCCGATTTGATTGGCTACATTTTTTTAGAGCTTCCCGCCTTTAGGCCATACAAGTCATCTGGTGGAAAATATCGGAGATTGAATTCAAACCAAAACATCAAGCCACGTTATAAGCAAATCGCAGACGACGTGGCAAACAACAGAAAAATATGCGTGCCGTATGCGTGGCATTTTAGTCTTCAAGAAGGTCCCAACAGTTTAACAATTGGTCACCCCCAAAAGTTCATTGTCAGAAGGACCAAGCCAAGCCAACATTACTTTTACGGGTTTTCATTGTGACTCGTCTTATTGATTTTTATTGGATATTTCGACAAACCGCAATCGTGTTTTGAACCGGTAAATCACATGTTTGTTTATTTGGTTTTATTTATTTTTTTATTTTGTCAACTGGCTAAATAATACTTTTTTTCAGATTGCACTTGTTGAACATGCCGAAACGCAGATTACGAACCAGTACTAATTTACCCATGAATTCAAGTTGTTTTCTGTGCAACATAGAAATTCCAGGAGATTCAAAAGATCTCTTTGAGCACTTCCGTTCAGTTCACTTTATAACAACCGAGCCAGCTAAAGACACTTCAAATTTTGAGCACAGTGACAGTCAATCCGAACATTGTCCTGATTTAGAAGAATTATCGTTTCATGACATAGCAATGGAATGTGGTGAGCTACCTCTTGATGCAGATGTAACAAAATGGACTTCAGAAGATGTTGCAAGGAAGCTAAAAATGGAATCCTTTGATCAATCAGTTATTGATACCTTTAAAGGTACTGTTCCTTTAATTTTTGTAACTGTGTTTTCAGTTTGGAGATAAAATGTTGTTCTTTGCAGATGAAGATATCGATGGAAATAGCCTTTTGACGCTTACAAGGGAGGACCTTAATGAGCTCAAACTGAAACTAGGCCACAAGAAAAAGGTGGAACGATTGATTCAGACTCTCCAAAACCCACCGCCTAAAAAAACAGCAGAGCCTACAGTTTCAACCGCTAATGTGCAGCCAAGCCATCAGCCATCAATGATGAATGTGGCATCAATGGAAACATTTCCAATTATAGTGCAACCCTCAGTATTCTCGCCAAATGTTCCAGTATCATCTCCAAATTTTCCAGTATGTTCTGCGAGTTTTTCAGTCTCTTCACCAACAAACTACCCACTATCTTCAGAAAGTGTTTCGATACTGTCCTCTGAAAATATTTCAGTATTATCTCCAGAAAATGTTTCAGTATTATCTTCAGCAAGTGTTTCAGTATTACCTTCAACAAGTGTCTCAATATTACCTTCGACAAGTGCGTCAGTATTACCGACAACAAGTGTTATGGTATCTTCACCGATAAGTGTCCCGATGTCATCGTCAAATGTTTCAGTATCGTCCGCAAGTGCCATTCCCGTGCAAACTGCAATTCCAATAGTTCAACTTCAGCCTTCTGTAACTCACAAAGTTCTCATGCAACAACTTCCCAACATAGACAGCTCCAGCTCTCCGCGAAGATCTGAAAGGGTATATATACCTAATTTGAATTTCATTATTTGTTCACCAAAACTGTCAATTAATTTGGATTTTTCTGTACCTAGTGCTGCACTTTCAACGTTAAAGAAATGATCCTTGCGTCGAGTAAAGGGAGAGCCGTTTACGAGGACTATTTAGCCCGTGAAAAAACCTTTCTAACCGTCCCTGAGCGCAGGACTATAGTCTTTGTAGTGGTAGAGGCCATGGTCAACGAGATTGGACTTTACCCTACGACGCAGGAAAAGGATCTGTTGGCCGCTGCGATTATTCAAGCTTTCCCTTGCCTAGGCATTAGAGACGGGAACAATCTCATCCACAGTCACTACTACCATGCCAAATCTGGCGGCTTCATAGAGACACTGTTGAAGACGATGCGCAAAAAGCAACCTGAATGTCGGAAAAGGAAAATGAGTCTGAAGCAGAAAATTCACCGGAGAATTCCTCGAGGATATATCGAAGATTGCGGGCCAGAACTGGAAGAAGAAGAAATTCAGATGCACGAATTTATGGTAAAAATTTATTTTCTGTTCCGTTTCTATGCTTTTTTTATCACAGATTTTGGTTCTGATCAACAGGTTCGTTTGCTGAAAAGTTTGATACCGACTGCATCCAACGCCGAACAGATCAACGATGCCATGGAATCGACATTTCCCTTCCGTCAGTATCAAATGAAGAGAAATCTCAAGACTCCAAGCCTCATCCTGGCGGAATATCCGCGCATGGTGGACTTTAACAACGGTCTATTGGTAATATAAGGGCTTTTCTATGTTAAATGTGACACCTGACGCTTAGTTTGCAATTATTCTTGGAAATTAGATTTTCGACGATTTCAAGAGAAAATATCCTTCGGCCAATGATATTGAGCAGAATTTCATTCACACGTATGGTGATCGACTTATTTTTCTAGCCGAGAAAGAACTGGATGCTCTCCCAGTTTGCAATAATGGTAACAGCCAGATAGTCTCCATACGTATAGAATAGTTAAAAACAACTATTTTATCTTTTCTTCAGACTTTCTCCGTTTGCTGCTGATATGCATCTTCATCATGCCAGAAATTAAAAAAATTCGCAAGAATTCTGTCGATGAAAAAGTTCAACAACTCGTGATGTTCGTATCGGTATGTTACATTTCATCCAACCCCAAAAAAATGATTGAAATCAGTCTCATTTCTATTCTAGGAAAACCGAAACCTACAAGAATTCGTGGCCTTACGCCCAACGGATCAAACCAATTCGACTCCGCATCCGTATCTCGTCGGTGTCGGAACGATGACGGAGCCAGTGTACTTCAACTTGGTCATCGATGGCAACATCATTCCGTGCGGCAGCGATTCCCTTACAGCTTTCAAGAATCTCTTTGCGTCCTACTTTGTTTTCCAGTTGCATTATCCGGTTCTCATCAAGCCGCTCTTCAAATTTTTCGAGGAAAGAGTTTTCCGATTAACTCCCACCATGACTGCCACCACGGCCGACTTTGTGGCACGATTGGAGACTATTCCCAGATGAAATTTTATCCCATTTTCAAATCAAAAGCCACAAAACTCCATACCTCGACTGGATTGTTGACGAATTCGAACATGTTCGTGCCTGTATTCTTCTAATAGTGCCATATCTATTTCGGTTTTTGGTGATTTTTAACGACGCATATTTTTTTTTTTAATTCTTCCTTTTTTTTATCTCATTTTCATTTACAGCCAAGAATAAACTTAGGTTTATGTGATTAGACGAATGTCGTGTCAAGTTTGATCCAGTGTTGTGCAAGTTTGACATTACAGGACCAAGCCCTTGAATCATTCGTTAACCTCATTCTTAAGACATTGACTTTTTAAAATGCCCAGATGGACAAGGTTGGACTGTGAAATTTGCCGCAAGGTTAAGAGAAAGGTGAAAGAAACTATTGAGCAATTCTAACCTTGCGGTTTGTAAAAAAAAGGTGTCAAATGGAGATATTAGAAAATATTGCATATTATTTTTTGTGTTTTCTAATTTATTCTTGAATTTTGTAGTGCTCGAAGAATTCTCAATAGTTGGCGCAAATCCCCTATACTATTTCAAAAACTGTTGTTTGGCCACCAAGTTATAATCAGAGTTTTCTATGAATCGTAGGGGTCAGCAGCCCATCCGGAAAGCAATCAAAATGTGTCGCCCTGGATTAACCCACTACCCACGAGTCGGGTGAGCTAGATTTGATTGATGAGAATTGAACATGGTTACTTTTTTTCCAATTTTTAAGTAAAAAAACTAAATGATTACCTGAAATTAGAAAATATGTTTAATGGTTATGTGGTCCTACAGGATTCAATCAAGAATTTGATTTCAAAATCGAAACGAAATCGTCCAAGTTGCTGCAAAAATTGCAAGTAAATTTACTAATGCTTAAACAAATCTGACAATGTAACAAAACAGAAAAATGGTGTTAAATTTTGAAGCATTCATGTTTTATTGTACAAAGTAAGTACCACAAGGGACGCGCACTTGTAGAGCAACATCTCTTTAATTATAAAAACATATTACCTTTTATAGCGAAAAAATAATAATAGTGCTTGAGCTAATCAAAAGTAAACTATACTTCATAGACTTTCCTAGGGCACTCCATCCAAACCGGTTGTTATTATTTGAGTGGACGTGGCGCAATACCTCGAAGTCATCATAGCAACAGTTCAGGGATTTTACGTATTGCGCCATTGGTAATTTGAATAAATGGCTTCTATACGCTTGCCACGAGTTGGATTGTCAGACTTGTCTCAGATGAGGCTTTACCTTAGCGCCAACGGCGATTTCCGGCTGTATAATGAATACCTTTGTGTATTCTAACCTGTAATCGTTAGACTACATTACACGCCCTAATCACATATGATCTACGGTAAACTCAGATTATTTACTACGACTGTGGCACTGCATCAATTAAGATCAACCAGACCAACCCGATTGTGAACAAAATGTTTGTTTTGTTAATTCGAATCATCCAGTTGCTGTCGACAATAATAATAATTTGATGGACTGCCATTTTTTTTAATATTTGCGGAGGAAAGTGTTTCTTTCAGGTGTTAAGAAATGATGTGAGCCACAGGAATCGCTAATACTGCATGCAGTGGATATAATTTATTAATTTATAATCCATTATTCACCCGCCATAAAATGGTCATATAAACGATGAATCATTCCCTACTCACGCATTGCAATCGCTTATGGCAATATCAGCACATGGTACGCAATAATTATAACACTTAAATAATAAAATATATGCACCAAACCACAAATATGAATTTCAGATTAACCAATCGGCGACACTGTTGTGCAAACGGTTTTGAGCAGCAGCTGTTTAGCAGCTGTTCAAATAGTAACTTTTCAACGGAAAAATATTGCCAAATGAATCATTTTTATTGCGTAGCTGTGAGTCAATAAAAAGTGCAGACTATACGACTTTCATACGATGCAGATAAACATTTCGGGGATATATAAGAGTCTTCTCCGGCTACAATACGACACTGCACATAATCGCGCTATCAGTTCATTGGCGAACGGAACTTGCTAAAGGAAGACTCAGCACCATTTCTCAGATTACTTTATTCGGTAATAAGAGATAACGTACTTGTGGTTTCAACTTACGCATGTTACTAACTGTAACTTTTTTATTTTCCTGATTATTCTTTCATTTCGATCGCCGAAGGTGGAAAAGTGGAAATGAATTGTCGATCGCTTATTTCTTTGTTTCTTATATGCGTTTGCTTCAGTAAGTATATATATCCATTTCCATTTACTAGCTATTTTTTTTAGCTTGATAAGTTCTGAATAAATTTACGCTGAATTTACGTAGCTGGAGTGGCCCATGCATTTAACTCATGCTCTGCCAGGAAAATGTGGGACGCATACAACGAAATGAAACGGGTGCAATGCAAAAACTGTGACAGGTTTGTTTCAATTCCTTCATAATTCAATTTATTAAAAGGTTCCATAAATGTCTTGTAATTAATTAATGGTGTCTTATAAGGTACTTTCATTGTATGGGCAACTATAATGCGGTGTACTCCTGCTCGGGTTCTATGGATGATAAGAAAGCCACGGCAAAGCAAATTAGTGACGTACGCGAATGGGCAATCTTCGGAGGTGGTGCGGACTCTGCTGGGGACCAAGAAGCCAATCTTTTTGGACGCAATGGAGGAAGTTGTGCCTCAAGGTACCTTAAAAATGTCCGCTGTGCCTACAATCCCGCGACGAAACAGTGTAAGTGGTGAACGGTGGTGAACGGTGCGACATATTACATTATCGTAGTCCTGACTAATTTACTATGGCAATAATTCATGTCCCTTGTCACCCATAAATTGGGCAAATATATTCGCCTATTGCCGTATGTGAAAATAATTCTGTGGGAAATAAACAAGGAATAAAATTGATGGAAAAAGCTTGAGTTTTTCTGTCTCTGCCGATCTTTGTTTGCGTGAATGAAGGATAAAATATTTGATAAAACCGAGATAAAACAGTGTTAACATAAACACTGTTGTATGGAATGGGTATTAATCACGAAAGGTATGGCATAATAAATTCAAAACCTTAACGGGAGAATTTTGCTCAACATTAAAACAAGAAAAAGATGGCTCGTAAGAGGATCGAACTCATGACCTCCGCGTTATTAGCACGGCGCTCTAACCAACTGAGCTAACAAGCCTGCAACGCATCAAGTATGTTATAACTCAATGATAACACAATGGACAGTCGAAATCTTGCTAGTGAAAAGCATGAAAAGTTTAAAAAAGTTTTGGCTCGTAAGAGGATCGAACTCATGACCTCCGCGTTATTAGCACGGCGCTCTAACCAACTGAGCTAACAAGCCTTGGGGCAGTCGAGTAAAAATACAGGAAATATACATATGATCTTACTAAACAAACTTACTTAACGTGTAATGAATACATTTGCTATAAAACTAGTTATAAATGAGGCCATATTCATCTCCATGCGCGTCTCCATGTTGCGGCTTCTATAAGGACGACCAGGACGACCGAACTTATTGTCCTATCATTTTGTTTTTCTCTTAAGAAGAAAAAGTAAAGACAAAAAATCCTAGTGTGAACTAAATGGGAGAAAATGATGCCAATCGAAATTATTTTTCAAACCTTGGATGGCAGATATAGTTTTCGACTGGTAACTATAAATAGCATCGAAAGTGGCCTCGCGAAAGGAAAACACCGCACAGCAAGTTATAAATAAGACTCGCGGTGCGTGTTGCCTTATAATTTCTGAAATTCTCTATTTCATTACCGATCGAGTATTCAAACCTGTCCGAAAAATGTCCGATGAAGAATACGGTCGTAATCTGATTAAAATCCCAACAGAATCTGAAGACCAAGCCGAGCGTGACCAGCGGGAATGGTACGCCCTGATTCCCATCGGTACCTTGGCTGTCCTGGGAATCGTGCTATACGCTATCTACCTGCTATTATGGTCCTCATAGCGACAGACCAGGAAACACGATATTCAATCGCATAATGTATACCATTCATTTTGTACACCAACAATAAAATGTGTGGTGATCAATAATTTCCAAGATAATTTCGATTCGGAATAAACAAATTAATTTCAACAAAAATCTGCTTAGCAACTTTCTTAATTATTTATCATACGTACCTACACATAACAATAATTATACCAAGGATAAGGGCATACGAGATTATAAACGATTGATGATGGGCAATCGTGTGTAACCATAAAAATGTTTCCAATTTAGGAACAAAGTTCTTTTCCTCTGTCAAGGATGGCGCTGAAAGCACTAATGTTTATTTTTGTTTTTCAGAGCCACAACGTCCGCATTATTTATTATTATCTCTAGTCTAGTGTTGACGTATGCAGTTTTACAAGCTGTACCAGAAAATGGATATGGTTCGCGCTAATATCTCACTTTTTAGATAGATTGTTGCCCTTTGCTTATTATTTTTTATTCGCTCGCTACATCACTAATTTGATGCCATTTTCAATCAGAATTTACTACACTATTTCAGGATCGTTTATTATATTCTCCAGTGACCTAATTTTGCACATAAAAGGATGTAACAAACAAAAACGCATACATATAACTGCTTATAGCAATTAAATAATGTGTTTGATTATTTTAGGAATTTAATTAGTGTTCGAGTGGTCTCTCTAATGCTGTTTGTACAATGTTAAACATGCTGGATTTTTGTCGTTTCACCAGTCCGGGTGCTTTCGTCAGCCATTTGACTATCTGGCGTGATAAGGCGTCGACAAACTGAACCATAGTCAGCACTGCGATAAAATATCAAAGAAAAACCAAATCATTTTGCGCAATGTTGATGTAATTAATTCAATAATTCAACCTGAGGCCCCTAAGAGGAGACCAATAGTCCCGCCGATATCGCAAAGCAGCGAGATGATGTCATACGCAAATTCTTCTTTTGTTTCCTCATACGTCATGTCGGTAAAATATACCTGAACAAAGAAAAACGTAATTACCTTTCCCAAATAAGAATGTTTTGATTTATATGGATATACAGTGGGTACCTAAAGTATCCGTACGGCTGAGAGGAGCAGTACGGAAAACGCGTTTTTCAAAACGCTTCCATAAATTGAATTCTCGTTGGAATGCAATAAAATTTTTTTGTAAGGTTAAGATTAGGGTGGGGTTTCATCTGATTTTTTTTGGGAATTTTTCAACAACGCGATATGTGGTTTTTATCGCGTTGCGAAAGTATCCGTACGGCCGAGAGGCCTAGTAGGGAAATGGGCTTACTTTGGAGGCCTCTTATTCGGTAAATAAGTAACATTAAAGGGTGGGAAAGTTCTTAAAAAAAAGAGCTGCATTAGCTCTATATGTGATCATAAGATCACATTTTTTAAGTTTCATTTATAGTAATGAAATCAAAAATGAAAACACGAATTATAAGTTTTCCGTTTTCTTCCCCTCGATTGCCCATCACCAGTGTTGCCATGTCCCAAAATCTCTTTCTTCCCTTGGACGGAAGAGGGAGAAAGAGAAAGGGTAAATATCTTTTTATATGGCAACACTGGTGATGGGGAATCGAGGGGAAGAAAACGGAAAACTTATAATTCGTGTTTTCATTTTTGATTTCATTACTATAAATGAAACTTAAAAAATGTGATCTTATGATCACATATAGAGCTAATGCAGCTCTTTTTTTTAAGAACTTTCCCACCCTTTAATGTTACTTATTTACCGAATAAGAGGCCTCCAAAGTAAGCCCATTTCCCTACTAGGCCTCTCGGCCGTACGGATACTTTCGCAACGCGATAAAAACCACATATCGCGTTGTTGAAAAATTCCCAAAAAAAATCAGATGAAACCCCTCCCTAATCTTAACCTTACAAAAAAATTTTATTGCATTCCAACGAGAATTCAATTTATGGGAGCGTTTTGAAAAACGCGTTTTCCGTACTGCTCCTCTCAGCCGTACGGATACTTTAGGTACCCACTGTACTTTGTACTGGGCGCAATCGTCATGGCGGGCGAAGGTATCAGCATTCGTTTCGTAAAGGTACTGTGAACAGGTGCTGGAATATCCGCATTGACAGGCAGCCGGATGCCATCCATTACCTTCCCACAATAAATCTTTCTGCAAGTCTTCGGCAAAAAGCAACTGCTGTGAAGTGTTACAGTACGGTACGGATGTGAAATTCGGTAAATTCATGTACGGCATTCTATATATTATGATGGCGTATATAAGAAACAAACTTAATTGGAAAATAATTCTCTCAATTTCCATTTTAATTTTAAAATACCGACATCCCGATTTCTTGATCATTTTTTCGTGAAAACAACGGCTGATGCAACGTGAAACTGTTTTGGACTCGTCAAAAGAACAAGGTGCATGGTATTTACTCTCGGCTTGAAAGTGTTTGAGGGAAACGGCGACATCCTTGTTCCAGCCCTGTTCCAGAAAGAAGCCGTGAGTCAATGCGCGGATGTCGTGAGTGCTGTACCGATCGCTGATCATTATGTAAAATCTTTGCACATCCGTCGTGTTGCCCTTGTTACCTATACAATTAGTAATATCTATTTTAATTTGAAACAGGACCTATATAGCGTTTGAATTATTCGCATAATTGTTATTTTACACAATTTGATGTTGAAACCATAAAATTGGCCACTGACTGTCACCGGCAATCCGGGGAAATGGAGGCAGTAACCCAAAATCGTGAAAATTCGCATTATTTTCCCGTTTTCCGTGCAATTGACCCTCGCCTGCAAACACTTTATAACACACAGCAATTCTCAGTTTAAAAATGTAAAATAATATTAATGAAAAAATATCTTTAGTATATATTATACGCTAGTGACGTCGTCTTCCAATTCCCAGCCGGCTAGCTTCCACAAAGTGACTACGTCGTACACGTCAGCCAGTTTGTACATGGCATCGACGGGATCTCCAAATTGTTCTCCTTCTGGAAAATGAACTTCGTAGAGCGATTGGAGCTTAACCAGGTCTAAATGAGACGTGTCTCTAGTCCTAAATTATTATATCCCATTATTAACATTTTATTACCCTTTATATAGTACCGGTATAATTGAATAATCCAAGAGGACTTACAAAGTGTCGCGATAAGGGCAGAGTGTGATGGATGGAAACATTAGCGAATCATTTCTTATGAATCGCACTGTAGTCGAAACCGGTCGAGTCTACGCGCAAATGAAAATAAATTCTGAATTAGTAAAATTCAGGTATAAGATATGTTATGCTAATCAAACCAGGTAGTAATTTAAACGGTCGCGAGTCTGTAGCAGCATTAAGGTGAAACAGGTCGTCAATACCAACAACCAAATTAGCCTCCTATTATTTAATAAAAATGGAAATCTATTAGTTCATGATCAAAGTGACCAAATGGAATGGAATAAATTTGAAAACCAAACCTGATCAAGTTAGCTTGACTGTCCAAGACCGTCTGGAAGCCAGCGATACCAATGTCGCTCCAACATGACGGCGGCTGAGGATGAATCCCAACAGATGAAGGAAATGGATATGTAATTCCGTTGATGGTATATGACGCCTGAAAATCATCGCTTGAGTGGTCGTGAATCATCCACGCTAGTCTTCGATGATGAATGTCGCGCCTTTGTCGGAAACCACTGAAAATGTTAACAATGCATTTAATGACAATTTAATCAATATAGGTTAAAATAAATCCTTACTCGTGATTCTGGATCGTGTCGTCGTTTGGAAACGAAGAAAACAGACTCGGCAATGATTTTTGCGTCATTTGTGCACGAATGACTGACCACATCCAGTCTTGTGTTCCTGCAATGCTGTCATTAGTTAAACTGAGTCCCAGCATTGTTTTGTTTGAAACATGAAAACAAAGCAATCGATTATGTCAGCCCATCGGCCTATATATGTCGATGTTACAAGGAGCGTGCGAATAATTACAGGTGCGCGTACCATAATAGGGAGCATGATGGTTCCCAATAAATCATAATAAGGCTGGCTAGCATTAATAAAGGCGTGGCCGTGGCTATACAAGCGGAAATGGCTGAAGCGCTGATATCGATCCAATTAGTGGCAACCATCAAAAGTTGCAGGTTGGAAAAGAGACGTAACGTTCAGTTATTTAACACGCAGATATATATTCATTGTGTTTGCTTTACTCTCCAAGCAGCAGCTGGGAATATCCTCTGACAACTCGGAAGTGAATTATTTCTAATTCATCCACTCCATTCGGTCAATGCAAAAAGAAAAGTATTACGTAATAATTGTTGCTCTTAAGGATACATCAGTTCAACAAATCGGAAAAAAATGTTAACATGGAGTTGCATGTATTTTGTATAAGAAACCGATACAGGACGCCACCAATAACAGAGAAAAGGTCCTTCAACTTTGGATAATTAACATGTAACAATTGAGTTGAAATGCGTATACCGTAACGCTATATAGTAACAAAAAACAAATGAAGCTTGTCGGAGCAAAATTCAGGGCTGAATGCTGATGGTGTTCGTTAATTCTGATTCAGTGGTGGTAGCCGCCATGTCTTGATGTAAAAATAATTATAACAAAACATGTGTTTAATAATCTTAAAATCCTTAAAACATCTGAATAAGGGGGGTACTAATAATTACCCATAACCTCCATATCCTCCGTGACCATGTCCTCCTCCGTGACCATAACCTCCATGACGCCCATGGTGATGATGGTCATGGTGATGGTGACCTATATGGATTGTAAAATAATCAATATGACAATGATAAAAATGATACAAATTTTCAAATAAAACTCTAAAATGTATTTACCCCCTCCATGTAAAAGCTTTTTAGCGAGCAAAAGGCCCAAAATGGGAGCTCGTTTTTCACGATCCTCGGCATCTACCATTGAGACAATCATCACGAATACCACCAGAAAACCAACAAACATCTGCAAACAAAATCAATAATAATAACAACTTAACAAGAACTTTCCAGAATTAAACTTATAGTTCATCTTATAATTTTAAAAATGAATTTAACTCACCAAACTAAGGCGGCTCATCTTGATCTGATGTTGCTGGACGTAGTTGCTTGGCGTGAATGATACTGTTTCGACGATTTGCTTCCTCTTTTTATACACGAGTAAGGAAGTTCGCCCTTCCGTGAATTATTAACTGGTTCGACCGCAACGGCAGCAGCAAAATGAACTGCTCTCTTCTGGGCATTGTAGCGGACCGTAAAGGTTCTTATTCCCCCATTTTAAAAATGTGCTATTTGCAATTACAAGGTCTTCGTACCCAATAACCGTTCTGGAAAAATTACAGCTCAATAGCTTGCTGTGACTGTGATGTTACATACACATGCTGCTGCGGCTGCTACACGAGTCCTCCAGCAGCTGTCGCATATTATAAATTATATCCACCTTGGTCGTATTTTTGCGGTTTTGCTGCCGTCTTGGTCGGTGGTCTTACCGGTTCTATGCAATCATAATCTTTGTTATATCTCGAAAATCTATACGTATACTCGCTTTAAAATTGTGTTTCGGAAGTCGAAAGGAATTTTTGGATTTCCCGAAGCGCAATATGTGAAACATTTCGTCATTGTGTTTATATTTACTATAGCAGCAGCTGTTCAACTGTTTCAGGCTTGTGAACTTGAAAAATAAGCTGAAATTGGTTCGTGCTGCGCAGTATCGTGCAGAGATAGAACGAACACTATAGGCTATAGCAAGTATTTATATTAAAGTGCTGACTTGTTTCACGAAGGTCGGCCTTGTAGCGAAGTCTTACTGCGCACTGACGCTCACACAATCGCCGACATGGGAAATATGAAAGTCTTTGGGCAAGGGCAATATAACATCAATTGGTTTTTGCACTGCAAATAATCGACAAGCGTTTATGCGTTTTTGTATTGCTATTCAACTCATTCGAGTCGAAACAAAGAACAGTGTTGTCCTATTAAACGTGATTATTCTATTCTACTCCACAATAACTGTTGTGTCCGTTTCATTTAAAACGTATTACAACAAAGCATCAAGACATATTGTACAGAAATGAATTTGTCAATATGAGTCAGCAGATCAACAAACCCATAATGTTGGTGTATATGCAATAAACCTGTTGGTTTCATGTAGTACCTGTACCTGTACATTATGTATACAAACAGCATGATGGACATAAATTTTCATTTTGATTTCCAATTGTTCTGAATATAATGTTTGAACGGTAAAGCGCGGTTTGAAGCGAACCGGTTTTAGGCCTGTAGTTCTACCATGCGCTGAAATTGGAATTCTGTTGAATTCCATGTTTGTTATTTGTTATCGATGGAAATTATCACACACTCAAATTAGTAATTTAAAATAAAAGGAGTTGTCAGAAGTGGGATTCGAACCCACGCCCAGAGAACTGGACTGCGACCTGAACGCAGCGCCTTAGACCGCTCGGCCATCCTGACATATTCTTTGCGACAAAAACGACTTAGCAATGTCACACATTTCTATGAATTCCTTGATTTCTATCATTTTATAAATTTTGTATAATAATAAAATGAATTGCTTTGTTGGATTGATTTTCACGGGCCTACATATTTTGATTTAACTCCAAAAGTAACATTTTTTTATGAAATCAATAATATTGCAGGAAATCGTCTCTTTTTATCGTGCATAAACTTTTCTTCAGTAATTAACGCAAAGTGGAGGACACCAACTAGATTTATTATTTTACACTGCTGACAATCTCTATAAAAATATATGGCTCGTAAGAGGATCGAACTCATGACCTCCGCGTTATTAGCACGGCGCTCTAACCAACTGAGCTAACAAGCCTTGGCTAGTAAAATTCAACACAATATTCAATAGATGTCAGGATTCTATAGTTTCAAAACATTTGCTTTTATTTAAATGGTCAACATTCCAACATCTCGGTCAACTAATTTAAAATTGAAAGTAAAATAATACTTAAAAAATTCAAGTTTATCGAAAAGACTAAAATGACTGTTTCTTGAAAATACACATATAATAAAAACCGTTTTTTCACCGACCGCTAGACGGCTCATGACGATTCCCTCTCTTTGCTTCAACCAAGTGTTTTTTCAAACTTTTAATTTCAAATCCTAGAAAAAGAAAGTAGTTTTTCACGATAACTTCAAATCCAAATCTGTTCTTCCATTGTCAATTATTTTGCAAATAAATCGAAAAAAAAGAGGCCGCCCGATAA
Source organism: Daphnia pulex (assembly GCF_021134715.1). Lineage (NCBI taxonomy): Eukaryota > Metazoa > Arthropoda > Branchiopoda > Diplostraca > Daphniidae > Daphnia > Daphnia pulex. Next base: position 6,305,226 of record NC_060024.1, on the reverse strand, counting down.
GGGACTTGAACCCTTGACCTCAGGATTAAAAGTCCCGCGCTCTACCAACTGAGCTAACCGGGCTGAAAGAATCAATAAACTTTTTAGTTTTTAAACTTGACAAGTAGTTGTAAATTATTTTTTACATTTTACTGCAATTCAGGTAAGAGTTAACTTAAAAAACAGTTAACACAAAAAACTTACTTGTTTTTAATGTCTTTAATTAAATTGAATTAATAGAAAAAAGGGAAACAAAATTATTCTGCATATTTATCAGTTAGTCGACATCTAGGTTTAGGGGAGTCATGGGATTAAAACGTATAAATAATTTTGTTGCACAAATTATGAAAAATAAAAATTTTCGCCCAACGTGGGGCTCGAACCCACGACCCTGAGATTAAGAGTCTCATGCTCTACCGACTGAGCTAGCCAGGCCATGCAGAAAACTTCTAATTTTAACATCTATATCTTCAACAGCTTTGGCTCCAGCGTTTCATGAATACCATTTCTTTGCTTTCTTACGACATAACAAAAACATTCCATTCCAGATGCCTAAGTGATTAACGAGTACTCTTTATAGCTCGCGTGTATTAAAAAATCAGGTTTGGCCAATGCAGAGTAAAGTTCAGCACTGTTACTACGCAAATATAGCATGTAAAAATCATTCTATTCGCGCTAGCCAATGGGGAAATGACGAGTTGATTTGTAATTAGAATTAAGTTGAGTTTGCGTCACCAAACGTTTTGACGTTGGCAGACCGTACCGATTAATCAAATCAGCGGAAAAAATCCAAAACAGAGTCCAACTATCAGATATTAAAGTAAGTGATTTTTGCAACACACAAACAGCATTTTGCTAAGTGAAATAGTGCGCATATTTCAGAGGAAAATACACTAAGTTAAATACTGCTTGCCGGTTGCCGACCAAAATGTGGTTGTTTTAAATTGCCAATTCGTTGCTAAAAGACAATTTTTATTTACACGAAGTCACTGGTGTAGAATTCGCTACTACATTTGACTTTTATTTAAGAAATAAAACCCCGCAGCGTCAAGAAGAAAAGAAAGCTTTTCGGAATAGGGCATCGATGATAGTCGTGTCTACTGTATATAACTTACCTCTGTAATATTTATTTTGAAAAGGTCACACTCGTCAAACAAAAGCTGAAATGCTATCAAGCCGTTTAATTATTAGTTTTGTTGTGAAAGAAAGTACGCCCATCATGGAGTCGATGATGTCGAAAACTCAAAAAGTGTTCACAGTCGCCTATGCATTTTGGTAGAATTTTCGACAAAGACATCAATATATATCCAAAATTAAATATCTCGATTCTGTTAAAAGTGACAACGCGGTCGTAAATGTTTAAATATAGCCTAACGAGCGCGTCTTTTCATAGGAAAAATCTCCCGCATAGAAAGGAACCTGGCGGACTTTGTAAGAATCACTAAACCGCTGTCCACATTTGGTAGAAGCAAAGAAATACAACGGTACTATTTCACGTGTAAATAACAAATTAGTTGAGAAAAATTTAAGCATGATTTTGCACAGTTGGGGAGCAATATAAATGTGTATAAAGTATAATGAAGTTAAATGCTAGCGAAAACATTAGTCATGGTATGTTCAAAGAAAGCTACATAAACTGTCGTGTTCCCTTACCGAAGTATGAATCTTCTAGGTCAATAGGGAAATGACAAGTTGATTAATTCATTCGAATTGATTGAAGTCTGCGTTACCAAATGTTACGACGTGTTACGACTCTGGCAGACCATACACTATCGATCCCCTTATATTCATCAAAATAAGTTAGAATGTTTTCTAATCGAGAATAAACTGTGCCACACCTGAGTTACAAATGCCTTCTCCCAAACAACCGAGATTAACATATAAAGCAAATTCACAAATTAATTAAATGAACAAATAAATAAAAACCCATTCGTTTTTTTGTCGAATAGACGAGTCGAATAGATTTATTTTATTAAGAATTTGGTCACAGAATGTTTTCTTGCCTCACGAACTTTTAATTTCTTTTGAAGTTAAACATGCGGAGGACATAATTGCTTATTGAAGCGGAGTATACACAAATTCCGGTAAATACTTTAGAAATCACGGCCAATAGCAGAGCACATAGAGAAATCCAATTTGTGTATTTTTTACAACTATACAAAGAACATTGCAAACATTGCATTTGGGATGCAAATAATTAATAATTTGGAATTGAAAGCGTTGAGAAGCTGAACTAATTTTTCAAGAACATTTATTAGTAAAACGTCCAGTTATTTTCGAACACTGTGCTAGAGTTTTACGGAGCGAGATAAATTATATTTTGAACCAACTGAATATAGTAGCGAAAACACCAGTCCTCGTTACTTAAAAAAAAGGTTACATCAACCAGCTGTGTTACTAATATTAGGTATGATACTTCTAGGTCAATTTGGAAATGACGAGTCATTTCATTCATTTGAATATAGAAGTCTGCGTCACCAAACGTTACTACTTTGGGCAGACCATATACTACCGATCCCCCTTTTCAATTTAAATCAATAAGTTAGAGAACATCAAACACAGAAATAACGATGAAAGGTTTTTCTAATATCCTAATTAAATCATCATACAAATAATATAAATAATCAAATAGGAATTGAATTATGGACATAGTATATGCGATGTCTACCAATTTTAACCGTTACGAAATGCCAACGCCATTCGTTGGTAACAGGAAATGAAATTTTCCATGAAAAAAGCCATTGTTGCCAGTCCGAGTCCGACGCCCAAAATAAGAAATGCGCCGAATAAATCGTCCATTCCGATAGGCTTCTTTTTGGCAGTTTCCGGTCGCTTTTTAGTGAAACACTTGGGCGCCTTTTGGATGTTAATTTTCATCCAATACGGAAGAAAGCCCATTTCCCAAGCTTTCATTTCACTGAACATCAAAGAAACAGGAGTTTAATAATTTCAAGACTATAATGGGCCTAGAGGTAAAACACTTACGCCAAGTAAAATTCCGACGTGAATTTGCTGTTTTTTTGCAAGGGGAAATACCAGAATGAGGAACTGGTTATTGGGTCGGTTGTTTTGAAACGACAATTGCCCTCCTTCTTGAAATTATTGGCAACGAAATTGTTGCAAAATGTTTGCAACTGAAATCATTAACAGGACTAATTAATAGCCTACCAACGCTGTTTTATATAGGAACTGCGCAAAATTCGAAAAAAGAGATAACTTACAAAAGGTAAACCATAATGTCCTGTTTCCAAAAGTGTAATGGCTTGCGGTATGCTGTTCAATTTGCGATTAGGATAGCGACGAACCTGGTCACCCAGAATCTTTAATGTTCCCGATGTAGCTTCCTAGAAAGAAAATTATACTTCAGAAATTAATTCGATCACATGATCATATTTTCTCGGATCTTAACATACCATTATATCTTGCTCGATGACGCTATTATCAAACAGAACTACGCCGACATCTTCGCTGGCGGCTAAATCTTCCAAGGTGTTGATGGATGGCATCATTTTGGGCGCGGTCAGATAGGAAACGACTGTGCCGGAATAGCTGTTCACCAAGACCATGGCTGCCAATAACCAGGCACCCATAAGAATTCGGAAACTTAACCGCGAACCCGGAACACTGCCTCCTATTCCATAAAAATGACAAAAAGAAGTAAAAATATGTAATTATGGAAACTTGCTCTAAAATTTGTCAAATAAAAAATGAAGTTTTATTTTCTTCTTGCTCATGTAAGTATATATAGTTACGTATAGGAGATCAATTGCCTTGGTTCGCGATTATGTTGATGACGAATATTGCGTAGCAACTGGCAGTTTGCCAAATGGAAAGTCTCGTCGTCTCTCTCGTTTCGAATTTGTTTGTCAAGGATCGAGAGTGAATTATTGTCAAGACAGTCATCAAGCACACCATTACCACCATGGTAAACAAGATGGATAACCACACCTAAATAGTGTAAAATCAATGATATATTCAATAAAAGTTGATGAATAACTGTTGGATGCCCATCATCTCTCGTAATTTTAGAATTGTAATAGTGAAACAATTTTGATTAATACATATGTTTTTTTACCGATTGTTGAAATGGTCGAATAAAGGCAAAGAGCCGGGGTTCTTCCCCTCGTCGAGGTACCACCATAACTTGAGGCTCCGACATAATGAAGTATGCAAAATCGACATTTTTAATCCTTTCTGCGTTGGTAACCACTGGTAGAGCTGATCCATCAACTTCCTAATATCAGTGATATAATGATGACTATCTAATAAGTATTTTAAATTTATTTGTTTGTCTTATTACAAATTTGATCACCTTGTTGACAAGGAGATTGTAAATGACGCCAAAGTCACTCATGTTCCCATATTTGGCTTTCGTAATGTTGTTGGGGATAGAGAAATAAGTGTACCTGTTAAAAAAGAAAAACCCAACCAAATTCCATTACCAATTATTATATTAAACTGTTTGATGCAGCACGCTTGATGAGCCATTGTGCAGCACACATGTAAACCTCTCAACTAAAAACGCACTATAGGCCTATACTTATATAGCCTAACATCGAAACAAAATGCAATTATAAAAATCTTATTAAATAACACGAAAATGGTGACTCGTCTTACGTGAAATTGAGTTTCTTTGAAAGCCAGTCGATAAGTAATGTGCTACTTCCTGTGTGAGTGTAGTTTCCGTCGGGTCCCTTGGTCATCACGATTGAAGGTGGAGCCTTTTGATTTAAGGTTACTTTATATAAGGTTATACTTTATTGCTTATAAAAAGATTGGTGAATTTAAAAAAAAAATGTATAGACTTTAGGCTATACATAGTAGCTTATCATATAGAACTGGTGAAATAGAATAAAAATAACGTAAAACATCAATCTTCATATTTACGTGAGCGACTACGAATTTCAAATGTGCCCCGTTCAGGTAGCCAAAGTTTTTAGCGATTAAAGACGGAGAAAAATCAGCAGCAGAAGCAGCAATTAGACGCAGGTAACAGCAGTTTACCACAATGAGAATAGCCAGACGAGAAATAGTAAGTTTCTGCATCTTCTCTAGAAAATTAATTAAAAACAAACTTGTAATGTTTAAAAATCAAGATCTGGTCTAGTTGCGATTTTACCTTATATCCGTGCAAGTAGGCCTAGTTATTATCAAGCAACACAGTCTTTCGTACCTTTATACCAGGAAATGAGAGCGAGTTGTGCAGATAGTTCTGATTCCTAGCAAGAACAGTGGCTTAGAATTCGAAACTATTTGGCTTTTATTTAAATACGAAACCGCGCCGCGTCGCCAAAAGAATGAATATGTTGTCAGATAGGTTGTCGATATATACGCTGTCTTTTGTTTAAGTTCGATTTGTGGTGGACTTTTATTTATTGTTTGCACACAATCGATTTTGATTTTATAGCGACAAAGAAAATGCTGTTGATTTTCAGGACATTCATCAAGCCTTAGGATATATAGTGCGACTGCAATGGTGTGTCACGCAATCGTTGCCATCAATACATAGCTCAAAAATGCATGCATGTCTTTCCGATGCCCGCACTTTGACAACGAAGTCATATAAACATTCCATAAGTAAAATGTCATCGTTCTCCGGAAAAGTGACATATCGAAGTCACCATATAATAGAAATGTTTTAAAAATAATTATAACGAAGTCTTCTTTTCAAAAACATTTCCCACAAAAATAGTGAATTTTATAATAACTATATCAATCCACCGCTCTTGGTATAGAATGCACACAAAAGGTATTGATATTATTTCCTAAGTAAATAAAGATCTACGGATAGTTTGAGACGATATTATTGAAATTAAAGGGCATTCATCTCTATTTATCAAGCACCATCTGAACATGAATTTTCAAAAAATGGGGGGCATAACAAATTTGTTTAGTGTGAATAAAGGGTAGTAAAAACATCAGTTATCACGATAAGCTCAAAGAAAGCTATAGATAACCCGTATGTAATGTTGCATGTCATAATTCTAAATCTTTTACAAGTTGATTGGGGAAACGACGAGACTGATGCGAGGCAATTAAACGCATTAAACGTCGAACCTCATATCGTTTGGAATGAAGTCTGTGTCACCAATTGACCAATTGTTGGCGACTGTTGCGCCATTCTTATTTTGGGATCCGGACTCGGACTGGCAACTATACTACCTTTATTTTATGGAAACCCAATTTCCCTTTAACAACGATTTACCTTAGTGACATAAAATAACAATCAAAAATTAATTACGTAAAAGTAATCTCTCTCTCTCTCTCTCTGAAATCTGTGCACTGCTTAATTCACTTTATGTTTCAAACAGCACTTCCTAACTATTTCTGGTATTTTCACCTTTGGGCTCAGTCGGGGTCAGTTGTGTATGGTCTGCCGCAGTCGCGATATTGTTGATAAGAGAGTCATCAAGCACACCACTACCAACATGGAAAACAGGATGCAGTGTAAAAACTAGTGACATTCATTTGATATTTAACCAGAGAATTAATAAGCCCAGCGTATTTTTATTGGACCAATTAAAAAAATTTAAACATAATTTAAAAAATAAATATAGGAAATAAGAGTGCCAGCGCTCACTGGTTGCTGGAATGGTCAAACGAAGGCAAGAAGCCGAGGCTCTTCTCTTCGTCGAGGTACCTCAATGGCGTGAGGGTCCACCCACATGAAATATGCAAAATCCAAGAGTTCTTTCCTCTGCTTTGGTGTGCCAATCTCGCAGGTACAGCTACTCCGTCGACTTCCTATCATCATATACAAAAATGCATTTTGAAATAATTTAATGTGAAATACTGGACGCGCGTATTTTAAATTCTTATTTGAATTTTATATTTCCACTTTATTGATAAGAAGACTTATTTAATAAAGAATAGCAAACTCGCTCATGTTCCCAGCATATTAATTATGTTGTGAAAGAAGTGTATAGCCCGTCAGCATGGAGTCGATGATGTCGAAAACTCAAAAAGTGTTCACAGTCGCCTATACATTTTGGTAGAATTTTTGACAAAGACATCAATATATATCCAAAATTAAATATCTCGATTCTGTTAAAAGTGACAATGCGGTCGTAAATGTTTAAATAACGAGCGCGCGTCTTTTCAAAGGTAAAATCTCCCGCATAGAAAGGAACCTGGCGGACTTTGTAAGAATCACTAAACCGCTGTCCACATTTGGTAGAAGCAAAGAAATACAACGGTACTATTTATTCACGTGTAAATAATAAATTCATTCTTTTGAGACGATATTCATACTACTAAAGAACAATCATCTCTATTTAATTGAGAAAAATTTAAGCATGATTTTGCACGGTTGAGGAGCAACATAAATGTGTATAATGAAATTAAGGGCTAGCGAAAACACTAGTCACGGTAAGTTCAAAGAAAGCTACATAAACTGCCGTGTTACATTATCGAAGTATGATTCTTCTAGGTCAATGGGGAAATGACGAGTTGATTAATTCATTCGAATTGATTGAAGTCTGCGTCACCAAATGTTACGACTTTGGCAGACCATACACTACTAATCCCCTTTAATTATTCAAACCAAACTAAAACAATTCATCGCAGCGAGTGCCTGTATCAGAAATTGCAGTAAGTGCCCTCTGAAACCCACTAAAACATCTGCTACAGGAAATAGTGTTCACATGTTTCAAAGAAAAACTACATAAAGACAAATACCACTTAGCGACCAAATTGCGGTCGTTTTTTAAGTTTTCAATACATGTTTTCGGTGAAAGAGAATTAAATTTTCCATGAAAAAAGCAATTGTCGCCAGTCCAAGTCCGACGCCCAAAATAAGAAATGCGCCGAATTAATCGTCCATTCCGATAGGCTTCTTTTTGGCAGTTTCCGGTCGTTTTTTGGTGAAACACTTGGGCGCCTGCTGGATGTTAATTTTCATCCAATACGGAGGAAGTCCCATCTCCCAAGCTTTCATCTGACTAAAAAACCGACAAAACACAGATTCATTTTTCAAACAGAAATGCGATTTTACAGTAAGATTGTAGTAAGGTATAACGTACGCCAAATAAAATTCTGAAGTGAATTTGCTGTTTTTCTGCAGGAGCAAAGAAAAGAATGCGGAACTGGTTATTGGGTCGGTTGTTTTGAAACGACAATGTCCCTCCTTCTTGAAACTATTGGCAACAAAATCGTCGCAAAAAGTTTGAAACTAGAATCAGAGATAAGACACATTATATCATCGGTTTTTTTAAACTAAAGAATTACGTAAAAAATAAGGTAACTTGCAATAGGTAATGCGTAATGTCCAGTTTCTAAAAGAGTTTCTACTTGCAACATGTTTTTCAATAGGCGACTGGGATTGCGACGAACCTGGTCACCCAGTATCTTTAATGGACCGGATTTAGCGTCCTGGAAAACAAATTTAAATTGAACATTATAGAAACCGACTAAATAGAGAGATATTATTTTATCAGATATCTCAATACCATTATTTGTTGTCCCATGACGTTGTTATCAACCATCAGTATGCCAACATCTTCGCTGGCTGCTAAATCGTCTAACGTATTGATCGATGGCATCATTTTGGGCGCGGTCAGATAGGAAACGACTGTGCCGGAATAGCTGTTCACCAAGACCATGGCTGCCAATAACCATGCACCCATAAGAATTCGGAAACTTAACCGCGAACCCGGAACACTGCCTCCTATTCCATAAAAATGAGAAAAAGAAGTAAAAATTTGTAATTATGGAAAATTCTTTTAAATTTGTCAAATAAAAAATGAAGTTTTATTTTCTTCTTGCTCATGAAAGTATATATAGTTACGTATAGGAGATCAATTGCCTTGGTTCGTGATTATGTTGATGACGTATATCGCGTAAAAACTGGCAGTTTGCAAAATGGAATGTATCGATTCATTCGTTTTATTCGAGGATTTGTTTGAAAAGAATCGAGATTGGATTGTTGATAAGAGAGTCATCAAGCACACCACTACCAACATGGCAAACAAGATGCATACCCACACCTATAGTATGTAAAATAAAATTAAAATTTATCCAAGAAATATTTATTTGTTTTTATGCTTGGCATTTTGACTTGAAATAAAATTGAACGACATTTTTTAAATATTGAAAAGAATACGTTTATACTGGTTTTTGAAATGGTCGAGTGAAGGCAAGGAGCCGAGGCTCTTCTCCTCGTCGAGGCACCACAATGGCGTGAGGATCTGTCCATACGAAGTATGCGAAATCCACGGTTTTTTCCTCTGTGTGGTGGCAATCGCAGGGACAGCTAATCCATCAACTTCCTGGCATCGCACATTAAAATTTTAAATGAATTTTCATTCAAAACAAACGTTTTGCATTGTTATCTAAATTTGTTGTTCACCTTATTGGTAAGAAGTCTGAAAAGGATGACAAACTCGCTCACGTTGCCGTATTTAACTTCCAGCGTGTTGTTGGGTATGTAAAAATAAGTGTACCTAATGATCAATAACATCAATAATATACCTATCATCTTCAAAAAAATATAATTACGTCCAATAAACAATATAAAACCTACTTAAAATTGAGTTTCTTTGAAAGCCAGTCGATAAGTAATGTGCTGATTCCTGTGTGAGTGTAGTTTCCACCGGGTTCCTTGGTCAACACGTTTGAAGGCGGAGCCTTTATTTGTGTTGAATTAATATTAGTATTTTTTTTGAAATATTTGGCCGATTGAAAAATCATATATAAGGCTATAGTTTATCGGAATGCAATTGTATATAAGAATATTTAGAAAAACATCTTTCATTTACGTGAGCGACTGCGAATTTGAGATGTGCACCGTTCAGTTGGCCAAAGTTCTTGTTAGTGATCAAACTCGGAGAAGAATCAGCAGTGGCAGCTAAGCCCAGATAACAGTTTACTACAATGACGAATGCTAGGCGAGAAATAAGTTTCGACATCTTCGCTTGAAAATAAATTACAAAATAATTTTAAAATGTTTAACAATCATTTTCTGCTGCAGTTGCAATTTACCTTAATATACGTTCGCTTGTGGTTATTAATGCGCCAGCAGGATAAAGCTTTAGTTTTAGTACATGCAAATCAGAGAGAGGTGTGTAGAGTAGACTTCGTAACAACCGCACTGACTTAGACTTCGCAACTACATTTGACTTTTATTTTAAAATGAAACCCAATTGCGTCAGAAGAAAATTTTTTTTGGGTAGATCATCGACATCAGTGTCTTTTATTTCAGCTCAATTTGTGGTCAATTTTTAATGATGACACTTGCAGTCTACATTTAGAAATTCAAAGAGTGCTCCGCCCCCCCTCATGTTGGTATTTTCGTTCTATAGCATGTTACGACAGCAACAGAATAAGATTTTATTTCTAAAGTTAAATGCGTTAAATGTCATCGTTTCTCTGAAAAATGACAAAGTGGCCCGCAAAGCAATCACAAACGTCACTACTTCAAATGTTTAAATAACGAGCGCGTCTTTTCCAAAATAATATTCTCCCTCATATAGAAAGGAACCTGGTGGATTTTGTACGAACCGTTAATAATCCGCTGTGTGTAGACATCTGGCAGACACATTAAAATACAGCGTTATTATTTCCCGTTTGTATTCAAGTTTAAATTAGAGACGAATTACCAGATAAAAGAACATTAACAGCTTTTTTATGAACTATAATCATTTATTTATAATTATTATTGTGACTGAAGTAGTCTATCATGCAGTCGATGTCAAACATCACTGAAAATTTCCTCTGTCGTCTGAATGTTGGCAGAATTTTGACGACGACAACATTCAATAAAATCAGATTTCGTCGTTTCTTCAAAAAGTGACAACCCGGACATAAATATTTAATGAAAATTATAATAATAATTTAATAAAAATTTGAATAATGAGCGCACCTTTTCAAAACAAAAAAAAATTCCCGCACAAAAAAAAAACCTGGTGGGTTTTGTAAGAACCCGTTGCCGCCCGTTGCTTATATTTGCTATATCTGGACTCGGGTAGAACACAAAAATACAGCGCAATAGTATTTCCCGTCTAAATAAATTCACACTCAAATTGAGACAATCACAGAATAAAAGAACATTAACTGCTTTTTCGTCAAGCACTGTTAAAACTTGATTTGGCACTTATGAGGAGATTAATAAATGTGTTTGGTGCAGTTGACGGGAAGCGAAAACATCAGTCACAATCGCTTTGTCAAAAGATACATAATGCACTATGATTCCTATCAACTGTATGATTCTTCTAGGTCAAAGGGGAAATGACGAGTTGATTGATTCATTCGAAATGATTGAAGTCTGCGTCACCAATTGTTACGACTTTGGCAGACCATACACTACTGATCCCCTGACTAACCTAGTTAGGAAATATCATGCAAAGCTAATAAAAGTTGCGACATAACTTGTACTGAAAAAGAACGTTTAAACACGTATAGTGTTAAATAAAATAAAATGATTCACTAAATAAATAATTGATTGAAATACAGTGCCGTTTTGAATTTTTAGGAGGAATAGAAGATCCGATTTCATTTTTCCTGGATCGATGATTTTGATACTATACGTACATAGTTTTAGTGCGTTTCCAAAGTGAAGCCATACAGAAACATTAGCCAATTGTTTTTAGCAGGCCTATATTTAGAATGAAACGAACTAATAACGCAAAAAACCGTACGCTGTACTGGAATACTCTGTTGCAGAATACGGCGAAACCTGATAGGCCATAATCTCAGCGAGTCCTTACAACGAAAAGTAGGTCGTAAATCAATAACTGACTGGTTAATACCATTATTATTGATTGAACTTTATGGGTAAAAATGTCAACAAAAGTATTAACTTGCACTTATTCGATTAAATTTTCAATCAAATATAGAAAACGTTGACGTCAGACGACCGAGACCCCTTGCCAACCCTGTTCTATACCATCCAAGTCTATATAAAGCTCCCTCGTATACACCTCCCTCTACTGCAACTCTATTGAAAATGAACAATAAAGCGAATTTCAAGCAAACGCCTTCCATTGATGATGACGGGACAGAAGTGGAAGTGAGCAAATTGGCAATTGGATTGTTTGTCCTGCTGGTCTATGTCGCCCTGGTGACCATTTCGGGCGGAACGGTTTATGCAGTTTACGGCTGGCGCACTAATAATCATTCCGGATCTAATGGAAACGTCATCGCAGCTGTCAAGGAAATGGCCCAAATCGCATCTAACCAGCTCGACGCTCTTGCTGGTAAAACTTCTTGTCCGACTTTGGTGGCAGCATCTTGCCCAGTCGTCACATGCAAACCAAGACCTTGCATTCCATCATCGACGCCTCCTTGTTTCACGACACCAGCTCCTCCGAGGGAACCCTGTCCGGAAGCCATGCCCTGTCCTAGTGGAACATGCCGGCCAGCTCCACCTTGCCCAACTCGTCGACCACCGCCGCCCATCGAAATGTTTCTCAACGGCATACGGGACACGAAAACAGTGTCGGAATGGCTCAACATGTACCCGCCGCTTTCGAAATCACGGCTGATTGTCGTCACGACTTTATTGGACGAATCGATCGAGCCGTGGGCGTTGGCGGGATTCGTCCACAGGTGCAGCAGCTCCGCCGCCAATACGGCCCACAACACCACCTGCAGTTTCTGCCAGGATCGCTACCAATACGTCCAGTGCGTCATGTCCAACCATTTGATCCTGGAGCCGCAAACGGAAGCGGCCGACGACCAGTTTTACTTCCGGCAAGGTCGAGAGTTTTTCCAGATGAGGGGCTGGCTGCCGGAAATCGTTTACCATTACTGGAATCCACGGGAGTTGGACAACATCTTTGACAAAATCGAAAGGGCCATCCGCTTGTTCACGGTCAAGACGGACGTTGCCGGAAAATCCTGCCAAGTTTGCACCGACTTTAACCGACACGTTTACGACAAGTGTTTCGCTACTGCTGGATTGATGTACTCGCCTACCTTCGGTCAGACTTAATCGAATCTAATTCACTAAATGTTACATGATGACATGTCGTTTTCAATAATACAAGAAATGTGTAAGACAATCCGACTAATGCGATCCCGTCTATTTTTATTACGTGCTACATTAAGCATAGGGAGCTAATACCTCGTGTCTAGTATTACAGATCGAAAGCGATTGTATTTCAAATAAGAGCTCCTTATATGGACATTAGCTGAATGTTTCCCCCTTTTTCGACACGTTGGGGGATTATTTCGGCCGGTTGGTTGACGGATAGAGCGATGTGTATAGTAACGTCCAGCAGAGCATATGATATAGGGTGGGTGGGGGCAGTGTTTCTTTACATACACACCGAGACACATTTGTTATCCTCTGCTGGTTATTATTCCTTCACACGTCGTCACTTTCTAATCTGCGGGTTTTCTGGGCAACTAAAAAGTGGAACAACTAAAACGCCAAAACGTCAATGCAGAAAGCAAACAAAAAAATTAGCAAATTTGTTGTCCAATCAAAGAACACTTAAAAGTGTAGAAAATTTGGCGAAATAAAAATTTTAAAAACAAACATTTCATGAAACTTTTAACTTTAGCGCGTTTCTATCCCCGGAAGGATTGAAGATTTTGTATGGATTCATTTTCTTTGAATCACTACATAAAATTGATAAGAACTATTTCACGTAATTGATAAGGAACTTTAAGAAAAGTGCTTTTCTACAATCTAGTCCCAAATACTTATACTACAGTTCCGCATGGAAGGGTTTTCGTTGTAGTTGCTTAGCTTTCCGCGTTTGGGTATCCACATTTTAGAAACCCTACACGCCCTTCGGACTCAGCTGACGAAGCAGCAGAAGACGCACAAGTCCATGAAAAAAAGACTTTTTCTCTTCTGTATGTGTTGGTAGCGACGAGTCATAATGTCAATGAACGCTTAAAAGTTTCTCCGTGTGTTGTTGAGGATTTCTGCGCTGCTTTCACTTCTCTGTGTTGCTAATGTGCGTGTTTGATAGGATTCGAGCTATTGCGAGATGAGTTGAGAGTATTCACTCTTTCCTCAATTGTGTGTGTGTGTATTTTTTTCCATCGCATAACCCCATTGCATAATCACGATAGAACGTGAACTAAAAAAATGGAGGGCGAGACTCTTTACGGCTCGGAAGACTCGCAAAGCGTCATGTCTGAAAGAGTTCAGACTTTGGCCAGAAACATTTACCAGGAGTTTCAGCGTATGATTCAAAAGTACGACGAGGATGTAGTCAAGGTGAGCAATTAAAAGACGACATCATTCAACTTCCTCCTTCTTGCTGTTGACCTTAATGCTGTGTTTACCTTTCAGGATCTTATGCCCAACATTGTCAACATGCTGGAATGTCTGGACCTGGCCTACACAGCTAATCAAGAACATGAAGTGGAGCTAGAACTTCTTAGGGAAGATAATGAACAGTTGGTGACACAGTATGAGAGAGAAAAGCAGTTACGCAGGACTACAGACTCTGTTAGTTGCCCTTCTTCTTTATTGTTATAATTTTAAAAACTGGATTTTGAATGTCTTTTTTCTACAGAAACTTTTGGAGTTGGAGGATGTGACTGAAGAAGAAAACAAAGGCTTGCAAGCCAAAGTAGAGAGTCTTGAATCTATCGTTAGGATGTTGGAACTCAAAGCAAAGAACGCCACTGATCATGGTAATTATTCAATTAAACTAAAACCATGTTTGATCCAGACACCTTTTTCAATTTTATTTTCCACAGTGTTTCGCCTGGAGGAGAAGGAAAATGAAATGAGGAAAGAATTTACAAAAGTTCATGACAGATACACAGAATTGTTGAAAGTCCACATGGATCATGTGGAAAGAACGAGAGGTTTGTTGGGAACTGATCGTCTAGAAGGCGCTGGACTATCGTCCAGACAATCGGGAATGCAATCGTGGAATCTGAACGTCAATCTGACACCTCCTCATCAAATAATCAGGTATGAAATGTCATACTATTTACTAAAATTGGCAAATTGATGATTTTTATTTTTTCATTTAAAAAGATCTACAGGGCCATTGTCTTTTGGTTTCATCTCACTGGAAAATGCCGTCCTGACTCCTGGCAATTCAAAATTCTTTTCCAATCCAGTGGCTGATTTGGCCAGCAGCATCAATACAACGCCATCCTCGCTTTCTCAACCCAACGCTCTTCAAACCGAAATGGACATGCACTCGGAATTGGAAATGTCTGGCGACGTCTCTGGATTCGAACAGAACGGAACAATGGATCAGAGTATAATTTCGTGTCAATCAAATTGTCATTCAACACGTTTATGACATTCATTTCCTTGGTTCCAGGAGATGTTTGGTCCTCGTCATCGGAGAAGAAGAATTCGAACGTGCTCAAGAAATTTGACGAAGCCATTTCTAGTCCTCACCACGAGGGCAAAAGTCTGAAACGAAAGTACGAGCCTGTTGCGTGCTAAATGTCGATTAATTCGAAATGATTTACTAATTTCCTTCCTACAGGGAGGAGCGATCGAGTAACACGCTCTATCAAGAGCTTAGTTTTCAAGAGTCGTCAATCCTGGAAGATTCTAGTGAAATTACGGGTATTTATACAAAGAATTGTCAAGCCGCTTATTATCTTATCTCTGCTCTTTCATGGCGTGTTTCCTGTTTCCGCAGGTAACTGGGTTCATCCGGGCGAGTTTGCTTCGTCAGGTATTTTTGTTTCTTCTTTTTCTTTAGATATACACTTATACGTACACACACATTTTCCCACCCCCTTTCTTCGGTCGCTGGTTTTTTTTTCTCACGGTGACTGTCTGCGGGTGTGGAAATGAAAAGAAAGAAAACTCGAATTCATTTTGTTTCCAGACATCTGCCCGTTATTTCTTTTGCTGCCCTTTGTTGTTTTTGGGTGTGAATTATTAGCGTCTATTATTATTTACGTATTTTGATTGGTTGCACACACGCCAAAACATTTCTCTTTCTTTCTTTTTTTATCTTTGATTATTTGCTCATCTTGAAATCTCTTCTCACTCTGGGCTGAATGGAAAAACAAAACCCTCACACACATTTCTTAAAACAAAATTGTACACACAAATTAAAGATTCCGAGCCGGAATTGGAAGATCACGTTGAGGATGTGGATGTGAGGAGGAAGAAAGGTAAAAAGAGTCGCTATTTTTGTCCTTCTTTCTCTCTCGTATTTTTTTATTTTTGCACGCCATTTCCCGTCCGTTCACTTTCCTCCATCCTTGACCATTTCCGCTGGTTTTAGTGTGTCCCATTTTTTGGCTTTGTTCCATTCATTTTTTTTATCGTGTCCAGCTTCAAGTATCGGTTTTCCTCTTATTTTTCTAATTGAATGTTTTGTGCAATTTTAGTCACGGATAATTTTTATGGCATGGGCAAAGAAGTGGAGAACCTCATTTCAGAGAACAACGAGCTTTTGGCAACCAAGTGAGATATTCATTTATTCTATTCAAAATCAGAATTTTAAATGTTTTTATTTTTCAACTAATTGCCATTTTGTAATATTCTAGGAACGCGCTCAATATTGTTAAAGATGATCTGATAGCCAAAGTGGACGAACTCTCGAGGTAATTCCCATGGAATAATACCAACAAGAATTTTTATTAAATTAAAAATTTCTAGCGAGCAAGAAATCCTTCGCGATGAAATCCGATCGCTGCATTCGATGCGGACCCGTTTGAGATTGCGGACGGACGAGCTGGAAGCCGAGGTGAAGGCTCTCCGGGAGGAAATTGAAAACGCTCGCAAAGCGGCCAAATCGGAAGAAGAAGAGGATGTGCCACTGTCGCAACGGAAGCGTTTCACCCGCGTCGAAATGGCCCGTGTACTTATGGAGCGTAACCAGTACAAGGAACGCTGGATGGAGCTCCAGGAAGCGGTAACCTCTAAAAAATTTTTTATTAAATCATTGGTGGAAAAAAAATTGTTAAAAGTTTCCTTTTTCTTTTGTTGCGGTTTTCAGGTTCGCTGGACCGAGATGTTGCGCGCCCAGAAAGCCGCAGGACAACAGGAAGAGACGGACAAGCGTCAAAAACAGTCGGTCTGGAAATTGTAGGTTCCTATTACTATTTTTTGAAATAAAAGACTTATTTTCATTCATTGCAACATTTTTTACCCTCCTAATTCAGTTTCAGCAACTTGTTCAACGCCGGCAACGAACGTGAGCTCGGCCAGCACCCAACAACTCTACTAAGGCAATCTCAAACTGTTCCGTCGCTTCAGTTTCACGCCCAAAGCGGCAAAGTTGGTCCCGGTTCGCCAGTTCGTTTTGGCAGCGATCCAGCCCGACCACCCAGGCGCAAGGATAACGTGTTGAACAGTGACCGGCCGGATGCTCCGGGAGTTAGGGCTCACGTCCGCCGTCAAGACGGGCGCCTTCAAGCCTACGGTTGGTCTTTACCATCACGTCAACCCGTGCCCCCTGCTATCGGATCGGCTCCAATGGCTTCCGGAACACCTCCGGCGACACCTCCCAAAGGAGTGTCCATCGCATCGACCACCGTCGGCGTTCCTGTGCCCGTCTACTGTCGTCCTTTGGAGGATCAAGAGCCGGGAATGAAGATTTGGTGCGCTGCTGGCATTGATTTAACCGGCGGCCAGACCAAAGACGGTGGCTCGATGGTCGGCTCCAGCGTCTTTTACAACCCGCTTCCGGGTGATTCCGGCCCAACAGCGTTGCATATTGGCGATGAAATTTCAGACGATGCCAACAAATCGGACGCCATTCAAACGCTGGCGGCCGAACTGGCCGAGAGCCAATGGGAACGTGAAGATGCCGAAATGTGGGAGAGGCGCTTGTCCAGTTTGGTCTGGATCATCAATTCGGCCACTGGTGAATCTTGTAAATCAATTCAGGCGGTTAATTCATTCCCAACTCAAAAATCATTGATTTCTTTTGTTGATAGGTAAATCTCGAGTCAACGTCATTGATTCCAATCGGCCCGGTGACGTCATCCTGACTTTCGACATTCACGCCGCCAACGTTCTCTGCATCGCCACCGTTGCCGGTATTATTTTAATGATCAATTACTTGGAATATTAATGAAGTAAATAAAATCCTGCAGGAGTGAAAGACAACGACTTTGGGCCTCCGAAGGAAACGGTGCCACCGACGTCGTCGACGGACGCCAAAGGAGCAGACGACGACGATGACGACAACAACATCATTGGCGACGAAGAACCGACTTCGATGCGCAGCGACGGCGATGGATCATCATCGAAAGGTGACGCCATTATTGGTAGTATCCGTTTCGTCAGCTGTAGCGTGGCCGGCTCCGACCCGCTTGATAACCCCAAGGAAAATGACGAAGGTAAAATCCATATTTTGATGTAGTAGTACACACAATCTCGGTTATCGTTGACATTCATTTGCCGCTTTGGTGCATTTTATACGTTTGCGTTCACTGGTCCGTGACGATTTCATCATATCGTGTGCGTGACGTTTCCGTTTTGTTTAACTTTTTTATTTCGTGCTTCTATTTTTTTTTATTCCCCCCTCATTTGTTTATTTTTCCGTGGGCGTGTCCCGACCCAGTCTTTCAACCCACTTTGTCTAAGCGGATGGTTTCTGTCGAAGGTATACACACATTTACCGTGAATTTGTGTTTCTTTTACCCTCTGGGTGGGAGATTTGTTTGTCCTTTTTTAATGTAATCCGCTCACTTTTAATTCAATAGGAGAGGCCGCCATTTCGGAACCGGAGCAACCCGCTTCCCGGAACCGAACGTTCCGCAACACGTGGAATATTCCACCTTGGAGTGACGTGATTAAAGATGGACTTTCTGAATCTAGTGAAAGTAAACTCGATTCGAAAATTTAAAAAAATTTGAATTTATTAATTCAATATGTTTTGAATCGCAGATTTCGGTCCGGTTTCAACGGCGTTGGCCACCGTCTGGATGGGATGCCAATGCGGCCGTCTGTACATCCATTCAGCCGTTCTCCACTGGAAGAAACCGCTGCGTGTCATCAAATTACCCGATGCCGTCCTGGCCATCATGTCAGTTTTAAATTTGTTTTATCTATTTCGTTTTAATTCTCTTTTTATTTAAAAAAATTAGACATGTTCGTGGAAGAGTTTTGGCCGCGCTGGCCAACGGTCAAGTGGCCATCTTTGCCCGCTCGGCAACCGATGGAGAGTGGGACTTGTCGGCCTATTGGCTTTTAGAATTGGCCCCACCCACAGTGGCCGTTCGATGCCTGACGAGAGTCCACTCGACTGTCTGGGCTGCCTTCCGCAACAAGATTGCCGTCATCGATCCTGAATCTCTTCGAGTCGAAGTAAATGTCACGTCCATCCCAACTTGGGAATTTTATTTTTATTTGTTTGATTATTATTTTTTTGTAGACTTGTTTCGAAGCTCATCCACGCAAGGAAAGTCAAATTCGGCAGCTGTGCTGGGCTGGTGATGGAGTCTGGATTTCAATCCGGCTGGATTCTTCTATCCGACTCTTCCATGCCCACGATTTCCGTCACCTGCAGGACGTTGATGTCGAACCCTACGTCTCCAAAATGCTCGGTAGATTGGATCAAATTCAACTCATTTTAAGAAATAAATTGACAATTAAAATCTAAAAAAAAACAGGAACAGGAAAGTTGGGCTTTTCTTTCGTCCGCATCACGTCGATGATGATTAGCCTGCAGCGGTTGTGGATGGGCACCGGCAACGGAGTCATCATCTCCGTTCCGCTTTCGGAGAGTTCCGGCGCCAGCGGCAAGCCGGTCGTCATCAAAGACATTTTGTCTTCGCTCAATCACAACCAGTCGGCAGCCATCAACGCTCCAGCCTCAATGGGCGGGGAAGAGCCAACATCTCAGCCTCCTTCCAGTGCTTCCGTCTACAGGTATGTGACCCTCCAATATTCCGGATATTTAAATTTTCAAAAAATTTCATTGGATGGCAAACATATTTTGCAGTGACCCGAGGGATCGAGTGGTGGCCGGTAGTTTCATTCCTTACTGCTCCATGGCCCAAGCGCAGCTTTCGTTCCACGGCCATAAAGATGCCGTCAAGTTCTTTGTAGCTGTTCCAGGTACAATAACCAAAAACACTTAAATTCTGAAAATGTTCATTTTTAATTTTTTAATTTCCCAGGACAAGGTGGAGCCTCAGCCGCGTCTTGCGAAGTTGCCCAGCCGTCCGAACAGGGGTCCACCATGTCGGCACCGAGTCCTACATCGATGCTCGTTTTATCCGGCGGAGAAGGTTACGTCGACTTCCGTCAAGGTAACCAATTTCATTTTCATTTAAATTTGCAATTATCCAAAACTAGAGCCTGGGGAATTCTTTCATACACAATTTCTTGACGGGTTGGGAGTCATTTTCATTCAAAAGTAAAAAAAAAACAAAACAATAGAGAAAAAGCACAAAAATCCAATTGCGGTCGTATGATTTTTGGTGTTGCGCGCAGAGCCGGACGACTTACAGGAAACGGCGAGCCATTTGATTGTGTGGCAAGTCGCACTGCCCATCCAACTACCCGCTACCAGCCGACCCTCTCGCGAGTCCGACTGCTAAAAACTAAAAAATCCATAAACTTAGAAAATTGAAAAAGAAAACAAACAAAAGATTTGGTTCCATATTTGAACTCAATGGTCGACTGGCGTGTACTCAAAACTGTCATCCCCCAAAGTCAAATAATTGATATTCCAAAATTTAGCTTTAAATATATTATTCCCTTTTCTTTATATTTAAAAAAGAAAACAAAAATGAATTGGGTGATTTTTGCTTTTTAAATGTCATTTTGGCCAACTTTTCATTCCGGTGAGGAGCTTTTTTTTTTGTCCGTTGTCATGTCCTTAACTGTCGGGTTGGGTTTTAGTGGAATGTGCCCAATATTTCCTCCATGTGCAAAAGTTTTACACGTTGTTGTATTTATGATTTTTATGTTTTTTTTTTCTTTTTGTTCTGTTTTTTATTGTTTTTTCGTTTTTTTTATTGTGACATTCGGACTACTGGCGCGGGTTGGTGTTTTGGTTGGTGTCTTGTTTTGCTGGTGTCATGATGTGATGATGTGGTGGTTCGCGCGCAAAAATGACGTACGTATTGAACGACGTGTTCAACCAAAAAAATTTCAAACACAAAAAAAAAAATGAATAGGTCAAGACGATGATGAGGATTACCGCGGACTGTCTCACGGTGAAACGAGCCACATCATCGTCTGGCAAGTGCATTGTTGAGTCAAAAGATTTAGAGAGTGCCCCTTTTCTTTCCTCTTTTCTCTCTCTTTCGCTTATTTCCTTCTTTCTATTTTGACCCTTAATCATAATAATTGAGTGACTCTTATATATACATGTAATAGGCTAATCAAATACTGTACTATTTTCTCCCTCATTAATCTGGTCCTTCTTCATTTCTTGTTCCTATATTTACAATGATGAGAAAAAAAAAAATAACAATAATGATACCAAAAATTAATTCTAAAACAAAACAAAAAAAAAATACAAAATGAAATGGATACATCACCTTTTCTTCTCACCCATTCCACACGCCCCGCCCCAACTAACACGGAACATTTTTAGCAATGGTCAGAAAGAAAAACATACGTACACAACATTTGTCCGCTTCTTTTATCGCTAATTTCTTTTCCCGTGTCAAATCCTTTTCCCGCACATCCTGTTGTGAACGCGCTTTGTATGACTCGAAACAATCGCTAATTTTCACTCTTTTAACACTTTCTCCCTCCAGCGAAAAAAATCTAATTGAGACGAGGCTTTTTTTTAACAAGAAAAGAGAAAACTAGTTTCACTTTATAAACAAACTTTTCCCTTTTTGTTAGTTTTTATTGAAGCTGTTACGTAACAGTGTGGCTTCGTGTGTTTGTGTGTATGTACGTGCGTGTGTGATGATAATTAATTTTTAACTTTCCCCCCCGAAATGTAAAACCTTCTTTAACCTTAAAATTTTTTTTTTGGGATGAGCAGATAAGAAACTAAACTCGTATATAAAAAGCTATCGAATACAATTGAATCGATTGGAGGCTATACGCGAAAATTTGAACATTTTTCATGCCGGAATTCTTAACTGCATTTCATTCTTTTACCGAAATTAATCGAAAACACCGTGACGCATAGTTAACGATCTGTTATCCATCTGTCAAATCGTAACGTTGAACTCGGTACGAACCTGTGAGTAAACACAAAAACGAAAAGAGCGTGACAACTACTCTAGCGCCAACGGCGATTGAAACTAGAAACTCGGTAAACAGGATCCGATCACGCGATTTATTTGACTCATTCAGGCGATTTTGAAAAATAAGATTTAAAAACCGTAATAAAAACATTTTGAAAAATTTAAAAAAATGAATGGAGAAAACACAGAAAATGAAATTACGGAACGATGGCGATAATTCCGCAAGCGAGTCGAGCGCCAGCGTTGCCCGTCTTGGTGCTGCCTTCATTTTCTACGCGGCCGAGATCGTCTTCAGCTGCGTGAACGACAAAAGCCCGTCCGAGGATCGACTCGGGCCCGCTCAGCGAAACGACAGTGTCGACCAGATTGATGAGCGCAACTCCTTTGGCGTCAGCGACGATGTTGCCCAAATCGCCGGCGTGACGCTGATCGGCGTTGTCGTGCGGCGCACCGTGAAGGGCCTTGCGGGGGTTGTAGTGCGGGCCGGTAGAGTCGCATCCGTTGGTGAAGACGTCGCCAAACTGGTGGACGTGGAAGCCGTGATTGCCGGGAGTCAATCCCGTCACCCGGCCGATGATTCGGACTCCGCCAGCGGCCGCTGATTCCGTCAAATTCAGTGAACCGCTAACAGGTGACTTTCCGGCCAGAAAGACGCGGGCATTTAGTTCCTGCGCCCAGCACGAGGATGTCATCAAGACCAACAAAGCAATCGAAGCGAAGAATTTCATTCTATTCAAATAAAAATGACACAATTTTAATTAAAGTTACGAGATCGGGCCATCGGGGAGGAAAGAAAATGGGGTGTTTTGATGGATGTTTTACCTTGTTGACGAATTGGGCACAGGAGAAAGACTGACGGGAGAATGGAGGACCTGCCCTTTATATATAGTCACTAGGGGTACAGGTACACACTTTCCCGCTCTCGATTCCAACTGGTTACGTAGGATTTCTTTCATTCGTTTTTTTAAAATACATAACGACTTCTTAAAAGTGAGTTTTCCCTATTTGTATCGGTCGTTTCCATTGGTCGGTAGCTCTATAGTCTTTCCCCGCCGTTTGTTTTTCATGACCTGTTTACGAGCGAAAAAAGGAAAAGGTTTTTTTGTTTCACCTTGGTTATAATGACCCCTGGAGAATCTCGTACATCGTCCTTAATTTTTATTTTTCATTTTTCCCAAGTCTTTTTTTGGAAAGTTGATGGTTTTGTCGGAACCATCGAAATGAAGCAGAAGCCGCAGGCCAGGTGAGGAGAAATGTAAATAATCGCCAGGTATAACACACATCCATGTATATCTCGTATATTATCAAATTGTTGTGCGCATCTTATTTTATTATTGCGGTTTTTCGATCTGCTGGTGACTACATATGTTATAATTTAGTTTTCTGTGTGCTACCCATAGTCGGTATTATTTAGAAAGAGAGTTTGATGATCTCTTTTTTCGGTTCTAGAATGTGGGTGGGGCCTGGGCTCTTGATTCATTTCCATATGTGTAAAAGGCGCTTTTTTTTCCCCATCTGAAATGCGTCAGAACTGTCAGATTATGCGATCGTGCGCACGACACTGCCAACCTGAATTCGCCGGGAAATACCTGGCCTGTGGAAGTTGATGTTATTCTGGCTACATGTTCATGTTTTGAATCTCCATCACGACATATGGAAAAGAGTAGAGACACAAAAAAACAGGCTTATGGCGACTTGTATTAATCAAATCGATCGCATGCAGACCAAATTTCATCAACTCCATAAAAGCAAAGTGGATTTGAAATTGAAACTTTTATTTTGATTGAGTTGCAGAAACTAGGCTAATTAGCTCGAAATTTCAATCAAAATAATAAATAAGGTAGCTAAGCATTTTTGAAATGAAAGAAAGTCGGTGAATAACCTTGACGCCATCTATGAATCATAGTAGAAAGTTGCAAGGAAAGACTCAACATTTCTGACAGTTGGCCCTGAAAAGTCTCGCCTTTGTTGACAGTTTCATCGAGCACACACACGCACAGTTCCTCAACACACTCGTCATCATACGTCTACAGCCGCAGTTTTCTTTTTTTAATTTTCTATCTATTCCAGTGATTTGAGTTTTTTTTCTCTCTCTCTCTCGATTAAAACCATCGTTCTGTCATGGTTGACACGTGCAGCTTCTAATCGTCGAGCTCACTGAAAGAGCCAGGAATTGGGTTTCCTTACACGAATGTGTTGATTGAATGGTGGGAGGTATTATAACGATCGTCTGATACGTCCAACGCTCTCTTATACATCGTTCTAAATTTATCCTCGTCGTAAAATACTGGTAATAGTTTGTGATATCATCGCCCCGCGTCTGTGTGCCGCAGACATCTACCAGCAGTTGGCATCTATCTATAGTCAGTTTGGACTTGTTTTTTTTTTTCTTCTCCCCCCTGCCCACTCATTAATCCCCTGGTTCTAGTTTTGTTTTTTCAACAACTCCCCTCCTCCCAAACTCACCACGTTGGAAGGTTTTGCAAAAAAGAAAATGGCATCTAGTTCAGTGAGTCAGGAGGATGTGGAGAAGGATTTCCAGCTGCTGAGCAGACGCAGCAAGATCCGAACAGCAAGGGCCAGAAATCCCCTGTCATTTTCACAGAGGCCAGGTAAGTTTATTCTTTCCTTGATGTCTTGTTTTAAGTACGACTTAATGTATGCATTTGCATTGCAGATGAGATGGAGGCTGAAGACAGAGAAGAAAGTCCCAAACCAGTTGGCAAGACCAAGGAACGCAGAGCAGTCAGAACAGAAAGGTGAGTCCCAGACAGCCAAATTAATTTTATTACCATCACTCATCGGTCTTCATTTAGGCAAAACTTTGTCAACAAAGGCAAACTTCAGAGGGATCGACGTAAGCTGCGAGAAAAAAGGCGCAGCACGGGTGTAGTTCATTTGCAGTCGACAGAGGTATGCATCATTCTGTAACTATTTCAACAATGTCTTTTGTTCCTACCAGTTTGTTTCATTCACAGTCAACTGGCGGCAGTACGGGAGAGGATGATGGTGAGCAATCCCCGTCCTGGGATGAGACCAAGAAAAACACAGTCATTAATGAAGGCAGCAGTATGGATGTAAGCAAACATCCGTTTTCCCAATAAATCACTGTGCAGCAGGCTGAGTATCTTTTCACAGGCCATTAATCCGTTACTTGTATTTTCAGGGTAAAGGTGATCCGAAAAGTGGTGGGCGCAACTACATTGGGTATGTAATAACATTTCATAACTCAATCCCTTGATGGATGGTAAACAGATATATGTTGAAACGTTTTAGACCATCGGATTTGGAAGCGGATGATGAGGATACGCAGGACGGCGATTCGTTAAATCACTTGAAACTCGACATTAATCTGACGGAGTTGAACATCAAAGAGGACTCGCAGCTGTCGACGTCGCACGACAGTACGCCAGAGTCCCCGCCGATCGATTTGGCTGAGGTAATAACAGGATTATACAGCACTTGAACCCATTTGTCATTACATTTTGTTATTATTGACTTCGTTGTTGAATCCCAGCAGGCGTTGCAAAGAGCCAAGCAAGAGATGAAGCAACTCAACTCTCAGCTGGGCGAGGCCCGGCGAGAGATCTCTCTGCTCAAAGCTGAACGGGATTTCCTGCGGGAGCAGAATCTCGGCTTGCGGAATCAAGCCCTGGCCAACAAGAAATAATAAGGACGTGTGAAGAAAAAAGCAAAAAGAAACTAAACTTGTTTGCTGCAATGTGACTCCTTTATTTTGGGCTTTCTTCATTTCTCCCTCCCGACCTCCACCCCAATCATGCAAGTACTTGTCGCATATTACCAGGTGGTTGTTATTATTCAAGTTTTTCATTTGAAAACAAAAAAATTTGCTTTACTAAAAACTCGAAGGCAGCTCCTTTTATTTGGGGTTTTTCGCCTCGAATACGCGGAAACCTCAACACTTACGTCCTTTTTTGTCGCTATTTGTTTGTTTTTTTCTACTTCTCCTTTTCGTGAATTTGTTTTACCTTCGCCTTCAGCAATATGACCCCATCCTCCTCATCAAACTATATTCCTCTTCGCGATTTGATTTTGGCTTTGTTTCTTGTCGTGCCCCAATCCAACAATCCTTTTTCATGTGATGAAAATGAAGTTTGAATATTTATTGTTAATCTTGCTGATTGATACAATTAGAAAACAATAAAATAATGTATCGAAGGTATGTTGAATATAATTGACACGTACAAGGGATTAGCCTTCAATAGGGCAATATACTGATTGTATTGAATATACCGTCTCTTGTTGTTCAGAGGGTCTCTTCGTGCCGTCTCGATACAGCGAGGGCCAGATGCCCTTATGGCTCGAATACAATATGACCTGATTACGATAATAGTAATGTCAAACACTACTTGAGGACATTAGCATACACATAGATAAAGAATTGAACTCACGTCTGGAATAATAACCAAGATGAGAAAGTATGAGGGAGAGTATAACGAGACGAATGTCTTCCAACAGAAGACGGGGAGAGAGAGAAAGAGAAATATAGGAAACGTTTCTTGATGTGAGACACACAGTAAAGATGCAGGGTCGATGACGACGCTAGAGACGAACAGATGACGTTTGTGTCGTCAAGGGGAGATGGGAGAACAAAAGACGATCGGGATGCGTAGGTATGGTTTTGGTGTTTGAATTCTAACACTTCCCCTCAAACCAAAAACATGGGGCGATACTTCCCCTCAATCCGATACAGCAGCATGACATTAAAAACAATAATGATTAAACAAAAAATGTCGTGATCTGTATGTTCTGTTGATGTCGTTCTAATCTTGTGATACTGGAACTACGCCGATGCGAGAGGATTTGGGTGTGGAGCTTAGGTTGGACGATGTCCTCTTCATTTTCCCCATGGCGCAATCACGACAGCTCTCTGCTGGGAGCTGCGCGCCGGTTGGGAGGTCGAGGCCGACTACTGCGTCGCTGTGTGCCATTTTAATAATGGTCTGGTAGTTTAGATGAGTGAGACGTTGGTGCCACTCTTGAATGGAATTAGGAGATGATTTCGGGAGAGCTGATAGTGATGCGACGACTGGGTCTGGGCTGGCATATCTGGTACTCGAATTAGAAGTATTGAGTCGGTATAAGGTTTCGCCGACGCGTTCGCCAGTAAATAGCAGGTTTCCATCTCG
Organism: Daphnia pulex; assembly: GCF_021134715.1. Classification (NCBI taxonomy): domain Eukaryota; kingdom Metazoa; phylum Arthropoda; class Branchiopoda; order Diplostraca; family Daphniidae; genus Daphnia; species Daphnia pulex. Next base: position 6,278,044 of record NC_060024.1, on the reverse strand, counting down.
AACGACGTTTACGTGAGATTTGGAAAAACGAATCTCCCCACCTTTGGCTGTGATAGATCCAACGGACACTAAATTTATTCCAAGGCTGGGAGCGTACAGGGCGTCGAGAAGAGTAATGGTTTGATGAGCTCCTTCCGCCAACGATGTGATGATGATGTTTCCTGTCCCGAGGATCTCGACACGACTTTGTCCGATTCCACTTATCCATTTTAGTCCCGGTTGGATGGGTTGAAAATTAGTGAATAGTAAGCGTTGATGGGACATGTGCTGGGTGGCGCCGGAGTCCAGATAAAAATCGCTGTACGGTAAAGCGCGAGGTGATAAACATGCTGAGTGAGCGACGAGACCGACGTTCGGGCCGGTGAGATCTAGTTGAACGAAATTTGCGGTCAGGTCTCTGTTCTCGTATAAAGCTGAATTGGCTCGAGTATTTGCTCGCGTGGCTTCATCTTCCTTCTTGAAACGACATTCTTTTTCCCAATGGCCGTAAATGTCGCAGTAGTTGCAATTACCATTTCTCCTCGGGTTTCCTTGATTCGACGACTCGAAGCGAACGTTTCGCCCACCAGATCCTCTCCTTCCTCCTTGTGGTGGGTAGGGTCTCGAATTGGTATTTGAAGAGCTTCGTTGAGAAGGGCCGGGAGCCGAAGATTGCGGTGAGTTTGGTTGTCCGCTCCAGAATGCTTGATTATCTGAACTGCTGCTGCCGTTTACACGTCGTCGTTTGTTTCTCTCTTCTTCGTTGCACAGCCTTGTCGTCAAATTTGCCAAAGTTCTGTCAGCGGCTGAAGTGCTTTCCCAGGCGGTGAAAAAACCGACAAAGGCGTCTGGCAGGGATGTAAGAATCTTGTTGCAGATGCTTCCCTCGTCTGTTGGGCACCCTGCATCTGTCAGTTCCTTTGAAAGAAGTTTTATTCTTTCTACGTGAGTTCTTACACCTTGCTCAGCGTTGAAGGTAAGATTCAAAAATTGCTGTTGGATATCATGCCTTCTCTCAATAGAGTTTCGCTGGTATTGGTTTGTGACTGAGGTCCATATAGCGTTGGAAGTTTCGCAGGTCAGCAAGGAACTTTGCTGTTCTTCGAGGCATGTATTAAAGAGATAATGGATGGCCAAGTTATCATCCTTTATCCATGCGTCTATCTGAACTTGATTGGTGACTTCTCCAGCTACTCTGTTCACTGCTGGTTTTGGCCTTGTTCCTTCTACAATGGGAACGAGATCATGTTCTCGTAGTCTGATGAACAGACTATACTTCCATATGTTGAAGTTGTTGCCGTTAAACTTTACAGTTTGAATGCTTCCTTCTCTTGAGGGTATTGTGTCCATCTTGTTGTGTTATGCTATGCAGCACGTTAGGGTAACTGGGCCCATAACCTGTTGAATATAATTGACACGTACAAGGGATTAGCCTTCAATAGGGCAATATACTGATTGTATTGAATATACCGTCTCTTGTTGTTCAGAGGGTCTCTTCGTGCCGTCTCGATACAGCGAGGGCCAGATGCCCTTATGGCTCGAATACAATATGACCTGATTACGATAATAGTAATGTCAAACACTACTTGAGGACATTAGCATACACATAGATAAAGAATTGAACTCACGTCTGGAATAATAACCAAGATGAGAAAGTATGAGGGAGAGTATAACGAGACGAATGTCTTCCAACAGAAGACGGGGAGAGAGAGAAAGAGAAATATAGGAAACGTTTCTTGATGTGAGACACACAGTAAAGATGCAGGGTCGATGACGACGCTAGAGACGAACAGATGACGTTTGTGTCGTCAAGGGGAGATGGGAGAACAAAAGACGATCGGGATGCGTAGGTATGGTTTTGGTGTTTGAATTCTAACAAGGTACAACAAGGAATTCTTAGCGTCTTAATGCTGCAGAGATCTGATTTAATTTTTTTTCAAAAAAGAAATTCCAAATTATTCAAAGCGACACTAGCGTCAGCTAGCGCCCAGTGGGTTAAATTTATCGCCATTTGAATTTTGATGTAGTGTCATGGCGAACATTCTTAGTCTGTGAGCACGTTGTTTTTGTTTTATTTCCCTAGACGAAGTTGAGAACTTGAGATTATTTTCGACCATTAATATGAATTCTGATTCAGGTAAACTAATTAATTTTTTCATAGATTGAAGCTAGATATGATATCCCTTATTTTCATCTCAGACGATTATTCTGACAGCGACGCTACTTATTTTAGTGGTTCGGACGACGATGATGCTGATGGAGATTTCGGAGTGGAAGCTGATGGTGTTCTGCTGGAAAAGTGGATTCCACCTCTTTTCTATCTTGCCAAAGGTTGAATAGTTCATACTGGGTTTCCCCATGACAAATGAACTTATAAACTTGTCATTAAATCGAGTGGTCTTTTTCAAGGTCATCTACAAACCATCCAAAATGATGTAAACAAATTGGAAAATGTTTGTTTGGCTTGTTGGGAAAAAGGAACCTGTCCCCATCCTTTTTTTGTAGGTGCTTTGTGTCAACAGTGCAAAGTGAGTTTGATCTTTTCATCAGCTTAATTGTAAATACTTCTCTAGTCAAAAAGTAATTTTATTTCTGCTTTCGTGGTAAACTTTATTTTACAGGAAAGATTACTACGCACAATGTTTTCCAAAACCGTTGATGGTTTTCATGTAAGATCAATTGACATATTATGTTAATTATGCCCACTTTAAACTTAACTATCCTCTGACGTATTACAATTCCTATGTCAAAACAGCTCTATTGCACCATTTGTGGATCAAAATCAAATGTCTGTGTGAGTTGCTCAAATGATAAATGCTACAGGTATTACTCAATAGTACATACTAATTGGATTTTTTTAAATGTCCCAATTTTCTTAAACCTTGTTAGAAAGTATTGTGTGAATTGCTTAAATATCTGGACTGACCACAGTGATAAGCTGATTAAGAACTCTGATAAATGGTTTTGTTTTCTTTGCCTTCCTGAACCAAATCAGATATTGAAAGCTCATCACAATTGGGCACAGAAGGTTTGTTTTTAGATGTTTGTCATTCATAATGTCACCTTGTTGAATATTTTTCTTCTGAGTGCTCAGGTGTTGCACTTTCATGAACCTCTAGCTGTATATGCGTCACGAGCTCTGTACTGGAAAAGGCAACCCCTCCGTGTTCTGTCCCTCTTTGATGGAATTGGAACTGGTATATAATTAAAATCTAAATTTAAAATTAAGACGCGTTCATTTTTACATATGTCAAAAGGTTTGGTGGCATTGCGGAATCTAGGAATCGAGGTAGAAGTCTACTACGCATCTGAGGTTTTAACAGCTGCTGCCGCTGTCTCCAGAACTCGATTAGGCGGAGTGCTGCAGCATATTGGCAGCGTAGGGGAGGTAACACAACAGAGATTAGAAGAGATATCGCCCATTCATTTACTCATCGGCGGATCGCCCTGCAATGATTTTAGTGCCATCAATCGCTTCCCTAAGGATTTTTACGGTACTTCTTTTTCTTAATTACTGTATTTTTCGTAGCAAAAATGTGTATGATTTTATTAGATCCAAGAGGTTATTCAATGCATTTCTTTGATTTTGTTCGAGTACTGAATCTGATGAGAAAGATTAACGGGCAATATCAACATCTCCTGTGGCTATTTGAAAATGTCGCGTCCATGCCCCAACACTATCGCGAGACAATATCCAGGTGTCAATGTTACAAAAATGAAGTGACTTGACCGTTTTATGTTATTGTTATTTTGTTATTTTAAACAATTTAGGCATTTGGATTGCCAGCCCGCCGTGATTGATGCCAAGAACTTTAGCCCACAACTGCGCAGGTGATTAACATTTTTTTTTTTGGAATTTGTGTTGGTGATTTTGAATTATTGTCTAATTGTGCAGGCGTCTCTTTTGGGGAAACATCCCAGGTCTGTTGACCGTTCACGAACAACAGTTGACACAGGATGGGGAATCGTTAAGTCTCGAAAAATCGCTTATGCCCAATTCTGGTCGACGAGCTGCCCAAGAAAAGATCCGCACTCTGACCACCAACACTAACTCGCTGCTGCAAGGCAGGACGGAGAATTGTAAGAGCAGTAGGGATTTGGCTTCACTCTTTCCTGTACGCTTCTCCTTCCAACAAGATGAGCTGAAGAGCATTGACGTCGAAAATGGTGTTGCCAAAAAACCAAACAAAGGAAAAATGGGTTATCGTAAAGGGAAAAATGTTGGTGAATCTCGATCGGACCATTTACAATCGGTATTTTCCTTTCTTTAAAGTCACTAATAATTTTCAATTCAGATTTTCGTTTTTTTTTAGGTAGGTGATGAAGATGACAACTTGCAAACTGACGTATTGTGGCTTCAGGAAATCGAACATGTCTTTGGACTACCTCGCCACTTTACCGATGTCGGGAACATGTCTCGCACTGATCGGCAGAAACTATTGGGGCACGCATGGTCCGTTCCTGTTATTGCATCTATTTTTTCTAACCTTAAGGGTTATACTGTGTAAACCACCTGTACAAAGTCTTTTTAGAAAAGACTAGTTTAAAGTTTATTTTATTGGCTTAGAACGTTTGCGTGTTTTACTGAAACAAAGAAATAATTTAGTGATGGCCTTTTTCTTGTCTGATCTTTTTTGTCAAACCACTTTCTTGTAGATCCGGAAAATATCATATCGTCTGAATTCAACATAATAACACAATCTTTATATTCTGATAGTATTAATTAGATTAATTGATAAGTGACGTTTCTACGGATTAAAAGAAATAACGTAAAATAAGTAGAATTGTTTATTATTGTCCCAACTCTTCAAAAACACGGAATACTAGAAGGCAAACTGATTTGACGAGTCTTTCGACATTTCGCATCGGCTTGTAATTTGCTCTGTAAGAATCGTTAATTTGTGAACGGGATTGTCTTTATACCTCTCAAAATTGGACCATTGTTTCGTGATACTGCGTCAATCCGCACTTGCCTTTTGTATTGTTTTATTCTGGCTCGTACTTTCCTTTGTCGGACATGTAAAAATAGTAATTAGTTTTATGCTGATAGAAAACGGAAAACGAAGTCAAATGTAATGATGACTAAAACGAATATCTACTCTCAGTTGGAGAGTGCCTATTAGTTAACACAGGACACATGTGTCACTGAGCTAACCAACTTGCACAATTATACCAACTGGAGCTTCGCGGGAGAGCCTCCCCCAGGACAGGTTGAAGATTATGCGTGAACATATTCCCAACCTGTATGTTGGATATGCCGGTCGGCAGGGTTCAGGTCCGTAGTCGAGCGTGTTAGGAGATATTCGTTTTTCAGTGGTGGGTTGGTCATCCTTCCTTCCTTCCTGAGTTATAATTTGCAATCCTATGCAAATTCATCCCATGACTGAATACACGTTACACTTGATGTGTTGTATATGTAGATCATAGCCTACGTAAGTTACGGCCTATCATCGTACGTTCGCCCCTGCAAGCAGAGAAAACATAGCCAGAAGGCATCCTGTCCCTCTCATAAAGCATTGATGTATGAGTAATGCTGTATGAGAGGGACAGGATGCCTTCTGGCTATGTTTAAGGATGCCTTCTGGCTAAGTCGAAGCTACGCTTTCCTGGCCCGGGACCTAAGATACCCATGACAGTTCATATTTTTAACAAGCAATCCACCACTCAAGCGCACCAAATCCATGGACTCCCCATTTTTTTCCCATTCCGCTATGAGATCTAAAAATCTGAAATAATTCAGGCATATCCAGTTTTTTACTCCGGATTCACCTGTTTTTGCAGAATTTAAATATTCCCTGCCGTTCGGGAGATATTTAATGTTAAAGTATGGTTTTTTTTTCAAATTTTAACAATTTTGGGGGGTCTTTGGTATCGCTTTTTGGGTAAATGCTTTTGGTAATTTTTTAAAAATATTTTTAAGGCCTTTTCCGGATTTAGATCTGGAAAGCCGCTCCGGGATTTCGGTCTACTTGAGTCGTGGATCGCTCGTTAAAAAAGAGAAAATTTCAATTCGCCTAAAATTTACAAATTTGTCGGGGTTAAAGTAATGGGGCATTGAGGGTACGATACTAATGAGACACGCTGTTATCGTCAGTACCGGGTGTTTTTTAGTTTTGCAGACTGCACGACGATTTCTCCAACCACTTGTGATTGAGCAACGTGATTTTTCCAACGTCGTGTAGGTTGTGAGTCAAGTGCCGGATCAGCCAATGGGCAACTGTGGGCAAATGCCCAGGGCCCGCGCAATCAAGGGCCCGCGAAGCCAAATTTACGAAAAAAATTGACCGCCAATTTTTATAAATATATAAAATTGTAATAAATTTGATGTCGGAAATATACACTCTCGTCCTTTTTGGGTGTACAAAGAGTGGACATACTTGGTGTTAAATGAAAGTGGGTACAAGCTTGTACACCCGGGTATACATAAGGTATTCATATTTCTTTTGTAGGGGAGAGCGGACCCATGTTGGACACTGTTCCAAGTTGGACAGTGTCCTAAAATATAGTAAAAATTGCTTTAAAATTCTAGATTTCACACGAATTGTTCTAGATGTGATGATGCTAGATCCTGTGTAGTTTAATTAATTTCCCGACAGTAGAACGGGAGTTATAGGAGGAAGAAAAAAACACGATAAATTATTGAAAAATTTTTCACCCGAATTATTGATCTTGCTCCAAGTTTGTTTGAGTAAAAAATTTTTTAAACACATCAGTGTGTAAAACTGTTTATCCTTTACAATTGTGTGTAAGAAAATTATTTTTAGGTGCTTTGGTGTACCTACAATTAATTAATTTGCGGGGGGCATGATTTTGAGGCAATTTTGGACAGTTCCAATGGGTAATATTGGACAATGGGTAATATATGGACTTCAGCGCCACCTACATTTTTTCCCATTCTCTCCCCATATAAAAGATGTAATTCTTTCCCTTTAAGAAAACTTTTTCAGTTTTAAAGATATAATTTCCAAAATTTGTTTGGGGTTAAACTACATTACCATCTACATTTCCTGATTTTTTCATAATTTTTTATTCATCCTATCTCTCTTTTAATACCCTGTCTAACATGGTACAGGCGTCTGTCCAATTTTACCCCGGCCTGGTAAAAAAACACGAAAAAATTCAAACCTCAATAACTTTTATACTTTTAAAGGTACGTAACTGAAAAAAATCATGGGTGTGCGGTAACTATTTAAGCGTGTTTTTGCAAAAAAAAATTCTCTTTCGCGTAAGGGGATTGGAGATATGGGGGAAAAACCGGAACTGTCCCAAGTGGGTCCGGTCTCCCCTACACCCTTTGTATACCCTGGCACAAGGTCATAACGTCTTTGTTTTATCAAATTCGCGCGACCACCATTTTTCTCACCCATCCCCCACTTTCAAGAATGAAAGGAAACATTTTTTGCTTCCTTCATTTCCTTCTATTTACTTTCACTTCCATTCAATCATCATTTTATTTCATCGGCCGAAAAAAAGATTTTTGGGTCTCTTCCTTTCGCTAAAAGAGTGAAAAACTCGAAAAAAACCTAATTTGCATACTTGTAAAGGAGGCGTACAAATTTAAAATCGCAAATTGTATACATACGTGTGCAAAAGGTGTACAAAGACGAATTTGTACACCAGCTACAAATATGTAGCCCGAAAAAGGACGAGAGTGTATAGGAGGTGAAAAAGAAATGAGAAAACATCTTTAACTCGTAAAGCCGTCAGTAACTCAATGTGCCTACAGGGCTTTTTCCGGCTTTTTCAAAATTCTGATTATACTTCTTAGTTCTACTCCTAACCCTTTCCCTTTACTCCCCGAGTTGAGACTTCCGTTAACAAGTTCGAACTTGATTTTTTAGTACGTCGTCATCAAGGGAATCACTGTAATTGCCTCAGTTTAAGCGTAACTTTACACGAAGAAGCGTGTCTGGAAACGGACAAAGAGAAAAGAAAAAAAGAGTCGAAGAAAGACTAAGAGTGAAAACAGTTTCGGCTCACAGAAAGTGGGTGTAAAAAACAGTGCAAAGAGGGATAAACATGATCAGTTTGTAATAACTCTGTCAAAACTAACTAAATTTTACCCTCGTCCCACTTATTTGATAAAATTTACTAATTTGATAAGTGTATTGAATGTATATGTTCTAAAATAGAATCTTTTCAGCATCTTTTGAATGTCTTGCTTGTTGAGATAGAAAATCTCTTGAAAAAAGGTGGAAAAAAGGGTCCGCGATATCAATTTTGCCCAGAGCCCGCCAAACTCTAATCCGGCGCTTGTGAAGTCTAGGAAGGATTTTATTTTATTTTTTTAAATACTTTTACTTCTTATATCATAATAGATTAATCGGTTGCTTCGTTTAATTTAGCGAGTTTTCTCTTTAAGAAGCTTCAAGCATTAAGTGACTTTTTAAAAATAAATCTTTAGATTACTGCAATTTTAGAAATCATGCAACGTTGCCCACTTCCACTTTATTTTCGACAACTCATAGCGGTCATTTTCAATTTGGCCTCCAATGAACGTTCAATACATGCTGAACATGCCATCGTCAGCCGAAGGCCATACACCACACTCCCTGATTGGCCAGTCATCATCACGTGACAACCCCTCTCCCTACGTATTTTCGTTTTCGTCGCCATTTTGATTTTGCAGTCGTCGGTGTGTATTGTTTTCAAAAAGTAAACAATAGTTTTAATTTGTTTCTAGTTATCTACGCGCCTTCCCTGGAAGATTAGGGTTTTAATTTAAATGTCTGGACGCGTTGCTGTTTACTCATTTAATCTGAATTGCTGGATTTCTATTTTCTTTCAAAGGTGCTGAAAAAAGGGAATCACTCAGAGCACCAAACATAAAGGAGTTGTTATGGAGTCTTGAAAAACTACCCACACTAAACTCAGCAGCAAAACAGGGTTGTTATCAAGGAATGTAAATCTTGGGGAGGGTCATCAGAGAGGCTGACAACGCGTGAAATTGGAATGCAAGCAATCTGCACCAATTTCAGAATGAATCAGGCAGACAACTCTTAACGAGAAACTATGAGAGCCCTAGAAGGATTTTTAAATGTGTCCAGTAAGTAACCAATAAGTTTACCAGTAATAACACTTTGTTGATAACATTATATTCTTTTCTAGGATGCCATCATGGAAAAGCTACATTTGTTCAACATGCATCCTGACTGATATCGGCCACCCATGTAGGACCACACAAAACTGTCAAGCTTCAAGCGTCAAGCGTCAAGCTTGAGGGATTCCACTTCTTTTCAGTAGATGCAATGATGAGTCTATGAATATAAATAATACCCAATTTTACTTTTACGAGTCACCTTTTGGGACATGGTGAATGAAGTTTGAAACTAGGGTTGATATCTTCCCTGTTAGCACATTAGGAGAGTTTCTCGCCAATATAACCGCGGCATTCTTCGTAAAGTAAAACGCGAAAACATCTTTGAAGTGGGACGCCGACAGATGTTGTCTTTGATCAATTTCTCGCTCGTTGTGTGTGTAATTAGAAATCAAAGATAGGATAGATCAATTCATTCTGCATTTCTTTACTACATGGATATCGAAATCCAGACCAAATTTTTTTAAAGAAAAAATAAAATAGTCCAAAATTTTAGATTTTGTTGCATTGGAATATTGATATTTCAAAAGTAGAAAATAATTTTTTAATTCTCTGTTTCGCACAAATGAAAGAGGATAAATGAGGATCAGGGTATCCGGATTAAACGGAGGAAGCCAAACCACGAAATTTAATCGTCGAAGAAGGTGAGACGTCGAAGAAACGATGAAAAAGGAGGAACAAGAAAGGAAGGCAGTAGTGAAAGATAAAGAACGGGGTGCGTGGTCGAGTATATGACGAAAAGAAGAAGATGTTTGAAAAAAATCTAAGTGTTTCAATTTTAGGGGATTAAAAGGAGTCATTTGCGACTAAAATTGTAATAGGGAAATAGTACAAACAACTGAAAATAAAAGGACAGGAGGAGGAGGACGATACTAATGCGGGACAGAAGAGATCGAAAAAAGCATACAGGCGGTCAAAGTGGAGGAGAAAACACGAGTTAGCGGAACATATACACTTTCAAAATGTTAAAAAGGGGGCCCGTTTTCAAGGGGGAGAATACAGACGATGTGGAGGAATGGTCGTGAAAAGTTGGCCTAATTATTTATAGATTTTTATTTTTATTGATTTATCTTTTTTGACGATCAGGAAGAACTGTTAGAAGCGATTCACTTTAGATTAGTGGAAAAGTGGTCGTAGTTGATTTTGTTTCGGTTTCAGAGGAGAAAGTGAAGGAATTTGAAGGCTCGAAGGATATGTATCTTCAGAGATTCCAGGATGAGATTGAGGGGATATTGGAGAGCAAGTTCCAACAATGCCAGCAGGCATCAAGGGAACAGGTTGTAGATTACGCGCCAAGATTGGAGGTTTTTGCGATGAAATTGTACGGAGTCTGCATTCAGGCGAAACTATTGAAGATGGCAGTATTGAGGCAATTCTTTAGTGTACGAGACGGGGAAATATAACAATGGATAAGCAGCAAGAACCAAAGATATGTTATATTTTAAAAAAATTATATCGTCATAAAAAAAAGAATCTAAATTAGTTTCAAAATTTTCGATTCTTTCCTCGTCTACTAGTGAGACTAGTAGGGGAAACCGGGGTTGCGAGGGACAGGGGTTAAGTGGGAAAACGCAGTTTTTGGTATGTAACCATTTTTTAAAATGTTTTTTCTACCAAACATGGGAAATCATATGACACATGTTGTCAAAAGAAATTATTCAATTGTAATAACTAATAAGTCGTTTACTAGGGGCAAAAATGTTTTTTTTATACATTGATCGAAATTTCTAAAACTTTAAACTAAAAAATTAGTACTTTATCAAAATGTCACAAAAAAACTACAAGAAGCATTCGAACGGGAATTTTTTTGCAGCTGTTTTCATTTTGATGTAGGAAATAGAAATAGGCTACTACTTTGTGCGGGGCTATTTGGGACATCCAGATTGGGGTTGTTTGGGACGGTTTTGGACAAGACTGACCTTGTTTTTTTAACCCCTAGGGTAAAAAAAACGAAAAAAAAATAGCTTTTGACCTTTATAAGGATTAAAACAAAAGATTATCAATGTTGTACACCATCAGAATGCCAATGTAATTCTGAATGGAATAACAGAATTTAATTAATCTCAAAATTACACTTAAAAAAAAACGATTTTAGTCAAGTGTCCCAAACCAACCCCGTGCTTTTTTCGTGTTTGACAAAAAAATCCTTTCATTAAAATACTTCTAGTTCGAAGTATAATTTAAAAAAAAAAAAATTCAAAATTTTTTTTGAAATAAAGGAAATAAAAAGCTTTAAAACACATAAACAGTTTGACAAATTTTTTTTACTGTTAAAAATATTCAAAGTTGATTTTTACGAAAATGTATCAAGCAGCCCCGGTCTCATCGTCTGATATGGGATCGCTAAATATCCATATGTTCAGCATGGCAGTGCAACCTGACAATATTGGATTACCCATTTGATAAGATATAGTTCCACATTTTAAAAAAATTCCGTCAATTGATTTTAAACCAGGTCTTAAAACACCACACACTAGTCCTTGTGATTCAAACGCCAAATCTAGCTTCAATGAGATGTTTCTGTAATAAAAGGAATTTTACAAAGCGTTCAACATCACTTTTCAGTTTTTCACCCATTTCGTCAGTTAACCATGAATATGGCACGTAACCGTCCTAAAAATACATTCAATCCATTAATATGAAACCATTGCAATTATATTAAAGATTAAATTACCGCTGTCAACAGTTTTTTGTAAGAGCTGCCTTTGAGCACATCAACAAGCTAAGAGATGGTAACACTTTTCCCTTGAAAAATTGGTTTACCAATTAAATTGACTATAGCTGCAGAGAGAATAACATCTTCCATCGTCCTTTAACCTTTCCGTTTCAGGGAAGAATCCTGCATCGTCTGGGTCAGCTCTCTATGCAACAGACATGTCTCTTCGAAAACTTGCAAAACACTAAAAATCAATAGTACAAACATACTTTCAATCATTTGACAAATGTAATAACTGTCGGTGTATCTATCGTTAAGAGGGTAGTGGACAATGTTGCTATCTAGTGAGGCTCGACCACCTTCTTGCTGATAATATCCTTCCATAGAGACTTTAGCATTGTTAAATGAATAACACAGTGCAAATCTGTGATCAAATAAAAAAAACAATGAAAATGTCATCAACAATGGAAATAAAGATTAAGACACCTTGAATATCTCTTTTTTCGATGCCCATTCCAAAAGATACCGTAGCACACTACCTTAAAGTACCAATTTATTAGTAGACCATAATTTTTCTTACCAATGGCAAAAAAGTCAGTAGATACCATACTATAGATACACCTTCCATCCAATTGAAATAAGCTTTGACTTTGTTGACCTTTGGTAACTAGGAATGATAAAAAGAAACTGGTATTCCAACTTCAACAAGTTGGCGAGAAAGCATACCACAGTCATTAATGGAATAACAATCAATTATTCTGTATTGTTGGGCAAAGTCGCTTTTCAACTTTTTGATTAGGTCGTCGATCGCAAAAGACTTTACAGTCTTACGGAAGACTGAAAGCCTCAAATTTGGACACTTAAATCTGAAGTAATAATCCTACTGCAATGAAAAATTGCAATTATTCCAAAGGAAAAATAGACGGTATATGCAGTGTTAAAAATAAACATTCACATTAAAGAACATAAAAAACTGCTGAAAACAATGCAACTTTGACCAGTTTGCAATGGGAAAACTGCTACTATGAGAGCAACGCAAATTGAATCAGAAACAAAGGGAAAGAAAATGCTGGCTGCTGCGATGAGAGCAATTTGGAGAAAAGGAATTGAAGAAGACTTCCGCGAACGAGAATTTGAAATAAAATTAAAAATTGACAACCCCCAAAAATAACTGCTGTAAGAGCAGTTGTTAAAAAGTTACTGTGTACAAACTGTCGCAAATATGAGGAATACAAATGGTGAATTTACGGAGAAAAATGACAAAAGACGAGGAGAAAATAATCTAAATGTCGAGGAACAAAGAGGAAATGATGTCACAGGAAAGATTCAGACTCTATGCAAAACATAAAAGTAATCGAAATAAGAACAGAGCACAGCGAAAAGAAAAAGCAAAGGGAAAAACTTGGTTGCAATTGAAGTACTTTGCTTTCCAGTCACAGGCTTTCTTAGTACAACTTTTATATTATTTGAAGGCTTTTGACATGGGATTGCACCAAAGGTTAAAACAAATAGAAAAGGAGAAGGAAGAGGTAAGTGGTGACATTTCATAATTTTAAAACTACTGTTTACATGTTTCATTTATTTCATATAGCTACTCGACGTTGGTCAAAAGAACCTGGCAGGCTGACAGCTGCTAAAAAAGTAGCACTTACTGCACCTCATGGTTCAAAAAGGATTCAAGAGGATATTGGTGATGTACCGTGTTCCAAACGATATGTAGTGAGCAGCCAGAAAGTCAACAGGAAACTCATGTAAGCAAGTTTTTTTATTTATGGAGTATTAGTAAAATTCATGACAATTTTTGCATGTAAATTAACAGAGCTAGGTAAAACAAATGTATTAAAACACACAATACCAACAAACGGTACCGCAGTATCGATGCGCCCATTTAAAACCCCCTTCGCTCTACGCCCTTTCCTTAAAAACAGTTAAATGAAATGGAAAGACATAATCGAAAGAAGTACCAGCCCCTATCGTGCACAATTGTTAATGGTAAAGAAGAAATATGGAGAACTTCGAGTTTGCAACGACTTCAGAAATCTCAACAGCGTAACAATCAAAGATCGCTACCCGTTACCACTCATCGAGGACATCCTTCATTTACTGCACGGAGCGAAACTGTTTACCACACTCGATCTTTTCAGTGGATACTGGCAAATAGAAATCGCAGACGAAGACAAATTCAAAACTGCCTTCTCATGCGAATTCGGTCATTTCCAGTACGCGCGCATGCCATTCGGACTATGCAACGCACCCAGTTCGTTTCAACGTGCAATGGAAATCATCTTACGTCCTATCATTAACAAATTTGTCATGGTATACATCGACGACATTATTGTGTTCAGCAAAAATATTCAAGACCATATCTACCATCTTGAACAAGTTTTTACTTTATTACTAGATGCTGGTTTGAAAATTAAAATACAAAAATGTAAATTTGCCAAAAGCGAAGTGGAATATTTGGGACACATAGTTTCAGAAGAAGGTGTGAAAGTCGATCCGGCTAAAGTAAAAGCCGTTCGCAACTTCCCCATACCTAAGAAAATGGAACACATACGATCGTTTTTAGGAATTGCAGGGTATTACAGGAAATTCATCGACCAATTTGCAGATATCGTCCATGCACTCACCCAGCTCACACGCAGCAAAGTTCAATGGCAATGGGGAACTGAAGCACAGACAGCGTTCGACAAGATAAAGGAGCTCCTCTGCTCAGCGCCCGTGCTCGCGTATCCAAACTTTGCGCAACCCTTCATCATTCACATGGATGCGTGCGGCTACGGCGTCGGCGGAATTTTATCACAAATGCCGAGTGCTCTCAGTGAACCAGAATCTGTGCAAGAGTCCATAATGAACTCAAAAGAGCATCCAATTGCATATACATCAAAACATCTAAACGATCTTCAAATAAAGTGGTGCACGACGGAAAAAGTGTTGATGTTGACTGTTATCTACACAACGCCATCTACCCGTCATGTCTCAATGCAAACCCACGCAGACGATCGCCTTACTTTCTGTTTAAGTACTTGTCAATCTTATAACGTTTCTTCTGTGTTTCTCTATTACGTTCATCGTACGTATGAGATTTTGTTCTCTTGAGTCCTACTTCTTCATCGTTCGATACTGAAAGACGTGTACTCTTTACTCATCCTAATCTGGTAATACAAATCTCATATTCAAGTTATATATTGTTCATATGTGTCAATCAAATATTAACAAAAAGAAGCGTACGCCATTTACCACACGGTGAAAACATTCTTTCCATACTTATTTGGAACAACTTTCACTATTGTGACTGATCACGCTTCTCTAAAATATTTAATGGGTAAAAGAGAACCTACGGGAAGACTTGCTCGTTGGTCTCTCTATCTACAACAGTTCGATATGGAAATACATTATAGACCAGGAAAGCTACACCAGAATGGAGACGCATTAAGTAGAAGTCCTGTCTACGCTATCGTTACCCCTAAATTCTTCATCGACGACTGGATCATTGCACAACAAGAAGACAAATTTTGCAAAATGCTCATGGAAAAACATACCGGAAAAGAGTGCCCGGACCACTTCGGGGAAGAAGATTCCTTTAAAATATTACCAAATGGCTTGTTGGCCACAGCACGAGAGAAGATAGTCGTGCCGATGGAATTCTAGAAAGAAATTATGGTAAGATACCACGACCATAAACTAGCAGCTCACATGGGTATTGAGAAGACGCTAGCAAATATCCGAAATAAATACTTTTGGCCTAAAATGGCTAGGGATGTCAGAATTCATGTAACCAACTGCTTAATCTGTGCAAAAAGAAAAGCTGCTAAAGCATGTAAAGCCCCCCTCCAGCCTTTCCCAGTTGCCGAGTACCTCTGGCAACGAGTAGCAATGGACATCGTGGGACCTGTGACAGAAAGCTACAGAGGAAACAAATACATTCTGGTTCTGATGGAGTACGTCACCAGATATGTAATTGCTTTCCCATTAAAAGAAACTACTGCACAGACTATAGTAAACAAGTTCATAAAACATGTAATTACAAAAGAAGGAATTCCAGCTCAAATTTTAACGGACCAAGGTTCAAACTTCCAATCCGAAACAATGGCTGAGCTATGTAAACAGTTAGGAACCAAACAACTCAGGACTACATCCTACCACCCTCAAACCGACGGAGCAGTCGAAAGGATCAACCAAACTCTAGGAAACATGCTAACCACCCACACGCATAACAATCCTCGAGAATGGGACGAACACCTCGGTTATATCGTCGCAGCTTACAGCACGACGCCTCATTCCAGTACAGGAGACACACCCTTTTTCCTACTCAAAGGCAGAGATGCCATTGAACCAACGGATTTAAGGCCCCCTTTAAGGAACAGGTACTTGGAAGATCAAAATAACGTCTACGCTCAACAATGGAAAGAAGCCATCAAGTTGGCAAAAGCGAATTTAATCGTTGCACAAGCGCGACAAAAGCATTACTACGACCGTAACCTCCAAGAATGTTCTTTCGAGCCAAACGACGTAGTGCTTTTAAAGATATTAAAGGCTCAAAAAGGTAAATTCAAAATGAGATGGAACGGACCATATGTAGTCATTGAAAAACTGTCTAACCTAAACTAAATGGTAAATTCAAAATGAGATGGAACGGACCATATGTAGTCATTGAAAAACTGTCTAACCTAAACTATTTAATACGCCACCAAGACGATACGTATCCGGTAGTTGTACACGTAAACAGAATGCGAAAGTGGAGAGGTGAAACAACATTTAACAACGAAAATTCAGACACCGAGACCGAGAACTCAAACACCGACAAAGAAGAACCAACCACTACAACACCTTCAACGCCAGAAAGAGAAAATACTGCAAAATCATCAACAAACGATCCTGAAAACAATGAAAATAATGCAACTGCTGGCCACCAACCTACTATAGCCAACGCAAGTGACGCAGTTGAACCCATAAATGGTGCCAACACAGAAGTACAACAAAACACCGAAACCACTGTCGAAAACGTAATTCAAACAGCACCAGCAGAAACAAATGAGATAACAACCCCAGTAGTGTTACCTGAGGAGCCTCAGGGTATGATAAAACGAAGAAGGGGTAGGCCACGAAAGAATCCTACAGCACCTAACTCTACCATAATCCCTACTCCTCATACTTATAATTTGCGAAAAACAATACGTTTACCACAATAAGAATTACATTCTCTTTACAGATGTATTCTTCCGTTCTACTAATTCTACTCTTCGCATCTCTTTCATCTACCCTAACAATCGACACGTGTAATTGTTCTCAGCCAATCGAAAAAGGTATCATCGATCTAGAAGATCCACTATACTGTTCCCACCCAGAACCTGTAAGTAAACCAAAGAAAGTACAATATAAATTATGGACGAAAAACAAGGACCCCATAACATGGACAGGCTACGCTTGCACACAATGGCTGTCTCAAAAAGAAATCTCCACAAACTTTTTGTTGTCACATGACACAACTTTTAAGAAACAAGTGCTTAAAGTCAGCGCCAATGATTGCTGGGCGTCTGCACAGTACCCGGAAATAAGTGACACAAATCCAATGACAAAAGATGGAAATACGCTTAAATCCTTACTAGAACCAGAAGGCGAAGGATATTGGATGACCACTCAATCATACAAAGCAAAGAGCTGCATCACACAAATTATCAAACTGACTAAACAATGCCACGACTGTTAAGTAACATCACCATTTGGAATTTTAGCCAATTCAAGCGACGCAGAATTCGCCAAACATAACGATTTAACAATCGTATGGAAAAAGCCAGACTCAAGTCAGGAGCCAGACTGCGACATCAAAACTATTTTTACGGGAAGTGGTAACCTCACTGACGGAATTAAACAATCCAAATTACAAGATGCCAACTCGCAAATAGAAATAATTTTGAACAACAACATCACGCGACTATGCAACAATGTAACGGCATTTACAGTAATGGGAATACCAGACACCCACATCGAAATCATTTCAGAAAAGAGTTGAAAGAGTTGAGATTACAAAAATGTCCGCTGAAATTTGTGCAATTTCAGGAAATCTTACTGATCGTGCCCTGTATGCAAATACTGTGGATCGCGGACAAAGTTTTCAATTTCTGGAGTCAGGCTACATTCTGGCTACGGAAGAAGACTACTGTCTCCACGCATGGGAACCCGACCAAATCGCCGCAAAACAATTCATCGATTTTGGACGACATACCACAACTAAGCACGGTCCGCACAAATGGATGCTAACAGCAGACCCCGAAGAAAACCCGATTACCCCATTAATGATTATAAACGTAGATAAAAATGAATGCCTTACAACAGACAACAACAATAACACAATCTACCTAGCACCATGCAATGCAAGCGCATATCAATATTATATATTTGAACACATCCTCCCAGAAAACAGCTATTTCGAATTAAATTTGGCACAGGAAACAACCATTTCAGCAAACGGATTCTTAGAATTCAGATGCAATACGCTCAATAACCCATTTGGGCACGCACCACAATTTTACGGCAACATATTTTCTCGTTTATTTCCTGAATACTGTCTATCCAGCTTGGAAGATAACAGTATAACAATTAAATTATGTAAAACAAGTATTTTTAAAACTGTTTACCCACAGCAAGAATTTTCTTATTACAATAAAACGCTTACCCTGCTAGGTACAACTTCTTGCGTTACACCTCTAATAACAGTAATTTGCTCAGATTCAAACATAGCAGCAGCTAAATGGAACTACGATTTAGGCCTATTCACATTAACAGACAGCTCAACCTTAAAATGTCTAACAGTAATCAACGATTCAACAATCGAAATGGCACCATGCAAATCAACGAATAAAAACCAACAGTGGGACTTTCAACACAACGTCATCACTTACCCTTTCCCCTTAGAATACATTCCAACAATAAAAGAGCTCAAACAAAAACGAGACCGATCAGACAGAGTAAACAGACGAAAACCAAAAATTATTGAAACAAGAACACAACAAAACACAGGACTATTCCCACAAAACCAAACTCAACCAATAAGTAGCGACGCGCCAAATGTGCTTAAGCTATCAAACGAAGACCGTGAAATTCTCTCAATAGAAAATCAACAATTCGTGGGAGCACAAGCGATAAAACACGAAACACAACTGGCTAATGAAGTACGTCAACTTTACTGCAGAATCACTACACTACAAAGAAACCAGGCAATGATTTTGGCTCAGACAAACAAACACTCAGACAAATTCTGTTAGCAGGAAGATCTTTAAACCTCGGAAAGTGTAGTAGAGTCTCAGGAAGCGGAAGGACACTTATTCTACAACAGTGCATGACCATCCCAGTTAAAATCGAAGCACGTCTCACCCAGTGCGGATATCAACCGTTTTTCCAGACACCAAACGCAAACTTCACAGTTGGCAAAGACGGTTGGTCCCTCCATCCTTTTCAAGATTGTTTTTGGAACAACAAATATGTAACTTTAAATGAAATAACTTTTTCATGGATCGACGACGAATGGGTTAAACAAGAACCATCAATTCACGTTGCCAAAATCAAATTAATTCAAAAATTTGAGGAATTGCCAATTAAAGCATACGATTATTTGCGCAACATCATTCGATGTATGACGCAAACAATCTAGAACAAATGAACGGAACAATCCGAACTCATCGGTAGAATTTCTATGTCTAATAATAACTCCTTATCAGGGTTAGTACTAGATGACAAGTCACGTTCCAATTTCTGGGACATGACTAGCTGGATTGAAATAATAAAGTACGGATTTCTCGCATTAATAATATTTCTACTATCAACACTAGTATTATGGATATGTCTTACTGTTGTTCCCTTTTATAAAATTTCTGCTCTATGTAAGAGGAAACGGAAACACGTTCAGACTGAACAAGAAATTCCGTTAACTCAAAGAAAATCTAGAAAATCACACTCTCATCGTACAAAAAATATGGACCCTGAAAAAGGTCTCTGTTGGGACGATGGATGTGTTATCCAAAAGATGGAATCGTAAAAATAATTAAAGACAACCGCATTCTTTTTACCACCCACATTCTTGAAAATTTTTGTCTTAAATAGTCTTTAAGTAGAAAATTATTAAAAACTTTCAAAATTACACTAAAAAAAAATAGATAAATAAATAAATAACACAAAACAAAAATCCATTAAAAATTCAAAACTATTTATTGACTACACAAATTCAAATTGGCTCACACAAAATAAGATACCCCATTCAGTATTCTAAATGAAATAAAAATCAATTATTAACAAGCCATTCCTCCAACTGCCATTTAACGCGACGCACCTCTATCAAATCGTCAAATGGATATTGAAGCTGCTCCATATACAATTCCGCATTCCCGTTAAAAGGATAGAAAATATCCTTTCCCGATTCCATCCACCACAATAGTCTTGAACACCCAAATGGATAAAAGTTCCGATAAAAAGCATAACCTTTGTATCGACTAAAAAAAAACAATAATTAAACAAAAAACTAACAATTAAATCATATTATGCATACAAAATTGTAAAATTCTTACTTATAATAAAAATCATTGACGTGCACCGCACTGAAATGATGCCGACAAGCCAGATACAGCATCCCCGGTTCGACAGCGTCAAAACCTTCCAGGAACAGCACACGATGCCTATCCTTTAACTTTCCCCAAAAGTTATGACCCTCGAGAGCCGAAAGAGCCACAAAAAGCCCACTGTCAACTTGGAGCTTTTTCTCCAATAAAATTTCTGGCGACATCGAAAACCAACTGGACGGCGTAACTGACATGTTGCAGGAATTAAAGACGAACAACAACTGATCTTCACCTGCAAGCAGTTTCTTCTTTAAAAAGGGAAGGAAGGAGAAGATGCACCCTAGCAACCATATATCTATGCCTAGTATAATTATAGTAAAAATGTAGATGCATATTCTTCTGGTAAAGGAAAACTATGGGCAAATTTAAAAAAAAATATTCTGTTGTTACCCCTATCATAGTTATCATTCTTCTTTAAAAAGGGAAGGAATGTAATGGGAGCAATCGCCATAAGGCGATTAGTATCAAGAACGAGCTCAGCCTCGGTACTGATAACTAATTCATCTTTAACGACATGATCGCGTGTCTAGGCTATAAGATCTTAGACTTTCTAATATCATAGAAAGCTGCCAGTTATAACCTGCCCACATTCGTAGGTATATAAGCACGACTCCATCAGAGTTCGCACACGCATTGTATACCATTCGCATCTCATGTATTAACGTGTAAGCATGTTATTGCTAGTACTCTAAATTCAAAGTGCATTCTCCTACAATCGTCATCTTAGTTCATCATCTTTAACCCTCCGTAACCATCCGTTACAATGTTTATCGACAAGATAAACAGCACATACAACGCTATCTACGGCGACACGGGTAATTACAATTTATCAATCAAGAATGATTTACTCGTCAAAATTCTCCTACGAGGAGTCCTGAAACCAATAAAGACTCTTATGGTTTTGAACCAAATGTTACCAGAAGTCACCACTTGGGATGACGCACAAAGAGCGGCATTGCGATGTGAGACTACTCTGTACAAAACGCAAACAAGCAATGGAGTACTAGAACTACCCACCTTCACCAGTTCCAATATTGATACCCTAGCAGCCACGGCCCTACAACAACAACACAAACAAATAGAGGAATTACAATCCATAATCCAAACTAAGTAAAATAAATTTTATAGGAGAGTCACCAGAAACTACAGATTACACCATCTTCTACATGGGACCCAATCAACGCGGAAGACCACCACAACGTAACCAGCCCAACACTGCCGTCCGTTGGTCCCACAACACCAACAATTACCCAAACTCCGAGCAACGATACCGCTCCCAAAGCAGAGACCGACAATATCCAAACTCTTCCACTGATACTACCAACCACAGCCACAGGCACCACAACAAAAATACAATCAACGCCCCAAAAGCCCTGCCAATAAACCAAATACACCAGGCGCATCTTCGCGTTCCAACAGCAGGAATAACGACCCTCAAAATATTGAATGCCATCGCTGTGAAAATTTTGAACACTTCGAAAAAGACCCAAAACGACTGCGTCGACCCGCGAAATAAATTACAAACACAAATCTTATAGTCTTTTACGTGTCCCAGTAGTATTCCATAACATTATTAAATTTGCATTAATCGATACCGGAGCTTCTGCCAGCTTTATTTCTGATGAGTACCTAGCTACCATCCCCGACGAATCAATCAATCCCGATATCGTCAACATCAAGGATCGAGTCTTCAGAATAGCGCAAGTGGTGAAACCAGGCGAATCACAAGCATGTATAATTTAAGAGTGAAACTTTCACCTGAGTGTACACTAAATCAAGTCTTCTATGTAATACCTAAACTAGAGGAGGAGTGTATCCTCGGAATAGACTTTTTACACAACAACGAAATCTCTTTGGATGTTTTCAACAAAGAAATGAGAATCGGTACTCATCAGGATGGAAAGACAATCGAGCTTAACCGGATCACTAAAAAATCATTTCCACTTTATCGTATCGTCGATCAACCTCACCTAGATTTTGACATAAAAATATGTCATTAAAGAAAACCACTGGATGTTAAATTTTTAAACCTGTTGATATCATTCACTTCAATGTTTGCCAGTACATTACTGGATCTTGGAAAACCCACAGCTATCAAGCACCATATTGTGACAAATGGAGCTACAATCGTTCTTCCTTCGTATAAAACTCCGTTCGCCCATTAACCACTCCTTAAGAAGAAAATTTTAGAAATGGAAGCCGGTAAAATCCTCGAACGCAGTACCAGCGCGTTACCAACAAATTAACCAGCTATCCACATAAATCATGTATATATGTTTTCACTACGAAATTGTGTTTATGTTTGCGCGTGTATTGCGCATTATCTTTTGACCTGTTTTGCAAGATAAAGAGAGCCGTGGTATTTAAAAACAGCGAAAACCGCACTGTACCACACTCACAATTTAGTTTACAATGTGTGAAGAATCAACAGTGCTAAAAAAGACTTTTGCCCTTACGGCTCAAGGCCGAAAAGGAACAATTGTAGTTCTAGACGTGCAAGCGAAAATCAGACGAATTCCAGCAAGAATAATCTCCGACAACGAAGCACAAGTAGAAATCACAACAGACCCCCGTTATCTACCGGGCATCGAAGAGTCGGTAGGGTTTGTGATTGAACCAATAAAGGAAGAGCCCACTGACAGTGAAGAAGAACGGGGAGAGGAGATGGAAGACGACGAGCCCGTCCTAGAATTGGATGAAGATTTAGAAAAAGAAAACGTCACGACCGACCAGCATACCAAGCAGCAGACCAACCAACAGACCCTCATCATCGACCTTACAATCAGCGACGACGAGGACGACAAGGACGACATACGAAGCGACATCACGGAGGTAAACCCAGACGTCCCCAGTGCAGTCCCGTTAGCCGCCTCGCCCATAAATCATCAAACACCACAGCCGCCGACAAAGGAACAACCAGATTCGGCCCCAATGGAGAGGATCCCATTACCGTCCCCTCCATGTTATTATCCACCCCAACACTTCCAAAACATGTACGCCCCACCAATTATGTTACAAAGTGAAGGGGAGCACAACGCTCAGCGGGAGGTACTGATCCAGCAGTATCTGCGAGACAGCCTTGATTTATATTATAAATATGAATTCCAGGCTCTAAAATTGAAACGGGCTCGGGATGTATTCACAAATCGTAAGTACTGAATAAACCATTCCATTGACATCCTACTATACTGCCGCATTTTAATTCTTATGTTTATTCAAATTATTATGCATTCCATATGCCTATATGCGATTCACATTATTATGCATTCCATATGCCTATATTCTATTCAAATTATTATGCAATGTTTTATTATTGCAGTATTATCCCCAATATTATTCACATTTATCCTAAGGTGATGGCATTATATTTTCCACTGTATCCAACTTTATCATACCTAGATACACTTAAATAGTAGAATTAGCAGCATTCGAAAATTTCCTTGTATGTATTGATACTAAAAGAAATAGTTTCCTTCCCCGACCAAACTTCTGCGGAAGGGGGAGGAGTGTAATTTCTTGTGTAACATTCGGCCTACTGCTTGTAGTATAGAGCAATCTACTACGCAGTACCCCAAGGTCAATCTACTACGCAGTACCTTGATGCGTTTCTCTATTGCACCATCTCACCTGTTAACTATGCAACTACATCCGGGATTGCGCCACACTCTGCAGTGATGGTGCAATCCCCACAACCTTGGTAACCGTCTATAAAAGCCCGACACTCTGTTCATCCAGCAGAGTCGTACCCGGCATTGTATCCCGACATCTACTTTAATACACAGTACTGCAAGAACACTGCCTCCTCCTCGTTGTTTGTTTATTGAGAACTATTGTGAATCATCACAACAGAATATTTATTTATTTCTTTTTTAATTTGCCCATAAATTTCCTTTACCAGAAGAATATGCATCTACATTTTTACTACAATTATACTAGGCATAGATATATGGTTGCTAGGGTGCATCTTCTCCTTCATTCCCTTTTTAAAGAAGAAACGGCTTGCAGGTGAAGATCAGTTGTTGTTCGTCTTTAAATCCTGCAACATGCCAGTTACGCCGTCAGGTTGGTTTTGGATGTCTCCAGAGATTTTATTGGAACAAAAACTCAAAGTGGACAGTGGTATTTCTGTCGCTCTTTCGGCTCTTCAGGGTTATAACTTTTGGGGCAAGTTAGAGGATAGACATCGCGTGCTGTTCCTCGAAGGTTTCGACGCTGTCGACCCGGGGATGTTGTATCCGGCTTGTCGGCACCATTTTAGTGTGGTGCATGTCAACGATTATTATTACCAGTAAGCATTTCACAAATTTTTAGACATAATATTATTTTATTGTTAGTTGCATGTTTAAGTAAAATGTTTTTTTGGTCGATACAAAAGCTATGCCTTTTATCGAAATTTTTATCCATTCGGTTGTTCAAGATTACTATGGTGGATGGAGTCAGGCAAAGATATTTTCTATCCTTATGATCGAACTGCGGAACTGTTTATGGAGCAGCTTCAATATCCGTTTGAAGATTTGATAGAGGTGCGTCGGGTTAAATGGCAGTTGGAGGAATGGCCATTTTCTACAGGGACAGCAATTTGAATTTGTGTAGTCAATATATAGCCTTGAACATTTAATGGATTTTTGTTTGTCACATAATGTAAATTTGAAAATTTTGTAATAATTTTCTACTTAAAGACTATTTAAGACAAAAAATTTTAAAGGATGTGGGTGGTCGAGAGTGTAGCGAGGCAGGAGCCTTGCCTCTCAAGGTGAAAGCCGTCAGCCTTTTATGACAAGGCAGGCGCTTTCAGCCTTGATACTTAGGTTGCTTCGGATGATGCAATGCCAATTGCGCCATCCGGCAAACATCTTTCTCTTCTTGCACCACCACATCCTGGTGATGGTGCAACTGTATACGTGTCTGTACCTATGTTGCAATAACTAACCCTAAGTATAAAAGCCCACGCTCTGCCTCATCCCGGCAGAGTGATCCCGGCAGTGTACTCCCTAACAAGTGGTAAATACAAGTTTCCTTATAACCTACTCAGTGTTTATGTGTTAGTGTTAGTTCAGTATAAGTGTAACTTCAGTGTGAGTGCATATTGTGATCCAATCATCACAAGAGGTTGCGGTTTTCATTAATTATTTTTACGATTCCATCTTTTGGATTACACATCCATCGTCCCAACAGAGACCTTCTTCAGGGTCCATTTTTGTTGTACGATGAGAGCGTGATTTTCTAGACTTTCTTTGAGTTAACGGAATTTCTTGTTCAGTCTTAACGTGGTTCCGTTTTCTCTTACATAGAGCAAAAATGTTATAAAAGGGGACAACAGTAAAACATATCCATAATACGATTGTTGACAGTAAAAATATTATTAATGCGAGAAATCCGTATTTTATTACTTCTATCCAGCTAGTCATGTCCCAGAAATTTGAACGGGACTTGTTATGTAGTACTAAACCTGATAAGGAGTTAGTATTAGACATAGAAATTCTACCGATGAGTTCGGATAGGACGTTCATTTGTTCTAGATTGTTTGCGTCATACATCGAATGATGTTGCGGCAAATAATCGTATGCTTTGATCGGTAATTCTTCAAATTTTTGAATTCATTTTATTTTTGCAACGTGAATGGATGGTTCTTATTTAATCCATTCATCGTTGATCCATGAAAAAGTTATGTCATTTAAAGTAACTTATTTGTTGTTCCAAAAACAATCCTGAAATGGATGGAGAGACCAACCGTCTTTGCCAACTGTGAAGTTCGCGTTAGGTGTCTGGAAGAATGGTTGATATCCACACTGGGTTAGGCGCGCTTCGATTTTTACTGGGATGGTGACGCACTGTTGCAGAATGAGCGTCCTTCCACTTGCTGAGACTCTGCTACACTTTCTGGGGTTTAAATATCTTCCTGCTAACAAAGTACTGGATCTTAATTCTAGGAATCCGTCTGCTGAAATGGTTGCTTCCTGTGCCAAATTGAATTAGAAGTAGCTGTTTTCTGGGAGGATGTGTTCAAATATGTAATATTGATATGCGCTTGCATTGCAGGATGCTAAGTAAATTGTGTTGTTATTGTTGTCTGTTGTAAGGCATTCATTTTTATCGACGTTTTTTATCATTAATGGGGTAAGTGGGTTTTCCTCGGGGTCTGCTATTAACATCCATTTGTGCGGACCGTGCTTAGTTTTGGTGTGTCGTCCAAAATTGATGCACTGTTTTGCAGCGATTTGGTCACATCATATTCTGAAACATCTTCTATCTGGATCGTCTGGAAACTGACCTCCAGTCGGTGCCTTGTAGGCACAGCCACATCAGCATCACACTGCTATTTAAGCGGAGTCTACCCAAGACTCCGCAGGACTGTATGCCACAACTGTTACTGTATGTAACATTTACATCTGTGTCTTACCCAATACAAGTTGTTCTCCCATACACTGAGTACGTGTCTTTACTTCCTGTAACCAACTGTTACAAAATCAATATTTGCATCTTCAACTGAGGAACTAGGAAAGACCGGGTTAGTAAAGCACCACATTAATACAGAAGGACAAGGGCCCATTCGATTATGCCCCTATCGGATACATCACAACGAGAAGCACGAGCTTGACGGTATCATTCTGGAATTGTTGGCTGATAAATTAATAAGATCCTCCGTGTCACCATGGGCGGCACCAGTAGTATTAGTAAAAAAGAAAAATGGATGAATCCGGCTCTGCATGGATTATAGGAAACTCAACGGTATTATGAAAAAGGATTCTTTTCCGTTACCTCGAATAGATGATGTCCTCGATTTGCTCACGGTCAAAAATATTTTTCGACTCTAGATTTAGCGTCAGGATATTGGCAAATTGAAATGGATGAGAGCTCAGAGGAGAAAACGGCCTTCATCGTAGACAATATGTATGAGTGTGTAATGAGCCAAATTTTTCCAGAGTAGAAAAAACTCTGCGTCTTGTTTTAACTGCTTTTGCTGCTCCGTCGATGTCTGAGGCGGTAACCAAGTGGCTCCCTTTGTGTCCCCGTCAACGTGCATTTTTTCTCCACTTGTTTTTCGTTCAGGCGATTTTTCCTGATGTTGACATGGAAAATTTCCCTGATTGATTTTCAATGTGTCGATATACTCGACTATTATTACGAGTAAGTAATTTTTTTATTACGTTACGTTTTGCTGTAGGAAAAAGACAAAAAAGGATTTCGATTGGTCGAAGTGAATGCACTCCGCAACGTCCGCATGAGTGCATTCACTTCGACCAATCGAAATCCTTTTTGTCTTTTTCCTACAGCAAAACGTTATCAGGCGAGCTAAATAAAAATCTGCTGTTCACGGCACCCCTTTACACTGCAACGCGCCGCTAAGGGGTCGGCTTGACTCATACAGTACCCACGCCAGGTATTGGTTCACCCCGGTCCAAAATAGGCGTTTTAACCCGCGCGAGATAGGCCTTACGGTGTCTCGCGCGGGATTTTTTAAAAAATGCTTAGGTTGGTCGTACGAGGTTTATTTTTTTTATCAGAAAGATAAAGAAATATTCTTCATCTTTCTGATTTTTAATTTTTAAAAAGTGTTGAGGTTCTGTATTTAAATTCATCGTTTTGAAATATTGGTTCACCCAAAAAATGTATCGCATGGCCTTTCCCTACCCGTGGCATTGCCTTAGGATATGGAAGACAAAGGATTTCTCCCCGCCATATCCTAAGGCCATGCCGCGGGTAGGGACAGGCCATGCGATACATTTTTTGGGTGAACCAATATTTCAAAACGATGAATTTAAATACAGAACCTCAACACTTTTTAAAAATAAAAAATCAGAAAGATGAAGAATATTTCTTTATCTTTCTGATAAAAAAAAATAAACCTCGTACGACCAACCTAAGCATTTTTTAAAAAATCCCGCGCGAGACACCGTAAGGCCTATCTCGTGCGGATTAAAACGCCTATTTTGGACCGGGGTGAACCAATACCTGGCGTGGGTACTGTACCTTTGGATGTTAATAAGGTCTATAACTTTGTTTTTCGTAAATGCATCAAATAGATTGGGTTATATTTATAAAAAGTCCCGATATTGACCCCCCCCCCCCCTCCAGACTCCCCTATTTAATTATTCTTGAATTTTTTTTAATTTCTTCTAGAAAGGCCTATGCTGATCAGCAATCCTTCTTTAATTAGTTATTTTCTTTTTTTGGTTGATGATTGCAAACGTTACGTAATTCTCGGGAAATGACGTAACGCGTCATCGGAAAACGAAAACAAATAATAATAAAAATAATCGTTATCTAGCGGTTAAATTTACAACTACAAAAGCTGCAATGTGTGTAATTGTGAATTTGACAGCTAGACTACGGTTAAATTGATTTTATCTCTTTTTCTATTTTTTGATGTTGGAAACAATTAACTTAGTTTGAAGATTCAAGTTTGCTTTCTCGTATATTTTTCGTAGTTGAAATTATACGTGAAAGCAAGTTCTTTACCTCAAATTTTGTTACAATTTCAAACACAAAAAACACAGACCGAGCCCGGAGCCTCTATGTTTTTCTATTTTCAGATGTCGGAAACGGCGCGTATTAAATGTTGGAAACAAATAACTTAGTTTGAAGATTCAAGTTTGCTTTCTCGTATATTTTTCGTAGTTGAAATTCTACGTGAAAGCAAGTTCTTCACCTCGAATTTAGTTCAAATTTCAAACACAAAAAACACAGACCGAGCCCGGGGCCGACTAGAACTCGACTAACTACAGTCAGAATGAAAACAGGGGAGAGCCTTAACCTACGGCACCCGATAAGGCGATAAAGCAGTGAAAAACATCGAAACATCCCCAAGGCTACTCTATACTGATTAAAAAAGCTTTCACAAACAGCACGTTGCCAGATTATCATTATGATAACATCTCTTTTAGTGCGATTGTTTTATCGTTCCCAATCAATTTTTTAGCTTTTATTGTTTATTTAGCATTCATGTATAACTTAAAATATAAACTGTTATATTTCCAGTTCCTTTCCCTTAAAGTACCTTTCCCAAAATAGATTTGATTGACGCGTTTTCAACATTTACCGCTGGGCGGCTAGGAGGATGAAACCAGAAAACGTCAGAAAATGGAGTTTTTATTTTTTTTCTTTAGCAGTAAATATTTCAGCAAATAAGCCACATAACAAAACGGCTTTGGATATTTGTATAGAGGGGCGAGCTCTTCATTTCTTTATAATAGGGCCGTTGCATGAATTTTAGATTCGTTTCAAACATACATGGTTATAATCAGTTTTTTGCGCTGATTCTCATTGTTTTTTTATATTTTGAAAGTGAACCGAAGAATGTGTATTTCTAATGCAAAGTTCGAATAATTCCCACTTTTAAGCCCTCAGCCCAGAGGCGTGTACCGAACTAAAAAAAAGTCAAACATTTTCCCCTATTTGCCTTAGGGTCTGTTCTATGAATATGAGGGAGACCACCCAAACTGACCCTAAAGGCAAAAAGGGGGAAATGTTGTTATTGCGAGCGCTAGCTGGCTTATAGAATGAAGGCCGACATGGCCTAAACTACAATAGCTAAGCGATTGCGGTTTTCACCAATCAACTTAGCGATAAATTTAAAACAAAACACATATCCATTTGTAAATTTAAATTTTAAAAATTTGTAGAACCCATAGCTATGATTTCCGCGAAATCAAAAACCCCATAACGGTCTGTTTGAGTGGCGGATGGCTTTTTAAAGTCTTACGTGAAAATCGATTTTTAAAAAAATAACTTTCAAAAATTTGTAACACCTTGTCTAACTCACGCTACCAAACTTTTTAACGTAACACATATTTTAAAGAAATATTTAGGTAAGACCATAAAAAAAATTCTAAATTCAACAAGCAATCCACCACTCAAGCGCACCAAATCCCTGGACCCCCCATTTTTTTCCCATTCCGCTATGGGACCTAAAAATCTGTAACAATTCAGGCATATCCAGTTTTCTACTCCGGATTCACCTGTTTTTGCAGAATTCAAATATTCCATGCTGTTCGGGAGATATTTAATGTTAAACTTTGGGTTTTTTTTTCAAATTTTAACAATTTTGGGGGGTCTTTGGTATCGCTTTTTGGGTAAATATCCCCTCTTCTTATACTCTCCCTCGCATTCCTGGCGGATGACAGCCGAAGCTACGCTTTCCTGGCCTTCACTTTAGACCGGGAGACATACTGTAGGCCCTTTCATATAGTCTAGTGGCCAGCAATATGAAGCCCGAGGTGAAGAGAACTCGTATGCTTCGGCTGTCATCCGCCAGGAACGCGAGGGAGAGTGATAAAAAATGGCGACTAGGCTGGGTGGGAAATTGGTCAAAAGTGCCCTTTACTAGATTGGGAATAACTCGGCCAATCTAATCCGGAATGTAAATTCCTTTTGGATTGGTATTAAGGGATAGCCGAGAAATTTTTTGGAAGAATTTTTTTTTAAGGTTAGCATTTACCAAAAAAGCGATACCAAAGACCCCCCAAAATTGTTAAAATTTGAACCCGAACTTTAGCATTACATATCTGATGATATCTCCTGAACGGCAAGAAACATTTGAATTCTGCAAAAACAGGTGATTCTGGAGTAGAAAACTGGGCATGCCTGAATTATTACAGATTTTTAAGTCCCATAGCGGAATGGGGAAAAAAAGGGGGGGGGCACCCATCGATTTGGTGCGCTTTGAGTGGTGGATTGCTTGTTAAGAAACATTTACTTGGCCTTAAAAAAAGCTCTTGTCTTCGTTGAGGTGTTTAGCCTAGGCTTTAATTAAGCAAATCACGGGGAAAATCCTCAATTTTTCGTAAACACAAAACCTGGGTGATGAACCTCTCGCCCATAGATTAAAATGTATATTCAGTATCAGTGTGAACCAACCTAATTATTAGTTGGCCAATGGTTCAGAATATTTAATTTAGCACTTTTTCTTATCGTACTTAGTCATAATATCCATAGTCCGAATAATTGGTGCAATAATCGTTGTGTTAACATTTTTAGTCCGTCACATGTTTTGAACCACGTTATATTACATCCGCTTTCTTGGGGTGATAGATCACTGCTTTCCCAAGAAGCTATCGTGGTGTGTTAAGTTGGAGATGTAGTGCAAAGTATTGCTTAACATTATTCATACTCATCTCGAGTTTCAAACGAAATTTAAAAAAAATAAACACCGTGTATTTTCCAAAAGGCATATAAATAACATTATAGACATAAATTTAAAAAAAAAGGAAACCATTTAAAAGTCATGTCTGGAACGCGGTATATTCGTAAAATCACAATCAACGAAATTAAACCGCATGAAAAAGCAGTTTTAAAAGTCAGCAATAAAGTTTTACGTTGGAAATCTTTTAATTTGTTTTTTTTTCCATTCTGTTTTATTTCTTCACCACAGCTTCGCCGATGGTGGATTCTTATCTGAACGGTTGAGCGGCTGTAATCGTTTCCTTTGAAATTCTGGTGAATTAGGAGGAGAAGGAAGTGACTGTGGCATGTCAAACGAATAGTTGAAATCTTCATCTGCAGCCCACTCGGGATCATTGGATTGCTTCTCTGTGTCAAACCCCGTGGGAAGTTGTTCCTGGTTTTCGTCTAGTTGAGCCCGACTTTCATCGGCGTCGAAATCGGATTTGAATGACGTTGGCTGTTCCATGTCGTCCAAGTGTCTCAGATCTTGATTATTTGCGTGCAAGGTAAAATTTCTGAACGACGAAGACGGAGTAATTTGCGACGAATTGAGTTCTTCTTCCGTTGGAATAAGGATCATTCTGAGAGGAATGCACATTTCTGGCTCATCATCGAATTGTTCCAGCTCCAACGACAGTTCTTCCTTCTCATCTGTTAATAGCTGACTTTGTGCAGGCGGCGAGTCCTCCAACGAGGAGTCGTCATCATTGGTTGGCCAAGTCATGATCTCAAGAAACGACTTTCAACCTAATCACAAAAAATAATCACAACCAAAAAATGTCAATAGTTCAAAAGTATTTCTGGCGTAGTTATTGATTTTGCACAATATTTGAAAAAAAAACTAGCGCAAATGAAGTAATTAACAAGCAACTCACCGCAAAAGAGTAGAGTGTCCGACTGCAGCGGAAATTTCAATTTCCCCCTTAAATAGCTTCTTTTCACACGCGCACCTTCGACGTATCGACGATTTTTTTTTTGCAGTTCTCAGAAAATTTCGAAAAAAGTACCTGAAACGGTAGGGAATTGAACCCGGTCCGTATAGTCTCTCCTTCGCATTCAAGGGCAATTGCGGAAAGGTTGTGTCAATTGCGTCATTTTTTGAGAGCCTAATATACTTAAAGAATTATGTAATTTATCTTTATTTTTTAGCTAAAATAGAAGTCGTATCCGACGAGTACTCTATGGTTATTTGGTAATTGCACTTCAGTAAATAAAATTCGTTAGGCTCCCAAGTTTTAGCCAGAATCAATAATTAAAACGGGTTTTTTTTTAAGAATCATTTTTCTTAGAAATTAATAAGCACTAGCATATATTTTGTTTTTCTTATATATTTAGCAATCGGAATTTTTATTCATGCCATAAATCCAAAAATTAGAAAGTTCGACTAGTTGTGCAGGAACAGATTCGCTAGAATCGTTTGCGTTTCTCTGCAAGGCGAACATAAGGCGGCGCGATTCGACGTGGGTCAATGTGTTTTTCTAGCTCCGTTTACCATATCTATACAGAACTGTTTCTTAGTATACCCCCAAGTAAATGCGGCGATTTGAAATTCTAATTCGAAACTGGCGGGGGGGATAAACATTAGTTGAATGTCCAAAGCCCAAAGTGTTGTCATTTACAAGTGTCATCTAGAAGTGGAAGGTGGAGCTAAATAGCTTCCGACCAAAGTGCCAGGGCGATAAGACTCTCCCTCGATAGCCAAAGTTGGCCAAAATTGTCCAGAGTCGAAGACAGACTTGTAGCTTACAGACCGATTGGAATGGGTTGAAGTGAAAAACACCGATTAAGGCGTGCACTAAAAGACGATTCGAACCAACCGAATGGGGAGGATGCTGCTCCTCTAGCCAACACGATCAAGGACGGTCCCCCAGCATCTTCTAAACAACAAAGATAAAAAACAGAAACTCAAAACCTCATTTGCATAATTGAAAGGACCGGGACGAGGTGGTACAAACTGCAATCTAAGAAAATGTCGGCATTGTATTGGTGAATGAAGAGACAAGCTTTGGAAATTGTGAACATGACGCCGGGAGGAGAGAAAAAGAAAAAAAAAAACAACAAGGCGAACGTGTGCTTGTGTTAGACTTCGGGAGGGAACGAGAAAGGATTTACGCCGGTTTTATCGCAGTAAACTTTCTTGACTTCATCGAGATCCTCCGATTGGACTAGAGTTCTGAGCTCCTTCTCTTCTTCGGTCCACTCTGTGCGTCGCTGCAGCCCAAAAAGAAGAAGAAAAAAAAATAAAATAAAAACAATTATTATAGAACGAGAAAAGTAAATCAACAACAACCAAAGTAACGGAAGGAAACAGTGATTAACACTTTCGGAAATAAAAGGGGTGGGTGGAGATATGGTTACATGAACGGGTGCAAATGTATATCCGGAAAAAGCACAGCGAGAGAATGGGATGTTTTGAATAGGATGATCGATCGATCGAGATCTTCTAGTTCACACAGATGCAAATTGGGCGGCTGTAAATTTCACACTGGTTTAATATAACAGCTGTCGAGACAGGGAGGGGTTCTAACATTCAGGGTATTGCTGCTGTGGTGGGGGCCCCGGGGACGGTGCGAGACAGCTGCGGGAGCAAGCCCCTATTATTATTTACGTTTCCTGCAGTAGACAACAAAATAAAAAAAGCGCGTCCGCTTCCAAAATCCCCTCCCCTGAAGCCGACTATGCTAATTTATAACCTCGTCTCGACAGCAATGAAACATCCATTCATCTTGGGAAACGAGCAGCAGCAGCAACAACAACAACTTGGGGCGACAAATTTCATTCAGTCGTCGCGATAATGAAACTGTTATGAATGCTAATAATTTAAAGATCAAAATCAATTTACCCTGTCTCTGAGTAGTTGGTTCTTTTCATCCCGCTGGATCGGTTGGACGACTATGGCCAGTTTCGCCGTCTTACGCACCAGTTCTTGAGATTCACACGCCGAGGCCCTGATGACCCGGACTAGTTCGTCGGACATTTCCATCAGTTTCAAAGCACTTTGCGGGTTCAGTTGCGGAGGAATGTTGCCCTGCAGAAAATGGAAATTAAGTTTCATTGGTGAAAAAAATAGAAATGTGTGATGTTACCTCTGAGAGTGACGACAGGTACAAGTAAATGGCTTTGTAGTCCACATCACAACAGGAGCTTGGTTCGGGGTGCTCCTCAAACAGGGCAATCCACTTGAGCATCACAGAGGGGTTGAACCCAAATCGTTGGACTTCAACAGATTCCCTTACAGCAGAGATCCATTCCTCAATGGGAGAAGGTGTAAGGTCACTGCGCTTTATCTCAACACTGCACCAGAAAGCACAAAAGATTAGAACGGTGTCACTTACAGGTTGATACAAATAGAGAATATACCTTTCATCGGGATCCTCTTTCACAGGTTCAGCCCATGTGCTCATGTTCATGAAAATTTTCTGCAGGCCAACTTCTGAAATCGCATTGATAGGGAACATTTTCCGTACTTCCTCATACTCTCCATGAAATCCATTCTTTCTCACGTAATCAATGATTTTGCTCAAATTCTCTTCAGTCCAAACGTTGGTAATGTTTTCGCATTTCGTTTTCCTCAATGTGGCTGGTGTCGTGATTGGAGCTCTTTCAATTACAGCTTTCCTTACGCGTTTCGCCTTTTTGACAGGACTCCTCGGTTTAGTTGGGCTCTTCTTAGGCGACGAGCTATCCCGGGAATCTTCCATTTTAATTCAAACAGATTTGTCGATTTGACGAATTCGAAGAAGAAAAAAGTTCCTGTGTTCAAAGATTCAAAGATTAGCAGACGAATTCCGTTGAAAGCAACAAGTTAAAATTACGGTACACAGATGGCGCTGATGGGAATAAAAATTCAAAAATCACGTAGGAAAAAACGACAAAATGGCACAAAATGCCTAGCAATCGTCTCAGTCCCGCTTGCAAGCGTGTAATAATAATAATACGGGGCCTAACTCAGTTTTTTCCCGTCAAAGAGGATAACAGGCGAGAGAAGGGAGTCTAGTAAAAAAAGAAAAATGGGAGGGCATGATGTGTCGGTGGGGGTGAAAAGTCCATATATACTAAAAAACAGGAGTAAAACGCATCAAATAGGATTACACGGGCCAACCCCGCGTCAACATTGATATAAGCACGCGAAACCCTATCCGGCACGCCAGCCCGCTTCTCCTTTGCACGGTATACACACGTCTATAAATGTTCATATACATATTCGTCATGGCGACAGTGCGACACAGGCACACTCGGGGTCCTCCCCTTTTTTGTTTTTGTTTTCAAATCCAAAGAAAAACCCTTTACCTTGATCTTCTTTTTCCTACACGTTAGCTGGCGCCCTTTGACTTTTTAGTTTTTTAAAAATGTCTATAGAAAAAACAACTTTTTTTTGTTTCTCCGTCTCAAAGTTGCTCACAGGTTCTGCTGGGTTCTGTGCTGTGTGTATGGCTTATAATATAGATGCGACTTTGTGCAGCAGACGGCGGACATCACATTTCAAACTCGCTTTACGTAAGATCGCGCAACACGACAGAACAACATTGAACGCTGTCTGCGCTGATGTCGTCGTTGCGTTTGTGTCAACTTTCGCGGCGGTTATATTATTTTTTAAAATTTTATTTGAATATTATATAATATTTGCCGTCGTTAAAAATGTGTACAAGTGCGAGCGCGCGTGGATGGATGTATAGGAGAAAAAGTTGAACGCGCGTTCAACCGAGCGGAAAATCGACCGCAAAATCTGAACGCGCGGGTCTCGCCACTTTTGGGGCTGTTGTTGCTGTTGTTGCTGTTGTTGTCTGATGATTATGACTGTGTTTAAAGACCATCAAGGAGAGAAGAGACAGCAGGAGGTAGACCATTAGAGGTGGCGTCCATCATTTCGGTCGTCCACAATAAAAAGAAACAACCGACAAACCTTCATTATCGTTGGCTTATTTTCAAATGGCCGGCCCTCCGCTCTGTCTAAATACATTCATGAACATTGAACATCACAACTCTTGTTGTTATGTCCTCCTTTTTCCCCCCTCCTATACAGACAAAAAAACATCAGACAAGTGAACGTTGTGTGCTTCTAAATATATAACAAACGACAATCGGTCGAGCTGTTCTGCTGGACTGTGTGGGCGATGTTCACGCTCGGCTGGCAAACCGGGCGAGAGTTATTGGCCAGAAATTATAAGGGCGGAAAGAGAGAGAGATAGTTTCCCAACCTGTGGCTCCTGATTGTTGACACGATCCCCCACGATCGTTAGAACCAAAGAGGGAAATAGAGACACAAAAGCAAAAATTGAAAGAGTAAAATTTATTGATCCTGTCAGAGTCCACCATCAACTGGGAGACAACATTTCCAACCCCTTTTTGTTGAAAAGTTTCATGATTTTTTTAGCCTAACACATTTTCCGTGTAATTAGGGGGGTGAAGCTCTGCAGAGAAGAGGATTTTCTATAGTATAGGATATAGCCAAAGCGACGCAAAAGGTATACTATAATCATGTCCCATATCTTGTCCTTTATTTTTATGATTCTATTTTCCCCCTTTCTCTTTTCTGTTTTGCTATTTATCCCATTTTTTAAGTATATGTATATACTATACTAGTCAAATCCTGTTCTGGTTCTCAAGAGGTTTGTTAAAGGCTTCTTCTTACACGTCTACATATAGCTGAGATGGACGCGATGGTATATCATGATTATTTCTATTTCACATTGACACGGAAAATCTAGCGACTTATGGCATAAGGGGGGATAACTATTCCTTTTTCTTCTTCTATATATGTAGGCCCTTTTTTATATTCTGTTCAAAATGTTTCCAAAGAGACGAGAGAGTCAGGTGACTTGTGTATAACCCTTTTCACATAGTATGTACTATGTACAACTATCCAGATTAATTTACGACGTAGGATGTACTTTGTATACGTGCCATCGAGCAGAAAGGATTCTACATTATTTATTCTTTTTTTTTATCTACGTGTAAATGCTTTAGTCTCTATAGTGTAGAGGCGTATAAAAACACGACTGCGTTGATGATAGGACACAGGCTAAAAGCCTCGTCGCAAAGAAGAGTAGAGAAGCTGTTAAATTTCGATATGTCGAGCTGATGCTGATGCTGGGGGTTTTTCATCCGCTGGGGGATGTCGATCCCTTGGCGATGGGCTTGAAACAAAAAATACAACATTTGTCGCAACAAGGGAACAATTAAAGGAGACCTCATTAACGCAGCAGCCTATAAATATATATATGTGAGTGTTGTGTAGGCCCATCAATTTGTCAGCAAATAAGTAACTCGGAAAGGATTTGGTTCATTCTTAGAAACAATTGGCCTATTTTTCTTTTTAAAATAATTTCCTAAATGTGTACGATGTTTTTTAAAATAATTGATTCATATGAAAAGAAAGTTTTTAAACTATTATATTTGATGGAATCGAATAGGGGCGTACACATATAGGCCGGCCTCTGTGCTGTGGCAGAAGAAATTATTGTGATGAATGAGCGCCGTGTTCCATTTGAAAATAAAATATCCCCCCACCGAAAAAAATTTGAATTGTTTCTCTTATTTTTCATTTAGACATTGGATGCGCAGTTATAATAGTCGTCGCTCTTAATATTTTTCCCTCTTCATATTCTTTGAATCTATCAATTTCCTTTTGGTGGAGCTATTAAAAGTTACACGGGCGATATAATCGATCGATTCCTATCCATGTAGCATTGTAGCATTTCGTGGAATGAGCCAAAAAGAATCAAAGAAGAGAAAGAAAACGAGTCGTCGTCGGCCGAATTTTGAAATGTTTGTCCTCTCTCTCGTCGTCGTCGTCGTCGTCTCTTTCTCCGCTGCTGTGCACACATCAGTGGGCGACTGGCGCCAGAGTTCTGTCCAGCCAATGGAAACGATCCGAAATTGATTGGCTTTTCGAGCGCGCGCGCACGGCCAAAAAAACCTTCAAATTAAAAAAAACAAAAACAAAAAAATATAAAAAACGTCCCCGCGCTCTCGCTCGTCCAGCAGCAAAAATTTAAAAAAAAAAGAAGAAAATATAATAAAAGAAAAGAAAAAAAGAAATATATATCAAGAAAAATGGTAGAATAACTCGTATGTCGGACATAATCGACAAGCTCCGAATGCCTGAATCGAGTGGTTATGCTTGTCTTTTCTGATTCTCGTCTCTCTTTCTCTCTTTCCTTGTGTTTTCTGCCATGATATGTGTCGTGCTGTCCTTATATTCTTTTATTTTTTTTGTTCGTCCCCTCTCTTTATCCATCTCGTCATTCTTCTTCTTCTTTTCATTTCTATTTTTTTTTTTTTTTGGTTTGGGTTGTTGGTTGTTTGTTGGTTGTTTGATTCCCTTTTCCACATAACTGCAGCAGCAGCGCGGATAGGGCCAATGTTTTCCAATATCCGTACAGATACGCGCCAGCACAAAAGAGCTAGCGGATCCCAGCAATCTATACACACACAAGTCTATTGTCTCTCCTACAACGTATTGATGGCTTGCTGTTGTGTATAGCATATTATATATTATAATATATTTATTTCCTTTTCGTGTTTTCTTTGGGCTTTTCATTATTATCTATTGCTGCCCACTCTATTCACTTGTCCTATCAATTATTATTTGGACATGTATATACCTGTTTTTATATGTGGATGGGGGAGCGTAGGAAGGCTGGAATTTGCTGTAAGCTTTTTCAGCTAATAGCAATCAGCAGTTTGACGTCAGCACACTGCAAATGGGTCCCTTTTTCATTGAAAGATTATTAGAGACTAGAGA
Organism: Daphnia pulex; assembly: GCF_021134715.1. Lineage (NCBI taxonomy): Eukaryota > Metazoa > Arthropoda > Branchiopoda > Diplostraca > Daphniidae > Daphnia > Daphnia pulex. Next base: position 6,238,790 of record NC_060024.1, on the reverse strand, counting down.
GTATGTAATAATAAGGGATTAAACGGTGCGTATATATAGCAGAAAGGATTAGGCTATTATTACCTCAAACACGTCAGAGACTATATACAAATCTGTGTAAAAAAAATCCTCCTGTAGAGTTGAAAACGTTCCACCAGGAGTTTTGATCATATAATATCCCGTTTTGGAAATCGGGGCGTGGGCGTTATTATATAACACGAGTCTCCCATAGTTTCCTCCAATGGGGCTTAAACACCATGCAAATGCGCATCTATATAATAGCCATGCAGTATACTATAGTCTATACTATAGAGATACATTATACATGTGCAATGGGAGAGCTATATAATATACAGCGCTCGGCTTATAGAAATTCAAACCGCCGCAGTCAGCCACGCATAAAGTGGCTGCTGGCATCAAGAGAGAAGGAGCAGCAGAGAGAGATGTATAATATATATATTTGACAGCAGAAGACTGTGTGACATGTATGGAACATCTACACAAAGGCGAATCATGCAGAGCGTGAAGAATAAATACAGCAGCATGCAGCAGGAGAGAGAGTGCATATATAGATCCTAATGGGATCTGCAGCACACAGCAGAGAATCACATCTATAAGCCTCTCTTATTCTCTCTGCATCAGCCCTCCGAGGGAAAATATATATCGAAAAGTCAGAGCGTGTTATATAAAAGGAGTGATGCTCTTATATTATATACACGCGGATAAAAGAGCCTGGCTGTGTGTAGAGTAATGGTGGAAATCACTTGTCGTCTATATAGACTCGTTCTCTCTCTTTCTAGTAGGTTATAAGTGATTCGTTGTGTGTGGGAAATGGCCGTCTCTCCGCAACGCCCGAATATCAATAGAGGCACAAATATAAATGTGCTAGATAGATCGATAATCGCTTAACACATTATAGAAATGTGTACAAGAGATGACTGTGTGTAAGAGTGGAGGGGAAACTGCATTGTAAACACGGGTTATGAGATGTGAAGGACAATGGCGGGAAATTTGACAACTGCTGGCCATTTCAAAAAAGAAATGAAGTTTCATTTTAGACAAATAAAAGAGGAAAACGCTGTTGATTGGAGGGCATTATTTATCAAACCAGGAGAGAATAAAGGTCGATAATAGGCCTAACTTTTAAAAGAGATGAATGGGTCATGTGGGAAGTCCTACAGATGCCCTTTATTATTTTTTAAATCAAATTCTATATTAAATTGTAGAATCATTTGTGCATTTGTCGATGTGTTGAAAGTGATGGGGGGACGACACGGCGATGGAAAATCAAGTCGTGTGTGCTCTATACAAGGGGGGTAATTAACAGGACACGTGATGTGTACAAGAGAGGGGGGAGAACGGATCTATAGAAAAGAGTTGGCCTTTTTCCCCATCAATAATAATGATGGCCAGAATATATATATTAAGTGCTTCTTGGACGAGAGGGGAGAGAGCAGAGAGTACTGTATAATGTATATATAGACCTATAAGGTTAATGGTCATTCAATGTGTGCGGTTGGCTATAAAACCCCCTCGACCAACGACAATGAAGTGATTAGGCCGACACTTGCAACCGTTCGCATCCAACTTTTTTGTTGAAATATTTTATAGATCAAAATGGCTGCTCAAAATGTTTATTTATTTTGGTGGAAAAAAAAAGATTAAATGGCCACGCGGGGATTTGTAAATACAGAAAAAAAAGAACTATAAGCTAAAAAGCACATATAATATAAAAGAAGAAGAAGAAGCTGAAGATGAGGGGTAGAACGAAAAAAGAAAAAATAAGGAAACGACGTGCTGGATGTATAAATATAAATCACACGGTCCGCGCGAGCTGGCGCGCAATGTCCGGTTGGCTGCGGATGATGCGCTGAACTTTTATATTATATACAGTACAGCCATTTTTCTCGTAGGCTCGCTATAAATATAGTCTCTTTTATTATATATATGAAGAGATTGAAGCGCTCTCCTCTAGATCAACTTCCTTTTTCTAGTGTGGCTACTGGTTCTCTCCTTCTTTTATTTTTTTTTCATTTTCTAGACCCTTTTTTCAAGTGGGTTTTTATATGTGTAAATAATAATATAAAGCGCGCTAGACACAAACTGAAATGTGCGTTGGTCACCCCCCTTGGTGTCCGGGGTTGCTGGACTATCTGCTGAGAGTTATGGGTCAAACTGTTTGGCATTAAAGGCATATAGACACATCACAATGCGCGTGTAACGAAGTGAACACTTGTCCTATCCCATGTTTCCTTGTAGGCTATATTCCCCCAGCAATTTGATCATTTTTAACTATTATAAATTTGTAATCGAAATGGATATAGCCGATGTGAGTGATGATTTGAGCGCGTGGCTAATACTCGGTTCAGCTTCACGGCCATTTCGTTTCGCTCCTATGCAATCACTCAGCCTCTCTCTCTAATAAATCGTGTACAGGCTCTTCCTGGTTTGAAGTTACGTCATCTTGTGGATATATAGACAGAAAGCGCAGCGCTGTTGTGGTTTCCGTGCCTTACGTCATTCGCGGCGAGACGAAGAAAAATCTATAAATATAAAGTCGTGTATGTATAGAGTTAGTATTACCACTCGTTCTATCTTCTTCTATATGTGTATACGTTGTATACATGTGAATGTTCACTTTGCTGGGCCCTTTTTTTCTCTCCCTCCTTTCCCCCCTACTGGCGCGTCCTGATGGCCGGAACCGACCAAATAATGGCAGCGATTTCCGATTGACACCCAACGGCCTCTAACTCGATAATGGGCAAAGTGAGAGAGAGAGGGGGAGAGAAAAAGTGAGGGGGGAATGAATGAATGAAGAGTATGGGGGAGGAGGATGAATTGAATAATATCAAAGTTGCGTCTATAGCTCACTGTGAGTGCTGCTGTCGCCATGGACGGAAGGAAGGAAGGAAGGAAGAAGAGGAGAACCAACGATCTGACCGCGGAACGAGATGATGGCGCAGCCGGGGGCAGTGGATGAAAAAGAGGAAATGGTCATTTTCCTCTTCAATTCATCGAGGGGTGGAGTTGGCCAATTTTCTTTTATCGGTCACTCCCTTTTTTTGGTGGGGGGTAAATAATAATAAATAAAAAAAGACCCTCATTGATTTATTTATATGAGATGATTATTTGTATTTAATCTTCAGTTGGCAATAGATGGCGCGCAAGTGCCAATGACGGACAATATCGACATTCCGTTCAAGTTTTTGAAAAACTAACCCCAAAAAATGTGGCGGGGTTTTTAATTTTATTTGTTGGGTTTATTTTCTTTTTTGCTGCGGATCGATGGATGATTTGTGTGTCGCTATTCCGGATGATGCCAACCCGATAACACCGCGCGCCCTGTTTAAATACATATCAGAAAATAAAAAGAAGAAGAAGCGCCTCTCTCTCAAATAAAGCGGAAGAGAAAAGAAAAGAAAAGAAGAGAGCGGATGACGAATGTTGCGTCTGCCTCCAAAAGAGAGAAGAGTAATGAAGTTGACACGAGTCTTTTCTCTCTCCTTATAGATTCTAAATATCGTTCGGCCCAGCCCCCCTCTCTCTCTCTCTCTGCGAGACCGTCTTATCTGTCTCTTTCTCTCCTCTTTTGGCCTTTTTGGCTATGCATGTCTGTCCGTCTCTCTCTCAAATGGACAAGTCGTGTTCGACTAGTTGGGCCATCAGCGTCGCCCGTTTCTCCTCCTCCTCTTGCTGCCCTTTGCCAGCCGCAGTATAATAATAAAGCTCGTTTTTATTAGATATTCTCTTCTTTTCTTTTCTTTTTTCCACTCTCTCTCTCTCTTGTTTGTGTAAAAAATAATATACATCACAGACTGTATATCTCTAGCTGTGCTCTCACGAGGCAAACAACAACACACAAGCATACAACAACAGCTTGGGATATATAGTATATATAATATACGTGATGCTGGCGGCCAGCAGCAGCAGCGGGCGATGTATATATGTGTGTTATAATATAATGCACGACACCCCAGCAGCAGCACAGACGAAACTCTTTAGACATGTTTGTGCTGTGTAAAGAGTATAGGCTATTATCCCTCTCTCTTTTTCTATTAAACATGAGACAAGACTAACGAGCGGGAATAGATTACGATAGATTATATTTTTATCGTGACAACTCATTCTATAATACACAATACATAGCGTCTAAATACTTATTTGCATTGATTTCGTTTGGCATTGACAAGACTCTTTGATTTTCCACTGAATTTATCCATATCGATTTTTTAAAATTTAGTTTGATTCCTTTTTGGTTTGTTCTAATAAGAATTAGCCAATTCCAACAGCCAAATGTGTAAAAATGAAATAAATAAAAACCACAGAAGATAACCTTGTGGTATAAAAGTTTCCTTTTAGTAATATTCACATTACATCATGCAGCAGCTATAATAGCATCATGATCGCTATTATAAGTATATGCAAAATGAGCGATGGAGCGGGATAGTGGTTGACGATCCATCAGCCCGTGTATATTAGACGTACATTACACTACATCAGAGAGGCTATAGGCTACACAGCCTAGAGTGGTGCTGTGCTGTGCTGTGTAATGTGTGTGTAGTATACGCCGTGCTGCTATTACTCGTCTTGATGATGATGATGTATGACGGTCATAAAGGTATAACCCCCGTGTGTACACGTGTCACGTTGAGCGACAGCATCCGTATTTACAGCAGCGCAGCAGCAAAAGCCTTTTTTCTCTATATATACTGGCGTGTGCTGCTGCTATAGCTGCGCCGGCCCGTTCATATATTATATCAAAGAGAGGGAGAGAGAAAATGTACTGTACATTGTAGACAAGAAAGAGCCCAGCATGGAGCCCGACACGAATTTTACATTAGTCGAGCCTATACACATTTATATGGGGCCGGCTGTTGTGTGTATATAGAGTGCTGCTGCTGCTGGCCAGCCAAAAACAGAAATGAACCGACTTGTACACAGCATACATAGTGTAAAAGGTTCAGTGATGGTTAAATAATAATTGAGCTCTCGTCGTGTGTGCTGGACAATATTCATGCATGTGTTTTCCCAACTGGACACAGCGCACTCACCTGAACGTTGTTTGTGTACTGTATAGTACCGCGCCGGCCACTTGAGATCTATAAAACACAAGAATTCAACGATCTATGTCCGTCTCACTCTCTCGTGTGTAGGTTGATGGTAAATAAAAGAAAAGGAGCTATCGCTTTTCGCGAAAATAAAATATTCTAAAGAAAAAACCTTTCGACTTTTTGAGAAAAAAAACAACATATCATCTGTGTGTTTGAGTGTATGTGTGCTGGACGTGTGTCGGCCGGCGGCGGCTCATTTGTTTGATTTTTTATCCCTCCAACTCTGCGGATGGATGGACGAGGAGAGTTTGGTCCAATATTGATTTTGCTGGCCATTAACCAGTGTCAACACAACAAAAACTCCCATACAGCCATGAAGCATCTGTCCGGTTGGTATATAGCTATATTTTTGTCTTATATAGACTTCTAATATACATATATTTGCTGGACAAGTCAAAATAAGGCCAAAACACACATCACATCAGCAGAGAGAGGAGAATAGATGTCCAAGTGATTTACACAAGGCCAGCAGAGAAGAGTCTCTCATATACATACACAACGTGATTTGTTTGCAGACTCTTTTCTAGATCCATCGTGACTGTACAAAGTTTCTTGGGAAAATTACATCGGTCAATTTTTTATTTTCTAAATAGCGTGGGAAATGGCGAGCCAATTGAAAAAAATTCAGGCCGATGCTGGATTCCCAGTAAATGAAATAAAAAACGGACCGGACGTGACTTCTGAACGACTTTTGATTTTTAAACGATTGTGTCCTGGATGGAATATTATATAATAAAATTTTCCCCAGGCAGCTCTTATATTCTTGTATCAACACATGGAAAAAAGGGGGTCTGCGTTAAATGGAGGCTATTACGCCTCATCATCCTCCAATAGAAATATATTTGTATTATTGTCCGTCCAACTAGCATCAGCGTCTATATTATATTCTATTATTATTATTATTTCTAATCTGAACTGAGAGAGTTGCGCCGATATATTCTTGTCGACAAGGGCATATTAGCGCCGTGATTTCCCATTCTCCTTTTACACTATTCGTGATCGGCCGATTTCTCTGTAATTCAATCAAATCAAAAAAAAAGAAATGGCCGGCCCTCCTTTCTCACCGTGAATAGCCAAAAAAAAGAAGCTAAGAATAAGAAAACAGGAATATTATATAGTCTGGGTGGTCTTTTTCTATGTAGTATGTATATTATATTCTTATTTGAACGAATCACGACGACGTGTTTTCGTGGTTGCCAAGTTTAGTCTACCGGTTGTACCGGTCTCGTCCCCTGATGTGCTCTGCTCCTGTTATCTCTAACTATATACAACGTGCTGGGTTATTATTATGAGTTGCAGTTGGCTCGGCGGTTGGTCAGTATGTACCAGATATTTAAATGCGGTAGAGTTTATATTTTTTTCCACGACTCGGTGATTTATTATTCACGTCCATATCCGACCGCCATTTTATTTTTATTTTTTTCATAGACCCGCGTGAGTGACGCAGCGTGATCCCGATATATACTCACGTCAATATACATATATAAATATATATACATGGAAAAAGAAGGGAGAAATTGTGCTCGAGAAATTCTGAGAAAAAAGTTCTCCGGGTACGTTTGCTTCATCATCATCGCACGCCATCATGCACAGCTATGTATAACAGTTGCTGCGTGTTTTGGAGAGAGAAATCGCTCCTCGGTAGCTTCTCATTTTCTATTATTTATGTAAGCGCAGAGTCATCATCGGAAGTCGCCACTTGTCGATCGTTTTATTATCGTATTCACCACCCCCAGCAGTAGGAGCAGCAGCATACTAATACACAGCTGTGCGAAATTGAATGTCTAAAAATACATAAATAGGACGTCCAGCTATGATGACGGGCCGCCCGTCGATCGTCGGACAAATTTTTATTTTTTTGCAAGTTGGCCAAAATGAACAAACTGATTTTATTTTTAATTTAAAAAAAAAAAAGTTTATTTAGATTTTTTCGGGGAGTATATAAATATGGCCGGCAGCTGGAGCTGTTTGATAAGAAAAACTCAAAGAAGGCGGGCCAGGAGAGAAGTGTTCCATCATCCTTGTGGTGTGTGTGTGAGAGGTTATGAGGCCGCCCGCCGCCACGGCGTGGTATATAATTGGCACTGTCTCATTTAGATTTTTTCTTTCTTTCAGATGGGCAAAAGATGAGCATTTTCTATATTCCCCCCATGGCACTCTCATCGTTGGCCGCCGGTTGCTGTGCTGCTGGAGAGTTTTGTGTGAACGTGTGCCGACATCACAGCACAGCCCAGCTCATCGCTCATCAAAGGGCTGGCCATCAGCACAGCAGAGCACACGAAGGATGTATCGATACACGAGTGGAGCTGGCCCTTTTTTTTCTATAACAAGGGGGAGAAATGTATAGACGACGGGCACGATCTGTCCGACACGGCCCGTCTATCTGTTTCTGTCCGCTTGCTACACACAACAACTGCGCAGCACAGACAATACCGTTGGGGTTCACCAGCAGCCAGCCAAACAGCCAAAAGGATCTTCTTCTTTGGCAACAACAACAACAGACTGGAGAAAAAAGAAGTTGGACAAGAACTGGGCGGGCCCACCACTTTTCCCATGCAGATGGATCGGCGTTTCTTTTAATATCCCGAGCTCGAACATTGTGTCCGTTTTCTTTTATTTTTTCGACAAAATGTGTCTGTGGCCGTCTAAACAATTGGGGTCGATCCGCTTTGACTGGGCAGCAGCACAAATGATCGAGCGATATCGTTTGGTTCTGAACGATCGTGTCTATCCAGTTGAATAGAATAGATATAATATAAAGGTTGTGTGTCTATACATGTTACACAAGTCCCGCGGCCTCTTTTTTCCAGCATACAGATCCTTGTTACATAGCCCAGCACAAAGTTTTGACAAAATCCCCAAAGCATCGTCAGCATCACAGCACTTGTAAATCAATTGGAAACTCTTCTCCTCTTCGACCGATTGTATATGCAAAATAGGCCTTTCGTATAATCAGCTTATATAGCCTATACATCGGTGTGTGTGTGGTATTATGTGTCGAGGTGTTGATGATCATTGCCCCTTTACACACACACAGGCCTATATCTAGAAATAAAGAGAGGGGGGACGCACAAAATGGCGTGGGAAAGGCACACAAGGATAGGGATCAACATATATAGAAAAGCCACCACCACTCGTTTTTCTATATATTGATTGGCTTCTTCTGCTGGGGGGGGGGGTTGGCTGCTGCTGGGCTATAGTTGCGCAATGGACTCCATCACCTATATATATATCTAACCGTTTTTCGTCTTTTATATTCTGTGCTGGGCCAGGAGATAATCGGATTGTGCTGGGCTGTTGGCAAACGCGTCGTCCAGCAGCAGCAACTGTAAATGTGTCATCATCCGTGTTTGTGTTGTCGTCGTCGTCCTTTTTGGCGCTCTAGCCCGTCTTCACATTATAGCCTACACATATAAAACGTGAAAAGTCGTCGTAGTCGTTGGAACCGGGCAGCAGCCAAACACACCCACACGGACTGCTGCACAGCGGCGATAAGAGTTTCTGTGCTCTGCTGTGGTGCTCAGCAGCGACACGACAAACACACACAAACGACGAGGGAGTATAGCATCAGGGAGAGACGGCCAATATCAACAAAGTCGCGGGCAACAAAGTCCGTGTGCTATTCTGGGCTCTCCCCCCTTTTTTTTATTTGTCATTTCCACACAGAAGCGCATCGTCTATTATATAAGAGAGAGCCCATCACCTCTGATGATATCCCCAGCAGCATCAGTACGGTTTTTATAGATATTTATAAAGCTGCTGGGCCAGCCCAGCCACCCCTCGTCATCACTTTGTGCGATGCTGTAGAGACACTGTGACTTCTTATAATAATACAACTTCTCCGGCTCTCTGTTATAATATCAAAGCCAATTATATCCACAAAACGGTGGCCCTTTTATATATACATTCGATAGGTTCACCCCTTTTCATCATGAATGTATTAATGTAGTATAAGCCGGACGCGAAAGATCTATATATAAAGGTTGTTATAATATACAGTACAGCGTCCGGCTTAAATTGTCAATTGATATTAGTTCATGGCTGCTGGCATGAGGAATTATTATTATCTATTATATAACACTCTTTTCGGGGTTTTGTTTTCGTTGTATAAAGTATCGTAAGGTATAGATAAAAGCCGGACGGCTATATTCTATATAAGTGTTTGGCTGGCCCATTTTCGAAAATCCCGGGAAATCCTTTTAATGGAAAAGTTTAGAAGTTGAGCATTTAGTTATTTGGGGGAAGAAGAGAAAACTAATATAAATCTATAAAAGAGATTATAGATTGATGGCATCGTTTCTATAATACACGGTCTGTTAATACTATTGATAGTTTCACCAGGCGATGTACATACAGGAGCTAGTCCTATCAAATCCATATATCGCCCGCGCCCACCAGCAGTATAGCTATAATGTAACATCGACCCGGGGTTACACATCTGTAAACAGTTTCAAAAAATTATAGCATCAGATTATATTCTATAAATTTAAAATTATTTTCATTTTGTTTTTTTGTTTGTTTCTTATTACGTCACACAATAATAAAAATAATAAAATAAAAAGGTCTTGCCTGGTGAGTATATAGAGAGAGATGTGTGCTGGTGTACAAAAGAGAGAAGAGCGTATCAATATCATATAGGAGAAGAAGAAGAAGAAGGTGTTGATCACGTCGCGGATGGAACGACTCCCGCGGGATAATAACACGACACACAATTCCCCCTTAATCCCGCCGAGCGTTGCTTCTTTTTGATGTTCTATTATACAGTTTGGGCTGCTGCTGCTGCATGGGCCACGCACACCGCATAGCACATATATCTCTCTTTTTCTATAGCTGTGTGTGTGTATAAGACATATATATATATCTATCATTGTATGTGCTGTGCTGTGTGTTGTATATAAATATATAAAAAGAGGGGGGGGATCTATCTAGTATTACTATAGATATCCTATATAGGCTATACGCCCGGAATTGTATATATGTGTGTTTGTTTTGTCTAAACATCCCGACCAGCATCACCTCTCTCCAGGGGCAAGAGGCTTTAGAATATATTTATATATATAACAACAACCAGCACAGCCAAGCTAGAAAGCCTATATAGAGCCGTATAGAGCAGCATCATCGCTCCATTGAGATAGATAGAGTTAAGATTGCTCTAAGCTGGCTATCTCTTTCTTTTTTCTCTCTTTTATATTTATTTGATATTATTCAGCTTATATTCTCTCTGCTGCTCCCGCCCTGTAGGCTCGTAAACAGGGGGTGATGTACAGCAACGAGCAACGCCACCATCGAACACAGAGAGTGGGGTGTGTGTGTTGGGAGGGGATCTAATATAACACCGACGGGTATTAACAACAGCAACACACACACAGACACACAAACTGATATATTAGGATTTCCAGCTCCTATTTTATTTGTATTGTTTGTTGTTGTCTATCTGATCGGATGATCGGTGGAGCTGATATTTAATAGAAAAAGGTCGATTATAGCGAAATTGATGGTTCTGACTTATCTTTCGCCACAGCAGCGAAAGCTTTCGATATATTCAATCCAAAGTATCATCATCGCTTATTTTTTCAGAGCAGATATAATAAGAAGGTGATGGCTTATTTATTATTTGGTAAAAATAAATAATCTGATGGTTGCTGGAAATCATTGCAAATTTATGTGGCTGCATGTGTGATGCTGGAAAAAAGGTTAAAAATTGGTACAGGGGAAACCTGTAAATCTCATCTATCTACACTCACTGCTGCTGTGCTGTCATGAATCCGTCAGTTTTTGGTCCCGCGTTGTTTTTGTTGTTCGCTGGGGCTGGGCTGGGAGGATGAGGGAAAGGCCGGCCGCTCTCTGCACATGTCAAAAATTGTTGAGAGAGAAGAAAAAGAAAAAAGTGTCAGAAATGTCGACAACCTGTCAACAAGACTCTGCTTTGCTCCTCACAGCACGTCAGCCCATTTGAAAAACACTGCTCCTACGTGTACCTCCTCTATTACACACACGCAGCAGCAGCAGCGCCATATAATACATATCCGCGTGGAAAAAGTAAGTCTATAAGGAAAATAACAACTCGAATGTTATATAGGCCACACACACACACAGACAGCAGTTCACCAGAGAGCAACTAAACAGCTCGAATTTCTGCATTTCTACACTGTCAACAAATATATCTATTTACCGATGGTAGAGAGAAACTCAATGGGCTAATATTTGGCAGTGTCCAGCTGCATACCCATCAACACCTTTTCAAAGAGAGTGTATAGAGATTCTATCCCTTTTTTCTCTCTGTCAATACTACTATACAAGTAAATCATAGAAAATAGTATAAGCGGGGCCTTTTTGAGTAGATATCACTCGTCTGGCCATCACATCTCACGGCATGTGTAACTCGTATCCCCTTGGCTCTTCTTCTTCTTATATTTTCTATTCATTTCTCTCTATAACATATACACAACTCTCAATATGTTATAGAGAGAGACTACGCAGTATAGAGAGTACTTTGATGGACGGACGGGGGGGGGGGTGCAACTCTCTCAAGAGTTTCACAGAGGCGCACAGCAAAATGATGGGCCCCCCCATCACCGCCGAAAACTTTCGAGAGCTTTCGCGTCGACACATCTTTAGATATATATTTCTCGGCAGAGCAGCACAACAGAGTCGTAGGCCTATATCTGGTTACGTATTTAGACTTTGTGTGTGTGCTGCTGTATAGAGGAGAGAGACTTGGGGATGATCTAAATAAGAGACGATATGATCGAGATCTCGCCCAGTAGCCAAACTCTTAATGGCCAAGTAGATGTAGACCGACCCCCTTCACGTCTTGGGCTGTGTCTATATAATACAATCAGTAGAAAATGTACATAAAGTAATGGAGAGAGTTAGAGAGATCTCGCTTTTCTGTCTAGTCCCACAAACTTGTGAAATGTCTGCGTGTGTAATATTATAAAAAGATGTTTTCTCTATAGCTCTCCTCCCCTAACACTGGGTATATAATATATAGTTTCATCTTTGCAAATGTGTCTTTTTAGAAACAAAGTTTCGTCTATTACCAAGTGGCCTACTTAATATTATATAGGCAGCCGTCCGAGAGACGAGACAACAAGACCCAGCACATCTTCAGCAGTTGCTGCTGTGTGCTGCTGCTGGTATATATGTATAGATATATACAACAATAGTAGATAACAATGTATATCAACAGCTCATTTATAGTTGAAGCGAGACAGCCCGTCCGCTGAGAGAGCAGCACAGCTCATATATATATCGTCCAAGACTTGCTACTTTGCTACTTTGTTAGCAATCAAGAAAACGAGAGTTGCTGGGCCAGCAAAAGACGCCCCTTCACGTATATAGACCCGCAAGTTTCGATATAATACCATATATACGAGCCCAAGTGCTGCTATACTGAGAATAAGAGACAAGTTCTGGCTATATCTATAACTCAACTAGCTATATACTACTACTATACACTCCCCTGTATATGTTACATGTATGCAAAGGAGATTTATATTATATACAGTCCAGCAGCAGCACCTCTCGTTTCAATAGAAACTCTGGCTGGCCGTGTCTTGACCGTCTAGCAGTTTCCCAACTTGTATAAATGCACATGGAAATAAAAAATCTAATAAAGTTTTGCGACTGTGTATCACAAATGAATTCAAATCTATACAATGAAAAAAATAAATTGTTATCGATTCAAATTGAACATTTTTCTCTGATTAATTGATTTTATAAATTATAAGCCATTTTCTATCTATCCCATATCTAGACTTTTGGGTTATCGACTATATCGTCTATACATCAACTCCTTTTTTGATTTACATAATACATCACATCCTGTTTGTGTGTGTCTTCTTTATCTTTATATTTTTTCTTTGACTTTTTTTTTTTTACTTTCTGTGTCCCAAAGTCGTCGTCTTCTTTTGAATGGGCCGCGCTTAGACGACCTTTTTGATAGACATCGACCCATCACCGGAGACCGCGGGACCCTGCGCGCTTGGATATTATATACTTTATTTGTGCTATAGATATAGCCTATACAACTGGACTTGTGTGCACGTATATATATTAAGTGGCTCTTTTTTTTTGGTTCTGTGTTTAGATGAGGCCGAAAAAGAAAAGAAGAACCGGCCGTGTGTGTGCTGTGTGTGTTGGTTGCTGCTGCTGTTAAATATAATAAAATACGGTTAGACGCGGGTGCGGGCGTATATTTATATATATTTTTTCAGTTTCTTTTTAGATTTATTTTTTCTTTCTTTTCTTTATAGACTGGTTGGCTGCGATCTTAAGTAGAAACTCGTGTTCTGTCACCGGCTTTACGATGCGGTCGGTGCTCGTTTCCCTTTTTTTTCTTCTTCTTCTTCCCTCATTCATCCTCTCTCCTTCTTCTTCTTCTTCTTCTTTGTTTTTTAAATATTTTGTTTTACCTTTTTATTTTCTTCCTTATATTTAATTCTTGTCTTTTTTGTTTGGTTCTATTCTTTCGCGGGTTTTATCATTTCTGAGAGACAAACACCACAGCGGAGAAAATGTTCCAACAATTTGATGTCGGTAAACTTGTTAATATTTTATATGGCTCTGCCAAATGATAAAAGAAAAAACGTTATTTTTTTTATTATTAGAAAATAGTTGAGATTTTATCCAATAATGGCGACTGGTTTTGATAAAGTCGATAACAGCATGCTGTAAAATAATAGTCTATTAAATTCTTTTGGTGGCAGATGTATATATATAAATGTGCATCCTGTATCTTATGCTTAAATTGGAATTAATACATTTCGGCGCGACGACTGAGTGTTGGTTGTTCTTTGGTTTTTACTGTGCGTTTATATAGCGATGGTCTTTTTTTCTTTGGCGTCTATCGGGAAAATATCAAATTGCCAGAAAATCAATAAAAAATAGCCGCTTGATTTGGCTGTTGTTAACGATCATCGATAAATTTGGCGACGTCGTCTGCTGCGTACCTCATATTACTCGTCGACGTCCTTCATTCAATTCGCCTCTATCTGAAATGGCTTATATACCAAGAAACAAAAAACAGCGCCAAAATTCGTAAATTTAAAAAACAAAAAAATAAAATGTTTTCTGATAAAACCCAAAAGGATGAGAGCGTGACTGTACGAGGATATACTAAACATATACCTATATAACTCTGCTCAACCTTTATCTAATATTGATGGCTGACACTTGTGCGCAATATCAGCAGGGTCGACCCACGAGTGCATCTAGAGAGAATATAAAGCCATGGGGTTTACAAACAACAAGAGGATATGCTGTATATATACTATGGATATGCTATATATGGATAATAGATATTCACAACTAGTTGACTGCTGCAAAGTAGGGGTGGGAGACCTTTATAATGGACCCTGTACACATGAGAGACCAACAAGTAACATGCCCATGCAAAATGCAACAGCGACTCTGCTGCTGCTGCTGTACTGTGCATAATAGCAAATGCCGTGGCTATTTAATATCACACGGGCACTTTGGCTATCGCTTGTAAATGTCGATTTCAATCATTCAGTCTATCTCCAAAAATCTATTAAGTATATAGAACCCGATGACCCCGCACCAGCAGCACCGACGGTATAAAATCAAATAAAGTTAGAAATTTAAAAAGGAGTGGCCCATTTTGCTGCTGCTGGTGATAGGGCCGTCGGATATTGTTACAAAAGGGGCTCTATAGATTTTAGGCCCACATAGCAGCCGCTCTAGATATATATATGAAAGCCGAGAAGTTGTTAATAAGAGAACGACAGCCGGGGATCTATTTTATGTATTTTTTGGGGAGGCTATATAAGACGACGAGTTGATATTTTTCTTCGCTGTCGTCTTATAAGAAAAGGTAAAGGCGCAAACCGAAAGGAGAGAGAGGATAAAGGGGCCAGTCAACGTCAATCTTTGTCGTCGTCTTTCGCTATATCGCTGGGCTTTTTGTCGGCTGCGCCCATTGGCTCGGCGCAAGGTGCTTTTGATCCTCTCGGCTCCTCCCACCGCCTTTTTTATTAAGGAGAATATAAGAGCGCAGACGAAAAAGAAATAAAACAAGTCTATTTCTCTTTTTTCTTTCTTCTTATATATATGATATTTATGGATGTGTATAGAGCGGCCCACATGTGCTCGTCAGGTCGATACATCTTCTCTTGTATAGACCCAGCAAAAGGCTCACCCTGCTGCTGCTGGTGCTGCTGCGTTCTTGTGTCTACACCAGAAAGTCTATATAGCTTCCCTGCGTCATGTCCGCATCTTGTGTCTTTGTGTCTTGTTGTTGTTTTACATTTTATACCACCCCACCACCCAACCCACACCCAACCCACCTCCCACACGACCGCCGACGCTATTTGCACTTGCGCAATACACTCCCGGCCGAAAAATAGATGCTCCATTCAAAGTTTGTGTGTTGTAGCGATGGATATTCCGTTTTTGTATATAATAAACGCAGTTTCTTATCGTGTGATAACAAAGGGCGGGGCCATCTCTCCTATCATAATAATCCCGTGAGGAAACAATATGAGTCAGCAGGAGAGCGGACACACGTCGTCGTCGCCAAATGAAAACGATCGACGCTCACAGATAAATAGAGACACACAATACACAAAGAAGGTGGAATATAATTTAAGCCGCACAGCATCCAGCACCAAACATCGGTGAGATGATATACAAGAATAAGAGAGCCGCGTGCCGTGTGTATATGTACACACACACATCAAATAGATATTTCCCTTATAGAACAGCAGCTAGCAGAGGATGGCCTCATGTTTGCACGGCAGAGATAAGAAAAGTGTCCGCTGGGCTCTTTCGTATTTCTAGATTATCCAAACACCAGGCAAAGTGTCGAAATCGATTGGATGGGCGTCATCGCAAAGGGGAAATTGTTTCATTTTTTTTTTAAATTCTAATTTGCTATGATGATGTAATGGCGGGAGCACAAGACAATCGGGTGTATATCTCTCTTGTATTATAGTCAAATTGTATAGGAGATGATGCAGAGTGGGGTGGGGGGATGTGTGAAAGGCCCTATGGGCGCCATCAGCAGCAGCACGTGCCAATGTTTAATATGCAAAAGAGACTTTTTGACTCTCTCTCCTTTAATAAACAAGTTGAGGAGGGGGATATACTGATGCCAAGACACTCGACCGAGCTGGGGCTAAACAGGACCGGAGGCCGATCTAATTGAAAATTGGAATAAGCTTTATATATTCCAATGATGTCGACGGACGTCAGCACACACAGACAACACATAGTGTGTCTATTCTATGCTAGAGAGAGAGAGTGTTAGCCTGGGCGACAGCAGTTGTTTAGTCAGCAAACAAAAACTATCGGCGTCGTCTCTGGCGTCGCCTATTTTTTCCTACTGGGGGTGAGACGACGTGTGTGCTGCTGCGCTTTTCTTTCTTTATAAAGCCGACGAGTAGGAGGACGACGCGGGGTCTTTTGTAATTGATATTCTACGTGGCAAAAGCGCAGACGAGCGACCGACGAGCTAGACGTGTCCCATCGCTGATATATATCCCCCTGCTCGCGAAGCTGTTGATTTAACACCGACGACAGCCGACGACGACGCCCCGGCGTCTCAGATTAATTTCTTTTCCCCTTTTGTGTGTGTAGAAGAAGAAAGAAAAAAGGACTAGATAGAAGTAGACTATAGGCTGTTACAATATATAGAACATAATAATAGATGAGGAAATCATCGGTCGCAACTTTGTGTGTGTTTCGGATGCAAAAGAATGAAGCGGGAAATTCAAAAAGGATAAAAATACGATGCCTAACATCATCATGATCAATGATGATTTTCTCTTTTTTTATTGCATCAGTTTTCATTTTAAACACAGAGAAGCCGTTAAGATATATAAGAGAAACAACAACAACAACATGGGAGGGGGGGGATGAAGAAACCGACGCCAGGTGGCGCCGTGTCAGGAGACGCTAAATATATATAAATTCTATCTATCCCCAGTGGGAATGGCACGTGAATGGCGGCAGCAGTTGCTCAGTTGCTCTTTTTCTTTCTTTTTTTTCGCTAGAATAATCTAAGAGTTTCAACTCGTCGCTTAACAGTTAAATCATTAGAATCAATTTGAAATTGGCGCGTCGCTTTTTTCCAGTCGGATAATACAATTATCCTTGTCCGAGGTCAATTGACATTTTAGTTTTTCCCTCTCTTTGTTGGCTGCTGGGGTCTATATTCTATTCTGTATCCATTGATTGACGTGAGGCACTCACCGTGTCGTCTCTGCTGCTCTCAGTTGGAGTTTGTTGTTGTTGTTGTTTCTGTCCCGAATTCCCGCGGGAGATGAGCAGAGAGAGTCACAGTTACATATATATTGTATAGTGCTGCTCGCCATGTTCCTGGCGCGCCTCCGACAAAAGGTTAGATTGCCATCCGGAGAGCAGCCAAGAGCTAAAGGGAGTTCAGCACTACAGCTATAGAGAGAAAACCAAAGTGGAGCGCCATTGAACGAAAGAGAGCCGAGCTGTGCTGTTCTAACAAGAGCCAGTAGTACAACAACCAACAGCAGCAGTAGCAGCAGGCAAACACACAAAAACACATCTCTCTATATGTGTGTGTGTGCGCGGAGCTGTCACGGAAACCTTTTAGCACAAGTCCCAGTAGTGTGTCTTGTATAATATATCGCCTCTTCTTGTCTACATCAGAGATGTATCTAATGCAAACTAGTGAGATAGAGAGAGATAGAGAGAGATAACCTATAGATATACACATATAGTATATGGTAACAAATCTAGACGGTGCTGTGTATATAACTTTTGACGTGTTATTAATATGTGACAGGCTGTAATATTACGCTTGATTTTGGTTTATGGAATTTTGTAAATACACTCTGTGCTGGGGTATATGGGCGACATTTTTGTTGGCCTCCCATTTTGTTTTCCTTTGAATCGTTTCCATTTTTCATTGGATCCATCTCATATTTTGTGGAAGCTGCTATAGGCTCCGTGATGTTAGAGTGAGAGAGTGCTGTTATATTGCGGCTGTTGTAAATGGCCCTGTGTATTATGCATCCCCTAAATATCCGTATCTACACTTTTAGACTTCTACACGAATTTATACTACATGGAAGCCAGCCGGAAGGAACCCCCAATTTACGATAGAATTGTGAAATCATATCTGCTAAAAATACAGCATATCTACGTGTAGATATAGAATAGTACGTGCTGGAGTTATTTATAAATGTACCACGGAATGCGTATGATTTTTTCAAAGGTAGACAATGGATAGAATTACTATACATAATACCGGAGCACAGGTGAATGCACCGGCTAATATGTATTTAAATAATTGACGACTATAATAGCGCTGTGATTTTACATTTATATGTGGTGCCCAAGAAGCTAATTGACAAAGAGAATAGTTACATAATATACATCTTCCGGTTCATTGCTGCTCCAAATGAATTGGTGTTTCAAAACGAATAAGAGAGAATATCACATTGTTTCCTCTTATTATTATAAGGTTGCCCAGCACGTGGATTCGCAGAATGAATGGGTGTATAATAGCGCAATTAATGAATCTATAGGCTAATAGGGGCCATGGACTATATAAACCTGTGCACAGCTCTGTTAAGGAGCTATTTACAAGGGTCTACGTGTGCTGCTGTGCTGTTATAATATTTATTTGAAAAGGATAGACTTGTGAAATATTAGCCAATCGAGTCCGGATAAAAAACAACTCAACTTGAACTAACGTTTCCCCCTTATTTTTGTATACTATATCTGGTGTATCATGTATTTCTGTTTCTCTCTAATTCCCAGTGATCGCATGAACTTGTTCACTTTTCTAGAATATAAGATCAGGAAAACAAACGACGAAGAGAAAAGAGTTGTAACAAAAGCTATATGATGTTTTTGGCTTTGGCGTTTCACCTATCTGCTGCTGATATTATTATACGTGTGTGTGTTGTGCTGTGTACGTAAGATGCCTATATAGCTCTTTTTGTTTTCCTTTGATGTTGGCAACTTTTTCGGGCCAACATGAAGGAGATTAGCATCAAAAGAAACAACACAGCAGTCCAAAGGGTACACAGTACATACAACAACAACAACATACCGATCATGATTAAAAGCGCGCTGGGCTCGCACACAGCACGAAAATACACAACAAGGAAATGAAAAGAAGATTGCTATGCTTGTATTCTTCTCTCTCTCTTGAAGATATCTCCTATAGCTTGGCCTATATGGGTCTGTATAAGCTGTAAGACCAAGGCGTTGGCCAGCAGCAGCAGCAAAAAGAGAAGTTCGGCCCTTTTGTTGTTTTCTCCTTTTTTCTTCTTCGTTGGGGTTGCACGGATACACTCCCCAGTGTCTTTTGAACTGTCCAATGTTCGACATCGATAAACCCGTTAGGATGTCGGACGTGTGTGTCGTGTGTCTTGTATAGAGTTCTCTCTGTATTACTGTACGCATATATATCGGAAAGCTGCAGCAGCTATAGCACTCTGTTCGCCGATTATACATGTCGAAAGGAGAAACAAAAGAATATAAAGGGATACATTATAATAGACACAACAGACGATAATAGCAGCCAGTGCGAATAAAGAGAGACGACCGACATGGACACAAAGCGGTTGATGTACGAACGCGAGCAAGGACGTTTTTTGTTAGACGATAGAGTTGAGCACTTTGGCTAATTAAGCCTGACCACGCCCCGTTGACGTGTCCGGTTTAGTTATAATATAGGAGAGAGAGAGAGATAATAATACTGGACCATGTCGTGTTTCTAATCGTGACGGATCGCCAGAGTATAGGTAGGTAGCCCCCCGCTCTTTGCAATGTCAAACAGTCATCACCCCAAAAAACAAATGGAAACCAGTTTCGATGTTTGTCCACAGTGGAGGCCACATAGTTGCTGTGTAATAATACGCGCTTCATTATATCAATCAGCATCAAATGCACATGGTGCTGCGGGCTATACCAGCCAGGTATAATATGTGCTGTGTGTAGCTATATCTGTGTTACACGGATCGTTGGTGATGGCCGTGACGAAAAAGGACAATCGACGGGGACGAAAGAAATTGATTCTTATAACATTGACGCGCGCCAGCAACAGCCAACAGCATCGCAGTTTTTGACATTATTGTGTAAATTACAGTTGTTGGTGATGTGCTTGAATGTTGGTGTCTTTTATATTTTCCGTCGTTTCCTTTTGTTATTCCGTTTGTTCTTTGGCGCTGGTTTGTGTCGATCTTTATCTGCTTATTCTGTGCTGTAGGGCCCTTTCTTCTTTGGCTTTTGGCTTTTGGCTGCTATGGGGAAACGACAGGAAAATGAGCCATCAAGTGGATTATAACGAGACGAAAAACAAAAAGACACAAAACAGCTAGAGAGCTAAGTCATTAACTCTCTTCGCAAAGAAGATTTCGGTGCTGCGCTGTGCGGCTGTGGCAGCTGATAAGCAGCGACCGCGCCCCTCTCTTCTTATATTTCTCTGCGCCGCGCGTCTGACAAACTCGTGGAGGACCAGCACAACAGCAGCAAGAAAACAAAAACAATTTTGCGATGGGAGAAAATAACATTTTTAAAAAAGGAGAGTTAAGAAAAAGGACCCCCCGAAAGAAAAACAGGAAACCCAACCCAGAAAAAAAAAATAAGTTGGACCAGTTGGACAAAAAATCCAAATTTCTGTTTTGTTCTTAGTCGTCGAATTCTAAATTTTATCTCTTTGATCCTATATATAATGGTACAATAATCAAACATGTTTTATTCATTAACAAGAAATCACAGCAATTTTTGATTCTGATTTCAATCTCTATATACCCAATTTTTATTGGGTTTGTTCAATGAAGCGATGATAGATGTGCATCTCAACTATTTGTACCCAATGAAATTAGGGTATATAGAAAAAGGCCCACCCGCCGTCAGCGGAATGTCGCGTTCATTCCTCACGGTTAAAAAACAAAAAAAACCAACAGGGGGATTTTATTTTTATTTTTATAGATTCGATAATATCAGAAAAAACCTCCCGCGGCGTATATCCGATATCTCAGAGGGGAATCCCGCTCGGCTGAACGCGCCGAGACCCCCCAGCCGTCGTGAATTTGGCGTGATAACATCCACCCATACGAATGATATACATGAAAAGAGCACACATTTATTTATTATATATATATAATCGGGTATTATTATTATTATATTCACTCGGCCTTCTTCCGCCGCGAGTTATATTTTTTAAATATTTTATTCGATAGATATTTTATTCCACGGTCCCTTATGGTGGTGGTGGCTGGTGAAAATGTTGCTGGGTCACGCCAGCATTCCTCTATATCGACAGGGGCCCCCCTTGTTTTTTGTTTTTTCTCTCTTTGAGCTGCAAATGTGATTTTCTTTCTTATATTTTTTGACGATGATGATGGAGAGAAGAGAAAAACTTTGTCTGAGAAATCCTGATTGTTTGTTTGCGGTGCTATCTGGTCGTCGTTTTATCCTTATGGGGCTACACCCTTGTTATTATTCTTATTGGGGGAAAGAAAAGGCTCAAAGAACAGCACAGCTCACATTGAGTGGGGTTGGCCTTTTGTCTTTCCATCATTCTTCCTCTAATTAGAGTTTAATGGAGAGTCGTCAGAGAGAGAGAGAGAGCAAACAAGACGGACGATGGATGAGCTTTGGCTCTGTGTGTGTGTGTGCTTTGAACGTCTATAGAGCTGTTTGAGCGATAGTCAATCTTGTTTGGGACCCTCTCTTTTCCTTAATACCCTTTTGGCTGGCTGCTGCTGCTGGAGGATATATATTCCCTTTTTTCTCGCTGTGCAGTTCTCTCTCTACTTGGAAATGTTCACGATGTTTTCCTACGAGAAAGGACAATAGGCTCTATACGAAAATACCATCAAGCCAAAAAGTCAGACGCGGAGAAAAGAAAAAGAAAAAAAAACAGGAGCTGTGCGCTGGTGGGGCTATGGAATTTCTCGCTCGCCGTCTTATCCATCATCAACAGCTGATGGAACCATTGGCGCTCGGGTTTTCCAATTCTATTTTAACTGGCCACAAAAGACCCTTTTTTCTTTTTCCCCCTGTAGATACGACGAGCGAGTGTGTCTACACAAATATTAGACACGCATAATATAGGTAGAGTAGTATAAAAGGGACGGTCATCTTGGGAGGTGTTGAAAGGATCATCGCTGTATGATGCTCCGGAATGTCGCTATTAGCTGGTCACTATGTTGTGTATACACATACCTAAAAGAGCTAGGAGGCTGTGTATATTTCTTATTTTTATTATTGTTGAGAGAGTTTTTCAAAAGACTTGTTTGCTTTTTTGGCAGCAGTAGACGACCCCCCTTTTTCTGTATACATCAACCGCCGTTTTGGACAGAAACCACACCATCATCACCATTCATTTTATATATACTAAAGATACTATATTTCGTAAGCATCCATTTTTCACGGGTATACATAGAGGGGGGTGATGAAGCAGTTGAGCATTTATTTTATTATATTATTATTATGATTTCCCCCTTTTTTTTTGTTGGTATTATTATTATTTGTTTGACTAGACGTTCTCGGCAATCGGTCCGAGAAGGATTCCTGCACGATTATATTATATAGAAAGTAGCCCCCCACATGCGAAGCGAGCAGAGTCTATAGAGATGCCTGGCATACCTTTTTTTGAATGGCTTATAGACGATGTCGGGGCCCAAAAGGCTTATAGACATATATATATACGCCCCGGCACTCTATATTTTCCAGAGTCTTGTATACAGGACCGAGAAAAGGAGGTTATTAAAACATCCATTCCACTCTTCTTTCTTTCTTTTGATGGATTTTTATTTTTTCCAAAAAAATTTGTATTTGATCCAGTATAAGGGGTTCGCTGTTGGGGCTCTTTATTATACATATAACCGGAATGATCTATTAGAATTGATGTGAATCAATCAATAGAAACAACAACAACCAACAACATAAGGGGTATACATAGTATAAAAGCCTCCAATCTATAATCCAATACAGGTCTATTCTATTCTTCTATTCTCCCTGTTTTTTTTTTCGTTTTAAATTTTTAATCAACAACACGACACCAGTCGTAGAGAGTAGAGTGTAGAGATGAAAGAATTATAAGGAATGTTGTCTATAGATTTTTTGTTCATCTCGGTCGTGCTGCTCCGACCTCTCTTACTTCTGCGTGTGTAGGATTTATACGTGTATACATCCATCGTCATCATCATTCCTCGACAAAAGGAGAGTCTGAAGGGAAATGTATAAAAGACCGAAAGTTTTTGGGCCTTTTAAAATTATTGAAAAGATCTTATCGACTATATAATCTACACAGCACACAGCCTTTTTCTTTTTCTTTCATCCCCTTAGAGTTTATAGTTTTTAATGGGTCGGTTTCCCTCAGAAAGACGTGACGGCCCGTCGTCTTTTTTTCTCTCAAAAACATTTGACTGGGATGTGAATGATTTGCTGCTATGCTTTTCGGCACGGCAGGAATGTGCGAATGTGTGTATATATTTTTTTTTTGAAAAATAGCGACGATAAAATTATATATGTCTCGAATGGCAGCAGCCAAAATATAAATACCACCAGCAGCAAGGTCGTCCTATATAATACATATAATCGGTTTGCTCTTTTCTGTACATCAGCACAGCAGACGCGGGCGGTAGATATATATTCAACCCAATGTATTTATAATATAAAACGGGGCAGCACAGATGTCGGCATTCCGCCGTGACGGACAACAATAACAAATATATACCCGGCGAAAAGTGATGGCATTATAGCCATCAGTTGTCGAGCAAATAATAAAAATAAAAACTCTTTTTGAACAAATTTAAAAAAATCAAATTTAATTCCTAGGAGATTAAAATTTTTGTGACTTTTTGGGGAGATTAGCGACAAACAAGAAAAAAACAACCAAGATACTACATTTGACATTCACGGATGTATTTATATAAATCACACCCAAAAAGGAAATGAGAATCAAATCCCGGGTGTGTTCAATACGACACCATCCCTCCCACAAAAATGTCACCCCCTCAAAAGAAAGAATTCAATTGAATGTATCCTTGTATTATTTTCAAGTACACACATATAGTAGGCTACTACATCCGTCAGTCACTTTTCTTCCTTTTATTTCAGTTGTCGTGGCTGATGCTTGTCATATTCCTGTTTTTTTATTTTCTATATCAGCCCCCCAATAGAAAAGGGGAGAATGAATATAAGGCTCTTTCCACATCTGTTTTCTTCTTGTCTATTCCAATTCTCCTGGGCCTTTTTTTTTATCTTCTTCTTCTTCTTCTATGTGTAGATATAAAGGAATCGCGATGTACAAACTATGTGTTTGACTGCTCGATTCCAATTGAAAGAAGGGGCGCGATATATCTATCTTATTCTTATAATATTTCTAGCAAAAGTATAGAAGAAACACCAAGAAAATTCTGATTGATCTGTTTCCGGAAATTCCAATCCTCCCTATCCGTTGTGTATTGTAGTAGGCCTACTGCTGGCTGGCTGCGGTGATTGAGAGAAGGAAAAATTTCCAACTCTGGTGGTGGTGGCTGCCTGTCTTTTTCTGTCCGTTTTTCGCCCGTCTCTCAGCACAGCACAGACTGACAAATCCGCTTTTCAAATTTTCTTTCTATCCTTTTGGCTGCTGCATGGGCCTTGTGTGTGTTCAACAGCTTGCACATCACTGTGGCTGTGATCCATTGGCTATGGAATTCATCATATCCATCCCCCTACCATCACAGCAGAAAACTCTGAGGTGGGAAATCTCTGTTAGACACTCGTGCAGTTGAGCAGCAGCATGACAATTGTATTATAAAGAGCAAGGGAGAAATACAGTATATCTAAAGCTGTTCTCTCCTGTGTGCATATGTATACACACATTCTATACAATATGTTTGGCGCTGGAAAAATCATTTAAATGGATCGTGTCAGTTGATGGTCCCCCAGATTCTCTCGTCGCTTTTGTACATTTTCGATTCTCTTTTTTTGATTTGTTGACTATGTGCGAGCGGAGAGAATATATGCTGGCCACATCCAGCAACTCTATAACCAACGGGGGTCCTGTGCCCAGCAAGAAAAAGGGAATCAATGGTTTTGTATGTATCTGCAACACAATGTAACAGATATATATAAATACGTCGTCATATACAATCAGTGTCCAAACTCTATCTATATCAATATCCGGCTCCACTCTCTTTCCCCCCTTATATTATTATGGCTTCCCTATACTATTTTATAAAATCAACATTTTTGAGACTTATAATTTCCCATCTCTATTTATCATTCCATCATTTTTCGGGTGACAAAAGATTGCGCGGAATGATGATACAAGCCGGAGGTAGGCAGGGTGATGCTGGAAAATTGAGAAATCAATTGGTGGATCTAATCAGCGTAGAT
This sequence comes from Daphnia pulex, assembly GCF_021134715.1. Classification (NCBI taxonomy): domain Eukaryota; kingdom Metazoa; phylum Arthropoda; class Branchiopoda; order Diplostraca; family Daphniidae; genus Daphnia; species Daphnia pulex. The sequence goes on along the minus strand of NC_060024.1, from coordinate 6,213,351 downwards.
AATCGATTTATCTAAATAAGCGTGTCTAAATCGCGGCTGTTGGGGGGGTCACACATATATATAGTATAGTATACTGGAGAGGAGGAGGTTTGTCCCTCCATCACACATATGTGTCCGTGTGATGTGTGTCTACACAAAACGAGTCAAACGAGCAGGCCTATTATCAATAGGCGATGGAGAGAGAGCGGCACATCACCAATGGGGGGTCGGCCCCCCAACAGCACAGCGGGGCATATTGGTAGCTATTTATTGATTGTTTGGGTCTCCGCTCGATCCGCTCAATGGGGAAATCTAAAGAGGGGGGGGGGGGGGGGGGAAGAACCACACACATGCACATGTATAGTACACACACAACACTACAGAAGCAAAAGACCCTTCTTCTTTCTATTCTAAAGGGATTTGAATAGTCAAAGAAATAAAATAAAAAGGGAAAAACGAACGGAAAAGGAAACGAAAAAATATATATCTGGTCTCTCCACAGGTGGGCTGGTTAATGGTTACACAGCACTCGGATGTATCTCCCCAAATAATATATAAGATATGATATTTCTATTTTGTTCTGTGCGCATTTTCCTGATATATAAATGCGCCATTGTGTGAGCGCCGCTGCTGAGAGCGGCGATCGATATTATTGATCGTGAACTGTGTATAGTGATGTCTCTCCCTGTACTACTACTACTATACTAGTCCATACACACCAGTCTCGTCGTGTTATGTCCGCCATGTTCTTCCGTCTTTCTCGCGGGCGTGTCAACTTTTCCTTGGCACACACACAACGTCCTCCAGAGACAACGACGACGCCTTTTAAATCCCAATCGTTCGGCGCGCGCATGTCTTACACAGCAGCTCTCTAGACCGATGGTCAGCCGTGACACCACCCCCACCCATCCATCCAGCCAGCCAGCCAAACTCTAAAGGGGTTGTCAAAATGGGCGGACACGACAATGTATAGACAGTCACTAATACTCTCGACGCGCTATTATTATTATTATTAGAGTTTTCGGGTGTCGCGGATATATATGGGAATAACCGCGCTTCTTCTTCTCTTCTGTATAATCAAATAAATAATATCTTAAATCCTTGAAAAAATGTCGCTCTCTGCTCTCTCTCCAGTCAGCTTATAGACTAGATGATTTGGCTGGGAGCGGGTGCAGCTGGATGCCAGCTGATAAACACACAAAGTTCATCAAAAAAATCAAGCGCTGCAGCAAAGGGGGGTAGACAATATCTATCTATATAGAAAAAGGCAAATATAGGACGCACAGAAACGACGCAAGAGACGTGTCAAACAATCGCTGTCCAGAAAAAAAGGCAGATGTCTCACTGGGCACCTATATAAAATGTTTTGGAGGAGCTGGACACTTATTTTGCGGAGAGAGAAGAGCCCCCCAAAATAAGGAAAATGGAAAGAAAAGGAGTTCACCAAGTGTTTGCACGCAATTCAATACCCTTGACCAAAGAAAAAAAAAGGAAGAAATATAAGAAAGAAAGAAGTTTCTTGTGTATATTTTGGCAACAAAAAAGACGAGATGTTTCCACTCTCTCTCGACGGGGGACGTGTCGGGTAGATCACCACCAGAGTCCGCAACAAACTCTTCTCTAGGAAAAAAGGAAAAAACCTTTTGATACATTTTCTGCTGTTTTTCCATCGTTTCTTGTACACACAAAAAAAGGGAAAACCAGTTTTGCTTTTAGGTGATGTCTTTCTCAGCTTGTTTCTTTCCTACCCTCCCTCCTCTAGCAGCTATAGCAGCTTCCCCGCTGGTTCTGTCGGTCGCATTGTGTCAAAACCCTGCGACCGAAAAAAAGTTTGGAGCTCAACTATAAAACTTGTATTTAAAAAATGACTTGATATATATATATATACCTATTATATTTAGCTGCTGCTGCTCTCTGTACTATAACAGCATTTGGCTCTTTTGTGTACCTCATCCAGTCTCATCAATCTCTTCGATCAATCAATGTCTGACATTATATTATAAGGGGACCACTTTTATTTTATTTTTTTAGTCCTGATTGTTCCGGCGTCCGGTTTCAGTATGAAACTGCGCGTCGCGCAATATGTTATGTGTAAAGATTTCCTTTTCTTTTTTGTTATATTCTCCCCTCTTTATATTGACGCCTCTATATTAGTGTGTGCCATCACACCGAGTCAAAATAAACAAACGGCCAAGTGTAAGAAGAAGAGAGAAGATAAGAAGAAGAAGATGAATGGTTTGTTATTTTTTAGCTCCCTTCTCCGGTTGCTGATGTGCGCCGCCGACGTACACACACACAGTCAACAAGAATCAAAAGATGCGTCAAGTGATGCAAAGCCTTTTCTTCCATATAGTATAAGAACAGCCTTTTATTTTTCTTTTTGAAAAAATAAAAGAAGAAAGAATATTAGGAGGGGAATTTGTTTGACCCGGGTTAGACAAATGGTGACGTAATGAGGTGCTGGTGCTCTATAGCCCCTCTTCTTGCTTGTGTGTACATTATATACAGAGAAGGGAAAAAGAACTTGAGCCTAATCACATAGCCATCACACGCCAAAAGACCTTTTTTTTTTGAAAGAAAATATCTAACGTCATCATTCTTCTTATCTTAAATGTTTCGGCGATGGAGGGGGGAATGCGTGCTGTGTGTGTGTTCTCTCTCTCCCATTCAATCACGCCACTTCCGTTCACCTTTTTTTTTTATTTGATTCTTTTTTTTCTTTTATTATTTTCGACTGAAAAGAGGAGGGTCCCCCTTTTGCCGAGTGGTTATTATTACTATACTCTATGCCCTGTGAGTTTAAAAACTTGTGTGATTCTCTGTCGTCTTCGTTCGTCTACATAATCGCGCAGGAAAAGAGCCGAGAATTAGACATGTGGGTACTTGGCAAAGATAAACCCACATATTTTTGTCTTTTCAGACCGTTTTTTTTTCTAGAAAAAAAAGCCACGCGATTGCTGTGCAACAAACAAAACAACCTGAAAAACAGACAGTCATTATATATAATATGATATCCTTTTTTTCCGTCTGAACGCGGATCGTTAACACATCTCTTTTAGCTCTTGTAAAAACCTTAAAGATCATGATATTACTATTATTATTTGGCTTTTGAAAAATTCATTTTCACGAAAGAAAAGTTCCATTGGTTATTTAAAACAACTGGCGACGTATTTCTATTCTTTTGTATAAATGGAAAATAGAAATAAAAGGCGGCAGCGTGAAAATGATTTAAAACCGAGAGGGATGAAATAAAAAAGGGAGGAACTGAACATGTGTCCTGCATGCATATATTAGAGTCGAGCTACTGCTGCATGTGACTCTCTGCCCAGAGTGGTGTGCTGCTGCTACAAAATATATATACTATCGCGCTTCTCCTGGCTGTTTAGCATATCTAGCCATTATATAAGAGCAGCAGCAGCAGCCAGTGTTTTGTATATTCTCCATGGGTACATCACTTATTAAAAAGCGCCAAATGCAAGATTTATATATCGATTTGAAAATTTGTATTTTCCCGCCTTAAAAGTCGGTCGGTCGGTCGACATTTAACACCGCGCGACGTTTAAAAAATCAAAAAGTTAGATGTCTGTATATTTTTTCCCAAATGTCGGACAAATAGTTTTCGGCTATTTTTAGTTAAGAGTGTGTGTTGCTGGTGCTGCGGGGGGGTTTTGCGGAAATGTCCGCCGATGAGGAAGGGATAAATCGTCGACAGTTTTACTACGAGGTTATACACATTACGGACCGAGTGCTGCTGCTCCTGCTGGTCGCTGTGACTCCTGCGGGGAATGGAATATTTACGAGCTGCTACCAGGCAGGATCCAGCAGCAGCAGCAGCAGGAGCAACTCGATAGCGGCGCTCAGCACAGCAGGAGTCTGTGATGATAATGTTGTGCGTGTCGATATGTGTCGTGGTTGACTGGTGGAAAAAAAAAGAAAAAGAAAAAGACGAAAAAGAGTTTAGTCTCCTCCGTGTCCAAATGATATAATCATTTGAAACCCCGCATGTATAGAGCACAGCTATAGCAGCAAATGTGTCGTCAGTGTTTCTCCTGTACACCGGGGAGGTTAACTGGTCTCGGCGCCACGCTGTGTGTCCTCATCTTCGACTGGCAGTCGCCTCTGTTACATGTTACGACACAATCCCCCCCCTCCCCCACCTCTTCAAACGAAACATTTTTGAAAAAAAAAAAAGAAAAAGGAGAACTCGTTTCCGTTTGGCAGGAAATTCCCATGCACTTGCCCCCACCGTGTCGTGTTATTTCTATTTCATTTTATATATATTCGACTGCTGTTGCTGCTGCTGCTGGAATTTCTTAGATTTTTTTATTTTTTTGTTAAGAGGTCTAGATTATATAATAAGGACATATTGAGAGGTTGCCACTTGGCCCTGGTCTATTATATAGAGCTCTTGACATTTTATTTTTTCACATAGCCAAAGAAGAAGAAGAGTGGTGGTGGGGGGCCATTTGGTAACCATCAGAGTTTGACCTCTAAGCGTTTTCACTCGATATTATATTGAGCTTCTGCGGCTGCTTCTTTTTTCTTTCTTTTTTTTCTGTTGATGCTCAAATTGCAGCGCCGGAGAGCAACTGTGTTCGGTTATGGAGGGCGTCGATCATCGCGGGTGCGAGACCTCCCCTCTCTCTCTCTCGCACGGCACTTGTGATTATCTCTGCAACTCTTTGACTCTGAAAGAAGAAGAAAGGCAAATCATGTACAAATGAAAAGTCTCTTATTCCCAGCTGTTTTTGGCTTATTTCATATTATTATTATCTCTGCACACACTCTATCTACGCCCTTTCTGTTCAGTGTAACCCAGTCGCAAGATGGTGTCGTGTGTGTGAGGTCGTCTGCTTTTTGTTTTGTCTTTTTTTCCGAACGAAAAATAAAACCAACAGCCGCTTAAATAATAGTCAGCACGCGCTTCTGTGCCGCCCTCAACAGCACAGCCCCTCCAATTTTTTATTTTTAAAATAATTTATAAAAATAAAAATGGACGCGAGAGATGATGTGAGTGGTGCGCGTCCCTCATCAACGGGCGTCAGATATCCAAAAGAGGTTCTTGTATTATCCCATTATATGCGCGGGGCACTATATAGAAATATATAACTCTTATGGCTACTACTACGGCTACTATACGCGGGAGCTCAACATTTTAAGGGGATCTGGCCAAACACTTGAAGGCTTGAACTCGTCACTTTGCTGCTGTCCGAAATATAACGCGCGAAGGGCCAGTTCTTCTTCTTTTTTGAAAAAAAGTCTTATCTATTTTGACACTTGAAAATCTCTTTTACACTCTTGAATAATTTAAAAAAAGGATTAAAAGGGGCTCCGCGGCCATTCGTTTTAGATTATTATAGGCCCTATCGACGGAGGGAGCGCTGCTGGCGGACATGTCCTGTCTGTATAGAAAAAGGAAAACATAGGAGCAGCCGAGGGATTAGCGAGAGCAGAGTGTGTGGCGCAATCTATTATGCGTAATATCTTTAAACCGAGAAGAGCAGCAGACGAGAGCGGCCACGCCCATATGATAATATCGACCACCCTCTGTGTGTGTGTGGGGCCCCCCGTGTTTCTTTAATAGCTACCGGTAGTGTTTTTTCTTCTATCTTTGACTAGACACACTATCGACTTTGGGTCCGACCAACAACACACACACAAACGAAAAAATCAAATGGAAATTCATGGAAATCACTTGATCCCCTCACGATCGTCTTTTTTCTTCTTCCTGTGTTGGGATGAGCGAGGCTCTTTGAGTCTATTATCGCGAATAGAACGACCACATAGGCCATCACCAAGACCAGCAGCAGCTGTGACTAGTTAGAAAAAGTCTCGAAGCTTTTGTGATATATTAAACGAATATAAAGTCAAGGGGTGTGTGGATCCTCACATTGAATATATAAATATAGTGACAACAAGGAAGAAAAGAAAGCAGGGGGGAGGCCCTAATACATCTAATATAAATGATGAACATTTGAACCGGTGCTCCTGCTGCTGGGGTGCAAAAAAGAAAAATCCAAAAAAGGCCGACCAGAGATTCTCGGCCTCGGAGTTTTCTATTTTTCAAATATAAATATAATCTAGGCGCGCTCGGTATAGTGTACAATATAAGGGGGGAGGAGTCCAGTGCTGAACAGGGGAAAAAGGGGTGGATATCTCTCTATAGTATAGCCTATATATATAATGTATAGGCCTATTTGACATCTCGACCTAAAAGCGCGCGCAATCTAAAACGACAGGGCGTTGCCGGTGCGGCCAATCTTCTTTTTTTTTTAGACAATAAATACTTGATACGTCCCTTTATATGTGCTGTGTGCGTGGAAGACGTATATAGAAGACAACAGCTCACAACTGGAAATCAACTCTTTTATAGACAGCCGCGCTCCGTTATTCTATTCCATCTGGTTGATCCGCCTATAATAAAAAGAGAAGAGTCAACAAAAAAATCGAAAGAAAATGATTGAATCTGCGTTCAGGGGAGATGTTAGACACAGTGTGTCATACCAGACTGTCGTCGTCTTTATCCGGAACGACGCAGGCTCTACACAGATGTATACAGGCGAAAGCAGATAGAAAGAAAAAAAGGAAAACATTTTTCTTTCGATTCTCGCGGGACCGATCGTCTTATGTTTCTCCTCCACAGCAGCCGCGACGTAGCACAGAGAGAGCTAGACAGCACACACACACACACAGACTGGAGGAAGTGAAAATCAATAACGTCTTTTTTCTATATATATATATATACAACACAGTTGGAGACGGACGAGAGAAAAAGAAGCGCCGGCCATTGCTCCCGAGGTGACACACAAGCGACTGTGTTTGGCTCCCCCTTTCTCTGCAGAACCCACCATGTTGTTTTTCCCTCTCCAGTGTAGATAGAGAGAGAGAAAAACAACAACTGTGTTGTCATTTTCTTCTATATTATATTCTTGTTTATAAGGACATGGGTCGTCGTCGTCGGGGCGTCCAATCATTTTAAGACTCGCGTCCGGCACAGCGCCAATCAAATCGCTCCCTTTTTTCTTTAATAAAATAAAAAGGATAAAATATATGTTATAACTCTTTTTTTTTCTTTCTTCCGGAAACGAGATAGACATGGTTGGCGACACAACGCAGCCCAGTCACACACACAAAAAAATATGGACGTTAACTTGTAAGGCCTCGTGTCTCTGCTGGGCTTATATAAAATATAGGACTCGGAGGATGTTACAACACTGTACGACTTATGTGTTTTTTCAGCTCTCTATGTGTGTGTGTATACTTTGTTTAGGTTTCGTATAGACATGACTTGCAGACGGCCGTGTAATCACGTACATGATCGGTAGCTCTACCATTTGAAAGAAAAAATCGAATTTACTCATTTATACCGATAGATTTTCTAACTTTCTAAATGCTGTGACCCAGCTGTGTGTGCCCAGTCATTTGTAGCCTCTACTGGAGTGTGTGGATGAACTTGCAATTTAGAAGGTGAACAAATGTGAAAGGATTCCAACATTAATGAGGTTCGATTATGAGCGCCAGCAGTTTTGTGCTGAATCGCCTTTCCACGAATCGAAAACACTATAGACATTTTATTATTTAGACGCGTTGTTTCCACAGAAATCCTCCATATAATACATTTAGATATTTGTATAAGAAAGTTCTCTCCTTTTCATTATCTACATGTCCAGGGCACAGCACGAAAACGATTAGTCTTCTCCTCTCCAAATCTAAAACTTTGATTCATTGTGTATATCTCCTTTTTTATTCTTTTTCATTTTTATTCTTTATTGACAAAATTCCGCACGACCTCCGGGGTAGCAGCATATGCCACCGTGATATTTCCCGTGAAAACTCGTTGATCCAATAGTACTATACAGTGTAGAGAGATGATGATTATAACATTATATTCAATATACAAGAAATGACGTCACATGTTTATATCTAAACACGAATTTCTCTATACAAGGAAAAATCTCCAAAATTTCTTTTCATCTTCTTCTTGAGCTTCTTCGGGTTGAGCTGCTGCTGGTAGAGGGACGATTCACGGACGCATAAATAACGAAATGACGGGCCATATATATCTAAGAAGACGTGTAGGTAGCTCTAATACATACACATAGCATCAGTCCAGCAGCGGATGCTGCTGCTGCTGGAATCCTTTCCATTCTTCTTCTTCTCTCTCTTCTGGCTGCTGTGTGCTTCCGAGTATATCTACAAGATCCCGTGTATACAAATGTATATCCGTGTGTGTGTGTGTGTTCGCCTATAGCTGTGTGTCAATGTGTATAGAAAAGTCAGTCCATATAGCAGCAGCAGCAAACACACAAAAGGTGCTGGGAAACTATAATAAAGATTCCATTGAATTGTGGAACTTATAAGACGAAGCCCATGCAGCTGTGTGTTAGCCAGGGTCTATATATGTATGAAAAGAGTTTTTTCTCTTCTTCTCTTGTGTTTAGGCGCAGCAGAGAGACGACTATAGAGAGCTGGGGGCCCCCGGAATATATATCTCTCTAAGAATGCCAGTGCACAACGTATATATACGTTGGAGAAAAAAGAGCCAAAACAGAATAAGAAAGATATGGCTTTTGAGGAGTGCCAACAAGGCAGAGCTAATGCGTTTCACAGCAGCCCAAAAACCCAAAAGGGGCTTTTCTTATATACATTCTCTCATCGACAATGGAATATCAAAAGGGGGGAGCGAAGGGGTATATTTTATTTTATTTTATTCTTCTATTTTCTGACTCTAAGGTTATCGGGGTTTCTCTCTCCTCTCTGCGTGAGGCCAACAGCTTTTGATGTTTGTCGTGTTGGGGAGAAAATCACAAGCTCTAATAGTATCGTCATACATACATTCCCCCTCGGAAAAAAAAAACCAGGTTGTGACCAGCAGTCACATCTTCTCTGACAGTTTGATTCTATTGGATGTATGTATTTATGTTTGGCCAAGAGAGCCATATCACGGTGGTCTTATATATATCCAACTCTCACAGCGGGAGGACCCTCGTTTTCATTCATGTAACTCATCCATTTACCTCAGTGTGACTTTGGAGTCTTTTGATTCTCTGTGTGCTGGAAAATCCATCCAGCCAAAGGTTTTTCTTCTTCCTATTTCTTTTTGGGGCCTTTTCAGACGCGTCAAAATAGAGAGTCTCTCCTGTGCAGCACTTTCTTGTGTTGGACCAACTGGATCTTTTCACTGGGACGCCCTCCCGCCGACTTTTTCCCCCCACCATCTACTATATAGTCGTACTTGAGTATGCATTCGACACTGATAGTCTAATGTCAGCCGATATAAAACATTGATGGATTCCCCATCGCAGCATTGGAAATGTAATGTAGATCTGGACTGCGTTGGGTTTCATTCACAAGACGAGAAAATGGCATACACGGAATGAATGGACATTCTTTTGGTTCGTCCTTTTCATTACGTGAATATAAAAGAATAGGAGACGGGCCTATATCTTATATAGATTGGTATGTGCTGTATGGGCCAGCAGAAAAAGACGTTTGAGAATTTTTGGCTGCCACTCGAAATTGACTTTTTTTTTCTTAAAGAAAAGAAGAAGAAATCCTTTTCATACAATTACACACACAAACGGTCGACGTTATAAGGCTATAGCGTCTCCGGATATCCTTTTCTTATTCCTCCCCAAATGTTGTGAGTTGCTCCTTTTGTATTGCTGGCGACTTTTTCTTGATGGATAGAAAATATTACAGCCAAATGCCTTTCAACGGAGAGATTGACCCATCACAGCAGCAGCCACGTAACGAATAATAGAAGAATCAAACACACAAAAATGCGGATGGGGGGTCAGGCGCGTCTATTGTCGACGATATAGGTGCGTGGGAGAAAAAAAAGTGACGACTTCTTATACTGCGTCACCTGGACAGTTTTTCCAGGAGGGGGGTTGTGATGTGCTATTATGGCGTCACATTCCTCGATGGATTATAATAAACAAGAAACTGACAAGCAGGAAATGATGATGAGATACATTCACAATTGCTTTATACAGGGCTCAATGTTACGTCAGATTGAACAAACAAACTGTTTCCGGAATTCTTCCGTCTGTGAGGCTGTGTATATTTTTATATATATGATCAACGGCACACCTGGTGCGCGGATCGTCGTCGTTTCAATTTGGAAATGCGGATCGTCAATATGTTGATGCGCACGCCAATAATAAAACAAAATTTAAATAAGCGCAAGGAATTTATTATTATTTCCCCCCCTGACTGGCTGGCCATCAGCCCAAAAGGAGAGAGAGAGACATTCCCCTGGCAATATAAATCAGTGCCCGTAAGCATTTACACGCATCTAAATTTGTGCTGCTGTTATATGAGACGCTGGCGCGCAACAGTTTTGGGAAATGCGCCGGGGCCGCGAAGAGAACGGTCTGTGACGCTGTTTGACACCGTTCTTCCATGTCGTTCATTCCATTAGCAAATCGTATACAGATGAATGGGGGCGCGAGAGTTAGATATTTATATACATCTCTCTCTCTAGTAAATATATCTAGACAGACGGGGGTCACATATAGTCCCCCGTTGGGAGCTAATAAAGCCTAAAGGGGAAAAGATGGAAAAAGTCACAAGACACACCAGGCCAACAGCCCAACAGCCCAGCCAACTGCCAAAAGAGTAATAGAATGAAGAATGGAGGAGACGGCGCTGACAGACAAGAGTCCTAAGTGTCTGCCCTGTTATATGGAGCCGAGTATATGCTGCTGCTGCGCCCCCGACCGAAGAAAAAGTTACTCTTCGTCTCTCTATACTGATGCTGTGTGGTGCTAAGAATAATCCTCCGTCTAATATATATCTCCCCCCTCTATCCAGCAAGCAGGAGCATCTCTTTTTCTCTCGTCGCCTTCTCTCTGTACACACACACACACGCAAACGGACACGTATCGTCTTTGACTTATTTATTTATATACATAGCGCTAGCATAGCACAGCACACTGAGCACACGGACATAACAACGTCGTTAATCTCACTCGTATCTTTAGGTGGCAGGAGTTGAGCATCTCTATAAGAGACAGCAAAAGCAGTTCAGTCGACTTTTTCTATTCGGCTCGAATCACACAGACAAATAAATCTGAAATTAATACCCCAAGCACAGTCCAACACAGCATCGCCAAATGATTATAGATGTCATAAAAATTGGTATTAAAACTCTGCTGGTGACTCTATACAGCAGGGAGTCGGTTTACATATATTTTATGGATTGTCTATAAAAAGGGAAAACAACAATTTGATTTCTATTGAATGGGAAAGAGTAAAAAATAAATAAATAAGAAAAGGGTGGAAATAGATAAGAAGAAAATATACACTTGGGATAGACTTTTGGAGAACATAAGCTGCTGCTGCTGGGGGCTATTGCTGCTGTTTTGGCTTTGCTGTATGTTTTTTTTTGCAGCGTTCACGAAACACGCTGACGAGTCTGGGATATATACACAAGGATAGGAAGGAAACACAGCTCTCCATAGAAAGATACATCGGTCTGATCGTGTCGGAACATCTCCAGGGAATTTCACGCCCTCCCGCACGACGACGATATTCCCTGGGCGACAACGACGACGGCCAAGAAAACAGTCAGCCAGCCAACAGCAAAAAAGAAGATAAAACTTATATCTCAAATGTGTACAACAACAACGACGACTGTATTATATTTATAGACACAAAAATAACAACATTTCTGGGTTTGTATATGCCAAAACTATACGCGCCAGTAGATCCGTCACCTGATTTTAATTTTTCATTTCAAAAAATTTGGAATTTCAAATGGGCCAGGGCGTCTATACGTACACTAGTTAGTACATAACTATTTGACGTTTTGGCTGCTGTGGTCTATTATAACTAGTGTACCAGCCAAAAGATATGATAGATATATAGTAGTGTATAGTCTAGGAAAAACACGAGAGAGATAATCACACCCCTATGTATATAGACGAGGGCCGGACGTGTCGTTATTATACATTTTATCCTGGCCAGCCAGAAAAAAGAAAAAACGGAATTCCGGCGAGTGTATATAGGAAAACACGTGCTCCAGATTGTCGTAATGGCATAGCGACACACCATATCCAGCAGCTATAGCACAGCTAGACCAGTCGTATAGAAGTGCTGCGCGTGTTCAACACATCAAAATATGTGTCGACATATTTCTTCGACCAAAGATAATGAAGACGTTGATGAGTATGCTCAGCAGCATCAACTTTCTTTGGCCTTTTCTGTCTTCGCAATTTAACAAGGTGACGAGTTTCGAAGCTTTTTCCACCCCGGCCCGGGGGTTCATTAGTGCTTGCTGGGCGCCCAGCAGCAGCACTAGCAGCGGGGGATCATCATCATCATCATGCCGGAATGTCTGCTGCCGAGAAGGATATGACGGATGTCGAGATTATATGCTGTGGAATAACTGTGCGGGGGAAAAAAAGAAAAAGGCGCGCGTGTTCGACCAGATAATAACACGCAAGAATAACTTCTTCTTTTCTCCTTTTTGTGCTTGTGTGTCTTATATGATTCGTCTTCATTATTTACATCGCGGCGGGGGCGGTGACAAGCTCTTCTCCCACTCTTCCGCCCGTTTGGCTGCTGCTATACTGCTGGGCGCAGCAAACGGGCGAAATCCAATCTCAAATGTGACACGCCAAAATGTTGCTATGGTGGTGGTGTTAAATATACACACGCAGTTAAATACAGAGAAGAGCAGCACAGGGTGCGCGTGAAAATCAGGACGCCATAGTCTCTCTACACGCGTCGCATCGCCAGCAAAGTTATGAGGGAGGAGAGGCTCGTTAGTGTCGCCCAACACAAACTGGAGGCAAGAAAGAAAAGAAAAGAAAAGAAGATTTTCTAGCGCGTTGGAAATAAGGAGAGAGTAGCTGCTGCTGTGTTGTGTATATGTATATACGCGACACGCTGTTATGACAGCCGTATAAATTCCCGCGTGTATATTATCACCCCCGCCACCGTCGTCGTCGTCGTCTAGGAAAGAAAAAATAAAAACATTTGAGTTTCTTTCCAGTGAGGTTCTGATGAGAGCAGGGACTCTTTTTTTTCAAATTGTGTTTATATAGACGGGCGAATGCGTGTAATAACCGTAAAAAAGCAGCGACAGAGACTGGCGTTGTTGTGTGTGCGTGTGTATAGAGTCGAGTGTCTTTGAGGGACGAAAAAGAGCACACGCGTTTAGAGAGAGTTAGAGCTGCTCGTGTGTGCTCTTTTGTGTGATCGGGAACAGCTGATGATGATGACGATGGTCCCCCCTCTCTTTCCAAAAACTTAACCGTTTGGATGGCACTGCACACACATAGAAATTAATGCGGTTAATAAATTGTGTCGCATTGTTAAATTGTGTGATTTTTGGGTCGCACAAATAATTTTGAAGAAAAGAAATTTCGACTTTGAGATAGGTTTGTATAGATAAATGTGTTTAAACAAACGACAATGAATAACAATTGGAAATGAATGAATATAAATATCCAAGCGTTTTATGGTGGCTTTTTTATTATTATTATTATGATGATATGGGGTGGACTATATTGACCCAACAGCAGCAGAGTGACAAGATAGACGGAGCTGCTCCTCTATGTACACACTAAATGGGAGGCTGTTTTTCCCATCGGGTGAACTCTGCGTTTGACCTTTTCACGGCTGCGCCCATCCTATAATAAAGGACATCATCCAGCAAGAGCTATAGCGCAGAGAAGGGAGACGACAATAAGTCGAAAAACCAGAAACATATCGACGCGAAACCCTACGCGACACCAGATCCTCTTAGTTTTTGGTTGGAAAGAGCTACAGAAAGAGACAGAGGGGGACGAACTAGCTAGAGAGACAAGTATTGTGTCCTTATACTTATTATTATAGACGGCACCAGCCATCGAGTTGCGTAACTGAAAAAAATAAAACGCACAGCTAGAGCACATGCTGGGGGGATATTGGGAACGAACAAAAACATCGGCCGACCCCAGCAGCAGCACATGCAGCGATGGATAAAAATCCATCGACACGAATTTCCTCTTCTTATAATATTCTCCGTGTTTGTGTTTGTTTGTGTGTGTGTACACAAACAGCCGTCATATTATATTATATGTGTGTCTATACTGTGTGTGCTGTTTGATCTGCGTTTCGCCTGGCGGGGGGTGAAAAATCTGGAAAAATCAAATAGAACCGAAAAAGAACAAAAAAAGGAATCCGACACATTTTATTCTGTCGATGTACACAAAAGAGCTGGGCGAAATCAATAGATATTCCAGAGATGGCCAGCAAACCGCATATCGCATATATATGAATGCAGCTTGTTTCTAAATGTGTCAGACACAATATCCAGCAACGTCCTTTTTGCGAAATAGAATGGGGGGCCCTTGCTCCCCACTGTACCTCAATATCCGAAAGAAAAAATTCAATCAAAAATAGACCCTACTAAGACATGGACGTCCATGGTATATCCATGGGATGTAAATTTTGGGATCTGGTACATCCCATTTGTACATACAGTGGATGTACGGGGAATATCCTAATTACCTTCCCCTCGACGTACTGTGGGGTATATCAGCAGTACGTCCGTATGTGTCTGTACCCATGTCATCCCAATGGCATCCTTTTTGGTATTTATATTTTTTAAATGTTTCTTATTCGACGTGTACAAAAAACCCAGTAAATAAAACACAAATTATGATGAAACAAGCATTGTATTTTTTAAATGTCCATGACAACATTAAGGAAAACGTGTTAATCATTTCATCTATTTTCTTCCGCATTGTGTTCATCATTATGATCTGCCTCTAGCTCAGGAAGTAAGATTTTTCTTGCTGCGATCTTCCTGGCCGCTTACAAACGATTTTACTGTCTCAAACTGCAAGGCAGCATCGGTGGATTTGCTGCAAGCTGGATTTTGTCTAAGTCCATCTAAAAAACATTCAAAAGTTAGCTGATAAAAAACTTTGGATGTACATATGTTATATACGACTTACTCCACACAGCCAAGACTAATGGTGATTTATTCAATTTGTGTTTTTTAATGGTGCCCCTTCTAACACCATTCCAATTACATTGGACTCTTACTTCCACCGAAACGACCTCCTTCCAAGCTCTGTGTACGCTATCTCCCTCTGTTACGCCACCAATGTTTCTTACAAAACGGACCTACAAATTAAATTTTAAATTCACATAAAATCTGAAAATCCAGAAAGAGATCTCGATATGATATTTGCCAACTTACCAATGATGCACGTTTTCTTTCATCAACCAATAACATGTTCTCAAACCGTACAAATTCTTCCAATTTCAAATCCAGATCATCATATTCATCACTAAGGTTCTGTGCATGTGGTCCGACATCATCAGGGGGTTCTTCAATGTCACGACTCAGCAGACCATAACCTAAATTACAAATGAAAGCCATTAGATACACCAATTATACAGTCACATCTATGTATGTGTAACAAGAATACTAACCCAGAGAACGAGGAGGTGAGGGTTTATTTGACAACAATGTTTCATGACCACTGTCATTTCCACTTTCATCTGACGATATTTTCCTCTTCAATCTTGAAGATCTACGAACACTTTTTCTACTGACTGCTTTACTTTGTTGAGACTCGCTATCACTTTCTGCAAAGTCAGTATACTGAACAGCATTTGGCAAATCTTTCCGTGCTTTGGAGTAGGATTCTACAGCAAGTAAATCATACATTAATTATTTTGGAGTAATACATTACATATGATAGAATTTTATACCGTAATCCCTTCTCCAAGTAGCTGGATATGTCACCCAAGTATCGTGTTGGACATGCCTCCTTTTAATTGGGGTTATTGTTGTTTTGTTACCAGGGGGGTAACTACAAAACAGTTGACCTTCTTCAATAACTAGCCAGAAATCAGGCACGATTGCTGTCTGTAGTGTATCTTCAAAGTGAAAATCAACGATCACGAATGCACCACGCTTGATAAAAAACTTTCATTAACATTTCGGTTTCACATATTTAACAAGCATATGTAATACTTACATCTTCGTAACACCCATCATTTGCGTATTGCATTTCTAAGAAAAAATCACTTAATTTCTTACTTCCCACTGACAATTTAAGAGTAAACTTCATCAAATTTGACAAATAAGTTGACAAGTCTGCTCTAATGCTCTTTGCTGTATCTTGATGCAACAAAGACTACAACGATTTCCGACAGCGTGGTGTGTTGCCAAGTTGAAAGTGGGTCTGAAATGAAATATTTTTATTATAATTTTGAGCTCAATAATAATTTTGCAATTAAATTCCGTAAATTAAAATTACTTTATTTATTGTTATGTCAAGATTATGTAATGAGTAAAAAAAATATAGAAAAATATTGATCTGACAATTTCTAATACTAGAGATGTCGACTTCTGATTCTCTGACAGCTCTGACTTCTGACTTTTAAGATTTTTTTTGCTCTCTTCACTTTTAGAACTATAAACTAAGCAATCACAGTGCAATAAAATGCCAAATATGATTAGAAAACGACGTCAAAAGGCTATTGTTGGTGCTAGACAAATTAGGAATCGGGTACATGCACAGTTAAACGAATACTATGCACAAGTGGAAAACGAAGATATGCCTAACTTACTGTAAGTATCTTGTGATATCATTGTGATGTGTCTTACACTAAGTTAAATGTCTTACTGTTCTTACTAGAAATATGCCATATGAAGAGAATAATGGAAATGTAGGTGACATACCTGGAAGCTTTAATGAACATCTGGGGCGCACAATGAGACAAGTCACACACCAAAGTTATTCGAACAACTCAGTGAGAGAAGGTATACATAGCTTTTCCTCGATAAAATTATTCTTTCTTAACTATGTGCAAATCAAGCAGGAACCCCAATCAGACAGTACGGCAATGAACAAGAAAATCAAGTAGACCTGGACCAAGAAAATCAACCGGACAGTGAACCAGACAGTGATTACTGCTTTGATGATCACGACTCATTAAGAATAGAGCTTTCAATTAGCTTTCAAATTGCTTGCGTGACAGTTGTGTCATTATTCATGATAAAACACTGCAATATTTCTTGATTAATAACTTCGTCGATATTGCTGGCACCCCATATGTTATTGGGAAAAGATATCTGAAGGTTGAATCTATGTTTGAGTACCCTCTGTCGTCAACAAATTTGTTTGAAGCTGTCGTGTCTTGTTTATCTGAATTGGAATTATACCCCTTCCATGTTATCATGTATAAATGTATCAGAATTCCAACCAGTTTCCCAGAAATAGGAAAGTTTTTTGTGTCTCGTCTATTGAACTTAAAATTCAACTAATAATCTTATCTTATTTCACTAATATGAATAAACATTGAAATTTAAGATTTTATCTGCTGTGTGTTGTCGTCCTGCGTTGTTTTCCTGAACGAATTGTTTATGTATTTGTTTATCGTGTTTGATAAGAAAGTTATATATATGAGCTTTCATCTTAATCGGATGAAAACTGTACGTACACCAAACATACTTCCGGTACATTCTTTGAATGTACTTGATGGTATGTCCATTGTATATGTTTTTCATATACTGTTGGGATCAAAGAATTTCTTAATTTTTTATCCATTTATGTACATACTGGTAGCGTACCCTGAACATCCACATGGGATGAAGGACGCCAACATCCCGTTGTACATACCTGGGATATCGCTTGGATGGCGCGTCTTAGTAGGGGACACACACAGACGAGAGCGGGGAAGCTTCTGTTGTCGTCCAAACGATAGGATCAAGTTGGGATATAATATTGAGATGGAAGGGGGGCCATAGTCTAATACTATAAAGTGAAAATTATATCATTGGACGGGAGGATCATCATCATTGCTGGCTCCCCTCTTAACTCAACGTGCGTGAAATCCTCTTCTTATTGAGGTGGTGGTGGGTGTATACAATAAAAGCGGGTGGGATATATACACAACAACAACCGCCCACATCTAAAGTATCTGCTGTGCGACACACACACCCGGCAGCAGCAGCACATATATATAGAGCGGAAGAATAAAAAGAATAAGAGCAGCAGCACGTCTACTATATAGTATAGTCTAGCTGTGTAGATGTGACTTTGGCTTATATTTAGCGCTCGCTCCTGATATGTCATATTGACTGGCGGGTGTGTGCGACTGCTGTGCCGAGCGCAAGAGTACGTGTATATTTGACAAGCGCCGAAAACATTGAATATGCATGAGCGACACACTCCTGATGAGTCCTAGACACACACACAACAGAGCACAAGCCAAAGTTGGATCAGATCTGTGTGATATTATATCTCGTGTGCGGAGAGATATAAACAGATAGATGTGTATGTGTCTGTGTGCTTATAGACAAGCACTATGTGTGTGCGTCCTATAGACACAAAGGGAGTAGGATATTATAAGGACGGCCAATATATCCATCCATCTATTCCGGCCAGCGAGAGTATATATAAGATGACACACACACACATAGGATAGACGCGCAATGACTTCCGACCATCTGTTCCCCCTCCCTTATGCAAACGTTGTGGAATTGCTGGGCGCCGAGAAGAGATCAGTTTGTTTCACGCGACGCCTCGGCACGTCGTCAACTGTTTGTTTTATTCCAAAAAGGAATAATACAACGATTGTTTCTCTCTACTACACACACACAACATCGGCGCCATTTTCAAAAAAACAAGAGAGAGAGTGTAGAATAATAATATCCCTTCGGGCGCTTTGGGTTACCACAACGCCGAAGAAGAAAGAAGAAGATTCGACATGAAATGAAATAACGTTTCGGCGAAAAAAGAACCCAAAAAATGTTATGCATATACTATAAAAATAAGAGACGGAGAAGAAGATACTTTTTGTGTGTGTCTCCTGTGCGCGGATAGGAAAGAAGTCGGGCCGCCGACAAACACGTAAAAGGTGGGGCCGGTGTCAGCCGAGACGGCCGGCGGAGGAGGAGCATCAAAAGTCTTGTGTGTCATAGGGAAGGTAACAAAAAAAGATAGACACAAGGAAGAGAAGAAGAAGAAGGAAGAAACGCGGATCCGATTACGTCGACAAGTTCGCTTACATGGCCGACGACGCGATATTTGTGATGTATTATGTCAAAGAATTAACAAACATCAAACAAGGTCTAACATTCTTCTTCTGTCACTTTGTCGTTTTTTTTTCGTTTTTCAGCTAAATGGACAGCGCGTTATTTTAATTAATCAATTCTTATTTTTGTTTGAATTATTTCTGCTGGACAGGGCCGTCACTCGTAAAAATAACCATCAAATGTATATAAGTTTGCCAATAAGATAATCGAACGGCCGCCGTCACTTTTAACTCGGATAAAAAAATAATTCGATCGAGTCAAAACGTATGGACATGTGTGGAACTTGATACAATTTTGGGGGCTTCTTTTCTTATCTCTCTTAAATTTATATTTATTGGGAGATGCTTTTTGGATGTTGCATAAAGGGCGGAGCCGATTGGCATCTCCAATTCGGCCCGTTGCTGCGCGCTGTCCACGGGGCCAAAGGTCCGTGCGCCGTGCGTCATTCAGTCACCGCTGCCAAACTCGCTGGTTGGGGAGAACGACTATCCTCCTATATCCTATCGAAACTATTACAGTTTTCTTCTTGACTTGAGCTGGAATCGATCCTGGGCGGCTGGAAGAAGAAAATAAATAAAAATAAAAATACCTCGCAGCGCAGCAGGAAAATGATCCGATTTAATCAGACGGACCTACTAGGAAGAGGCGGTTCCCATTGGCGACGACGACGACGTTATAGGATCTCTATCCATCCATCCATCTCGTCGTCGTCGTTTCTACAACGGCGCAGCCAGCCAGATATCTTCTCTCCCAGCGCCACTTCTATTATATCAAAACCGACACAGACACAGCTCGTACACACACACATAGATCCTCCTTTTAAGGGCTGTCCCGCGTGCCAATATAATTTCCTATAGTCCGTCTCGGTCGCCAGGCAGTAACACGAGAGTGGCATCTCTAAGGCATCTCTCTCTCTTTCATTATTTCTGCTTTGATAGATATACGGTAGATATATAAGATCTATCGATTGTATTATATAGTAGACAGTGCTGTGCTGGGCCAGCAGATTCATCGGCCGTCTGGTAATTCAAAACGAACCCACAGCACAGTTTCCTTTTTGATTATTTAGTTGAAACAAAACGATGGCGTATACAGTATACACTCCATCTTGTTAGTTTTAGAACGGGCGTTTCATTGGTCCACCACCACCTGACGACCGCGACGGGTTTGTCGGACATGATGAAATCCTTCACTCCGCCCACCGACGCGACGTCACACACTCTTGATCGTCCATCATCATCATCCGCAGTCATTTGAATCTGCTGGACACGCCTGGCTGCATGATGCGTATTATATATGTTGGATAGACATCAAATAATCAGAAAAAGAGATATTTTTTATATGTGTGTGTGTTTGTTTAGTCCATTCCAATCACGTTGGAAATGCGCAATCGAGCGAGATATAATAATGCGAGAATGCTGGAGGCCGTATATCTTTGTAGCTATATTATATAGGCGTCGTTGCGATTCAAATCTGCCGGACGAATAGACTAGATAGGTTCAACCGACAGGGGAGATCAAACTTGATGACCGTGCGCTTGTCCAACTTTTTCAACCTAACCGCAGGAAAAACAAACGAATCTTCTTTTGACATCTTTCTATTATTCACCTCTTGATTATTGTAGACCAGTTTTTTTGTTTTGTTGAGTTGGAGTCGTCAAGTGGACGACATTGTTGTATATACTTGTATCGTCACATCAAATGCAAATGCCCAGCTCACAAAGGCAGCACGAACGGCCCCCTAATTGGCAACAGACTTTTTGGATTCGTCACCATTAGCCGGGGACAAAGAGTTTTCGACTATAAATTTTTCATTTGATGGAAATTTTTTTTTCGTTTTTGATTATCCGACGGCGTTTGTTGTGTTGATGTCCCCACGTGACAACCGAATCTCCTTACAGCACGTCAATCGACTCCTCTCGTGAATTGAAAAATAAAAAATTGAAATAGAAACCGGTCTTTGCGTAGTATCTTTTTGTTTTTAGACATATTGTGTTTTTGTATATATTTTCCACTATCGCATTTGAAAACAAAAAAAAAGGGAGATAGACGCCAATCCCCTTGATATTCCGTTGCGTAGCACACATGTTTTAAATGTATAGTATCTATAGAAGACTCGCTCCCGTACACGTCTCTCACAAAAAAACAAAACAAAAACCAAACCTGCTGGTTGGCTGCCGGCCATATAATACTACACTTCTTCTTCTTCTTCTATAGATTTCCCAGTTTGTTTTAATTACCCAGACGACACAGACAAGAAGAAGAAAAGGGACAAAACAAAAAGGAGGAAAAAAAACAAGAGCGACAAAAGAGATGGAGGATAGAAGAACCAATAAATATAATGAAATATATATATAAACGAAGAGACGGACGGACACATAAAAGAAAGATATATAGAGACCAACCAAGAAGCCAAAACCCCAAAAAGAACTAAAATAACATTTTTTTTTTGTTTCAGTTTCAGTTGTTGAGGGGGAAAAGAAGAAGAAGAAGAAAAATATAACCATTGATAACATCGACCTGTCTGCCGCCAACAAGCCAAACCAGACCGGTATGTCTACACACGGACAGCAGGGAAATAGAAGAGACATATTATACATAGATATACATTTAACAGTTGCTGTACGATTATTTTGGGTGGAATATTAACCGCGATTTGTACATCATCCGCTTGTTTTATTTTCTCTTGCCAAATCATTTGAGAATTTTCATTCGCCATTTGAATGTGTGCAGCAGTTGTCGGGCCAGATCTTTGATCATTCTTAGTATAATATGTGTAGACAAAAAAGAATGTTGATGTAATATAAAAGGATCGAAGTGGCATCCGCCGGCCACTACTGCCGCCATATAACTAATGGACTCTGGCGCGTTCATCCCTTTTTTTTAAAAAATAAAAAAATAAACTTTTTTTTTCTTTTTATTTCGAAACTGCTGGCCGGGTTCATTTTTCTTCAAAGAACAAAAAACCCCATCGACAACCGACGACGACGAGAGTCCCAAATGAATGAAGAAAGATATATATATAAGGATATATAGAAGATATAATATAGCTAAAGGCTAACCATAAACGGTGTCTTTTCTATCAAGCGTCTGCTGCTGCCCGTTCAATCAGCAGCAGCAGCAGCAGCTCCTTATTTAAATTGGACAAGAAAATTTCCTGGCATTTCTGTTTGGGGGGCGATGGACGAGTCCGGCTGGGGACGAGACGGACATGGGCCCATAAGTCTTGACGCCTTGGGTCGCCAACACCTTTCCACGTACGTTGTGTGTGTCTGTGTATATAGGCCACTATAAAGGTCTATAATATTATTACAGCTCTCGTCGACTATATAAGGGAGAGATTCCAGATATTCTTAAGAAAAATATCTCTAGCCCGTTGTAATTAGCCGATTAATCATGACGGCGTAGAACCATGGATGAGACTCTAATCCGACCCAAACAAATTCCCTCCATTTTTCCATTGGCATCACTTCATCACCCAATTGTTTATATTCACATTTACTTGTCATCAAAACTATATAGGCCAAATAAGACGAAGTCTTATTTATATTTCCAAATGAAATCCCTAAACACATTGATACATCAAGACAGCTAGCCCCCGTTCGAGCTATACAACATCTAGTGGGCTTATCACGATGCTTTATACACATACGTCGGTTGATATATTCCATGATGTATACGACCCCAGAGGGTGATAGTACTACAGGAGCTCTATATATTTTCCGGCCAAAGCTACTACACCGAAACTTCTGGTCTATATAGCTAAACTAGATACATATCCCACGGAATAAGAGAAACAACAGCAACAACACGCTCTGCTCCGCTGTTGTGTGTCTATTCGCCACGATGTGTATAGACACACGTCTAGAGTCGTGTACAATGTAACGAGAACAGAAGCGCGCTGAGTAGCAGCAGCAGGAAACAAGGATCATTAAAACAGGAAAAAGAAAAAAGAAACATTTTTTTGAAAATGTTGAAACAAAAATTGGAAGCGGATAGTCTAAGGGGGTGGAGGAATAGACTGACCGCGGGGGGGTTGTTGGATGTTGTTGCGTGTTGATATATCTCTGCTGTGCGTTTCCACACACACACACATATCAAGGATCTATGTGTGATGCCATTATTATTATATAGACATTTCCAGCACACATATGTACGTACACAGCAGCATATAATACCTACTACCGACCCCCACTGTCTGTTTTGTTTACTGTCTACACACATTGTGTGCGAGATGGCTGCCCACTGATTAGAAACAGTCCAACTCATTATTATTATTATAATTTGAAAGCCCCGGCAGTCGAAAAAACAACAGAAACAAAAATAAGTGAGAAGATACTTTTTCGGTGGTCTGTGTTTGGATAGAAACAAAACAAAAAAAAGTAAACATCGCCCAGCACGATCCATATCTATATATCCTATCTCCGTCTATATAATCCAGCTAGAGAGACTACTACTACTACTACCTTAGAGCTTCCGGCTATTATATCCGTTCTATAGTTTTGTTATCATCATGTCCAGGGGGGGAAATAACAACCGTCAGAAAAAATTCCAAAATGTGTATCTACACAACAGGAGAAAATGAAAAACAAAAAAAGAGTATAGAACATGTACATCTACACCACTGCTGGGTTTTATACTACATTTTCTGGTGCAGATGTCACGGAAGATGTGCCATCATGATCGATCGATCATTTCCTCCCCCCTCCCGCTCGCTATCACATTTATATGGCGTGCACTATCCTATCCTATATAATTCGGGTGCTAAGGAAAAAAAAAAAACCCGGCCATTATCTAATAATAATCCTCCCTCTCTCTCTCCTTATATATATATTTATCCGGACCGTTTTTATTTTATTTTTTGGGTTGTTGGTTATTCCGTGTCGTGTCGTTGTTGTTCTGCACGACATTTTCTCTACAACGCGTTCAATTTCTGCGCCAACGATCCGTGCGCCCTGGAGGGATGCGCTTTGACACACACCAACCAGCAACACCCGACGTGAAAAACTTTGTCCAAGTGGATAAACACTTCCGCCTTTTTTGGGATATATTATTCCGGTGGCGGAGGGGAATAGAAAGACAAGTCGAGCGACTCTTTCTCGTTTGTCACTGGGCGCGTCATCCGCATCTGTTACATCATCGCTACTGCACTGCTCCGATTCGCAACGCTGAATATTTTGACACGGATGTGATGTGAGACAATGTGAAAATAAAATCGGACGGGCCGATCAACATCAGAATATCTGGTAGTGGG
The DNA here is from genome assembly GCF_021134715.1 of Daphnia pulex. Lineage (NCBI taxonomy): Eukaryota > Metazoa > Arthropoda > Branchiopoda > Diplostraca > Daphniidae > Daphnia > Daphnia pulex. The sequence goes on along the minus strand of NC_060024.1, from coordinate 6,189,065 downwards.
GGTGTTCCGTCCGGCTGTGATGGGAGAAAATTGATCGACTGCTGAAACTGTTGTGCTGCTGCTAGCGAACCGATCGTTTCTAATTAATATTATGCCCATATTTGATGAGGTTGTCTGACACTGCTGGAGAGATGAAGAGCGCGGCGACAACCGAGATGGAGGGTCGCAGATATATCTAGGGTATAGTATAGGTCTAATAATGTCTAGAGAGCAGCTCTCAGCTCTCTCTAGTCAAATCTTTGGTAGAGAGATGAGATGAGGACACGCGTTGATGGAACGGAATCGTTTGTCTTGATTAGATCGGATTTATAATCAGCTTCCCATATAAACACACCAGCGCCAGCCAGCCAGCCAACGTCAAGTCCCTTTTTTATTTTTATTTTGAGCGTTGGTTGGCCGGCCATTTATTAAGTATATACCACAGCAGCAGCAGCGGCTCAGACTGAGTATATCCCCTCTTCTGCTGCTTCTTCTTCTTTTAGATGATGATGATGATGAGAGATTGGGGCTCGTTAAGTCCCTCTCTTCCACCTTCTCTCTCCCCCCAACAGCAGCAGCCCCAGCACCGAAATGAAAAGCTTAACTGACAAAGTTTTCATCCCCTTTTCTCTCTGTGTAGAGCCACTCAACGAGACTCTCGCACACACAAAAGCCTCTCTCTTGTACACACATAGAGCAGCAGAGATAGTCACATAGTCACACCAGCAGCAGCAGCTCAAGAAGAAGAAGAAGAGACTATATGCCAACTGCATAACGTCTATAGAGGAGAGATAATACCACGCTGGGGACTTTTCCCAAACGACTTATACTAGTCAGCTAGAGAACAGAGTATAGTACACTAGGCCCGTCCTAGTGTACGTACACACAAGACAAACAAAAGAGGCATTTTGCCAATTTGTGTGGTCGCCCCCCTTTTCTCTTTGGATGTTGTTTAGATATATCACACCCTTGCAATCTCTTGCTGAATATAACTAAATAGTACAGGACTCGTAGCTGGTTTTAATACATTTCTGGTAGAGACAAGGGCCCCCTCCCTTCAATGATGAGGTTGAATCAATCAAATTAACACGCTCCGATGAGTCTCACTCCAGCAATACAACCTCGACTCTATATGAGACGAGTGGTTTGTGTTGTTGTTGTTGTTGTGCCTCGTACAGCTCCCTTTATCCGCTCCATTGGCTCCATAAGGACTCGATGGTGAACTTTCTCCCCCCCACCACCACCACCCTCTTGTGTCATGGACAGCAGAGAGAGATAATTCGATTACATACAGACTGCATCACGCCGAAATGATTAGCTAGATTTCTCTGTATAGGGTCTCCTATTACCTGTGTGTCTAGATATATAGGTACCTGTCTAGGAGCTCTCGAGGAATAAGGTGGGTGGGGCCCACAATGTTGCGTATGTTGAGGATTATTATTCGAGTGAGCGCAAGCGGAAAAATAATCTATTTATTGACGTGTGTTTGTTGCTGGCTAATTAAAGTTTTTTTCTGATCTCGACTCACACAAAATGTCGGAGAAAATGGCCTGGCTGTTTTGTTTGTTGCCATCGGGCTCCTGCTGCTGTCGACACTCTATACACTGATGTTTGGAGGGGAGGCACTGCTCCTGCTGGCCACAGACACATCGCGCACTATGTGTGTGTACTCGTCCTCTTGTCTATTATTTATTTAACAATAAATCTGTTGGAATTATTAGTCTGGATGCTCTCGAAACGGATATTCATTTTTTCTGTACACACAGACGGACGAACGTTTGCAGCACGCGACCAGACCAGGAGCGGCCGCCGACCGCCAATTACACATTGAAATGAAGGGGGCTCATTAGTTTGCAATAGTTTGTAGACACAGCAGCAGTCTCAGCAGTCGAGAGTTTTAATACACATCATCTTCGATAGTTAAAAAAGAAGAAAATGAATATTTTAGTAGGAAAGCTGCTGCTGCTGCTGATTTATTCCCATGTTCTTCTCAACAGCGTCCACCTATTAGGAGCCGTTTGGGTAACTGGGAAAATCACACGCCTATATAGCAGGAATCTAGTCTCTCTGTCTATAGTATGTAACATGGACGGCCGGCGCATTTTGATTGCCTTTTTTCTTTCGTTTCTTTCGCTCACGCTTGTGTTCACCATGTGTTTTTTGTTTTGTTTCTTTTCTCGTGTAACATTGTCTGCAGTATAGGCTATAATGTAGGTCTTCTTTCTTTTCTGTTAGCTCTCGGGATGATTGTTCAAAATGTGTCGAGTGGGCGGGAAAAGAAACGACACGAACTTTTTTGTTTTTCTTAAAAGAAAGAATTTTGGTAGTTTTTGGCTGAAAGAAATGTATTTATACAACAACAGTTGCTGGGCAAGAAGGAAATCTCTCATCATCATCAACAGGTGAGGGGGGAAACGAACGGATAATATATTAGAGAGAGAGGCTAATGTGGAAACAATTCGGCATCGTTGCACGGGCAAAAAAGGAGAAATATGACATACAAACGTTGAAGGGGGGAAAACAAATATATCAACAAAAATTGGTTTTCTATATTTATATAATGATTTCGTTCCACCACAGATGTGTGTGTGTGTGTGTGTGTGTACAAAATATGTTTATATACGATAAGGAGGGGACGAAAACAGCTTGATCCGGTTCAATTTTTTTTTATGTGTCAACCGGTATACGCAAATGTGCGGCCCACCTTCGACAGTTGGCGAAAAAGAAAAGGAAAAAAAAAATGGGGGTAAATTTTACTTTTATTTGAATATGTACACGAGGACACGAATTCGATTATTTTTGGTAGATAACAAACGAGGACACCACACACACACGCACACACACACGACGGACATGACGAAGCCAACAGTGACGGAAAACGTTTGCACACACCTACGACGGCAGACGCTTCGCCTTTCGTGAGGAAAAACACGAATGAATTTTTTTTTCGATTTTTGTAATTTATTTTTAATGAATGAATTATTCGTGTGCCATGGTAAATTAATTTTTTTGAAATTTAAAAATTTTTCTGGATGATTTTTTTTGCGCTGGATTTTTTGTTTTGTGGTGGGGGAGAGATAGATGAGTAGATATGTTTTAGGAACTGGATGGGGGGAGGAGGAGGTTCGTCCGGAATTTTTTAGTTTCCGGCTGCGATGGTTTGAACCCCAAAATAATGAGGTAAATCAAATTTCAAAAATTCCCGCGTTTTTATTTTTTTGAAGTTTCTAAATTTTGCCAATTGAATATTTTAAAAAAATTGTCGATTAAATTTTTTTGTCAGGATTTCCGTCGTTGTTTAACTCGTAAAAAACCCTGAACGATCGTTTTTTTTTTGTAATTAAAAAACCAAAGAAATGGAACAAACACTTTGATGTATAATAAAAATGAACTAAATAGTTTATGTAAGCCCAATAATAATTTTTTTGTTTTTTATAATATGGAAATGAGAGAGAAAGAGAGAGAGGGGGAAAAAATTGTTTGTGCGTGCGGATCGGCGATTTGATCGGGAAGAGCGTCTGAATCTTTCGAGCTGGACTCGGTCAATTTTGAACGTCGTCGCGGCGATGACAAATTTTAATTATTTTCTAAGAAAAAAAGAACAAATGAGATCTCCGACCTCGCGTCGACCGTTTTCAGGTAGAAACAAAATGTCCAGGTGTGTCGATAATTAGAAGAAATAATCAAAATCCACGAATGCAGAAATACAAAAAAAGGAGAAATAAAATTCCCATCAACTGGGAAATTTGATGCTCATAAAAGAAAGGAAGAAAGAAAGAAGTCATGACGTGGATATTGAATCGATTGTTGTTGTGGATTTCAGGCCTATATTATACAATAGTGGAGAGAGAGATAGAAATAGAGAAATAGAGAAACAAATGGACACAACAAAAACAACCAGGGCGTGGGGTGGTGGTGGTGGTGGTGGGCAAAGAAATTGGCATACAAATAGGCACGGACAAACACAATTTCATATAATATGTAGCTCGAAAAGAGACAAATTAATTTCAATCTCTTTTTCAATTTTTTAATACAAGTGGGGGATGCTGTTTAGCGGGTCAATCAAATCAAAATCAATAAAAGGAACTAAAATCGAGATAGATGTTTGAATTTTCTTTTGTTGTCGTCTCTAAAAATTTGTTGGGGTGTGGTCGTATTATGTCATCAATTACCGGCGACGCTGCTCTTCATGTCGTTGCGATTGGTGGCCGACGAGGAGGAGGAGGAAGCGCCGGCGGCTAACGCGGCCAATTTCTCCAGATTTTCCAGGACTCCCGGTGAGGTAGCGGACGATGTGGCCCCGGACATTTTGCCGGCGGCGGCGGCCGCCGAAGCATTGCTGCCGGCCACTAGGCCGTGGTGATGTTGTTGTTGGAGGTGCTGCTGCTGCTGGAAGTGGGCCGCCATGCTGGACATGAGCTGATTGTAGGCCAGCGCCATCGACGTCGCTTCTCCAGCCGAACCGGCCGCCGCCGCTGCCGCTGCTCCGGCGCTACTCCGCATTGCGCCGCCGAAAGGTGAGGTGGACGAGGCCGGATTGCCGGCCGGCGGTGGCGGAGGGTAGCGATAGACGCCGGCGGCTGCGGCTGCTGTAGGCCTACCGTAAGGCGATCCGCCCACGGCATCCAGGTAAGGAGAAGTCGGCGGCAATCGCGGCGAAAAAGACGAAAAGATTTTACCACCACCTGATGGGCGCCAAACGGACAACAAAATTGAAATTTAATTAACTGGCCCGTCTAAATTATAAGAGGGAAAACCAACCTGGAGTTGTGTTGTTGTTGTTGTTGGGCGGCAGGAAACTGCTGTGCGGTGAGCGGAGACCAAAGGCCTGCGACAACGGGCCGAAAGGTAATGGGAAAACGGCGGCGGCCGCCACGGCCGCCGCTGCAGCCGCTTGCTGTTGCTGTTGTTGCTGCTGTTGTTGCTGTTGTTGTTGGATGAGGGCGGCGGCAGCCGTGGTGTGGGGTGAGCCGGAAGCTGGTGGTTGATGACTAGGCTGACTGCCGGCCATGTCGGCCAGCGACCAGATTTTGGGTTTGCTGCTGTTGGTCGACGTTGTCGTCGTCGACGAGGAGGAACTGTGCGGGACGCCCGTCGACGTCACGACGCCCAGGTGGTGGTGGTTGCCCAGGTGGTTGCCCAGGTGATGGCTGCCCGGGAGGTGGTGGTGATGGTCGGCCGGAGGTGAGAGACAGGCCGAATCGCCGCCGGAACTCAACAGGTCCAGCTCCTCCTCATCGCTGTCCAGCATGACGTCAATGTTGTCCTCGCTGTCGCGGTGGTGCCGGTGGTGCTGATGCAACCGGTGCAGTTGCTGGTGGTGGTGGTCGTCCATCACCAAATGATGACCCGATCCCGCCGACCCGATCCCGTTCCAGGCCCGGTGGTGGTGAGCCGCGTTGCTGTCGGCCGACGATAAAACTCCGTCACGCCCGTCTGTAATACAAAATTCCGATAAATGATTAATGATGAGGGTTAATAATCATCAACGATTACAACAGTCATCAAATCCTAATCAAGTCTAAACTATACTATATATTTCTAATCTAGCGTGACTATGCGGATTCGAATGGATATTATAAAACGCCCGGTCATGTAATAACATTAATGTAATAAAAAAAAAGAAACGACAATCGGAAAGTGATCAGAGTTGAACATTCGCCACGGGTGGGCAGCATCGCGCTGAGCACAGCGGGTTCTGTCCATGTTTTAGTAGAGGGGAGTCCAAATTCAATCAACAATGATGGTATCAAAAATATGAAAAAAATTCGAGATTGTCATGTTTGTTCTCCCCCAACCACCAAAACGGAAAATCTTATCGGCCGTTACATTATTACGCCAGTGGATTTGTTAAATGTATTGTTTGGGATAGATGTTATTTGATTATATAAATGTAATATGGCGATAGAGTTGATCCTTGGATGGGCGCTGGACCTTGTGTTGTTGCGTTGTCCGTTTGTCGTCAACAACAAGACAACAGGCTGTTTTGTGATTAGAATTAACGGGCGAGAGAGAGCGAAGGATCAAAGGCGAAGGATTGTGTCACACTCCTGTCGGCCTTTGACGATGATGGGCGTTGATAGCGACGGCTTACGTCATCAGCGGCGTTGTACATCAAAAAATCCATTTTTTGGTTGTTGTTGTCATTTGACGATTGTCGACCGCCGAATTTTTAAACTTTGACCGCCGTTCGATTTAAAATTTGAATGATGTTTGGGGGTCTCACCTGAGGACGATCGTTTGTGGTGATCCTTGGAGGGCTCGGCGTCGCTGCTGTCGCCGTCGTCGTCGTCGTCGCCGTCGTCGTTGCGGTTCTTTGGCTCCCACGTCATTTTGTTTTCCTTTTTGAGCCGGCGACGGGCGTTGGCGAACCAAGTGGACACTTGGGTCAGCGTCATCTTGGTGATGATGGCCAACATGATCTTCTCACCTTTGGTCGGGTACGGGTTCTTCTTGTGCTCAGACAGCCAGGCCTTGAGCGTCGCCGTCGTCTCGCGGGTGGCGTTCTTCCTCCTCGATCCGTTCAAATCCATTCCGTACCTGCAAGAAACCAACAAAAAAAATTTAAAAATTTAATCCGAGTTAAATATAATCCCTTAAAAAAGCTAAAAAAGAAAGTCGAGTGTTTTATTCGCATGGCAGCGTTCGAAGATCGCCGATTTCTTCCTCCTATATACATATGTCTCGTCTTTCATACACGTTGGTTACTTTGGGCTATTTATTTGAAGAGACAGGTCGGCCATGTTGATTCTCTGCTGGTCGCTGATCGCGTGTCTCGTTTCTTTTTTTCCCCCACCAAAAGGAAAAACATTTTTTTGGCGAACGGCTGTCGAGTTTCGCCATCACGGAGCTCCGGTCAACAAGCGCGGCGAGATAGACAACAGCACGTTCAACACACGACGACCACGTCCTATATATATGCTGATGTTGTGTTGTTGGATTTCAACAGAGCCCGCGATTGTTTGAACGCCCGCGCGCCATTGTCCAGCACGAAACCCACTGTTGTCCCCTCACATATGCATAGATCAAATAAAGTCCATTCAAATATTGACCGCCCAATCGATTTCCCCCCAACTCCCATAGAAGAAGAAGGTTGACAACATTTTTTGGCTTTTTTTTTCTGACCTGGATGTGATGGCGTGTCGGTAAAAGTCAAAAACCCCCAAAAAGTTGATTTTTCTTATTTTTCTTATTTTTTCAGACGACAACTATTTCTGGTTGGACGGTCACAGCCAAAGTGGACACACACAACTCCCCGCGCTCCGTGTGCAGCAGACAAGTTGTCCAGCACGCAATCCTCCGCCATCCGCAAAGAAAAAACAAAAAATGTGTGTGTGTCTTTATATTCTGTGAAAACTTTTTCAAAAAAGTTCCGTGTGGGTGATGGGTCCGTTTCCACAACGGAGCATTCCGTGCAGTGTCCTATAACGAGTCCATATATATAACCCAGCAGCCAAGTTCTATTCGAATACAATCAACAGTTTTGATATGTCGCTCTCCGGTTATTTTTACCTTTGCCAATGACCACCGCAGAATGGCCGAAAATATCAAAATGAAAATATACGCGCCAATGTTTCCGTGACGTGCCAGTCGTCGCGGTTTGGGCCAAAATAAGATATAGTCCTACATTATATAGGCGCGGTTACGTAATATATAACCGCACTATATATATGTAGACCTTCTTCTAGCTTGTCTTTTATTACGCCCCAGGCAGCAGGACACAATGTTGATTTCATCCGCTTTTTTCTATATTTTTTCCCTTCTTTTTCCCTAGGTGTTTTGCGTGACGGTCGTCGCTTTTGTTTTCTGTACAGACCAAATCACCCGTGTTTCTTGTGTTGTTGTTGTTGTTGTTGTGTAGATTCGGGTCGTCTCTTTTTTTATGTGTGTGTGGAGGGGATGGAAGGCCGTCATCATCCGTGACCACACCGCTCGTTAAATCGAGTCAGCGCAAAAAAAATAAAAGAGAAAAACAAAACAAGTTGGGGCCGGGAATAGGCGCCACCACCGCACAAAACAACATTTTTCTAGATTATACCCAGCGCAGCAGAGACACAAGAAGAAATAGAAGAGAACCCAACAATCAGACAAACACAGGGGAAAGAAAGAAAGAAAAAAGGTGTCTACTATATCCCCCCTTCCCACCTAACAATCATGGCAGCCATTGTTGATTGGTTAGACACACCGGAATAAATATTTTGTAGGCCGGTCGTATCTAATAACACCTTCTTCTTCTATTTCGTGGTCGACTAGGCTGTATATACTCAGGTTTCGTGGGTATGTATAAGACCCAACAAATCTAGAAGGAATCATAATAATAACTCACCCGCCGAAGGGATAGGCGGCCATGGCCGGATCGTACGGATAGTACATGGATGGGTACGGCCATCCGGCGGCGGCTGCAGCGGCGGCTGCCGCTCCGTTGAACGCCAGTGCCGAATCTTTCAGGTCGTGACCCGCGTTCTAAAATTAAAATTAAATGGATTAAAATTAAAAGATATTCATATGGCCTTAAAAATAAAAAAATGATTCTAGCGACGCCCGCGGGATTTTATAAATGGGTAGCACAGCACCTATATAAAACATCACAACAATCAGATATGTGTAGCGCGTTGTCCTCGATCCGGTTTCTATTTTTTTCTTTTCTGATTCGCGCTTGTTATAAAAGTTATGTGTCAACGTGATATTTTTGTCGAATATTAGAAAATTGGTAGGGGCCAATCGGCGCCAACCAGCCGTCGCCCATTTTTTCCCCCTTTTGTTATTTAAGAAATAAATAAAAAAGGATTTTCTTGCATGGCCTTTTTTTCTTATCCCCTTTCACACCGCTTAATAATCAAGTCTCGATTTATAGATGAAAGACACAGCACAGCACAAAGGGGCCTGGAGCTAAACACACGTCATCGCCGGGTGATAATTGATTCGCAGCCCGTCGCCTGTTTAGTTTTTTCTTATTTTTTATTTTATTAGACATTCTATTCCTATTCCCCTCCGCTTCTCTGATATGCCCACCCATTGAGTTAGATGTGACGTCGACGAGACTTCAATCACCTAAAACAAACGAACGGACAGCAGCAGGGCCCCGCAGCAGAGAGAACCTGGGGCGGGATGTGTGTAGACTTTGAGCTTATCGCTCATTGACCATCTCTCTCTCTCTACACATGATGAGTTAGGATCTGTTTGTTTTTCAAGTGTGTGTGTCTGTGTGTGTGGGGGAAAACAGAGAAAAATATAACAAAAGAAGGGCGTATATATATCCGAGAGCTAGATATTTTTCTGTGTGTGTGTGTGTGGGGAGGTCTAGTGTGTCAATAGAAGGAAAAAGTTTGATTTGGTTTGACAAGGCGCGCGTAATAAATATATAGATATATCAGGCCGAGTGAAACACACACACAAAAGAGAGAAGACCAACGCGGGTCTATACATACAGTATATATCGGATATACGTGCAAAGCAACAACAAGACTCTCATCTCTTCGAGTTTTTGGAGTTGTTGTTTTTCCTTAAACTTTTGAAGGGGCGCGGCGTTATTGATATGTGTGCTGTCCATTATCGAAAATTTCTCATTATCTACCGACCTTTTTTTTTCAAGCTCACACACACGCATTTGTGTGTGTAAGAGACACAAGGCACTTTTGTTATATGTTAGACGCCAAAACACCTGCCCAGGCTCCTCTCTCTCTTCACTAATACGGTATCGGACATGGTCGACAATTTGAAACAAAGTCCCTTTTTTGTAGTTACATTTGATTACGGCGTGTATAAGACCTGGTAAAACCGCTGAAATTCAGATATATGGGTAATAATGGGCGATCCGCAATATTAGATTGGCTCTGGGGGAAGATATTAGAGACCGATGTTGGGCTGTCAAAAGAGTCGAGGTAATTACCCGACGATATAATGATGGATTGTGGAGAAGAAAAAAGAATATTAGAATTTCTATACATAATGTAGTCGAACCAACTGGTTGTTGATGGCATATAGAGGGACGAATGTAATTGAGCCTGACTGGCCGTGTGTAACATCAAGATAGCTATAGGGGACCGGACGAGGAGCAGACGGGCGACTCTTGGGCTAGACGATGAGCGGCCGCCCGCTGCTATACAGAAGAAACTAACATGCACGCCCGTTAAAGAGACGAAAAGAGTCGACAAAGGGGATCATCATTCCTGCTGGGGGCAACAGCACACGGTTGACATTCCTCTGCTGGTCTCTCATACCATGGCCGATTCCGAGACAATCCATCAAATCAAAAGCTCAACGTCACCAGCAGCAGCAGTAGCTCGACATTTTTCTGGTCTGTCTTGTGCTGCCCGTCTATTATAATATTGGCTGGCCACGTCACAGCGTATAATAACAAGAAATTTAAAAGTGGCCAGCAGTATAGATGCCATTAGCGAATTTTTCCAGCGGGTTTTTTAAAAAAAACTAAAATCTGTTTGAAAAAACTCTGTGCCAAAATGTCTAACGACATGTTGTTGTCTAGTCTTTTTTGAGCGATAAAAAAAGTGGATACAATAACTATAAGGGTTTGCTTGTTTCGTTCCTTAACGCCCGTTTTCTCTTGTAACTAAAAGGCAAAAGAAGAAAGAGAGGCTATATGCCTTTTTAGATTTTCTCCAATATAATCGTCAGTCAACAGAGAAGAAGAAGTTGTGACAAACACTGGGCCGTAGATAATTCCTCCTCCTCCTCCTCCGGAGAAGAAGAACCAAAAAGGAGATTGGCATCGACCACACACGGAGAAGAAGAGTGTCTGTATGCATTGAAACAAAACAACAAGGGTGTATCTAACATAACCTTCTTCTTTCTTCTTCTATCTGTTATTTTTAAAATGAGTTTTTACCAAATTTTATTCTATTCGGCGATGCCATCATAGAACCGCGCATCGATTGTGTAAGAGAGCCGGCCCAAGGTTGCTGATGCTGGCCATCTTTTATAACCATCATTGTATTGGGAAGAATAGAAAAAAGAGTTGCTGACTTTCTTCTATCTGCATTTCAACAAAGATGGATGGCAATCGATTCATTTCACGTTCCTGACGACCTTCCCAATTTCGTCGCTCAATTGTTTTTTTGCCCATTTTTTAATATGAGAAATCCCTAGCGGAAATGTGTGTCTAAAGGGAAAAAAGGAAAACAAATCTATAGATGACATTCGAGCTCAAAAGTCTTGTCTCCTCAGACGTGTGTGTGCGTGATGGTTTCTCGATGCTAATCTCTACAACAACAGCAGCAGAAAACCCCCCCATCACTCTCTCTCTCTCTAGATGGTAAATGTATTAAAGACGTATTTATTTAGGAGAGAGAACCACCCACTGAGAGTATATACACATATAAAGCTGACAACTCCTTTTTCCCCCCCATTCGCCCATTCGAGGAAAGAACCAGTTGAATATTCCTCCTGGCCTCTTTTGTCAAAAACAAAAGAAGAAGCGGTTGGAAAAAGTAGAAAAGTATAGAAACAACTTACAGCAGCTGCGTAAAATGATGATTGATCGGGGGTCAGGAAAGGTTGTTGCTGCTGTTGCTGGTGAGCGGCGGCTATCGCCTGTTGGTGGTGGTGGACCAGGTCGTGTTGTTGCTGCTGTTGTTGTTGCTGTTGGTGTTGGTGGTAGGGGTGGTAGAGACTGAGGCCTAGGCCGAGGGCCGAAGTGGCGCCCGGCGAAGCTGAGGTCGTCGTTGTTGTTGTGCTGCCGGCCAGCGATCCGCTCAGACGGGGTAGGCCTAACAACATGGCCGCCGTCGAAGTGGCCGAGCCCGACTCGAGTTGGCAAGCGCAAATCGATTGACCTAATTGCCAATTGACAAATTAAATATAAAAATTTGTCGATTAAGAATCAAAAGAAATTGAATTTTACCTGTGAGGGGATCGGGGACCAAGGGTCGGCTGCCGTCGCAACAACAACCGGACGACGCCGTTAATGTCGTGGGTGGCGTCCGCGGGGAGGACAAGACGATGGGCGTCGTGGTCGAAACGGCGGCCGTGGCGGCTGCTGCCGACGCCGACGCCGCCATCAATCGAAGACTTCGATCGTCTCGGCTGCTGTTGTTGCTGCTGCTGTTGCTGCTGCAACTGCCGCTGCTCATGGCGCCCTGTGCATATTCAAAAAATCAATTGGCATTTTTTAAAAAATAGTTTGGACGATGAATCATTTCGACGACGGCCATTTGTATATTTTTCCCCATCGGGAAAGGTGATGGGAAAATAAACGATTCTTCGTGATGCACCGAGTTGAAATGTTGTTGTTGTTGTTGTTGATGTGCTCTCACCTGGTGATGGGCCGGTGTTGCGCTGGCGGCGTCGCTGACGTTAGCGCCCGCTGTCGTCGTCGTCGTCATTGAACTGTTGTTGTTGTTGAGGTTGTTGGCGGCGTGCAGCTGGCCGAATTGCGCCATGCGATGGCCAGACGTTATAATAGGACAACTGTGCAAATCTCTCCAACTTATGTGTTAACCAGTTTAATCGAAATCCGATGGTAGAAGACGACGACACTTCAGGTACATTTAAAACGTTTCTATCAAATTGAATTTCACTTTTTTTTCTTTCTTAAAATTTTTCCCAAAACTTTTCGCCGCAACTCACAACAACACAACAACATGCGCACAGCCAAAATGTTTTGATGTATAATATGGCCGTCGGTGGATCTTGCTCTTTTATTTATTTTTTTCTTATTTCTCCTTGCGGGCGAATATGCAAAACAGGCACTCTCTCACATCCACGCACTTTGACTGCGGCAAACAACAACCCGAAAACACACAGGCGGGCAGAAACAGCAGCACTCGAGAAGAAACACGTTCACTGGAATTCATTCATCTGCTGCTGGCATGTTTTGGCGCAAACAAAAATCAAAAACAAGTAAAACTTTGGCGCACACTGATGATTTGACACACGGGCCTATATAGATGTACAATGTCTGTGCTGTGTGCCGAATGGGCGCGCGATATATAGAGCCGCGATTGATGTTCTGCTGTCCTGCTGTGTGACTGGGCGCGCACTCACAGACGGGCGACGGCCAAGTGCTGCTGGTGTCTGCTGTGTGGTGTGGGCACCGCGTCCGAACGATCACTGTTCACTGTTGCACGACATAATTTTCTATGAAGGGTCCCCCCCCTCCTCCTTCTACCACCACCACCATTTTCCAACCCTCCTCCTCCCTTCCCCTCCCCTCCTTATACCCACACCCACCACTTTTCCTCTCCTCCCCCTTTTCCGACCGCCTTGTGTGCCTCCTCTGCCACCCTTGGCTTGGCTCTCACTCTGGCCCGGTTGATTTTTATTTTACACCCCTCCCCGACACCACACAGCAGACGTGCGACACACAGGAGAGAGTCAGGAGCCGAGCCAGAGAAGTTGCCAACATTCGACACACACAACCCCAGTCGTCGTCGTCGTTCTTCTTCTTGGCTTGACACCTCCCCAAGGAAGGGAAGGAAGGAAGGAAGGAAGGAAAGAAGGAGGAGCGCAGGATTTTGTCAGTTGTGTGTCAAACAATTTCACGACGGCAGCGGCGGGTGAGAATGACGTGATATCGACACGGCAGCAGTACCAGCGGGGCAGTGCTCCTGACTCAACTGACGATTGCCATTTTTTAGATTGTGAATATTAAATTGCGCATCCATCACCACATATTCAACTGGGAAAAATTGTTTAGTAACAGAATATGTATAAAATCGACATCAGATACTCTTTGGTTTGGATCAAAACTGGTTTATTTCCCTTTCCATAATAATAATAACAATAATAATACACAGACAGATGTGTGTAATCAAACAAACGAGAAAAACAATCGCCAGGAGGTAATATATTATATAATATCTAGAAGTGCTACGCGTTGTCTCTATTTGCTGTTGTCTTGATACATAAATGTATCGACGTTGTTCTGTTCTCTTGTATATCTGCGTGAGTGCTGCTGCTGCTGATGCCGTGAAAGAGGAGGTAGGTACTACTATACAACTACTCCCATCAGTTGCTGGGCAGAGAGACCCCGGCGGTGGGTGCTGGGCTACATCACAGCCCACAGCAGCGCTGGGCAGGGAGGAAGGGAAGGGGGGGGGGGGAAACACGGGTTAAACACGGCGGCACGACACGACGCCGCGTTATTTTGTACTGCGCTGTGTGTTAGATCTGGTCGTCTACATAGACGGACGCCCTGCGTGCCGGCGTGAATCGACTCCTGCGTGAGAGACAAAAGAGTGCTCAAGGCGAATATAAGAAGAAGAAGATGGAGCACCACCGTCGAGCGGGAGGGGGGAGGGAGACAGACACAAAAAAAGGAGGAGTTTTCACGGGGTAGTGGGAGGAGAAAGTCACGCCGTCTACAAACATCTCGAATAGAAAATAGAATTGAATACAAAAGAAAATCATTTTCTGGGTTCAAATGTCATCTGTTAAGAATTTAAGTTCTATAGTTATTTTTATAGGCCTATAATATAATAGCGATTTATATTAGAATTTCGTGAAATTTTATTCTTTTTTTTTCGTCTGGATGTTGTTGTAGTTGTTGCGGGTTCTCTCGTATCGATCGGTGTAACAAGAAAAGACAAGAGAGAGAGAAGAGCCGGTACAAAACAGCAGCGACGGATGGGGCAAAGTGAACAGAACAGCGACAACAACAACAACAACAACAACACGGTCGGTCGTCGTCGTCGTTCGACTCTACTCCACCCACACGGAAACAAGGCCCCAGGATGGGGGAGAGATGGTGATAGGTTACAAGATAATGTCTGACTCCGCCTACGGGACCGGCACTAGGTGGAGCTACGGCCAATTACCGCAGCACAGCCCTCCTCCCCCCTGTGGTGGGTGGTGGGGTTGTTCCTCCCTCCCCATGCGATGCCAAAGTCACAGTCTCGGTGGGTCGGAATGATGGACCGCTTATGGGTACAGCTGTTGCAGGCCGTGTCGGGTCCCGTGTTGACATGGACCCCGACACGGCGCGCCAGCACAACCCCGGGACTCTCTCTCCTGCTCCTGCTTTGCTCCTTGTGTGTCTACACATAGAAAACATAAAAAGCGTTTTTCTTTTTTCTTTTTTCTACTTGGCCATCAACTTCTATCGGCGCGTCTAGCAGACACACTCCCACACCACCTACTGGCGCGCGCAGTCAATTTCTCAATCGCGCCGGCCCGGCCTTTAATTCAGTGTGTGCGACTTTGCTGCTGGGCTGTGCGCGCGTCATGTCCGCCCGACGCGTCGAGTGTTCAGTGTCTCAACAGCATCGGCCCGGAGAACAACAGCAGCACGACGAGAGACATATACGCCCGAGAGTCAATCGAAAAATTTGCGACAAGACGCGCAACCATCTGTGCGTCGCGGTATTCTATTATTATTAGATAGCGCCGCGCCATCTGTCACAGCGCACGAATTTAATAGATTTTTTAAAAATACCGACGGCTTTTTTTTTCACCACTTGGTCGAATAACTCCGCCAACATTTCTTATTTCCACGAACCGATCAATCACGTGCTGCGCCATTTTGAAAATGAGTCGACCGATAAAATTTCTAAATCATAGAGAGATATGATCGTCGCTTATTTAGACGCTATTATATAAAATAGATATTAGATGCGAGTTTATAGTGATTTACCCCGTGTGTTTTTTGTACATGCGCCACATCATCATCAGATCTTGATAGAGAAATAATGCCAAACCCCCAACTGAAAATGGGGTTCAGTCAGAAAAAGTTACGTTGACCACCGCTCAGCAGCTAGAAAAGAACGAACGCACCACACAGTTGAAACTTTATATTATTATATAACATTTGATATAAATGCGGCATTCAACGAGAGTCGTGTGTGCAGTCCCGTCGGGGGGCGACATGGCCATCACACGCCATCCTCACATTTATATATTTAACATGCATGTATATGTTTATAGTGTATAGTAGATATAAACGTGTGTGTGCTCGCTCGTGTCCATCATAGCCAAACTCTCTCCCGCTGCTGCTGCATGTGTTTCTATCCGGAACTGTTGAATAACATACTGTGGCTTCTGTGTGTGATGAGTGTGATGTTCCATTATTTATGATCTTTATTCGACCTCTCTCGGCTCTCGTGAATGTCTGTTAGAGAGAGAGAATAGCTGCTGCCCTTGTATATGTGATGGAATCACGCTCGGCTATCTATTTATTTTGTCATGTGTGTATTAAAGATAGCTTAGAGTTGAACTGTACTATATGCAGCACGTCATTTACAACACTTTTAGATGAATTGGAAATTTATGGCTCTCTACTAGATGGCCTCTAACTTGTGTCGTCAACTTATTGATACAAAAGGCTATTTTTTTTAATGAAGATAGAGAAATAAGGCTGGACGTGGGTACATTAATCATTTAGGCCGAGTTCACGACCTTTTACACAATTCGCCCAATGTTGAGGAAATATTAAAACCCCCCAATGTAAATGTCTCCCTTGCGTATACAAATATAGGCCTAAAATATCTCTACAATATTCAAATATTATACGTTTTTGAAGAAATACACACGTCTATTCAATTACGATGCGGATCGTTTGGTGTGCAACAAAATGTCTCGAATGTGTCGGAGCTCTTTGACGGGTGTCGCCCTCTTTTTGGTCCGTTTTACAACAACATTTTATATTAATCTATTCTACAGCGTGTAGAGAATTGACGTCATTCCAGAACCGTTTGATACACAACTTGTTTAATATATGTAATAGGTCTATGCTGTCCATGTCGTTGTGGTAAATTCACTGGGAAAAGGTGTTTTTGTTTAATCAATAGGCTCATCCAAACGTGTATATATATGCTGCTGCTGTTATCCCCCCCTCACCATCAAACGCTATAAAACTAACGTTTTACTATATTTATAGGCCTGTGAATATTATATGTAAAGTCATCAAAGGGATCGACTATTACGTGTGGCGACAAAATCGACAGCAGCAGCCGGGGAATAAGCTCGTGCTGCCACATCTACAACAGCGGCGCGCTGATGATATCTGTCATTCCTTATTTTCTTCTTTCCCCATACACTACCTTTTATATTACATATACAGAAGTAGTGTCAACATTACAGGAACTACGGTATAGTCCTAAAATTAACCATTAAAAATGCAATATTCTATTATATTACATCGATATTTGCCATCCAATTCACTTGACTAGTGTGTCAGCAATAGACATTGTTGTTGAAATGAATGTAGACAAAAGATGCTTATGCTGCTCGTCTATTTTAATAGTGACTATAAGATAAAAAGGAAACCAAGACCAAAAGAAGTCGTATTCTATACGTATGGTTATTTCGGTATTAATGGAGGGGCGCCTGTCGTCGGAGTTGAGCGCGCGGAAAACCGCACACACGGAATGAATTTATAATGACAGGAAGTTACCAGAGTCTCTCTCTCTCTCGTCTGTCTGTATGCTCGAGCGAAAAGAAAAACAGCAGAACGAACAAAAGAGAAGCACAAGTATAAAGAAATATAGAAGGAAACAACAACAACAACTACACGTATAAGAAAACACGAAAGAAAAACAGAGGGAATCATGATGATTTGATTCTTCGTGTGTAACACGCATTACATTCCCACCTATAGGGATATGTGTGTGTAGTAGTATATAACAGGGCGCTCAACCGCACACCACCTTGATATTATCGTCCGTTTTTTTTTAATATTTGATATTTCTCTCCCCCCATCCCGAAAACACATTGGAGCGAAAACAACGTCGATGATTATTAGAAATATATCGGCGAGAGAGATAATGGCGCTTTGATGGGAAACAAACGGGGGGAGAAGAAAAATGAATTTTTTTTTTTTGGCTGAAAAACCGCGAGAAAGAAGAAGCCCCGGCCCAAATAGAAGTCTGCCAAAAAAAAAACCTTTTGTCTAGTCTGTGGATAATACTGATGGATGGATCTAATCGCTTCTATACTTCTTTCTTCCGCCAAAAAAAAAAAAGAAAAGGGAAAATGGAAATGTTGCAACCCCGTCATTATATTTATAGCGGGGGTGCAACAGTCTGTCTCTATTAGCGCCATAGATATACAGTATACCTTTTTTTTCCCTTCTTCCTTCCTTTATTCTCCCGCGGTAAATAGACATTTGGCGTCGCTATTATGTTCGCTCTACGCGCCATTGTGATGTTGTGCCATCAATCTAAATATTTAAAAATAATATCTCCTTTTTTTTTAAAGGAATAACTCGTGAGAAATAAATGGTTAAAACTCTTAGGTGATTTCCAATTCTTTTTGATTATTGAAACCAAAAAGGGGTGAAACCTCCCCCCCTACTTTGGAGGTCCGTTCATCTTTTGTAGAAGAAATGGGCGTGCCAAATGTTGAAAAAAAAGAAAATATAAAAAAAGAAAAGAACAAGAGAAACACACAAAACACACCAGCACACCACATATATACAGCCGCAATCATCTATGCTAATGTGACATGGTCGCGGGGAAAGAACAAAAAAATAAAATTTAAAAAAAGGTTTTTCCTTTTGTTTTTTCATATTCTTCCACCCTCGCCGCCTTATAGATGTTTGAAAAAAGAAAAACTTGCGTCTGTCCAGCACAGCCGCCAAAGTCGATCCATCTCTTTCGTCAAGTCTCATCTCACATGTTTAATAGGGGTTAAATTCAAACGAATCACCACAGCACAATCTCTCTTATATATGTATATGAGATTCAGTTGTTGCTTTATATAATAGTACCTGATGCATCATCGTGTCTATATCCTGCGCTGTTGCTGCACCTCTTTTTTGTCTTTTCTTTTCTTGGAAATGTTTTTCAAAAAGGTTAAAAAACAAAAATCGAACGGTCGGAGATGATGAAGGATCGGTGTCCCGCGCTAAATTCCCCAAAAATTCAAAATCTCACGGATGAAATTATGCCAGCACGTATTATAGTTATTCCGCCGTCTTTTCTAGATGGCGTTGGGTGTTCTTCTTCTTCTCCTTCCGACGCCTTATATTTTTATATTTTTTAAAAAAGAGAAATTTAACCCCGTCGCAGAAATCAATCGCTCCGTGAGCGGCGCTATAATACTTGGTAGAAAAATGCCAAAATATTTTATTGGGGAATATAAAAAAGTGTTGAAATCCAAGACTTGTCCTTATAGATAAACAAAAGAAAATAAAGGGGAAACCAAAAATGTCCAACTCGTGATACTATGGCGCATTTGCTGTTTATACAGACTTGACAACAAGGCGGAGAATTGGTAGAGATAATATATAAATGTCCCGATGCTCCAACCAATCGCGCTGTGTCTAATAAATATCAACGAGCATCTAAGATATTTGGCGATCATTTTCTTATCTATTTTAACCTCACGTTGATTTATTATCTCTATATTGTTGACCGCGCGCCGGCAGTAGTGGCGATGACGATGGCGAGCGTGAGCCAAGAGCTGAAAAACACGCCAACGAGATGGAGCCAGCGACGTAGCGGAACGTGAAAACGACGCAGGAGGCCGCGTGAGTCGTGAATTTCGTGAGTCGACAATCATTTTCTTTCTTCTTCTCTCTCTCGCGTCCAGCAAAAGGCGTGAATCGATGGCCAGCAGAGAAAAATTTAAGAATTTTCACGAAATAATAAAAAAAGGGAAAATCAAATGACGCGCTCAATTTATCCATTAGCGATTTATATATAGGCTGCTGCTGCATGAGATGGTGGCGCGCGCTTTTACCCAAAAAGTGTCTGAATGAAAAATCGAGGCGCCTACAAACAACGAACCACCAAATTTTAAAAGAATAAGCTCTCCTTATTCGTCGATAGAGACGACGTATTAGGCTTTTTCACGGGAAAAAGAATGAAAATAAAAAGGTGTCCAAACACCTTTTCATTTTATAGATACCTCCCGTGTTGTTGGCTAAGATCGAAATTCATTGATTGGCTTTTTCTTTCTTATTCAAAATAAAGAAAAAATCACGACACCATATTATATATTGCCAGCCGATGTCTAATCGCCTGCCAATTTCTCTTCCAACAGATCAGAATATGGCGCTGCTGTGTGCAAATGAATGGGTTGATATTATATAGAAATATATCCCCAGAGAGTTTGTAATTCCATTTTTTTGTTTTGTATTTTCTTCCAGGTATACACGTTCTAATCTCCGCCCTTATATCTATTCCCCTGTCGATAATAACAGAGACACAGCAGCAGCAACAGCAGCAGCAGAGGATAAAGAAACGATGATGATGATGATGACGGTGCTGCTGGGGTAGAGAGACTATATATTCCACGAAAGGAAATGTGCATTCATGAGGTTGTAGTACACAGCCTAGTAGTACTGCATGTATAGACATACACACAGTGTGTCTACTTGTTTTGTTTTCTTCTTCTTGGCTTGATAACAACCATAAACTTTGAGGTTTCCGTGTCGACTTTGCAGCACGCGAAATGGCGTTTTTCTTCGACTTTTTGACTGGCTGGTGTCTTGCAGGTGTGCTGCTGGTATAAGGCAGCAATTGTGTCGATTCGTATTTTCCCCCCCACGACAATACATAATGACGAACATCTTTTCTTTTCTTTTTTCTCCCACCGTATATGCGATGTGAATAACAACACACGTCTAAGTATATAGGACATGATATTTGTCTAATATCAAATCGGGTTTGTTTGAGTCTTTTTTCCACGCTATTATATACAAGACCTACACAGCAGATATAAGTCGTCCTCCCATTTGATTCTGAAGACTATAAGAGAGACTGTCGTGTTTTTTTTTTTCTTTTTCTATGTGTGTACAAGTTGCATTTGGGTTGTACTGTATTATAGAGACACGAGTGCATATCTAATGTTTATCCTCGAGTATAGACACACGGAGACGGTAATTCACCGTGTGTACATATCATGGGGGGGATAGAGCTAGAGATCTATACCTGGCTATTATATCCGACACGGATAACACACAAAAAAAAGAGCTTCGTAAAAACATGTTCTTCTTTTTCTCCCGTTTTTATTCTTATTTCGTATAGAGAAGAAGAAGAAAAAAACAAACATGCGAGGAAACATGGAAACTCTCATCACGCCGGCGAAGAAAAAATGCACATAACTTTTGTATGGATAAAAGAAAACACAGGTCACTGGAGAGGTTGAATCTAAAGAAACAAGAATGGATAAAAACCGATAAAAATAATAGACCAGGTAAAAAAAGATCAAAAAAGAAAACCCCTCGATACATGTATAACTATCGAATGGTAGTCGATGTACACATGCACAGCCGCGGAGCCTATAATCATCATCAGAAACCAATCGGTGCTGTGTGTGTATGATGGCGATAATAGACACACACAATACATGTGTGCTGGGCTGGTCGTCGCTCCGGGTGGAAATATAAAAATATGGCCATGATGATGATGAGCGACGACATATAACGTATAGTATACTATATAGGCATCTTATCTACATATATATATGTATTTCGGTGTGTGTATTATGTGCTCCCCCCCAAGAAAAAAACCGCACGTCTATTCGTATCTACTTGATGGTTGCGGTGGGATGGCAACTATGCCCAACCGAGAGTCAATAAGGTGGAAACGTAGAAAAACTTGAAGGACGAAAAATGTCCGACAGCTGTAGAACAAGTGTGTCTACTTATACCGCACACGAGAACAACATAACCGAGAATTGTCAATCAAGAGTAGCCTATATCATAATAACATTGCCGGTCGAGAAACAATACAAAAATCGGTCCGATATGTATAGTTGGAACTAATCGAAATTTGTCAAATGTAGAGAGAGCTGTGGATGTCGTCTCCTTTTAATTTAAAAATAAATATATTTTCCGTTGAATTTAAAAGGCGGAGGAGAAAGGCGACGTGGAGTGATGGAGGCCCAAAGAGCTCTGTTATTTTCTCTTTTCTTTTTATATTCCAGTTGGGAGAAAAGAAGAAGAAGAAGCGGATGACTGCAGCCCAGCCCAGCCCAGCGCGCGCGCATCACCAAACCGAACAGCAACAACAGCACAGCAAACTTATAGAATGTGTCGAACACGAAAAAGCTTTTACCGTCCGA
The DNA here is from genome assembly GCF_021134715.1 of Daphnia pulex. Lineage (NCBI taxonomy): Eukaryota > Metazoa > Arthropoda > Branchiopoda > Diplostraca > Daphniidae > Daphnia > Daphnia pulex. Next base: position 6,167,123 of record NC_060024.1, on the reverse strand, counting down.
CGAAAGAGACGACGACGAGCTATAGGAGACGGTCACATAATAAGAAGGCGAAGGTCCAAAGACCTGGATGGCCGGAGAAATGTATACTATACTATCCCCCCCTTATAAAATAGTGTACTATTATCATCTCTATCGCCTCAACGTATAATAATATAAATGTGTATTAGATAGTTGTATATACAGGGCGCTAGCTGCTACAAGTCGACGTGGAAATGTCAACTTTCGGATAGAAAAGAACAAGGAAATCTTTTTGTTATTTTGCGCTGCTGCGAATTATAATATTGTAAACCGAGTGTGTGTATCTCTATGGCAACTGGTTGCAAATCTAATCTGCAATGGGGGGTGTGACCCGTTAGAACATGCAGCAACAGCAGCAGTGAATGAAAAAACAAACAACCGAACCAGTTTCGAACTCGCTAATCTTCCATGTCAAATTTTCGTTGTAACAGCAAAATGAAATTTTCAAAATGTAACATTCTAAATAGTATCTTTTGAGAGGGGGGATTTGGCGCGATGGATGGCTGGCAGCCATGAATGACTTCATCATCATAAATAAGAAACTAAAACAAGAAACAAAACAAAAAAATGGCGTTGATTATTTTCCAGGTGATGGAAAAGAAATTGGCGAAAAAATAAAAAATTAAACTAAAGAAAAAATTCCCCGTTCTTTATTTTTTCTTGACATAGTGTCTAACTATATCGACCCGTCTGTCGGTCGTGAAAAAAATAAATAAGCCCCATGCACAAACCGAAAAAAGAAAAAAAAATGTCCCGCAAAGCAAAAGAAGAAAAAAGAACGTGAGCAGTTGTCGTAAAGCAGTGTCGGTTACGATTGTGCTCGACGGCGGTTTTTATGATCGCCTTTTTTTTTCTTTCTCTCTTTTCTCTCGTACCTTAAAGGATATGAGCCTTTTGCTTGTGTAGCCTATAAATGTCTATTGCCGAGTTGCACGTTTCACCTCTTAACAAGTCTGTGTGCATATACAACAAAAGCATTTCTCCATAGGTTATATATTAGAGATGTAGTACACAGACGAAATACACACGAGAAAAGACAAGAGCCTATATAATATGATACAAAAAGATTGTTATTATATATGTAGTACTACTCTGAGTAAAAATTTAATTTTTCCAGCATATAGCGAGAAAGGCCTAAAATCTGTTTGACTGGGCACCCATTTTTTATTTGATGATGATGATACAGCAGAGACTCTACATATTTACAAAGTAAAAACGTGTCCTTAACTGTGTGTCTTTTATTGTCTTTTTTGGCTGTGGCGGTGGTGGTGATGTGTCTCCAGCACCAACTGTTGCTCTGCTGTTCCATTTTTTAATTTTCCATACACAAAAAGTTGAAAAATACTAAAACAAATCCTGGAAATGTATAACACAGGTGGTTGAGGGAAAAATAAAAAAAACATTTCGTGAGTTTTTTGACGGCGCAGCAGACAGAAATTAAAAAAAATTTCTTTTTCTTTTTGTTTAGCAAAAAGAGTCAAACGGAAACGATAGGCATAAATAAATAGTCAAAGGACGCGATGTCATTAGTGGCAACACACACGGGCATTATAGAGTGGGAAGAACTCTTCTTTCTTTCTTTTTGGGCTCTTGTTGTTGGCTGATGTGTGGCTGATGGCTCTGCGTGAATGCCTATAATAACCGTCGAGAGAAAAAAAAGAAGAAAAACAACAACAACATGGCAACAATGACGGTTGTTGTTGTATTATGCGACGAACGACGAGAGAAAACGACACGCGGGAACCGAAAAAAGAAACAACAGCGCGTTTGCCCGTCATCATCATCATCATCTCTGGCTTGATGCGCTTCATTCTGATTTCAAACGCGGGAGAAAAGAAGATGGCCGCGCTTGCTGCTTGCCGTGTGTGTGTGTTTTGCGGTCTCGAATGCGGGAAATTGGAGACGCGCGTTTTACCATCCCAGAGCCGCCGCCCATTTTTTTTGTCTTCTTCTTGCGGCCGTTTGGGCGCCATCAGGAGTATCAAACAACAACACCCGAAAATGATATACACAGCTGCACACCTGACTATAGTCTACACACGCCGAAATGTTGGAAATAATATTAGGAAATGTATATATTTTTCTGTGTGTGTCTGTGTGTTGAATGTTTTTTTCGGTTGTGTCTAAACACCACACGGAGGCCATAGTTTACACAAACGGACGCGGGTCTCTAGAATATAATCACCTGGGCCGTACAACAACTACAGCAACAACAACAACACGAAAAAAATATCAAACATCTATAGGCGGACAAAAAAAATGAAGCGTTGTATGTTTCTCTCCATCCCCAAATAGTTTAACCTTTTGGGAAAGAAACAAAAAAACAAAACATTTTAAAGCGGAGCGATGCTGGTGCTGTCGGATGGCGCCGATATACAACTTGTGTGTATCTCCCTGCGGCTCTTATTATGCAAAAAACCGCTAGAAAGAAGAAGGAGGAAGAAAAGCTTTTGGCTTCTTAATTACAGGGTCAGAAACTCAGAACTCAGTAGAAGTAGAAGAAGTCCAATAGGAAAACGAGTCTGGTCTCTTGCTTTTGATATATTATGTAGATTATGTTTAGAGAGAAAAAGAAAGAGAGAAAGAACAAACATGGAATATATATTTCCCTGTATATATGTGTATACGCTTGTCTACACACACACACACACACACGAGTTGTGTAGTTATATATATTTTGACTTAACATTTACACAAGAACCTGAACGGGGTGTTGGGCGACATGGAGAACCAAAAGAAAAAAGAAAAAAACCTTTTTTCTTTTCAGAATGATGTGAGGAAATCCGACAATTTACGACTTTACCTTGCGGTTTTATTACGTTCTAATAGCCTCCATAACTTTATATACATACATATATATATTCAACCTGATCAAATAAATAAACCCCCGTACATTTATATACCTACTATATACAGTGATACTATATATATAGGTCCGAGCATTTGTGCACAAATGTGGGCAGAGACGGAGCTAAAAGAGCTACACAAAAATGAGCCGGATGGATAAATCAACCGCGTCTTTTTCTCCTTCCTTTATGGGCCTATACATATATAATAGCCTTTCGATCATTCAAAGAAAAAAGAAAAGAAAGAAGACTATGGGCCGCGTCTCTTTAGAGAAACCTTCTTTTTTCTCAATGGGCTTTAATAACAGTGTTTATCCGTTCATTTGCATATATGATCCGCGCGCCGAGTTGTGTGTACATTTTTCCGGCTGTGCTGTGGATGGCGCGCGGTTCCCTTATATTTTGGTCCGCTTCTGGCGGCGATGAGAGCGCGGGCGGGTATTATAGATATTTTTCCTATAGTCTTTTTTAACCCCTGCGCATTTAGCTGCTGCCGCAGAGAGAGGGTGGAATAAATATTTATAGATATATAATGTACTATCTACCCTCCCACACCGCCGGATCCATCGCTCATTATCGCCCATTGACTTCCATCGTTTTTCGCTTCTTCTTATTCTTCTTCCCACCGTTGCTGCTGCCGATGGTCTTCATCTAGACATTTCGTCAGCAGGTCCGCTCTTCTAGACACATTTGTCTATTGTGCAGTACACATAGAGATGGATGGACCTTTTTTGTGGGGAGGAAGTTAGATTATCCATTTGAACTTAATTGAGGGGCGTTTGACGGCAGTGGTTCACCCCCACCGATAGACCCCCTGTCTATATCGTCTCTCTCTGTTTGTCTATTCTAATTCAGACGGACGTATCGAAACGCGCAAATATAACAAGCAGAGCTAGATAGGCACACCTGACATTGTGTGAAACCTTTTGAATGTATCGACGAAAGCGGGAGAGAACTAGAGAGAGAAAAAATAGGGGAATCAGGAATAATAGATATTCATGTACACTGTTGATGTTGGTTGTGGGTCGTCGGGAACGATTAGACCTGTGAAATTTCAGTTGGTGTATGGTGCCGCGCTCGCTCTCTGCTGTGTTGGTATATACACCTTCATTTGCATAACTAATCACTCCAAACATGGTCGCGTCTTTTGCTGGCCCATTGTGTATAGACACAAACAACCACAGCCGGACGCGGCATTATCTATACTTTCATTCTATATAGCCGCGCAGCAGCATTGTCTATAGAAAGATAGCGACATTAAATAGTGTTTAAGACAATAACATCGGACAGATGCGGACAAACCTTCTTCCGATATTTATATATTGCTAGCTGTGCCTGGTTTGAATAGATTTTCTTGTTTCTCTTTTCCTTTTGTATGTATTGGCGAATGGAAGGGGCTTCCTTTTGTTCTGCATGTACATTCTACGGCAGACGAAACCTTATAGAAAATACAGTTTAAATAGCTATATAGATATCTATTGTCTTTTGTTTTCTTCTGTTCTTTTTTTTTTTTGACTGAGCTAATTGAACATGATTGAGGCTGACCCCGGACCCCTTTTGCTTTCATCCTTTTTTATTTATATATTAACTTCTTCATCTTCTTATAGTATATAGATTTTTGTTTTCTTCTTCCGCCGGCGTCTCTAATATCTCTTGAATAATAGAGGGGGGCTATTGTCGAAAATATTCAATGGATCGGCGCGGAATATAATTTCTTTTTTCGCCGGTAATACCCGTCAATTAAATATGCGTTGAATAGCCTACAAGAGGGAAAAGAAATTTTTCTTTTTTCTAGAGAAAAGCCTTTTTTAAAAAAAAGTCCAAAAAATTCCCACATTTTCTTAAGTAAAGGCTATTAAACCCAAAAAAGCGGTTCACCTCATTTCATCATTTAAGGGAAAAACTAGATGCCAATTTACGACTTGACTTTTTCCCCAACACACCTCAAAAAAGAACGCGGGCTACATGATTATCTACAACACAACACACACACACAACAACAATCCTGCAAATCATTTTATCTTTTTTTATCTTTTAGAAACCACCGAAAAATCATTTTCGCTCGGTGTAATAATTTTCTATTCTTCTGTTGCGGTTCTTTTTATTTTTATTTTTCCCGAGCTGAGCGTTGAAAAGATGATGACTTAGTCCTCTCCATCATTTTTCCCTCATCGAACAAGAAAAAACAAAAAGGAAAAAAAAAATCTTTCGAAATCTTATAAAACGTTTGATGATTATTGATCGCGTACGTAGGCGCGCATGTTTGATACCAGCACGCTCGAAAATAACACGGGTCTACTCGTATTATATACCCGAAGAAAAATATATTCAATCTTGTCTATACAGTCTAAAATACCCCGCAAGAGTTCCAAACAAGAAAAATGGTAAAAAACCCAAAAAAGAATATAAGAAAAAGATAATTAGAGGGTCATTTGCCAGCAGCAGCAGCAGCCCCGTTTTCTTTCTTTTTTTTTCCTCGCACAGATTATAGAGTTGGTGTTGTTGGCTGCTGTTGGAAGAGACGAAGGGAATGTCTATGAAGAAAGAAGAGGCAGCAACTCAGCCCTTTTCTTCCCTCCCATCCATCCATCCATCCGCTGTGGCTGCACCTCTGCGGCTTTTCTTATATTCTTGGCTTCTTCTCTTATAGGCTGTTGAGAGTCTTATAGACACACACACAACAAAACATGGAGAGAGAAAAAAGAAGAATATTAGATACATGTAAGAGAAGAATAGAGAACGCGGACACGCGCATCACATACACAGTGATGTGGCTGAGCCGTGCCGTGTCCGGGCACATTAGCATACATCATCATCATCTTGCGTTGGTGGAGTTGCCTTATGCTGGCGTTATGCGCGTTTGGTCGTGAGAGATGATGGTTGGCCAGAAAAAAACGAGAGAGTCGAACAACAACAGCAACAAAAAGGGGAGAAAATATATTTTTTAATATTATATACCTGCCCATCAGCAATGCACACCAAAGATGGCAGCATAGTATATATATACCCTGAACAATAACCCAAAAATATATACCAGCAACATGTTCTGTGCTGTTACATCCCATCAGCCAGTCAGAATGTTTCTCGATCGCTATACGTTGATCATCTTCTCTATACAGCAGTCTTGGGCAAGATCTTTTATATATAAGAAATATATCTATCTATAACACGTCGGAAACATCGGGGTAGATATCTATACAATAATATGATGGGCTGTAACAATATCAAAAGAATCGAATGCTGGTACAGATCTTACCAAGGGGTCCGCAACTCAAATTTACTACAATAAAAAAGGTAAAAAAGCAAAAAAAGTGAAAAAAGGAAAAAAAAAGGAAATTTACTTTACGTGCTAAAAGAAGGGCGCGCGCGAACGAACCCCCCCTCCTCCCCATCCCCTCCCTACCCTTTTATTTTCGCTTGAAGGAAAGCCTATCTCAAAAGTAAAAAAGGAAAAATAAAGCAAGGAAAAAGTAAAAAAAATAAAAAGTAAATTTGAGTTGCGGACCCCTTGGATCTTACTGTACACGTGCTGTATAGGCTATAACCTTTCTTACACATTCTCTATTCTTCTTCGTTTATTCCGTTTTTTTCTGTGTGTGTATCGTATATATAAAGATTATTCAAAAATCTCTTTTCATCATTTCGACGACTATTTTACATGCGCCGGGCCTTTTGCATAAATGTAATAGTTGAAGCTATACACACGAGCCCGTGTTTCTTATATTTCTTTTTTTCTTTTCTTCTCTCCACGCGCGTTATTATTAGACGTCGGACTACTAATAATCGGCGCGCGTATACATTTAAAAACATGTACACGAAAACGCGGACTGGTCGTCTATATTTATGCGTCTTTTATATTTTCCAGTTGTACATTTTTGTGTTTTCTTAGCCTTTCAAAAAGGACAAGAAGCGAATAAGTAGGCGCTTTTACATCCCATATCTTTTTCTCTGATTCTTTTCGCCCGTTTGTGTCTTTTGAATAATAGAAAACAAGTGTCGGACTTTAAGAGAAGAAGACACACACAGCACAATGCCGAGATATGGCCCTGTCATAGTCACTTGTGCCATGTTCTTTTCTCTCTCCCGACGACGACATTACACAATGGATAAGAGCGGACAGACAAATCCTTTTTTCTTTACATCGAGAAGGCGAACTGTGGACATGAATTGTTGATGGACGATTCGAGTTAGCCAATCAAATCAGAGAGGCGAGAGAGAAATCTCTCAAAAAACGTGAAACAACAACAACATCACCGCCTATTATTTAGTGGATTGGCTCTCTGGCTGGCTGCCGGGGTTTTTGGCGCTTTGATATAAAAGCTATTATATATATATAAAAGAGTAGTAGTATAGTAGTAGTAGATAAGATATTTGGACGGAAATTCCCGCAGGGAGGGAGGGACAAAACAAATACTCACACGACATGTGATGCTGATATTAAAGTGCTGGAATATCTAGTCTACATACCAGCAGAGTCAGCTGCTGCTGCTGCTGTGTCTATCTCTCTTCTTATATCATATATAAAGGTGGGTGTCTGCGTATATTATAGACACCCATCCATCTCTATCGAGCGCTCGGAATTGTACATCAGAATTCCCCCCTCTCTCTTATGTGTGTCGTCGCAGAAAGGAGGACCGAGACGCGGAGGATATATAATAGAAAAGGAGAGCCCCAGCTGATGTTGATCAGCAGAGAGTCTATAGGGTCGGTCGCATATCGTGAGCGCGGGAGGGGCGTGCTTGCTGCTGCTGCTGCTCGGCGGCCCTATCGCGGAGAGAGGCCAGCAAAGGAAAACAAGCCCAGCACAAAAGTCTTGAAGAGGAGAGATCTTTTTGTCCGCTCGATTGTCGAACACGGTTCGGCCATTAGGAGCGAGAGCCCCCCAAAACATTCGGCTCTTTTTTTTTTGTTCTTTCTTTCTCCCAGTCTCTGCTGTAACACAGGGGAGGAACAGCAGATGGAATCAAACAACACAGGGCACAAACAACAACACAGAAAACAAAAAAAGGACCCACCGAAAAAATAAAAAGAAAAGAAAAGAAGGAAAAAACCCTTGAGGAATACATCGATCTATAATTTAGGAAATAGAGGGGGATGTGACATGTAGAGTACACTAGCTGGCAAAGAGCATCTGATGTTGTGTGTGTCTAGTATATATACTGCTCTCAATCGATATCATCAATGGCGCCAAAATATTGCGTCAGTGTATCTATCTTATTCAGACTATAATAATACATAAAACTGGTTTAGATATATTCCCAGTTATTTGCTGATGTGATGCTATCGACTTTTTTCCTTGTACATAGAAGTTTGACTTTGATTTGATTTATTGATTGTTTGGATATACCTGGACACTGTAATTGGCCATCCCTCGTCTCATTTTGGCCAATTGTCATTTGTTTCTTTTGGCGATGATGAACAAAAAATAAAAACAGTCAATTGCTTTTGTTTTTAACTATAAACTATATACGCAGTTGTCCAGGGTGACATTGAAAAGTGGATTATAAAATATTTGACTTTATCCAATTAGAAACTCGCCATTTTTACCTAAGAGGGGGTTGCACATTTTTCCTCTTATTTATCAAACAAAAACATCAAAAGGTATTAGAGAGATATAATACGCGGCGCGGTCTAATACTTCTACTACTTCTCGGTTTCCTTTATAGTTTTATACATACATCCCCCCCCTTTATTCTTTTCTCCACTTTGATTGAGTTCCGCCCGACATTTTTCTATAGCTCACAAGTTCCTTTGTGATGTGCCCTGTGTCATGTCTACCGTCCATTAGCTGATCGGACTCGCCAAACTTTTCGACTTAAATATTTCGTTATACAAGTTCAAGCCGCTCAGCGACCGAAGCAAACAACAAACGCTTCTTCTTCTTCCTAGTGTAGGCGTTTGGTTTTGTTTGTTTTTTCAGATTAAAAAACATCAGAGGAGGCAAGAAAATATCAAAAGGGCGGCACCGTAATCCGCCAGCCCCCCGTATGACGTCCATCAATAAATGTCCAATCATATAAGTAGATCGTTCGTTTTTTTTTACCTGTTTGATGTCGTCTCAAGGAATTAGGAAAAAGTCGGTGGGTTCAGAGGAAATTGCCGGCCATCAAAAGAAAAATCAAGTTCAAATGAATTGAGATAAATAAAAAGGGACAATCGAGCGCAATTGTCCGCGTGACTTTGTGACCGAATCAGTGTCAAGTGCAACCCGTACAAATTCTCCCGACATACAGGAAATGTAAAACTTTTATTAAATTTCTTAAAATTTAAATGAACACAAATCTAATGAACTTTTAAAGGTGGAAAATTAATTTTAAAAAAATCTATTAATGAGATGTAAAGATAAATGAATTTCCCTGTACAGTTTCTATATAGTGATATACTGCAGCACGCGATGACGAAACGGACATTAAAAATAGAAAAATAGAAAAAATATAAAAAAGACAATTTCTGATGGTGTTGCTTCTTTATCGCGGCCGTGCGATAATCTCCCGACTAATCCGAGATGTTTGTGTAAAAGTTGACGGTGCGACGAGTTCAAGTGGACGTTAACAGACACGCACACGATCCTTAACTTGAACGATGGGTCTCTCTCGTCCCTATGCTGTCCGTTTTCATATCGAACGACAACCATTTTCTTATATCCCCCCACCAGAAAAATAAATAAAATCAAAAAGATTTTTGTGTGTAAGCCCCCCTTCATTTTTGGTTCTTATCGAAATGTCGTTCCCACAATCGAAAATGTTGGAAATGCCATAACTTGGAGCTGGGCTCTTCTTGCTATGATGGCCGTCGATGTGGAAATGCTCGGCTCTATCCCGCGCCGATCGGGCCGCGATAACAGCCGGAGCTGCTGCATGGCCAAGGGATGATGATGGCCGGGGCAATCAGAAAATGAAAACAAGCGACGATGTAATTGTGACAATCGGTCATCATTCCTCCGTGTCGCGCCATCGCCGTCGTCGTTTTTTTGTTTTTTCACAGTCGGCGCCTCCCGCCCGTCTGTACATCCTGCTGGCCGTCTATAAAGCTGCCCGTCTCTATAACAATCAAAACCTGAAATGAACCCCGAAATGTCTCATTTCATTTGGGTGTATAGACACAGCACACACAAAAGAAAATAAAAGACAAAAAACACCTCGACAAAATCTAAAAAAACCGGTTAGTCCGGTCGATGACATTGATGCACCGAGTTGTCGATGTGCTGCCGAGAAAGAAAATAAAATTTAAAAATTTAAACGCACAGAAGAAAAACGAGTTTCCGCACAGTCATTTCGTTCCTCTCCATTTAATCCGGTCGACCTTTTTATTTTATTTATTTTTGATTTGACTTTATTTTTTAAAAATAGGCCCAGCTCAGGGGTGTCTGTGTTGGAACATCAAAACAAACATGTGTTAAGTCTATAATCTTATGGCGAAATATTGAACGATTTCAAAACAGTGGTGGGGGGATAATACACAGGCGAGAAGAGAGATAGTTGAAGTGTTATCGCTTGAGCGCGACATCATTACGCAAACAAATGCCGAGTGTTCTGTGTGTGTGATGGGATAACGGAGACAGCTGTTGTTTTGTGTTGTTGGACATTATCCCAAAGCAAACGGACGCGACGGGCAATATGTAGTAGAGACGAGACAAACTGACGAGTTATAGAAAAAAGGAAAAAACCTGATGTGAGACCTGCTCCGGGAAAAAACGAAAAATTGAAAGCAAACACGAACACAAAACAAAAACAACAACAACATATCGAAACAAGAGTGACGACAAGCCAACAACAAATATTTCTAAATGTTTCGACGGATTATGTCTATGTATGTATGTATCTGGCGAATTTTATAATATAATAAGTCAGACGTCCCTGCCAATCATTCCAGTCATCAGATGACCAACGAGCCGGATTATGATGTAATCATTACGTCATTTATGTAATAGCCAAACCACATCACAAATAATAAAATTAGCCGCGGATTCTCTATTTGTCATTAGATATATTATACTTGCGGCTTTTACATAAAATATATCTAAATAATATTTTTGAAAAAAAATAGAAATAGAGAAGGGCGCGCGCAAAAAGGGGCTGCTGGAACACCACCAATAAGAAAAAAATAGTTGTGAATGGATGACTGAATTCCGGGCCGAGACGGTCGCGGATCATAAAACATCTCTCAGAGAAAGGCCCTTAACTTTTTCGTCAACTTTTTCGGGTTGTGTCGTCAATAATTTTTTGTGTTTCTGTTAAAAAAAGAATAGAAAGAAAAACAAACAAGAAGGGCTTAAATTGACAAGAAGAGCATGGATCAAATGCTCCGGAATAATATACCCTTCTCTTCTATACTTTTATTTGTTTTAAATAAGGGGGGGACCCTATATAGATACAACAGTCGAGATATACAAAACTATACAGTCTCTACTAGCTATATAGGTCTGCTGCTGGTGTGTGTATAGTAACAGTAGTAGAGTAGTACGCGCCCCGAATGAAACTAGACAACCTAAAAAGTCGAAAAAAAAAGTCAAAAAGAAGAAGAAAAAGTTTTATGTCGAAGAAGAAGAATAAGAGGGGAAGAAGGAGGGCGACATCTTGGTGCCATCTGAAACCGACTCTGTCTCTCTCAGTCTCTCTCTTTCAAAATAAAAAAACAAAACAAAAGAAGAAAGAAAGAAGAAAGAATAAGGTGGGTGGCGTTTTGGGTGGATGCCCATTTCGAGATGTACTATGGGCGCGCGCGTGTGTCGTCGAGCAACGCACACAAGTTGTTTGGGTCCGCTTGCTGCTGTCACAAAGTCGAATCCACCGAGGGATTTTGTACACAGCACCAGCAGCCCAGCAGCGATGTGTAGATTATTTGGCAGGGGGGTAAAAAAAATGTGTATTAAAAATATAAAGGGCTGTTACTACGTCACACGTTGATATGTACTACGTGTCTGGATATATTCTAGTTCCGGTCTCCACGTCCTATACACGATGGGGCTCTATAATCATCACCTGGCATCATGCAGACCCTATTTAATTTTATAAGCTCCTTTTTTTCAAAAAATAGAATTGGTGTATGTCTTGATTGTGCCTTTTGGTTTTGACGTTTTCTCTACGGATAAATGTCGATAGATTCGACTTTGACCTGGTGTATAGACATATATCCGCATCAATGGGATTAAATGCTGCTGCCCACACACACACACAGATGAAGATAGCCAGACCCACTTATAAAAGGGCCAGCAGAGACTTGATGAAGGGCTAAAAGATTTTTTTTTTGGGTTTGGTTGGTTTGGGGGCTTATTGTCCATCTGTCAACTGTCGGTCCCATATCTCTCTCTCTCAGCTCCATAGAGATACATCCTGTTAGTTATAATACATGTAGACCTGCTGTACTACTACTACTACATGTTCTGTACACGTTGCTGGCTCTCTGGTGTTTGTGTGTGTCCAGCTAGCCTTTAAATATCCGCAGGAGTCGTCCGTATAGTTTTCTTTCCCATTTCAAAACTCTCGAGATTCCACTGGCTCGGTCGGAGGTCTCTGCTGGCTGCATTAGTTGTTGAAACCTGTCCCAGCTCTGATATTATTGCCCACTATTCTCTTTCTGTCATCCCCCATCTTATTATGGGGCTGATCTCTTTCCCCTCTTAAAATGGTGGGGGTGACCCCCCTAGCTATAGTTTTGGATATGCGACACGAGCTATGCGCGCGAAGATTAGCAGCCCAGCCCAGCAGCAATAAGAAAGAAGAAATCTTAAATATACACAAGACTCTTTATATACACACAGCCCCGTGTGGAATGTCCTATCCTCTGTTTAGTCTCTCATCATTCCTCGGGTTCATTCGACATGCACAAACAGGAGATGGAAGAAGAAGAAAAACTTTTATTTGTCGGGCGCTGTGCGCGCATTTTTCGTCCAAATAGAATGAGACATGCCAACCATCTATAGACGACGACGACGCTGTTGGTCCGTCATTTGTCCGCCCTCTAATCCGGATCAACTATTCCATTAGCCGAAATCGAATTATTGGCGTATTATAGATATACAATAGACGTATTATCTCCCATTCACACAAGTCACAATTGTGTTTTTGCCAATATAACAGCAAAATCGCATTTTCGATTATATTTACATAGACATGCCGGGCGAGCAGTGGCGGTGGCCCCCGGAGGTCTTTTTTCCCGGATTCCGCTTTTTTGTTATTTTTCCAAGTTCTCCTCTCCTTTCCCACGCTTTAAATCTCTTAATATTTTTCTTTTTATTTATTTATCGGCTATGCGTATTATATTATACCTGTGCCGCATTGTTGGGATGGTTCCAGACGTATACGGGTGGTGCTGGGGCATATACATGTATACACCTCGAGTGTATATATTTGTACACGGGCCGTCATCATCATCATCATCTCTGAATCTAATTTAAATTTATTTTTCAATTGGAGAGGCTGGACGACGACATAATAGAAAGTTTGAAAAGAATCGCCGGAATATTTGCTGTTGATCGGCGCTAATCATTCCAAGAAATAAGAACCGGACGGAATTTCCTAACAGACATCTCGTCATCTCTTGACGGGTCAAAAAATTCCATTGTGTGTCGTATATAAGTAGGTGACGCACCGCGCCAAAGTCCATCTCATAAAGCGGAAAAATTCAAAAATTCTAGCGGGAAAAAAAGTGTCGAAAAAATGTCCAATCGATTTATTTAAAAATAAAAATATCAATTGATATCGCCCATCAATGAAATCAATCTCTTCCAATATTTACACAAGGAAAAAGAGTACCTACGAAAGAAGAAAAATCTACTCGGTGAGAAAGAAAGAAGAGGAACAATGGCGCGGGAGAAACAGCGGGTTTGAAATGCCAACAAGACTCTCCAGCTGGGATCGCCCGCTGTCTCTTGTGTGTGTGTATATACTCTCTGCTGAGACACACGCTGCTCTGCGCACCGCAGCGCAGTCTGAACGTTATAAAAGACAGAGAGAGAAAAATATATCTATTTCTATTTTCTTCTTTTTCTGTGTGTTTATTTATTTAGAAATGATTGTCCCCGGAACTGCGGGAGGACAGGGCCCCTTGGGCTCACCGGGAGGTCGTCGTCTTGTGTCTGTGTGCTGTGCTGTATGGGGGCCCCTGTGACTCTATGCCACATCCAACTCTCTGCTGCTGAGAGACTCTGTGATGTGGGGAACAAGAAGAAAAAAGGTCAAACGCGAGCGCCCACGAAATAGATTTCTTTTCTTTTTTCCCTTTGGTAAAATGCTGATCGTCATACTCTCTCGGCGCGTTCATCTCTTGTGTGCTGTGGCCCGCTCGTTCCCACACATCACGGCAGATAGTGAAAACTCTCGGGATATTCAATAAATAATGGATTAGTTTTTTTTTCTTTTCTTTTCATGTGTACATTCTCTTTTTGTTTGGTTTAAAGAAGAAGAAAAAGTTTGGCGATAAAAATTTTGTTTTCAAAAGTCTCCGGCTGGTGCTGCTGCTCTAGCGGTTGTAAATCACCCAACCGACCGACCGACGACGCCACCTTCCACGCAACCAGCCTACATATATATAAGTTGTTGTTGTTTGTACGACAACAAACAAACAACATAGTCGAGAAGAGAGAGATAGATGTCTAATAAAGGTTATTGCGGATATAATTCACGATTTTTCGCGATATATCCATCAAATGTCGACAACAGCTTGGCATTCTCTTGAACTTTTGCAATTGACTTTTTCACCGATAAACCAATGTCCTTTTTTTATCGTTTCCCTCCGACCATATGCTCGTTAAAAAATAAGAGACAAATGAAATAAACGTATAGATTGGCCGGTCGTTGATTTACGAACCAATCGAGTCAATAAAATAAAATACAAAAAACATTTTAAAGTTCATCTGTTTTTATATTTTCATCGCTCGGACAGAGAGAGAGAGAGTTGACATTCATCAGGTTATAATTCCAACGTTTGATGGGAGGGTGGAGGACCAAACATAAAAAAAAGTTTTTTTTTTTTTCAAACGTGTGTCAAGAAAAAAAAAATGTTGGGAGGCACATCAAAATTAAAAAACAAACAATTTTCAATCAAAAATTGGGGAAAAAACAAACAAAAATTCATGAAAAAAAGCTATTAATATAATTAGATTTATCAGTGGTTTTGTGTGTGTGTGTATCTCGCCATCGTGTGGGTATAGCCAACGAACAAAAACAGCCAAATAGAAAAATGTACAGAATTTTTGATGGGCGTTGATAAATTGGATTCACATGATTTTTCCCTTTTTTTGCAATCGAGAGAGATATAATAATAATCGAGTTAGACACATTTTCACAATTTTTCATAATATCCGTCAGAGTATATTATATTTAGGACACGATTTTGGGAGAGTTATTATTATTTTTTTGTATCTTTTTTCTTTTTCCTTTTTGCACAAACATTTTGATAGGAGAGCACACAGCAGAGCAGAGAGCCAATCAGATTATACACCACAGAAAAATCTAAAAAGGAAACGATATAATATATATAACAAAAACCTAATTTATAATTATGTATACACGAAAAGGAATGGGGGGGACAGAAAAAGAAATAAAAGAATTCATCTGGAAAACCAGTTTCACCTATTATAGTTTTTTGTTTTTGTTTTTCTCAGATCCGCTTTTCCACACAACGTCCGTCTCCAGAGACCGACCAAAAAAACTATCGATATTATATATTTTTAGTGGACATTACACACACATGGAGAGAGAAAATAAAATTAAATCAAATTTAAAAAAAAGGAAAAAATTAATTTTTGATTTTTTGTTGTTGTCTGAAAAATTGGGGGAGGCCGGCAGCAAAGGCCAGCACACACAAGAGAAGCGAGAGAGAGAGAGAATATGTTTATATATATCAAAAGAGAGGAAAAGCCGGGATGAAAAACACTATCACAGATATAATGTATATCGTGTGTTTTGCAATTTAAAAAAAAAAAAAGATGATACGGCGGGAAGAATTAGAATATAAGTCGTTTTTGTTTTGTTTTTCCAGGAGAGAGAGAGAGAAAAGCGGAGGAAAAATTGCACTGGGTTGTTGTTGTTGTTGTTGTTGGATAGGTCCGATATGCTCAAACGACAAAAGCGTATTATTATTACGTGATCAATTGGTTTTTCTTTATCAAATCAGACACACAAAATGGATGTCGTCGACGGAATGGCGCACAGTGTGTGTAATAGCAACTATTTTAGATTTCGTGTGTTTCATATATGTATAGTGGTGTCGACGCCATTTTCTTTCACGGGGGAAGGGGGGAGCAAATGAGCGCGCAAAAATTCAAACAGTTTTGCAATCAAAGATCAACAGTCGATCTGAATTACATCAGGAAAGTCTCACGCCGTTATGTCAGAATCATGACGGGTAACCCGCTCCGCCAATAGGAGACCTGGAAATTTAAAAAAATCAAAATCAAATTAAAAAAAAAAATCAATTACATAATACATTTAATTTCAAAGAAAAGGCGACTAGATTGCGCAAACTCTGAGTGACAACCGGTCAATATTGACAGTCTCTCACACACATATAAGAAAATAGAAGCAAATCCCCCCCACTTATTATCCCGCCCCTAACGCCGACACGTCCAGCAGTGACACACACTGGCGGGCCACTTATTTCATGAGGGCACCGAGTTGATCTGATGTGTGTCGAGTGTGTCGGTGGGAAAGGCGCCAGATTGCTGCTGGCCCCCACTCCACTCCTTCATATATAATAATATATAAGTTGCTGCTGCTGGGCCAGAGTCCATATGGCGACGGCCGGGTCCCACCCCCAAAAGAAGCCCCTCACATGTGCCCAGCACACTTAAATAAAATTAGAATTAAAATAAAAAAGGGACTTACGTTCGGTAGACGGGACGGAAGGCTGTCGAAGACGATGATTCGTTGCCACTGCTGCCGGGCGAGCCGTGCTGCTGTTGCGGCTGGGCGACGGACGTCATCATGGCCGACGACGTCGACGACGCCGAGGGAGTGGTGGATGGGGCCGCCATTGGCAGGTTACTGTGTTGTTGCTGGGATGACCGGGCAGATGCCGAGCCCGGACTGGGCATCTCCGACGAAGGATCGACGGCCGACGCGCTCAAGCCGGACATGGTCGGTGGCAGTGGCATAGAGCTCAAACGCTGTTGTTGTTGTTGTTGCTGCTGTTGTTGCTGTTGTTGTTGCGGGGAAACGTATGGGTGGTACTGGTGCTGGCCCAGGCTGTTGGCGTTCAACTTGAGATTGGGCGGAGTCTGCGGCGGAGTGTCCGTCTGGACGGCGTCCGTGTATCCGTTATAGGCGGCGGAAGCCGATCCGGCTGAGGCGGATGAGTATCCGGCCGAGTTGCCGTAGCCGGTCAGACTCGGATACCGTCCGTACGATCCGAATCCGGCGGCCATTTTGGCGTTCATGGCCGCCATGTTGGACATGCCGTTCATCATGGCGCTGCTGCCCGCACCTAATCAACAACAACAAACCACAAAATGAGACAATTGTAACAACAACAACAACAAACGAGTTTCTTTTCCCAGCAACAACAATAACAGATAAAAAGAATAATTCTGTAAATTCCGCTGAAATATTCTTGGCCCATTGTGTCTCCGGTGCATGGTGTTAAGACACTGAAAAACAATTGGGCCGGCCATCACGGCCACTAATAGGATAGAGATATATACTACTACTAATAATATCCAGCCGGGCATAATAATATTTAAGACAACAATAGACAAGCTGTTGTTGTTGGATGGCCATCGTCACTTTTGAGGTTTCTCTTTTTTTGACTGGGCTCTTCTCACATATAGACGGAATGAAGGGGGGGGGGGCTATGCCCAGCCGCAGAAAAGAATAAAAGGCCGTGCGCGGCCATTTTAAATGTCATTAGACATTTTTGGAAAAAGAGAGACGATCGAGAGTTATTATGTAAGGACGGCCTTACCGGTCATGGTGGCCATGGAGCTCATCGGTCCGTTGACTCCCGAGAACCAGGAGTGATGATTGGCCGGACCGACGGCCGCCAAATGGTGGTGGTGGTGATGGGCTGCGGCGGCGGCTGCGGCGGCCGCCGCTGCCGCTGGATGCATCATGGCCGCCGCCATCATGGAACTGCCGGAACTGCCGCCTCCGCCGGAACTGTTGCCGGCCACCTGGTGGCCGGGCGGAGGCGGTGGCGTCTTGCAGGCCGCCGTGTCGGCCAGCGACCAGATTTTCGGCTTGGCCGCCGACGACGAGGTGGGCGAGGAGAGTTGCTGCTGGTGTTGCTGGTGCATGTCCATCATGCCGTGCTGATGGGCAGCAGCGTAGCCGGCCATCTGCTGGGCGTGGTGGTGGTAGGTGTTGTTCATCAAGTTGGAGACGGACACGGAGACGGACACATCGCCACTGCCGTGGTGGTGGTGCTGGTGATGCGACGGGTGGACCAGGTGATGGTGGTGGTGGTGCGGATGGACCAAATGGTTCAGCGAATTGCTGCCGATGGAATGCGGAGAAACGGAGCCCCTCGAGTCGTCGTCGCAGTCGCTTTTGTCATCGACGTCATCTGCGCGGGAAATTCAAATTATTAACTGCTGGCCCGGAAATATGTTGTCACAATGATAAGGCACGTCTATTCGACCTGGGTGGCCCATCACCACCGTCCGTCTCAATCAAAATCAACCCAAGAGATAAGACAAATCTCCGATAACAATTTGGGTGGCCTACACACTCAACTGGGCAACCATTTTTTTAGCCCGTCGCGGTGTTGCCATTTATTATTAGGCCTAAACCAAAAAATGGATAGTATACCTTTGTCGATTTTGGAGTGTTTCATCTTTTTATTGGTGCCGGACTGATGCTGTTTGTTGCCGTGGACGGGCGACGAGGACTCGTCGTCTGAGCGTCCGCTGCCGCAATCGTCGTCGTCGTCGTCGTCGTTGCGGTTCTTTGGCTCCCACGTCATTTTGTTTTCCTTTTTGAGCCGGCGACGGGCGTTGGCGAACCAAGTCGACACTTGGGTCAGCGTCATCTTGGTGATGATGGCCAGCATAATCTTCTCACCTTTGGTCGGGTACGGGTTCTTCTTGTGCTCAGACAGCCAGGCCTTGAGCGTCGCCGTCGATTCGCGGGTGGCGTTCTTCCGACGGGCCGCCAAATCGTAGCTGGCCCCGTATCTAATAAATCAATCACAAATTTTATTATTTATTATAGTTTTTTTATATTTTTATGGCTGATTGTGCTGGTCCTTTTATTTTGGTGGGGGGTTTGAGACTATAGTTAAGAAAAGGCTCACAACTGTTTACAGGAGTGATTAGCGCTAATCCGCCCAGGCTAATGATAATCCCCTGGCCATTTTCTAAGTGCGCTTATATTTGTATGTCGTCTAGACTTGGGGGGATTTTTCTGATTTGTGTCAAATAGAAGAATAGGAAAAAAGAAATGTAATTAAAGATGAAACTTACCCATAAGCGGCTAGGGCTGGATCGTAGGGATAATAACCCTGGGCCGATTGGTGGAGTCCAGGGGCCGTCGACCAGGCCGACACGTCACTGCCTCCCGTTCCAGCTTCCTTCAATGAATACGGATTCGTCTGTAATGTCAAATAGAAACCAAAATCCAATGATTAGACGGTTCGATCTCGTCAAATAAATGTCCATTCACATCATCTCGTCTGTCCATGCTACATCTAGAGGCCTATAATCTATAGACGACATTTTGGCTGGCCGCTGGCCCCTTTTATATTTCTTTTCATTTTTTAAATTGTTTTTTCTTCTATTTTCCCAAATAGATTTGCCCCTTTTTGTGATGTGATGTCGGTCTCCCTGTCCTTGTCTATATACAGTTGTGTGTGTGTAGTAGACCTTTTTTTTTCTTTCTTTTTCTTCTTGTATAGATATCTATAGCACGCACATATATATATATATATGTGTGTGTGGGTATGCTGCGAGGCGGGCGACAGTATCTCCAGCCGCCATCTTGGCGCCTCTTAGCCTGAAACAACACCGATAATCCGGCCGGACAATCTGTCTCTCTCTCCCTTGTATATATTTCGTCCCTCCTTCTTTTTTCTTTCTCGTATATATAGGTAGTAGTATAGGTAGAGTGGGGGGGGGGAAATAAGACGGTCAACTCTCATTATACTGGTTTCTTTCCTTCTTCTTCTTCTTTTTCTTATTTTTTTTTTTACTTTTTTGGGGCCAAATGAAAATTCTCCAAAGGGGAAAAAATAAAATACAAAACAAAATGAGGTATCCGTCGTGAGTCGCCCTCTCCAATAACACACAACAGTCGTTCCACGTCAACCATTTTTTTTTTGTTTTTCTGTTTCACTTGGATTAGATCAGGTCGTTATATTCGACGCTTCCAAGTTTTTCTATTTTTTATTTTATTTATTTTAGTTTTTGGGTGGAAAAAATAAAACAAAAATGGACGGACCGGGAAATTGACAGTAGTACCTATAGGTACACTCACACAGAGAAAAAAAAGAAAAGAAAAAAACCAGACAAAGAGCTCGGAATCTCTTTTTAATGTTGATGATGATGATGATGTGTACGTGTGTGTTGCTCCGGGATCGCGCGGGCATCATCATCACACACACAACTCAAAACAAAAAAAAGTTTGGAGCTTCTTTTTCTTTTTGTTTTCAAGGGATTTTATTTTTTTGGGTTCATATTTTCATAGGCCACACACGCAAAAGCGCCATCAACGTTGTCTATAAGGACAACCGAATGTAACGAGGATAGAAAATAAAAACCCTCCCAGGCCTCCTCCTTCTTCTCCCCCCACCACCACCTCAAATATACATTCACAATTGTATTTATTTATTATTTCGCTGTGAACTTTACCGAGAAATGTTGAATCCTTGATAGGAATTTATTTATAAATAAATTCGCAGGATTTTGATAGAATCAAAACTGACCAAGGACACATACAAAGTGTTGATGACTATCATTGGACGAATCCATCATCAAAATCTAGTCTTATATAATGTCGGGAAAAGATGCTTTTATTATTTTGGGTGGGTGGGGGGGATGCGCTCTCGGCCGTACCTCGTTAGGTACTGGCGGGAGCAACTCGTCGAGAGTCATTGCTCATTTGCTCGTGGTGTGTGTCTATCTACTATAATATACGCCAGTCGAAAAAATAAACCGGTGTTGTGTTTTTGTGGGAGAATAAAAAAAGAATGGCCAAAACCACCGCAGGAAAAAAGAAAAAGAAAAAATAAAGAAAGAAAAGCTAGAGGCGATGGCTGTGAGTATCCCAACACAATTCTCCTGCTCATGATCATTCCTCGCAGCGCCAACAAATTAAAAAGCCATCAAGTCAAAAAACCCCGGGACTTGTGTATATATACCCAGGGTCCGGCCACAGCACACTATACAGCAAAGCCCTTACACAGCAGATAGATCTATATAGAATAGCATATTATATATATTGTTGTTTGTGCGTTTTAATAGACCTGTCTGCTGTGTTGCTGGGCTCTGCCATCACGAAAAGAAGACGAGCCCAAATAGTCGGAATGAAAAATAAATATTTTTTCTCCCCTCTGATTCCCTTGTCTATTCTCCTATAAGGTTGCTGTGTGTGAGACTAGACAAGTTGAGCTGCTCTAATAACGCTGTTAGACGACTGACTATGCTATACTCTACGTGTTGGATATAAGACGAAAAGAGAGGGAGAGATAGGATAAAGCTGCTGCTGCTTGGCTACACACAACAAGCGACAGCAGCAGCAGCAGCGCAGGTTATATTTTTCTTTTTCTTTCTCCTTTGCGTGTGAAATTACACACGTTCGACTTCCGCCTGTGCCACTCCGTTCGCCTTACTATAACATCGTCAACCAATGAAAACGCTCAGTTCCATATTTTTACCCCACCTCTCCCTGTAAAGGTCTAAGAAATTCCGTCCGAAAAATCCCGAATTTTTTACGTAACAAAAAAAGGTCATCGCTGTGACTGTGACTAAGCAAATTATTCCGCCCCATTTCAAAATCAATCACACACACACACATCCCCCCTCCCCCCTTAGCGCTTTTGTCAGCGGCTCGTCCTCCCAGCCCAAACCATCAGAAAAACACCTTACAGAAATACAAAACAAAACTCGTTTCTATTTCTGTCCGCATAAATATCAACAACAACCGAGAAAAACAAACAAATTCAAAAAGAATGAAAAAAAATTGTCTCCGAGCGGTCGTAACCCCCCGCAGTTGCGGTTTTTTCCTTCTTTCAATAGAACGAAATAAGAATTTTGGTTATTTTTTCACTTTGCATGGGCCACCATCACCATTGTAGATGTGGGCCCGTATGGCCACTGCAACACAAAAGAAAATAGAGAAAAAAGGGACGAACTGTGATGGCACAGACGGTGGTGGTGGGTATGTATACTATCGGTCGTTCATCATCGAGCGGTTTCCCATGAACGAACAAACAAACGCGTCTATATAGTTGCATATAGTCTCTATACTATACACAGCCGGCGCGTTTGCATATCGCCACAGACGATCTTGTCGTCTCTCTCTCCCATTTTTTGGGCCTTTCACATGGAGAGATAGACCATCGCTGGCCCTTTTTTCTTTTTCCTTTTCCCTATGTGTGTATCCGTTTGTTGTGCGCCATATGACGCGGTTTAAACTCTTCCTTTGGACTTTGGCTATATGGTGTGTCTCTATACACAGTATAATTTAGTATCTGGCTGTATAGGCCTGAAAATCGTGCAGCCGGACACCTCCGGAGAGATATATCCTTTTGGGTATTATTATTATTTTTATGTGACGTCGTTATAATACATTTCCTTGTAGCTGGCTGGCCGTCACAGGATAAGAAAAAGTGTATAG
Organism: Daphnia pulex; assembly: GCF_021134715.1. Classification (NCBI taxonomy): domain Eukaryota; kingdom Metazoa; phylum Arthropoda; class Branchiopoda; order Diplostraca; family Daphniidae; genus Daphnia; species Daphnia pulex. The sequence continues at coordinate 6,144,490 of NC_060024.1, read as the reverse complement.
ATGTACAGTATAATAGTCGTTGACTATATAAAAATGAAAGTGATTGTAAGACGTTAATGTAAGAAACAAGATCAAAAGGCGATAGACGTAGATGTCTGTGTTTTGAAGATCAGACGGCTGGCTTGGAATCAAATGACCCCACCGGTCCAGCCTTGTTATTATAGCCATACAGCTCGTATTATATCAAAAAAGGGGAATGTGAGAAAACAAAAAGAATAAGAAGATGATGGGACAAGAGATGATGATGGAAAAGCCGGGCTCTTTTTGGGTTATTCCAGCACAAGGCGACCATCAAGAGGAGCGGGCCGATCGCGAGCAGCGAACACACGGAAACGGCCATATTCCGGTGATGGATCGCTTTTTTGGGTGGTGGTGGTAGTGGTGGGGCTATATGCTGGACATTATGGAAAACGACAGGGAGGGGGGAGTGAGGCCAGCCAGAAAAATAAATAAAAAAATCTATTGACGCTTCTGTTCCTGCTCCTGATGGTACCTCATCCTCAAAATATACTATACAGGATCTATCAAAAATGAATAATATATACAATTGTCGTCTATACCTATAGTATTATGTCATACACCCTCCCCACCTATATAACCTAATCAACGCATCTATATATCCAAACAGTGTGCGATATTGTTCTCCTGGAAACAAAAAATAAAAATACGTGCAGGAAATGAGCCGGGCGGTCCATCATTTTTCGAATGGGCACCAGCACACACACGCCCCCCAATCCATTATTTCCCTTGGCTGTGATGCCTGCCCCCCTTGTTGTTCATCTTCATTCTCTACTCTCTACTCTCTTGTGATGTTTGTTTTAGTTTTATTTTCCCGTCCTGGATATTTTTCGACTGGCCGTTTCTATATCGTGTGTAGGCCGTCTGACACACACACACACAAAAAGTGGAGAGAAAACGAGCTGTTCTCCCACAAAATGTCATCATCATCACGTGTGTGTTAACGTGCAACTAATTAACTCATCATGCTGCTGACTAGCTGGGCGATGATTGTTTCAGCTGCTCTCCTGTGGGAACCACAGCCCGGCTACAGAGATAACCATCCATCCCATCATCTACCGTCTAGGATGGATAATAGGACGGCCCTATACATACCCTAAATATAAGGCTATATAGGCCTATACATGTCTCTCATAGCACAAAAACCGGAATCTAATGTAATTAAAAAAACAAAACCAAAAAATTTAATGAACTGACCAGTGAGGAGTAAAAGGCCGTGGTGCTGTCCATGCCCAGGCTGGGGTAAGGGTTCTGGTCGGAGGACGGGTAGGCGGCGCTATAGACGCCGTGGAGGCCGGTCACGCCCGTCACGGCCGACGAGACGGCGGCTAGGCGGGCGGCAGCGGCGGCGGCGGCCGGACCGTAACCGGCGGCCAGGCCGTTCTGCAGGGCTTGCAGACGCTCGTACTGGCACGAGCAGACCGTCTGGCCGGTCACCGGATCCGTCACCAACGGGCGGCCGGAATCGCAGCACGGAGAGGCCGAGCCGGAGCCGGCCGAAGCGTTGAGGTTGTTGGACGACGACGAGGTTGTCGTTGTTGTTGCTGTGGTGGCCGGTCCATCGGCGTTGACGCTGTCGCCACCGCTCCCGGGACTGGCGGCTCCCGGTGCGGTCAATGCGGCCGCCGATGAGGAGGAAGATGAGGAAGAGGAGGACGATGAGGCCGTTCCGCCACCCGACGGACTTCCCGTCGACATCAATAACTAAATCAAATCAATTGAATAATAATTGAATCAATCAAAGATAGGCCTCAATGTAATACAGGAAAAAAGGCCTATCGGTCCAATCTAATCCGTCAAATTTCTTCTTTCTTCCACCCCCCATCCGCTAGTTACGGCCCATTTATTCCGGATAACTCCACCCCCTGATGGCTGTGCTTATTTCCCTTCTTCTTCGATATACCCAGCAAATGATGATGGGCCGGCCCGTCCTCTATAGGAAAAAAATAAGGAAGAATCTATCGGAGTTGTTGATGATGAGACCCAATGCTGATGTGTTTGTGTGTGCATGCGTTTAAGCTCCCGTTGTACGGCACGGATTACCATAATGGCTACCGACGCTGTGAGCTGAGTGGTATATGGGATGAAGAGTGGGTTGGCATAGGCAAGAGAAGAGGGGGGAGTCTATATCCAATAATAAACAACGGCCCAATATTCTATAGACGACGCTGAAATGGTAAAAAAGAAAACAAGACGTCCAAAAAAGACTTAGCTCGAGAAATGTTGATCCCCCCAACAACAACAACTAAAACGAAACTGTTTGCCTCTTGTATTAGAAGAGAGAGAAAACGACATCAGAAGCCTTAAAGGTCTTAACAGGGAAATAGACAAGAGTGACACACACACATCAGCCCAGTGCATATACATAGCTCTTTATCGTCGTGTAGTACATCACGCGCGTACACGGAGAGCAACATCTAATTCCTTCCACCCTCCAGCACCGTCGTCGTCGTCGATATTATCCGTGGCGTCAACAGTGCGACTCCCATCACACACAGCAAATTTTCTAGTCGAGTCGAGAGCGGGAATTATAGAGAGGGACGGCCCTTACGGACCCGACGTCACCGATATGCCGGAAGCCCGTTCGACTATATTCATACAGTCCAGCACGGCTTATAATCGATGGAGAAGGGGGGGATATAAATTAGCCTATCCACACGTAAAATATCCCGCGAGCTCAAAAAATATATATATCAGGAACAAAAAACCACCTGACCCTATATACAATGTGTGTGTATAGTAGCTACATGCAACTCTAAATACATAACCTATAGCACGGCTATATTTATAAAATCCCAACGTCTAAATAAGCTTAGAGATATAGACTTGCTGCTGTTTTACGGGTTTCATTCAATCCCAAATTTTGAAAATCTATCGATAGAATTTGAATTAAAATGAAAATGATTATGGGGCATTTTACCTGTGATGCGGCGCTGTACGGGTAGCCGAACTGTGTGTAACTCGACATGGTGGTCATAATTTCAGTGCAGCAAACACTATGAGAATCTTTTGAGGTTTTTCTGTCGGTTATATTTCGACCAGTTTTCAATTTTAAATGGCGCACAAACACTTGCAATACACTGGGCAATAACACTCGATGTTTTTCGGTCTAATTAGGCCGGGAAAATTTCAACGTGAAAAGTTTTCAAAAGGTGTCGACGGCGGTTAAGCGGGTGGGCTGTGCCGTAACGGCTGAGTCTTTGCGGCCGTTCATTCGAATGTTCTCTAAGGATCGGCAGTCACGCTACATGTGTATCAAGTGCCTTTAGTTGAAGGAGGATCACACAGGGTTATAGCAAGTGTCAAAACTTAGCCGCCGGTTGCTGTGGTGTCGAGCGGGATCAAACGGGGAAAAAACTTTAGAATGATACAAGCGGGAGAATAAATCAAACGAATGGCGCCGCTCACTCACAAACTCGCACACAATAAACACACGGAACGGCGGGAGTGTCGAGAGAATCTTCTTCTTCTTCCTTTGATTCGGCGTGTAAGAAGCAGAAAACCCGATTTCGTTTGTTGAACGAGAATATCAAAGGGAGAAACGATAGAAACAACAAGAGGATTTGTTCGTTTTCCGGCTGGATGAGCTCTGGCGCTTCTTTTTTTGAACGGTGGTGGCAGCCGTGGTGGCTGGCTGGCTGGTGCGCAAGTGCGGCAATCGACGACGGACGTACAAGACCCGCGGATGGAGCCGAAAAAGTTCAGTCAGAGACCAAGGAGCGATAAAATGAACGACCTTGTGCGCGCAGAGCCACGGAGCCGACTGATGTTGGTCAGGTCCTTTCGTTCCGCCTTTGCTGGTTGCCAAACCGGACCCGCCTCCCACGTCCTTCGGATGGCCGACAGGCTGCCAGTCACCGCCCATTTGGAGAGAAAAGGGGCGGAGCCAAGGGCCACCTCCGGGCTCGCCGTCTGCGGGCAGACTTATGGTCGATAGGCGGGGCTTGTGGGCCGACCTCCTTTAACGCTCATCAACCAATGGGAGCCAACCTATCGTCTCCCTTCTCCCTTCCGCCACGTTTTCTGGCCGTGCCAAGAGACTCCGCCCCTCGCCCCGCCCCTTTGGCAGCCGGTGGAATTGTAGTGGTGGTTCCGCCCACGCCGCCAACTTGGCATCGATTGTCTTGTTCCGTCCCTACATGCTCATCTACACGGGCAGCAACATATATAACAAATACGAATACAAACGCGCTGGGCTCTTATTCTCTCCCCTTCGTCGTTTCCCTTATTCCAGCACATCTCTACCGAATCTACATATTGTATAATCATACATCCTAGAAAACGTAGAGAGACACTACACTACACTACACTACTACTATAACAACAACAGCAGTGAATATACAGTATCTCCGTGTTTACATACGCGTGTGCATCATTTGTAGATTTTTCTTTTCTTTCTTTCTTCTTTCCCTTTTTCTTTTCTACTTCGATGTAACAGCAGAGAGGTGCGCACTGCCAAAAACGGACGCAACACAAAAGAACGGGACCATTTCATTTTCTTGTCGTGTTATTGTCGTCGTCGAAAGACCAAAGAAAATCTAAACTCTACGTGAGCTGCGGGAACTTCTTTTTATATTCTATATCAACATTTATTCCCATCAATTGGAAATGGACCTTTTTTTTATATTTTGCAACAGCCCAGCACACAGCAGTCCCCTCTCTCTTAATAGAATGTGTACATAAGCTGGGCAGAAGAAGAAGAATCTAAGGGGGAAAAGCACTTGTATATATATTTCGCTCGACTGCCAATCATAACAAGGCCGCAGGTTCTATCTATTCTTTTCTTTTTCCTCCCTCCTAAATAATAAAAAGACTTTTGGGAGATCAACTGTTTTTTAATGGGGGGTGGATGTACTACGTCTATATAGATCCGTTTTGGTCCCTCTATTATAAGGAAAAGAAAAGAAATGAAACAGAAGCGGAGATGGGAAACAGTCGATAATAATCCAACTACTACACGATTTACTATAGGTTCTTCCTTTTTTTCTTCTTCAGGATTTCTATATATCCGCAGGAGCGATAGAGATATACACACAACAACCAAACGGTCTATTAAAGAATGAAGAAAACCCCCTTATGGTTTAGATATTTCGGCTGCTGCTGCTGTTGTTGTTGTGATTGAAACCTCGGGGGTCGACAAAATTATTAGCCTACTAGCTGTGGTACTACATACAAGAGATATAAAATACAAAGTGCTGAACATGTTCGCCTCTTATCTCACGACTCTCTATATACACAGCTACACAACATCTACATCTTTTATCTCTTCTTCTTCTTCTTCTTGCTTCGCCAGAGGAAAATATAACGAGAATATAAAAACATAAAGGGGGGAAATATGCGCAAAGAAATATCTAGATAGTACGGGATAGAAAAAAAGAAACAAAAGAGAAAACTTTTTGACTTTAATTGCCTCTCTCTCTAGCTTGAAAAGTATCTATCTTATATACAACTTGCTGTGTGTACATTAAATACAGCCAGTATATCTATATCTCTCTCTCTCTCTCTCTTTTATATGCTGCTATAGAGATGTGCACGTATACACATCAAAAGCCTCCGGCTGTGAAACCATTTGATTCTTAGCGAGAGATAAGCCATTATATATATATATATATATGTGTGTGTAGTATGTATTATATGTTGCCGAGAACTCGCGGTCCGACATCATCATAATAATACACCCGATCTATCATCTGCTGCTGGGGCTCTTGCCTTTCTCATTCTCCAGCTCAAGATGCTGTGCAACATGTACAGGCTCAGATCAACCACCACCATCAACCAGCACTTCTTATGTATCCGTGTAAATCTCGCCCTAACTCCTTCTTATTCATTTTTTTATTCGAATCTTATTATACAAGGCATAGACTCTGGCTTGATATGTTACAATGTATGGTATAACAATCAAGGCCTCCATCCGAAAGTTAGCGGGTCGGTGCGAAAAATTCCTGGGCCCCCGATTGAAATTGAACATGGGAGCGATTCATCTGTGCTGCTGCTGCCTTTCTCTCTCGAGTCTCGATCCACTAAAAAGAAGAAGAAAAAGCGACAGCCAGCAACAACGGAATGACGTATTATGGGTGTTACTACGGGCTAGGCATTACACGAAGGAAATGTTCGGAAAATAATAATGATTTATTGACGCCAAAACCCAAAATGGAATAGAACGTTTTTTTGGGTTTTTAGTTTTTGTTTCTTCTTTTGAATTTTGATTTTGTAATAATAATTATCCCCAAAAAGTTGAATAAAATCAAAACTGGCAACGCCGCGCTGAGAAAAGTTTGTTTTCATCCGTCAAAAAGTGGCTATGGAAAAATGGCTGCGCCCACAGAGTTTACATTGGAATCTGTCCGGGCTTTTATGCTGGAAAGAGGTGGCAAAGTGACCAATCACGAATTGGTGAAACATTTCAAACAGTTCTTGACCGATCCGTACACAAAAGGTAATTAGTCAATCGAAAGGCTAAACGCCAACTTGTTGCCAATGTTTTCACTCACTCGGCAGGTAGCGATAGAGCTGGGCGTGACGCGAAACAACTTTCCCTTTCGAGTTGCAAAATCACGTGACCTTGAAACCCCCCTCTCTTCCCTCTCAACATTTTCATTCTTGACATCAATGCCAATTCCATGACTAGGCGCAATCAGGCCCCGTCCTGTGAATTGACTCCCACCTCTCAACGTTTTCTGGAGTTGAAGGCCTAGGCCTGGCCCGAGCAACAGGCGGTTCTCAACTAACACAACATTGCACAGTCCGTGTTGGGATGCTGAGCGAATCAGGAACAACCTTGTGAGGACCTTGCTTGCAGTGTGGAAGAGCATCCCGATTCCCCATAAATTTCCCCGAAGGAAAGGTTAAAGAGGTGTGGTTGTCAAGGGACATAAAGCTACTCCCTGAATGGAAGCGACTGTGATGGAATGGACATGCCCCGATATGGTTCTATGTTGCCATTTAGTCCTTGTTGGCATTTGTACCCCATCAACTATCACAACTATGCTCCTATTGCTCCCGATAGCCTCCATTCTTTCCTTTGCATAATCTTGTTGGGCATCCAATGGTATTCCGCTTATTGACAACGTGTTTCCCGTTTGTTTTTTTTCATCCGCTTTCGACAGAATATGCCCGGGTGCAGTTCAAAGAGTACGTCAACACATTGGCCTTGATCCGTCAGGAGGAGAGCGACAAATTTCTGGTCCTGAAACCCATTTTTTATCCGACGGAATACTTGGCGACCGACAGGGTCAGGGACGTCGATCCTTCGTACCACTCGGTCGGGCTGCCGCTGCTGCCATCCCAGCCGCAATACGTCCCGCCGCCACCGCCACATGCACAACAACAACATTATGGGCAGCCGCCGATGGATGCGGCACCTGCTTTCAGAGCGCCACCGCCTTACCGGCCGCCACCCGAGCCGGCACCTTTCCGTCGCTCTTCTCTGTCCGGCTCGGATTTGTCTCACTCGCCCGTCAACGTTTACCCTCCGCCGCAAGTACTGCCCTACAACAACTACCAACCTCCTCCGCCGGCCATCCCTCCGCTTCCGTCGCAGAAACTTCCGGCTCCACCACCACCACCTGCCGTCCACCATTTCGTCCGTCAGACGAGTCTGCCGTCGGACGATTTCATTCCGGCCAGCGCCTATCTGCTGCCCCAGCAGCAGCCCATGCCCGAGCGCTCCGTCTCCATTCAGGATTTCTCGTCTCATCACGTTCAGGATCTGACGTCCGGCGGATCTCCCGGCCCGGTCGTCCCACCCCGCCGGCTGAAAGTCCAGCGCAGCGACGACAAAGAGAACCACCTCGTAAGTTTCATTTTTTGGTTAGCTATTAAAAGCGCGGATGTGTTGATGATCCTGGATTCGATATGTAGGCCAGCCTGGGCTCTTCTTGTTCATCCATCGACGGAGTGGTGCTGGGCAGCAGCAGCAGCAGCACTGGCGGACTCAACAATGAAGAGATCAAGATCAGCGTCAAAGAGCGGACGCAGCGTTTCAACAAAATGGCATCCGAAATCGACTTGGTGCCCAAGAATGGATCGTCGGAGAGACGCGATAGCAAGTCCAAGGTTTTATTCTAAAAAATTTGTCAAACAAATTCAATTCTGAAATTTTTTTTCTAAATTTTAATTTTTTCTCGATGAAATGAAAAAATCCAGTCGGGCGATGACGACGATACTTCATCCGTTGGCACGGTGAGTTTGTGTGTGTAATCTTTTTTGTTGCATCGATTAGAATCGGACGTTGTTGGATTCTTTTTTGGCCCGACACCCGAGAAAAGATGTCCACTTTTGCTTTTATCTTTTCAAATAATAATTTTCTTCTTTCTTCTTTTTGGCTGTTGTTGTTGTTTCGGTTGTTGGCCATCGGACGGCCGATAATGATAGATGGAACCGCGTGCCAAAGAGTGGATGCTGGCCACCGCCAGAGGCGATTACCATGCCATCGCTCGACTGTTGCGTGAGGAGCCTCGACTGGCCAGGCGCCGGGTAAGATCCTCTTATCTTTTTTCTTTATTCTTTTTCTAAAGTAGAGAGAGAGGAGTTGATTGTTTTGGGATGTATTTTGTCCCATGTCATATTTTGTTTGCCTATCTCATTCCATCTTGGTGTGGAAAAACCGGTCCGTTTCTTATTTTTGAACCGAGCCGAGGAAGATGTGACTCGTGTTGACGAGCGTGTCGTCACCGTCAATTTCAGCTCTCGGCCACTTCTTGATGAGACGGCGACGCCCCCCCTTCCAATACTTTTTTTCTTGTCCCTTCCAACTTGTGAGTGATGCTGGATGCCCCCATCGAGTGTTTGTGTTGACACGTGCCAGTCGCAGTTCATATTCCACTCATCTGCGCTCCTGATGATGACGGATGACGTCGACGACAACACGAAAAACACAAAATTTTCTTTCCTCCGTCCCTCCATCCATCCGGAAGGAATATCTCTCGTTGCACTTTTTCGCGCCAAATGAGATTCTTTTACATTTTAGGCTTTTGTAAAAGGTTCACATCGTTTTTCTCCTCTTTTTCATGAAAGATGGACGACCCCGAGCGTTTTCCGTTTCTTACTCCGGCCATATGGCACTTTGAAGGTTGGTAGATAACGTCGGGGTTTAGATCTGTGGAAGACGACAACATTCCAGCAGCTCAAATGGCGACAGTAATCTGACCACTCTCTTCTCTTTTTCTCTTTTTTTCGGATTGACGCGGAAGTCCGTCCCTTTTTCATCCGACGGCGCCGCGACGCCAGCACTTGTTCACTTAGTTTCCCCTTTTTCTTATCCATCCGGAAGCGAGAGAAAAATCCTTTTTTTTTGCTAAACGCAACAGATGGAACGAGAGGGAAACATTTGCGTGTTGACTGGGCAAAAAGTTCCCAGTCACGTGTTGTTTGTTATTGTGTGTGCCCCCAATTTTCTCTCTTTGAGTTTGAAAGTGGCGTCATTAAGGATTCTGACGCCCTGCGTCCCTTTTTATTTTAATGGTGTATATTCCCCTTCCACTTCTAAAGCACTAACGTGTCGCCCATCGATCGGTGCCAGTATCCATTGGCCTTTGTGGGTATATATATATAACCCCGCAGCAGTGGGTCCCCCTCTCCAGGGTCTTGATCCATCGTCGATCCAGCAGCCGCACCACCCTCCTTAACTGACTGGCAGTTTCCATTAGCCGCCGCTATACGCGCATGATAAACAGGAACGAACCAAAAGAGAGAGAGAGAAAGAGCAAAGTTTTCCTTCTCTCTGTGTGGGGGTGCAAAACAAAAAAAAGTTGTTATCTTTGATTAGAACACACGAGAGTTAGAGCTGCTCGCAGAAAATGGACGACTCTCGAGCGTCCCTCGTTTTTCTTTGCCAGCCGGTCATCAACCTCTTCTCTCCCGTCTACATATAATTAGTCAAGTCCGCCCTCAAAGTATAGCCAAGTCGAAGTAGAAGGTAGTACCGTACCGTACGTGTGTGGTACAGATGGAAGACAATCAGTCGCTAGAGACGTTGGGGTTGGACAAGCCCAAAAAAAGGTTTAACGATCGTCTGTCGTCATCATCATCGTCGGAACCCCTGGAAAATGAACCGCGCCCCCGTTTTTTCTTTCTCGGACGACACATTCCGTTGAGGCTACTCTCGAACAAAAGTTAGGCCGAAATAATGAACTTTGTCAAATGCCTCTAACGACTTTTTGTGACTCTTTTAAATTTAGAAATTTCTAAAAAAATAAATAAAATAAAAAGGGGGGTTTCCTACTATTGTTCTTCGTACATGGTAGTCCCCCGATAGACTTTTATAGGGTTATACAGCTGGTGCGTCTATGAATGCATGGAAACATGGGGAGTGTCGACAGGTGCTTGCCGACTGTACAATTTTCAACTTTGCATATTGAATGAATAGTCGTCGTCGTCTAACTCTTTCATTCTATAATAAATGTATCGCGCATTTGTTATGAGCTACAATGGCGCAATATCATTCGAGGAATAGGAGGGGGGATAGTCTGGCGACCGGGTGACAAACACCCGTTGCAACTTTTTTTATTTTATTTGATTCAAACGCGCGTTGTGTTTATTATTCCATTACTCGTCGTCGTCGTCGTCGATTTCTCTTTTTACACCTCGATCTGATTTATTGATGGATTTTTATTATTCATGTTCTTTTTTTTCGGGGAAAAGAGAAAAATGGGCGTGGTGGCTGCTCCTATGCAAATTATTACCAGTGTGTTACATATGTAGATCAATGCGTGAAAATAACGCTCCTCCCATTTTTCTGTGTTGAAAAAAAAATGAGAAATGAATTTTTGATATTTTATTTCGCCACAGCTGTCGCACCCAACTGTAATTCACCTATCGAAAGTAAAAAAAAAAACAATTTTTTAACTGGTAATAATAGCCCAGCAGTCCTTGTTTTGCCTTTATTTATTTCAAGGGGGGGGGGGGGTTAGTTCTAAATCATTTCTTTTCTGGGTCTAATTTTCCGTCCGCTCCAACGAGCATCAAATGAAAGAAGAAGAAATATACAGAGGGGGGGTCGAATAGAATAATGAAGACGGAAAAAGGGCGGAGGGCCCATGGCGCCAGGGAGTTTTTATGCGCATCAGGTCACCGTTTGGCTGCTGGCCGTTGCTGGAAACCAAAAAAAAAAAAGCGACGAGTCCCTTAATAGCCCACCCCCTCTAACTTCTATACAGACTTCCCCTTGTCCAACTAACTTACTACTACTCGGACTACTACCACTACCAAGTAAATGTGTATATGTACGTATAGATATTTCGGCGCCGTCGACCTGACACCGTAGGTCTCGTCCAACATGTCACTTGGTTTGTTTTTCACCCAGCCAAAAGGAGAAGGAGAAAGAAAAGACGAGACTTGGAAGAATCTTACCACCTTGTATCTTGTACCCCCCTGGTGTGTATGTGTGTTTTAAGAGACAGCCCCCCGCTTGTTTCTTTTCCAGAAAAAAAGTAGCCATACCCACACACCCCCCGTCGTAGAGAGAGAGAAAAAAAGGGCCAGTTAAAAGAGAGAGACGGACCACACTAATTTATTGGAAACAGATTTTTTTCTTCTTCTTCTTTCTTGTTTTGTTTTAAAAGCCGTTTGGCTGCTGAACATAGTCCGGAGCAAATTGCCCCTCCAATGTCTACAATATCCCCCCCTCTACATCACACACAGCATCCGATGATCCTTATGTATATATATGCATGGCTTATGCAGATCGACGGTGTCGTAAAGTGGGGGAAAACATTTTTTTCTTTGGGAGAGAAGAACAAAATTCTCTTGTTACCAATACACACACAAATGGCGGTGTGTGTGTTTTGGCGTTGGATGAATGAAATGGACGGCGGCCGATGATGACCGCGACGGACTTTTTATTTTTTGGTTGTCCGGCTCCTCCTCTTATTTTTCTTGCTCGTCCGGCGCGCTCAGAAACAAAAAATTTGAATGATCGGCCAGCAGACACACACACAAAAAGGAATCGAGCGGTTTGAGTAGTCGGGCTGAAAAAAATTTGTATCTAGACAAACACGGAATAGCTAATGAGTCTGCCATTAACCGCCCAGCTTCTCTCTTTCTAGTTTGTGTTCTTTGTTGGTTTTTCACCAGAAACTTGTGGCGAACGATATCAAAATATTTATGCAGATCATATTCATTTCGGTGAACCAAACAAAACTCTCTTTCGAAATGTTGCATCTGATTGCGTTGTCGTACAACCCCGGACAACAACAACAACAACACGAGAGCCCAGTGTGTGTGTGTGTACAGGATCTACCAAACAGATAGGAGGTACAACGACGAGTTGTACACATCGCAAATAGATTTCTCAAGAGTCTTTTATTTTGGTTTTTCATCATCATTCGGAGGAATTGCTAAAAGTTGTCGCTAATGGGACGAGTTTATTATGATTTCGGTTCATGTCCTGTTGATATGGAAGAGATGCCATCGATTGGCTTTTTTGACGCTGCCCATCCGAAAATGATGATGGACGAGCACGAGCCGCTTTTAACTTTTTTCGATTCCGTTTTCTTTTTTGTTTTTTAAAAAAAGAAGATATGGTCATGTTGGTTATTCCTTTTGTGTAATCAAATTGTCCTTGTATAAGAATCAGAAAAATAGGGGCGAAGGAGAAAGATAAAAATAATACACCAAAACAGGTTGTGTGTGTGTGGGTCTATATCGTAGGAGAGCGATCGGTCCCTTTTTTTTATTTTTGTATTTTTTTTTTTTAACGGGGGAACCTGGGCGAGGATGGATGGAAAGTGGTTGGTTGGTCGGGTGGTGGTAGTGGTGGGCGATGGTGGAGTGACGGATGGGGCGCCAGACTGGAGCCAAGAAGCTGCTGGATCCGGACGGAGAGTTTTCTTTTTCTTTTCTGGGGGTCCAGTCTCTCAACCCGAAATTCGACAAGTTTCTTTAAAAAAAAGGAAAAAAGGAGGATTCCTCTTCTCACGGTGTGTGTTGGCGACGTGATTGGAATATTCTTTTTCAAACTATTTTTAAAAAAGGAATTTTCTTTTGCCATTTTTATTTAAAACTGACGTCAGTTCCGTGTCTCTTTTTTTTCTCGGTATTGATTGTAAAATTAAAAGCTAATAAGAGGGTCAACAGAGTCCCTGGTTAGACATATAAAAAAAACCCTTGAAAGTTTTCTACCCAAAAAAATAAAAAGGGCCGTGTTCTCCTCCTAAGTGGACACGGACCATTAACGTCAGGCCGATAAGGTCTCTCGTCTATACTCTCTCTCTCGAGTAGAGCGACAGTCTATTTTTTTGTTTGTTCTTGTAACTTTTATATTTTTCTTACATATCCCGTCGTTATTATTTTCGTTTGTCATTTTCTTCTCTTTTCGGAAATGTTTGATTGATTTTGATTCGACCATTCCAGAATCAGAAGAAGAATGTCAATAGTTTCATGTCGTCATTTTCTCTTATTTTAATTGATTGTCGGACATGGGAAAAACGAGATCGATTCGAAACAAACAACAAAAATTTAGAGAGATCACTTCCGCCGGAGCACTTAACATTGTTTCCCCTCCTATTCCCAGTCGAGGAATTTTTTTCTGGAATTGTCCAAGCCTGGGATGGATGGATGGAAGGGGGTCATTTCTAAATGGCCATGTCTGGGGGTCTCCTTGTCTTATTCCCCCCTCCATCTGATTTTGTTTTTGTTTCTGTCCCCCCAACGATATGAGTTGGGAAACAAAACACACACAAGTCAATCAGATAAAAACACACACAAGAAAAGACATTTCCAGTCGACTTTCTTCCAGGACATTGATCCCCCCCCCATCCTGGAACACATATTGCACACGCAGAGTGTGTGTGTGTCTTACACGTAGGAATGCTCACCGTCACTGTCGTCTCTCTCGATGACTATCGACTCTGATCCATCATGATCGGCACACTCAGATTTTAAAAACATCATCTTTTTTATTTTTATTTTTTCCCGTTGGTTTTTGTCTTTTTGAGTTTCGCCAACAAAGTGCCACTTGATAAATGTCTTTTTCCACCCGGTAGTTTTTATTTTTCATCTCGAGACGACAAGGAAAAACAAAAGAACAAAACAGAAAAACAGTCGAAAATGTTGATGAACTCAAAATTTAATGTTATGAACGCCGTTTTTATTAGTTTGGATATGATGAGGGGACCGACCGACCGACAAAGGGATAAAAGTGCACAGCCTTCCATTGGCGACCCTTAATTTTTGTCTCGACTCATTTTCACCAGTTGTTACACTGTGTCTGCATGTCTGTGTGTGTGTATGACGAGACGTAATTTGCGTATTGTACATGTCTATAGCGACGACGTCAAATATGATTACAACATCTATAAATGTAAGAGGGCATCCGGCCGTCGGCCACCACAGCGTAGCGGCATCATAAAATCATATCCACCGCCGCTGCCGCCGAAAATTTCGGTTGTGTCGACTTTTGGCTCGACTTCTTAGTTTTTGGGTTATTATGATTTGTTGCCATATAGTCAGAATAGGAAAGAGGGGAGAGACAGACTCGAAAAGTATGAAATCATAATGTTGTCAACTGCAGAGGAGGAAGGCCAATCAAATAGAGACGGGCGCCCACCTCTATACACGGCGGGGTCGTATACTTGTCAGCTCCGTCGTCGAAAAAATTAAAAAGATGTTGTTTTTGCTTCTGCTGTTGTTATACAACCTCACCCCCTTCCTTTCTCTTTCTCGTGCGCGTTTTATTTGTCCGTGTGTCCCGAATCTGCCGTGTTATGGCCCGGCCAAAGAGAAAAAAAAAGAGGGGAACGACGACGATGGCGACGGCGAAAGGTCGCGAAGGTTATAGACACACACACACAGAGCTGCTTTTGTTTATTGTCATGTCAAGTGCTGTCCGAGTTGCTGTTACTAGTACTATAGCTACTGCATGTTCGTACTAGTAGTAGTAGTAGTACTAGTCGGATGGACTTGGTACGTGTAATATTAGTGTCATCATATTCCATAGTGGGGTGGCGAGGGGGGGGGGATTAGACACACAGAGGGTGGATAGAGGGTTTGGCATGTTTTGCATATGTACACGTTGGACGACTGTTGTTTCCGAGACGGTCCGGATATTGTTTGGTCATTAGTGTGTCTAGTCTGACGCGGTCGTAAAACAAATGTTGAGATGATTCCCGAATTTAAATGTGATGACATTGTGTGTCAAAAATGCCCGCCAAATTTGAAAACCAAAAAAAAGTCATTTTTAAACATGGTCGGGTTTATCCGCAGAAAAATCGAGCTCGGTGCTTGTTGTTGTGCTCCTCCGGAGAAATGTGTCTACCAGGAGGAGGATGAGGAAGAAAAAACAAAAGGGGAGAAAGAAGAAGAAGAAGAAGAGTGTATGTAGGCTCAAGTCATTTGTTCGTCTGCTGATAAGCAACTGTCACCCGAGTTTGGCGCCGCCACTTGTCTCTCAGACTCTCTTCTTCTTCTTTTCTTTTTTAAGTATTTATTTTTATTGAAAAATAAAAAAGAATTTGAAATGTTTTTAAAATAAGGAATAACAGGAAAGAGAGAGAGGGGGGATGTTTCTTTCCTTTTATCAGTTTTATTTTTTTCTACGCCGTTTGTTTCAAGACAAACCAGAAATATGACAAATAAAACAATCAATTTCTTCGTGCCCGTTGTATCGGCGACGTGTATCGGTCGCTTCATTATCAGTCCCCGGGGCCGATCCATCAAAAACAATCAAAATGGGACTTCTTCTATTATACGATTCCTCCTAGATTCCAAAAAAAGTCGCTCTCAATGTTCATTATAAGATTGAAAATACCAGTCGAGAGAGAGAGATAGAAATTCCCCCCTTAACTCCACCGTGTAAATATTGCCTCTTTTGTTATCAGTGGTCGATTAACTCAGTGGCCCATCCCACTTCATCACTATGCAACACTTTTTATTTTAAACCCAAAAATATATATCTAGGCCTCGCTTGATTTCAATATTCATCTTTTACTTTTAACTGAGAATTTCAATCTCTTTATTTTAATTCATTGGCGCCACTTTTAAATCAATAAAAATCCCATAGTGTTTTTCTTCTTTCGGTCGGAACCTCATTGGCGGCGTCGGCTACTCGTAAATCGTAATTCACTTTGCCATTTAAATCCTATCTCTTCTCCTTTTTTATATTTCTTTTGTCTATTTATATATATACGCGTGTATAATGATCCCGACTGGCCAGCACCCACTCACTCTGCGGCCAACCCTCTCTCTAGATCTTTTCTCTGCCCAGCGCATTTGTTTGTTTTTTAGTTTCTTTTATAGACTCGCTCTTTTCTCGGCCGCGGTATTTAAAGAAATACGATCTGTGGGTTTTATTTTATTTTTTGTTTTGTTTCCTTTTGTTTAGCTTTTTCTGTTTGTGTGTTGTGTGTCTCCTTTTTCCCCCAAATCAGATCCTATCTAGGATCTATTGTTGTCGACCAAAAGAGAAGAGAGAGAGAGAGAGCCGGGGAGGGTCAAGCCGGCGCAAATGATCGGCTAAGTACCTCGCTCGTCTTTTTTTCTTTTCTTCTTTGATATACCAAAATGCTTTTATAGCCCCTCAGCTTCACCACCAGCCTCCCTCCTAAACGGTGGGATCATCATCAACTTAAGGGGGCGCCCAAATAGACACACACACTCACTCAACCGGACCCCATAAGATCCGTTTAAGTAAAGAAAAAGGAAAAAAAGGAAAGAAGACAGAATAGATGGGCCCTACAACCAAACTAGAAAGACAATAGATTTTTTGGTCGACAGAGAGAGGATTGTACTGATTATTATTAGGGCAATGAGACAGGCGCCACTTGACAATTGGCCATTTGATCTGTGTTCAAATGTGCGCGTTTACTTCCCGTCTCCTGAACACACACAGAAAATCAAAAGGAACAATCTCCAGACTAGAGTCGAATTGGGTTTGGGTTGGGTGGGGGGCTGGTCGATTTATAATGAGCGCAAATGAGGTCTTGTCATCTCTTTTGTTTTTTTTCCGCAGTTTTCTGGTCCCGTTTCCGGTGTTTCTATTCTTCTTTTTCTCTCTCCGCCGTGTAGTGTATCGTCATCAAAGCCTTTTTTTTTCTTTTGTTTCTTTAATAATACGCGGCTGAGTAGCAAAGGGAAATATGCAAATGCTCTATTGGTTTTTCTCGGCTATTCACACACACACACAAGGAGCCAAGGGGTTTAGAGTTTGAGGTGAAAATGCCGAAAAAGAGACGGGAAACCAAAAAAAAAGTTTTCTGCTCCGCCTATTTGCTTCCCACTAGAGTATCATATATTATTCATGTGCTGCAGAAGTAGCAGCCAGCAGCAGACAGTCAGCCAGCCAGCCCCGGTCTATTTGAATTGTCTTGTGCCCACCTTCATTTGCCTATTCACTGCTCTTTTTCTTTTTAAATCTCTATACAAATACGATTGATTTAAGGTCTTAAACCCCATCATTTCTAGTACTTTTCCATTCATTCCCAACTCTCGGCGCCAGTTATAATCAGCCGCCCCAGTCAAGTCCGCCAACAGAATTTATTTTTCAACAAAATTTCTATAGTTTTTTTTTTATTTCTTGGGGGAGTTTTGAGATAATCACAGAGACTGCACAGCGATTCGTTAGTGTCGAATTTGTGAAGAAATTCAAGCGTCTGGGGTTGAACTTTTCAAATGATTTTATTGGGGTGGTAATTTGATTTTATTTGCCAGAAATTTAGGCCTACAAATATCTACAAGAATGATGGGGGGAGAACTGAGGTGTTGATGGTTTGAACGGTACCGCTTCTATGTACAGGGCCTGGGATTGAAAGAATAGGGGGCTTTATGATGATGATGATTATATAGGCCTACTATTATACCCCCACACGATATACTGTATTTCTATAGACACTTTTCAGCTCTTTTGGCTTTGGTGTGTGCTGCTGGATTGGGTTTCCCCCTCTCTTTTTATTTCTGTATTATCAAAGTCGAATCATTCTTTCATCCTTTTAGCGTCAGTTTCTTTTCATCAGGCCTCCTCACTCCCTCCCCTTTTATTATATAAGCCACCACCACACACTTTATATCTCTAGTTATACTATATTATACGTACATACTTTATAGTGTCGATTTTTATGATGCACTTTCATTCGACCGCGGCTCCGCGTTCCTGCTGTTGCGACACATTTCTTCCCTCCCTTCCAACAATTTCTGGCCGGAATATGACAAATAACAACCGCGCATATTATACATGTAGATGTGTATACACATCCAGTTGTTGTACGGACTATAAAACTTGAGAGTATATATAAATACTTTTTTGTTTTTCTTTCGGGGAGGCGGCCATGGAAATATTCGAATCAAAATTCCGTCAAATCAAAATGGAACGAATTTTTATTATTTTGTTTTTTTCCCATTCCCGTTTTGGTCTAATCTGCCAATAACCCCGCCCATGCGCTGCACGCTCTCCGATGATTAGACCATCCCCCCTCCCGAAGAAAAAACTCGTGTGTCCAATAGTCTAACGCAAAAGAAAAAAGCGGACTGCATTAAACACAATATTATAGACCACTTCCATCTATGGTCTGAGTATAGTTATGCACAAAAGGGACTGGACATTCACTATCATTTCGTGTTTGTCTTTTTTTTGCGGCCGTCTAATATAACGTGAATACGCCATGAAATATGTCCTTTGCGTGAAGCTAGAAAACGGAATAAAAATCTATTCTTTTTTTTATTTTCTATTTCTCTATTTCGCCCGGTTGTATATTTTATCATCCGGCCGCCGCGTGGCTTTCAGGCCGATTGAATTGTCACGGTCCTACCCCGACCGACCGGCCCCTCGGCAGTCACCACTGACGAATGGCCCTCGCCCTTTATATATTCTCCTCATTCACTTGATTGTTACGAAAATTGTATGTGTAAAAATAATAACGTCTAACTTTTTATTTGTCATTTTTTTTTCTATTTCTCGGTGTTCGTGATTTTGGCTGCTTGCTGCTGCTGTTAGGACTTTGTAACGGTAAGGTTTCTCTGTCAAAATTTGTTTATTTCTATTTCCCCCTTTCATCCCCAACAGAATATAACCAGCACCCCCCCGCTGGTTTCTTCTTCAGCTCGCTCGACTGCTGCTGTTTTTCTTCTTCTTTTTCTTACCTTTTGGTCACTTGGTTTATGTTTTATACATGTCCAGTCTACGGGTTCTGACATGGTGTCACACATTTTAACGATTGGCCTTAACGTCTAATGACGTTTGTTCACCCAGGGTGGGAAAGGGCTGCCGTTTTGAATTTTCCCCCCACCAGAAAAAATAGAAAAAAGTTGTAATCTTTTGGGTTTTCTGCGGTGGAAAATACGTGTGACTCGTCGACTAGCTGATTTACGAGTCACAGAAGAAAAGAAGAAGATGGTGGCGTACACACCCAGTGTATCATGTAAGAAGAGAAATATGAGAGCCGGGCCCCTCGCATAATGTATAAGAATCGTCATAACTCGGTAACGCACCGGAGCAAAGCCCAAAAAAGCCCAAAAGAGAAAGAAAATAAGAAAAAGTATTGAAAATTAAACGGCTATTCATTCGCCGGCCAAATGGGCGGCTAATGACTGACACGACACACGTCGTTGAGTGCCTGGACGACTACTCATTTCGTTATCTTTTGATATTTATTTTTTGGGTATTCCTTCTATTTGCGTGAGTCTCTCTCTATCCATTTTGAAAGAAATGAACGAAAGAGAGCGTCTATTATACATTTTCACGCACGGCTGCTACTTACATTCATGCTCGACGGATATATATTTTTATATTTATGTCATTTTCTTTTCTTTCTCCACCGAAATTTGTGGACGGACATCTGCTGCTCTTTGCTGGCCCTCCTCACTCACTTACTGGCGACCAACTCGGCGTGCGGGCACTTATTGTTGTCGTCCAGGGCGTAAGTGAGCTGTTTACGACGGCCTGATTCATTTGCATGTGTACCTTACTTATTACTACTACACATTTTTATTTTGGATTATTTATATGTTTCCCTGCTGGCCGACTTGACATCGTCGTCGTGACTCAACGACCCATTCTCCCGTTTCATCTCTAAACGTTATGTGCTGGCGCTCTAACGACCGCACTCACGACCGTTCTCGCCTTACACACACACACACACACCGCCTGGTCTCTTCCTATGTGCGCGCGCCTCCACAGTATGTGAGTATATTTTCCACATTTTTACGACCGACAATCTGCCCTGTGTCGGTTTCCCTGTTTAAGATCGGGATTTTCTTTTTCTCACAGACCGTTAAACTCCCAGTCATCTTTTTTTTTTTTTTTTCGTTTTTTGACACGTTACATTTCCAAACTGTCGTTTCTGAACTTGATTCGACTGGCGTGCGCCGTATAGTAAAATGGGGAAATGTTGAAAAATTGTTTGATTTGTTACCTCACCCGCGCCATCTTTCGGATGTTTGACGCAACGCTATTCAAAACAATGCAACCAATTTTGGGGGAAAAAGAAAGCCAAGAAAGGTTTTGAAATGGTTTAAGTAGCTTTTAGTTGTTGCCACAGAGAGTTTTGTTTGATCCGTGTAACTTTTAGTTAACAAGAGTGATCCAGTTTTCAAGTGAAAGCTTTTAGTCATTTACATACACAAGTCTGATCTTTGAAAACACTAAAGTGAAATCTAGAACCACTGATGATGTTTTCTTTTTATTTGGTCAGACTGGACTGCACTGGGCTGCCAAACACGGCAACGACGACCTGATCAAATTGCTTGCTGGCACACACAAATCAGATGTCAATGCCAGAACGGTACAGTGTTTGTTTTCTCCTCCATACATTATCATACAAGTTTCGAAATGGAAAACATGCTGACTAATGCGTTAACTTATGTTTCTTCTTTGCCAATTTATGGGTGGTCCTTGGAATCTTCAGAACGCTGTAAGTAAACTTTCCAGAAGAAGAAACAAAACTCTAATATTTTACTTTTTTTCCTCTCGGTTTCACCTCATTGATTTGATTTACAGGGCTGCACTCCGTTGCACCTTGCTGCCATGCAGGGCCACGCAGATGTTGTAGATCTCTTGGTCAAAGCATATGGTAAGCAGAATCACCTTTTCCCACCTGCAAGACTTTCCAGGCTGATGTAACTGTAATCCAAATTTTTGTTTGTATGTATCTAGGAGCTGATTCGAACATGCGAGACTACAGTGGCAAGAAACCCCATCAGTACCTCTCGCGACCAGACACGGTCATCTCGATCGACACGTTCCGCAGTGAGTACAACACCAAGTCTTCCTACTCTTCTTTCGAACGTGGAGGCCTCTACTCCTCGACGAAAGCCGTTCTTAAAAACAGCCTCTTGAAGTTGACGCCCGGGCACCATTCGACCTACTCTGAATCCTCTCTCGACTCCAAGTTGACTACTTCCTCCACCGAATCTTGTTACAGCGAACAGGGCAGCAGCTTGACGCTCAAGTCCAATCCCGAAAAGAAACGGCACCTGGCCGTCAGTCACAGCATGTTGCGCGAATTTCGTCCCAGCATCCGGCGCAGAGCCAATTCTTCTTCCGCTTTTGTCAATAACACTACTTAATAATAATAAGTGCTCAAATACGGCACACAAAGATTTGTCCTAAATGAAACGGTTTTGCTCAAACTGTTGTTCCTGTTCGCTGCTGGATTATTTTTTTAAAAATTCGAATTTACTTTCGTTTTTATATTCGTAATATCTTGATGAAATTAACACAGCCATTTTGAAACAAATTAACGACTGAATGAACTATATAATGCATGCTCATCCCAATTTAATAACAGGATTGGGGCTTTCCTGTCGGTATACTTACTAACTGCTTACTACTACTAAATTGCATGATCCTACTTAATCCTTAAAATACAAAATGAAAATTCTTGTTACTACGACTACTATAAACACATTTCATTTGGTGGGAGAGCTTGTTTCCAACAAAGTTGAATATGTTTCATTGGCCTTTATTGTCTTGAGACGGACACGTAACGAGTTCATGACTCTGCATGTAATCGGGGGCGATGGTATTTTCTCTTAACCTGTTTCCCTGGCGCTTCTGTGGTTTGCTAATAACACGCTCGTGTGCGGTATGTAGTGCTCGTGCTCGTCACGTTCGTCTGTGTGTGTGTGTATGTCGATCATTGTTTGAATCTTTCTTTTTTCTTTTTGTTTTTTTCTTCACTTTCTCTTTCTATTTGCAGAAATCACAGCCAAACGAAATCTGGCGGCAGGTAAAAATCAAATCAATTTCATTTCGATATATGGGCCCTTGTTGTATAGTAGAAACAACTAATCATCTTATTAATTAATCATGGAGAGGATGATGGCTTCGATTGTATGTACCTTAATTGTTCTCAAATTGATCAATTCTTAATGATTGTCCAACAGAGAAAGAAGCGGCTGCAGGTTTTCTTCGTATAGGCTCCCTTAATGTTCGCGTGAAGAAGACGACGGAAGCGTTCAACAATCTGCTCAGTTCAGCCGGCGGAAGCGGAACATTTTCCACTACCAAGATGTACAACAAACCCTGGGGATCGATAGACAATCTTCCCATTTCTTCGGTAATTAACTTGCGCGTTGTTATGTGAAATTATTTGGCTTGAATCGAAATCAATGACGCGTACGGTTATTTAGGTTGAGGGCCAGATGATGCCTCCGCCCAACAAACAAGGAACGGTTAAGAAGAAGCGACCAAAGGATTGGCCACAGCCACTCATTAGTGGGCCAACCAACTTGCATCACTCCAATTCGTTTAACGGGCGGCCGCTCCAGCCGACATTGATTGAAAACAAGGAAGAATACGAAAACGACTCGGACTCTGCTTACGGTTTTGGAAACAACTGGCAGAGTTCGTAAACATACAAATTTAAGAGTTTTGTGTTTTTCCAGTTTTAAAAAAAGAAATTGCCAGTTATATTTACTATTTAATAATCATCACAGCTGCAATCGGTGCCTTCCATTTCATTGTTGAAACGTAACCGAGACAAAAGTTTTTTTTTTTTCTTTTGGTTTATTTTTAACCCATACGACTGACTGTATTTCGAACTGTTGTTATCGGAATCAAACAAATATAGTTTCAGGACTCGAATCTGATATCACTGTCAGAGTAATAGTTATGCGCGTTAATCCTTACCAGACAATAAGTAAACAGATAAACTAACTGATAAAAAAGTTTTGGCTCAACTCAGTTTTATGTATAGGGGCATATATTTTGGAATATCTGCTGGCATGCAGCCCCAAAGGCCAAAGATAATATCTTATTCAATTGCTGTCTACTTGATACAATTCTACAAAACTTCAATTGCAAAACAACCAAAATACCAACATTTAATGGCCTGTGTTTTTCAAATGGTTTTCATAGCCTGCTTCGTCTAGCAAGGCGTCAAGTTCCTCTGGTTTGCTGAGCTGGATTTTGAATAGCCATCCTTGCTCGTATGGAGACTGGTTGATCAATGCTGGAGTCTCTTCAACATCCTTGTTCTTTTCTACAACGGTTCCACTGACTGGGCTGTAGAGTTCACTGGCAGCTTTGACACTTTCCAAAGCTCCACAGTCATCTGAAATATAAAAGAAACAAAGGTTCTAGAAATCGTTGATATGCCATTGCCAAATAAGGAAATACCCATTTGATTGAGCTCCGAGTCAGGTTCAGGAAGTTGAGCAAATACAACATCTCCAAGAGCACCTTGTGCGTAGTCGGTCACTCCGACGGTTCCAATTTTACCTTGGACATCGATCCATTCATGCTGTTCTGTATATTTTCTTGCTGAAATTGCAAAATCGTAAAACGTATTAGAAACAAAATCTTTGGACCAGTAATTAAGAGTCCATACCTGCTAGTGCATTCGTGGAACAAAATGTACGAGTAATTTGAGTTGCATTGAGTTTGTGAACAACAGGTCGTAGTTTGAGCAAAGTAGAAGGTAATCGAAGGCACTTGTGGAACACATTCACGCAGACGGCCATCCTTGAGAAATTGTTGTGATAGATAGATCACGATTGGAAGAGGAAGGGGGGATTCGGCTGCAGGCAGATTGGGCTGCAGTGCAAGATCTCAATTAAAAAAAATATTTATGTACCGATTAAAAAATGTTATTAGAAAATTCAAAGAGTTTTATTAATGAATAAATTTTTAAGAGATTACAAATTTTTTATCGATTTTTCAGCGACTTTGCTGAAATTTTGAAACGTTGGGTTTATTTTCATTCAAATCAGCTGTTGGTGTAAACAAACTAAGCCCCACCACCATCGTTTGTATAACGTTTGTCAAAAATCTCAAAGTGGATTTTCCGACTTCGTCATTTTTCCGTCATGGGGACGTGTCTTGTTCGAAACTCAACAATTCGGTGTTGTTTTAGGCGTTCTTACAGTTTCACTAACGCTGAAGCATTACCGTCACATGCCAAAGTAGTAATATGTGGTGGAGGAGTTCAAGGTGCTGCTCTAGGTTACTTTTTGGCCCAGCATGGTTGGGGCCAAGACACTCTCATTCTGGATCAAGGAAAAATTGGACGGGCCACTCCCTGGCACATGTCAGGACTGGTATATCACACTACCATTATTTGTATTGATATCTATCATTATAATTCTTATGTGAAGATATTTCTTAGATTGGAATCTTCAAGCCCACCTCAACAGAAACTAGAATAACTGAAGAGAGCATCAAACTTTATGATGAACTGGCCAGAATGGGCTATGACACAGGATTCAAGCAATGTGGATCTTTACTTTTGGCTCGCACCAGAGATCGGATGACCCATTTCAGGAGAATGAAATCTCATGCAGTTTGTCGCAAGATTGAGTGTTACCTGCTCACCAATGAAGAGATTGCCAAGAGGTATCCATACATCAACACTCAAGATCTTCAGGGCGGCCTATGGATACCAATCGACGCTGTTGCCGACCCACACAAAATATGCGAGAGTTTGGCCACATTAGCTGCCGCAAAGGGTGTCCGTATGTTCGAGCACATCCAAGTGAACCGAGTGCTTACCAGCCAAAACAAGGTCGCTGCTGTCGAAACCGACCGAGGCACTATCAAATGCGATTTCTTTGTTAATTGTGCCGGATTTTGGGCACGATCGCTGGGCAAGAAAACGGAACCGCTAGTCAAAGTTCCCGTCCAGGCAGTCGAGCACTATTACCTTCACACGAAGCCCGTCAAAGACATTGATGAAAACATGCCCGTCGTTCGCGATCTTGACGGTCACGTCTACTTCCGAGTACAAAACGGTTGTGTCCTGGCAGGCGGATTCGAACCTTTGGCCAAACCTGTATTTGAAGACGGTGCACTGCCTCTTTCAGTCGAAGACAGTCGATTGGAAGTAGACTGGGATCATTTCGCACCAATGCTGGAACAAATGGTATGACAAATTATTTAACTAGCGTTACCGAATCTTAACCCTTTTTCAATATTTTACAGGTTCAACGAGTACCCCTTATGCGAAACGCTGTTCTCGATAAACTCTGCAACGGACCAGAAAGCTTCTCTCCTGATTGTAAATGGGTTCTGGGCGAGGCTTCAGAAGTGGACAACTACTTTGTCGCTACTGGAATGAAGTCGTTGGGAATAGCTTCGGCTGGAGGCGTGGCTAAACATTTATCTGAATGGATAGTAACGGGCAAACCGCCGTACCCACTCAACGAACTGAACGTCCAGCGATTCGTGCCACTACACAACAACCGCCAATTTCTGCTGGAGCGAATGCGGGAGGTGCCTGGTGTCCACTATCAATTGCCTTATCCATTCAGCGAATTCCGCACTGGCCGCCGCTTACGCGTTTCCCCGGTTTTCCCTCGCCTTAAAGCAGCCGGCGCCGTGTTCGGCCAAACGATGGGCTACGAACGGCCCGCTTACTACGAGCCCAAACCTTACCAGGATTCCGACATCGAGGATCTGACTAGCCGTTCGACTGGGGGCACTAGTCAAAACGTTGAAGCTCCGTTTCGTGTGGCCTACACCAATACGTTCATGAAACCGCACTGGTTCGAAAGTGTGCGAAACGAATATCGCGCCTGTCGCGAGTCAGTCGCCATCGCCGACTACTCTTCATTCACCAAGCTGGATTTGACATCACCTGGTTCGGAGGTTGTTGATTTCCTGCAATATGTGTGCTCCAACGACGTGGACGTCCCAATTGGCGCAATTCTCCACACGGGAATGCACAATGAAAACGGTGTGTATTTATTTTAAAAATTTGAGCTTTGACTTTTAAAAACAAATGGTTTAATTACAAATAGGTGGATATGAAAGTGATTGCTCCTTGGCACGACTCTCGGATAATCATTACATGATGATTGCACCCATCATTCAGCAGACGTACGGATCTTATTCTTTCATTTAAAATTCTCATTTTCCCTCGGTTAAAAAAAAATAGAAATAGTTTCGGTTGGTCGGAATTATTAACTAAATTAACCAGTTTCAAGAACAAGATTTTTACTCTTAGTTTTTTGTTTATCCAAGGCGGTGTCAAGCTTGGCTTCGGCGTCAGCAACAGAAATTCGCCGGTGGAAATAATGCCAGCGTCAACATTTCTGACGTCACTTCGTTGTACACAGCTCTCTGCGTCATGGGTCCACTTTCACGGGCCGTTCTGTCGGAGTTAACCGAGGCCGATTTGAGTCCCAAGTCATTTCCGTTTTTCACCGTCAAAGAAATGGACATGGGCTCGGCATCGGGCATCCGGGCCATGAACTTGACACACACTGGTGAAATGGGATGGGTCCTCTACATTCCCAATGAGGCAGCCCTGCACGTTTACGATAAAATTATGGAACACGGGCGCAAGTACGCCATTCATCACGCAGGATACCTGGCCACTCGTAGTCTCCGGTTAATCACTTTAATTATTATTATAAGTGTTTTTAAATTATTTCAATTCGTTTGTTTATTTTTAGGGTGGAGAGGTTCTATGCCTATTGGGGTCAGGATATCGATGCATCAACGACACCGCTCGAGTGTGGACGTGGCTTTCGCGTCAAACTAAACAGCGACATCAATTTCATCGGCCGTGAGGCTTTGCTCAAACAGAAAAAAGAAGGTGTTCAACGTATGTATGTCCAGTTCCAACTTGACGACCACGATCCAGAAATCGATCCCTGGCCATGGGGCAGTGAACCTATTTACCGCAACGGAGAATTCGCTGGCATGGTCACCACGGCAGGATTTGGTTTTACCCTCAATCGACAGGTATACATTTAGTCTATTCACTGTTTTGGCTCATCAGTCATCACCTACATAATATCTTATGCTATTGTACTTTTTAGGTATGTCTGGGTTATGTCCAAAACTACGACGTTACCGGGACAGTCCACCGTCTAACTCCCGATTACGTGACCAGCGGTCAATATGAAGTCGACATCGCCGGATTGCGCTACAACGCCAGAGTCTCACTACGTTCACCAACTTTGCCAACCAAATTCCGCGAAACTTACGGAGATCACTATGTGGCAACTCGTCATGGAGGTGGGGCTTGAATAGTCAACGTATTGTATAATCGCTTGAGAACGAATTCAGTTGTTGTAGTCTTAGTCTGAAATAATTCAGAGTAAATTGTGTTAAAATTACCATCACCTCTAGCGTGTATAATTTTCAAACTTGCGATCCACCCCAGCTGATAATACACATTTATCTGTCAGCCAATCAATTTTTTATTCTAGCGTGATAGTAGTCTAGCGTACCAGAATCCCCAAATTTTTTTTTTCATGAATGATGACCATGCATCACCATAATGAATCAGCCTTATCCTTAATTCAATTGATTATTCGTACCACAGACTGCCGCACATTAAGACACCATGGTTTTACTTTATCTGTGCTTTGTGCCTTGGAATCCGTTAAAAAAATAGAGCGGTGACGCCATCTAGTGAAAACTACACGAATATTCTCAGTTCTTACTAAAAAACGCGGAATTATCACCGTTTGTTCATCGATTCGTGACTCAGAGCTCAGACTAAAACATCGCTTGTACCTGTACGTCAATAGATATAAATATCGCATGATTGGTAATGCTATAACTAGCTATACTTGTAATTTTAAGCTACGTTGGTCAAAGCAACTCTGTAACTAACTGCTACTACCATGCTACTCGTAACATTCTGAATATATCCCTAAGGTTTTTTGGCAGACGGGAAGATTAGTTCAAATTTCGCCAATAGATGGCGTTTTGGAATTTTGAACTGCGCGCGTAGATAATGGAAAACGGTTTGAACTGCGCGCTTCAGAATTGAAAAATGGTTTGAACTACGCGCGTAGAAACTGATATCTCAACTCTCAAGCGACCAAAAGTAAAAGTAAACTGGCATCATCTAGGCTCTAGCGGCCTAGCGGCTCCGCCACACCTAATTCGCACTCCTTATGTTTGACATAACTTTTGAATGTTTCGATATGTTTTATTTTTAATTGATTTCAATATGTATTAATTTTAATTAGTATACTATTTCAAGTAAAAAAAAATAAGAATAAATTAAAGGAAAAACGAAGCGTAAGAGGGGGTGGTTTGTTCCAACTGGTTTATAGATTTATCCGGATTTATCTGTAACTATAACTAATTATTTCTTATTTCATATTGCTAATGATAATAATAAATTTTGCTGTAATTAAGCCACAGACTAACAGGGTAAAGACTACGAACGGCTAAAAACCCCTTGAAGCTATGCTCGTCCTATGCCGTATGGTGGCGCGTCGATCTCATCCTTTTTCTTAGATATTTTAGTTTAAAGTTGCATTAAGCTCCTCCCACCCAAATTTGGCTGTTCAGACATCTTTGGTGGGAGGAGCTTATTGAGGGCCGCAGACAAAGAAAAAAGCTATAGGGGGCTCTTCGGGGTTGCCTTTTCTTTTGTGAATACTTGGCAACGCAGCAGCCGATGCCATAAAGCGAGCCAGAGGGAGGAACGCGAAGTCACTCCCCCCTAACGGGTGGATTTTGCCACCCTAGCTGACGCACTTCTCATTGGCTGTCAGCTTTCTCACTGTGACATTGGCTGCTGCGTTGCCAACTCTCTTGTAAAAGAAAAGGCAACCCCAAAGAGCCCTATAGATAGGACTGTGGCCCGGAGCTTATTGGGCGGTTTTTTTTTAAATGGGTTGCCTAGATGAGTTTTTCTTCAAACACGGGTTGGAGCGGGTTGGGCCAACAGAGTAAATGGGTTCGGCCCGGGCCAACCCATGGGTCAAGAAATATTAACAGGATGGGTCACGGCCCGGGTTTTTAACGGGTCAATCATACTTTTTCAGCATCTTTTCAGTCTGTTTATCAATAAATGGCAAAATTTCCTAACGTATAAAAATTGAATTTGTATTCTGTTTTAACACTGAGTCCACCACTCAATCAGGCCAAAATTGGGGGTTTTGGGGGTTTACAATTTTTGGAAAAGGGTGACGAAGGCATCGCAGCCAGTCCCGGTATAACCCATTTTGTGCGGAATTTTACGGAAAACCAAATGGTGAAATCCGCAATGTTCTAGCTAGCATAGTTTTTAAGTTATTCAATAAAAACTAAGGGACCCCCCAAGAAATTGTAGTGTTTTTTCCGATTTTTGACATCAGTTTTCGGGCAAACCAGACCTTTAAAAAAAAATCTAATTTTTTAGAATGAAAGATTTTGCCCCCCTCCAGAGACATCTCGCCCCGTTTTTATTTTAAACGGTTATTAGCAGAGATATTTGCAATTGAAAATCTTTGAAATTTTTCGTCATTTTCTGAAGATTTTCGCCATTGACAGACGTCATTTCGCCACCCCATCTAGCGGCCGATTTTTTAAAAAAGCAAGGGAGATCTACTATTCTTCTGGCCATTAATTTTTTTTCGAACTTCAACTATCGATAGCCAACCAAGCCCAGCAGTTTTACATCGATTCCATTCTTTTCTCAATCATTCAATCATTCAATCAATCAAAAATTAATTACCAGAAGAATAGATCTCCCTTGTTTAGAGCTTTATAGTTGCAATTGTTTTTTTTAGCAACCACATTTTTAAACAAGTTGCCTTTTCACGTTTCGCTGGCCCGGCCTTCAAAACAGCCATGTTCGTTTTGGCCACGACTTAATTCAACTTGTTTTTTGGTGGGATGTGTGGTAAATGGCCCCCACTTGTCAGTGGCCCGGCCTTTAAAAAAGCCATGTCCGTTTGGGCCACGACTGAATTCAACTTGTTTTTTGGTGGGATGTGTGGTAAATGGCCCCACTTGTCGATGGCCCGCAGTTGTTCACAGCCAAGTTCTTAAAAAAACTTTGCAATGCAGGATCCGTTGGTCCAACCCCCTCCACCCAACAATGACCTGCTGTCGCTGGGATCTATATAAATTATTAATAAAAGAGAACACGAGCAAATTTAAAACATCAAAACCAAAATGAAATCTATACGTTCTTTCTTTTCTATTTCCCCTTTCTTTGTTTCCCGCCATACCCTCCGGATATGCCGACAATAAGGTAAGCAAACAAAATGAAAAATATCAAAACAATGTTTTTCCTTTTTTTTAAAGTTCGAGTAACGTTTCCATAAATGAAACCTGTGATTATGAATTGGGATCGGTACCATTAGACTAAATTGACTATTAAACTAATAAGCAATATCAAAACAGATAACATCGAAATTTTGGACCTATTTTGTGTTTTACTAATAATTTGTACTTTTTACTACACACTTGCATTGTCGCCCCCATAGGCATTAGAAATTTAGACAAATTTTGAAGTGGAAAACTTTGAGGTACAGGGAAGGGTTCTCTGAGTTAATTTTATTGTAAATTATTCTGTATATTTGTATAGAGTGAAGAATTCTGCATCTTTTGGCACCAAGAAAAAGATTTTATCTTGATTTTTAGTATTTTTTTATATTTTGGAAAACGCCGTATTTAACACAGCGCATATGAGGGAAAACGGGTGTACCTAATAAAGTGAACGATACCGTAGCACCCTGGGGGTTAATCCTACACAATTTTGTGTGTTTAAAAAATGTAGATCGTCATTAGATCTACTCAGGAAAAAAAGAAAAAAAATCTAGCCCAAGCCGTCGGGTAGTATTTTTCACTTTTTCTGAGACACGTAGTGCCATAAGAATGCACTGAAAAAAGGGGGGTGTACTGTATGTAGCTTGGTGGGTACTGTATGTCCAATAAAAAGACTGCTAGGTCTGACGATGAACATGTCGACAATGTTGTCTCACATTTTTGGAACAAACTTTCAAGTGTCGTCTAGGCTACCAGCAGCATAGAACTAAAAAATTAACGTTAACAAACTGCTGTCTATCAATAGTATGAGACACAAAACAAAAATTAAAAAAAAAACATATATAAAAAAATCAATGCAGTAAAAGCGAACAATTGATATTACTACACCAGGCCATACAGGGCCCCTAAAAAACTATCCTTAACTAATCAGAACCAAGGGATTTTAATCTAAACAGCAAGAGAGAGTACAGAGAGAGGAAAAAATCAAAATAAATAATAAATAAAAAAAACTCGCTTCATACCGTTTGGAACACGGCACATCACCAATATCCTCTTGAATCCTTTTCGAACCATGAGGTGCAGTAAGTAATACTTACTTTTTATAGCAGCTGCCAGGTTCTTTTGAACAACGTCGAGTAGCTATATGAAATAAATGAATCATGTAAACAGTAGTTTAAAAATTATGAAATGTCACCACTTACCTCTTCTTTCTACTTTTCTATTTATTTTAACCTTTTGTGCAATCCCATATCAAAAGACTTAAAATAATAAATTCCCTTGGCTTTTTCTTTTTGCTGTGCTCTGTTTTTATTTCGATTACTTTTATTTTTTGCACAGTATGTCTGAATCTTTCCAGTGACATAATTTCCTCTTTGTTCCTCAACATTTTGATTATTTTCTCCTCGTCTTTTGTCATTTTGTTCCGTAAATTCACCATTTGTATTCCTCGTATTGCGACAGTTTGTCCACAATAACTTTTTAACAACTGCTCTTATAGCAGTTATTTTTTGGGGTCAAAAATTTGTAATTTAATTTCACTTGCTCGTTCGCGGCAGTCTTCTTATTCAATTCCTTTTCTCCAAGTTGCTCTAATCGCAGCAGCCAGCATTTTTCTTTCCCTTTGTTTCTTATTCAATTTGCGTTGCTCTCATTGTAGCAGTTCCCATTCTAAACTTGTCAAAGTTGCCTTTGTTTGCAGCATTTTTTTAGTTCTTTAATGGGAATGTATTTTTTAATACTGCCTATACCGTCTATTTTCCTTTTGAATTATTGCGATTTTTCATTGCAATAGGATTTTTACTTCATGTAAGCAAATTTGGACATTTGAGGTTTTCCTTCTTTCCAAGAATTTAAAGTCTTTTATGACAATCACAATAAATAACAAAGATTATTCATGTATACATACTTTGGAACTCAAAGCAATGTCTATTCCGTTGTGGTCGAATCTACCCCATTGGATTCTCTTCCTTGAATGGTGTGGGACTGTCTCTTTGATCCAACAATACTGCACAAGCGGCTTGATGTGGGGCCGAATATTATCGAGTCACCAGGCTTATCATCCATTCGACGGCAGTGGCAAAAATGAACCTGAAGTTTTACAATTACGAAAAAACAAAGAAAAATAGTCACAAAACAAAAAAACCTACAACACACTTTTCTGCTCAGCAATCTTTTTCAAATGTGTTTTCCCTGTTTAGAAGTTCACTCCTTTTTAGCTGTGTTTTTTTTCTTGCAACAGAAAGCATTACTGTTTGGGGTTTACTGTTTGTGTAGTGTCGTCCTCATCAGTTAAAACACTTTTTTTCTTTTAATCGCTTAGACTGGCGTTCCCTAATAGCTGGAGTTGACTGAACCTGGCCTTTACTTTTATCATAAGTTGAGCAGTTGAAAATTTTCTCCGAACATTTTTCTCTTATCTGCACATAATTTTCAACTGATAGATAATGTCATCAAAGAGAAAATCGTGCCTTTTACCTTTAAAATTAAATATAAAGGTCAGGATTGTTGTCTATCAGTGTGGAACAATCCATTCTATAAAAATATTACAATATTGCTATTTATTTGTTCGAGGTTTCATTGGTATTGACGAAAAACAAAATACAATGTTCGAATGTGTAGCCAAAAAAATGTTGAAATAGTGCTAGAGACTTTCCTATCATATAAAAGATTTAAGCGCTTTTTTTGTGATGACAATAAATAAATACATGGTTGAAACAGTCATTCTTGTGTGGGAGTCTAAATCGTCTGGTTATACATAGCTAACGTTCAAATAATGTTCTACAAATCACCCATAACGTTTCCAAAGCGCAAATACTGTCAAGCAGGTGTTCGATCAATGACGTCAATGAACGTCATCAATATTTGAATAGACTGCAATAAATTGGATAGATAAATCCGTGGGATTTTCGTATCAACTTATTTCGATAACAATTCTGACCAATAAAATAGTGTGAATTAACAAAAAAAATCAGTAATTGAAATTATGCAATCTCAGGAAATAGTGATGCCACAAATTGCCCCATAATCTAAAATGAAAATTGATGAGAACTTTTTTATTCTCGGCATCGCTCTTCTAGGTAGAAAAATATGTGATTATAACAGCCCAAATTTGTTCAATTTTAACGATTGTGTATCGTGTTAGTGAACTCGGCAAGCCGTTGCTGTCGCCTTTTTCAGGACAACTGATGTTTTTTTCACAATCATAACAAACAAATTCTGTCATAATTCACTTAATCTTAAATAGATTTTGCAATGCCGCCTACGATGTTTACACTTGGTAGTCGTTTTTTGTAACTTTACTTAACTAGCCGTTGTTTATTTTACAGGCGTCATTATGTCGTGATACTAGAATAGCCGCTCTAGCCGCCTTGAAAATTTTGATGAAATTAATTCAGTGAAATCTGTCAAATAATCTTGAAACTTTGTATTGACTGTAAGGAAATAATAATGCCCGATAGGTTTACTACATCTGACGTGAAATCGCCATTGTACATTATTGACATCAAATAATCAGTTTTTGCAATTGCAGAAGTTTTTGCTTTTATTGTCAATCCTCAATTTACACTGATCTTTTTCATAAATGATAAAAAAATATGCAAAAAAACTAATTCATTCTGCGTGGGAGTGTCACTTCGTATACGACACGATTCATCACTGGTAGCATTTATTTGATCACATTGTCCAATATTCTGTTAAACAGCTGTTCAATTAATGACGTCAATAAATTGTTGGAATAGATCACTATAAATATGGAGAGGATTTCTGAACACTGAATTCGTCTCCTACGTTCTCATATAAAATTCGGGTCGACAAAATCGCCTCAGCAGAACTTGAAAATGGCTAGTATTTTACTGATAAAGGTATCATTAATTAAGTTAAAATAAAATCTGGTAGAGATATTTGATTAGCTTTGGTATAATAACAGATCGTAGTCGTTTCTCTACTTGTCTTTGCCTTGGAAACATCAAGTGTGGCGGGTAAATTTTCAAATATTTTATATTTTGTGGCAACTAATTATCACATTTTTCGCTATCAGGAGTTACAAAGTTTGGTGAATGCAACGGGCTTAGACTCGAAAATACGGCTTCCGGAATTTCTCCAAGTAAATGTGTTCAATTGGGTGGAACATGCTGCGATTTGGGCAGTTATAGTAAGTCAAAATAAATAAGTAATGGGTATAATTTTTGAAACAGCATTGTGTTATACGTTTGTCTTCTATTTACAACCTAGTGACTAACGAACCAAAAGCAATGAAGGCAACTGAAAAGTGTCTAACATGTTACAAATCGAGTGTCAAAGTGAAATGCACTGGAACATTAATTCGATCTAAGCCTTGGAATTGGGGCACCGATGCCAACACATGGGTTACGGCTAAAACCTGCATTGCCCAGAAGGGCCAGTGCTGCACAGGTTATAACAAACCCTTCAACCCGAAAAGTACTCCAAATGAATTTTCCTGCAATAATTGCTATTCTGGTACACCGACAAGCACTGGGTGCAGTGGTAAACTTCTGTCCTCTATTGATTTCACACCAAAAGTCTGTGTTCAGCTGGGAGGAAATTGCTGTGATGGAGACTGGCAAGGTACACGTAACAATTATATGCAGTTGTTGTCTGAAGAAATTGAAACCAGATGCTAGTATAGAATTCGAATTTACTGGTATTTTTATTTTTGTGTCCAGGCACCACAGTGGGTTCAGCTTTTTGCACTTCGGCAATTTTTAATTCTGCTCTTCTGAAAAATTGCAATCTCTGTTACAGTGGATCTCCAAAGGTTGTTGTCTAGAAGTAAAAACGAATTTAAAATTAAATGAATGTTTAATTTGAAACGAACTCTGAAAGACCTTATATACAGCAAATAAAATGTTGAAGCAATGAATTTTGATTTTTGTTCGAATTCCAACTTACCATTTTTATCAAAAGAACCCTTTGGTAAAACAGTTGAAATGAATCTTGAGCATAGGTCAAAATATCAACTGAATGTGAATCATGAATCTGAACGTGAATCATGAAGGTTTTCTAAAATTGATTTTCACTGGATTTTATCAAAATGATTTGATGTGCCACATTCAGGCCAGTCATTCAGGCCCACCTTTTTTTACATGCCATTCGGGCCAAATTTCGGTGACATTCAAGACCAAGTTCTTTATTTAAATTAGTAAATGATGGTTTAATTTGATTTGGTTTGTTTAAAAACGACTCGCAAGAAATTAGGGTTTTTTAGTGCTTAACAAAAGGTGTAACTTTAACCTACTTTTTATACAGGTCCATTTGAAAGATGCAATCCAGATGGATATTTTCGTGCTGATGTATTGGAGGACACCTCCAGACGCTATACCCGTCACTTCATCTTCGCCACCGATCACCAGCTATTACCCAAAGCCAAAAGATGGTTTTCGGCATCCACAAGTTTATCCGTCATGGAAATCTCGATAAACAGTTAAGATAGTTTGTACAAGGACACGAAGCTTTGAGCTTAACAATGGTAATCAAACAACGTAACCACCAACCCATATATCATTGTTTTAGTTTCCTTAAGTCACAGTACTTATGTCCCGGAAAAGGAAGAAAGACTATGTTGCAGTTTTTGCTTCTATTCTTGATTTTCTGACTCCTTTGGGTGATCGAAGAGTGAAAGAGTTGATGATGGATTTCGAGGCTGCTATGTGGCAGTTATATCCTTTTTTAAATGTTGAAATGTTAAATCCTTTAATATCTCTTCCTTTCACCATTTTCAGGCATACAAGCCTTATTGTCCATTAGCTAACAATATATTGTCGTCCATCTATATATATTGTTTGTGGTTGTACTACAAGCCACTTTTCACCTCACTTTTTGTTTAACAAACTTAGATGAAATTGTGCAACGACATAAACTTGTTATGAACTAACGATTACACCGAAACCAAAAAATTGGCGTTGAATTAGCGTTGCTTGTATACAGCGGTGGTACAACTTTACCAACAAACAGTTCATCTCATTGCTGTTGTAAGTTTGTGGTTTTCAATTGCTTCATTCTTGTTCGAATGAGACTACTTTGCTCACATTCAGGTAAACTTGCCTTTACCTGACGAACAGAACGGGAGGTACACCTAGGGTTTTTGTGAGAACGTTAAGCGCGTAACTTAGTCTAGCAAACATCCGTCAACTGTTAACTCAATGGCTCGATGTCAGATTTTCACTTTCCCGACTGTCGTCCTGGCCCCACGGACGCAGCCAAATCTCAACCAAACGTCGCCGGCGGAGACGCAGATTTCATGGGTTTGGGGTAGACATTTCTTCCACCCGAGGAAAGGGCAGTGATTTTGTTAACAGGAATAGAACTCGCCAAGATGAGCAGAGAGTCGGGTACCGGTCCCGAAGCAATCTAACAGTTTCCTCCGTTTACACCAACATCGGCTGCAACAACAGCAGAAAGGTTGTGGATTGGGGCGCCAATGGATTAATTTGTTATGGAGCCGGAAACAGCCTTGTTTTCTTCGATGCCAAACCAGTATTAACGTTGTCTCGCTAATGGTTTAGGTAACGCACTAATGTTTCCCTTTCTTTGGTAGGTAACAAATGCCAGTCACACACGGCAGACGAGTTCTTCTCTGGTGATATGTTTCCAATCGTCCACAATCTGATCGGGCAATGTATAAGCAGCCTATTCTTCTGTGTTTTGGTACACTGCATCATCCCGGTAATTTTTTCCTAATAGTAGAAGATAACATGGTTCCCTTAGGGGAAAATTCTGTGATTGCTTTTCAAATTTTATTTGCCTCTTTTTTATTTTTTATCTTCACTATCCCCCTTACATTAAGCCACTAATTAACTTCGTCGAACAGCGAGTAATTATGTTACCCCCTTACTGCCAGCATTGGGGATTTTGTTGCCCGCTTAGAATCGATATGCAATTTATGATTGGTCATAATTTGTTTTCTTATCTGTTTTCCATAGTTTTATTACTAGTTTAATTCTTACGTCTTGCATTTAAACAAAACTGATTGTTCATAATTTGTTTTGTAGTGTTGTTTCCATTTTTTTTTACTCTCATCAAGTCAATTTTGCTTGAAATATGGAATGTTTCTGACAATAAATACTTGGTTTAAATTTATCGGAAGTATTTTTTTTACAACGGTAAGGCCGGCTGTAGCAACCGGGTCTGCTGGTGGTCAGGCCGGCTGGCAGCAGACCCGGGTGGCCAGGCCCAGCCCAGCATGCTGCCCATACCATTTAAGTAGCACTCGCTTCTTGTAGACAAGTAGATTATTATCTACTTTGACTGATAGTAGCGCGAGCTACGAAGTAAGTAGAGCTTCTCTACTTATAAGTTGCGGTCTCCATTTCGCTTCTTATAAGTAGTGATAAGTAGTGCCCTTTGGAATGAGTGTGTATGGTTACATTATATAATTTGATATTTTGATATTATATCATATGATAACATTTTGAAAGCGTTTGTGACTGTATTTTTAATGAATTTACATTATTTCACGTGATTAGGGAGGGAAGCCCAGGTAAAAAAGTACTGCCTTGCACTGTAATAAAATGATAGTTTATTTAAGTAAACTATCATTTTATTGTAGTGGACCCAGTAAAGTAGAAGTATCACCAAGTGGGCGTATATTTTTTTTTGTTTCAATGTCAATATTACTAAAGACACACTGCTATATCACTGGTAGCCACTATTTTCCTACAGGCTTACTTTGTTTTCAGTAGCGGCCACTGTACTTTTACTGGCGCATAACTGCTGTTTAACTGCAGTAGCCACAAATACCACTCTATTTTTACTGAGAGACACGAGGCACACTGAGTTTTACCTAGTGGCCACTGTACTTCTATTAACTCACACTGATATGGCGTTTCACTGTTTTGATAGGCCGCCTACTTATGAATAACTGTTCATATATTTCATACATACCAAATTAACTAGGCAAAAAAGAATGACAAACCTGTATATATATACAAAAATGAAAAGTTTATTTCGATGCAACACATCCATTAATCTTTTTCAAACCTAATGTCGTTTTTCATACAATACATTTCATTTTCACAAAGAAGAAGAAAAGATTTGGAAATGACATCCTGTGGGATTATTGCCTTTGTTAGGGAACGAGAGCCGTTACGATTGATTTTTGATACTACAGAGCCCAAATCGTTCAAAGTGTGTTCATCAAGTATAGGAAAGTGTCTCTTAAAAGGAATGTTTTCTCCAATAAAGACATAGAAACTTTCAAGAGAATTAGAGCGGTTGGATACCCAGCAAGTACGTTCATCAGTTGCACAAGTGCAGTCAAGACAAATTTTGAAAATTTTTAGAATATTGTAAGTCTTTCCATCAAGACAATTAATAACAGAGTTGTTACGTTTGAAACGCGAGGAATAAAACATACAAGAGAAGATTTCACCGTTGGCCGCAAGCCTTTCATAACTCAAGCATGCCGTGCAAATCATTTGTTTTCCTAATCTGTTTTGAATTGAATTGACGTCTTCTGGTTGTAGAAAATTTTGTAGACTTTTACCCAGCCCTCGGACTGTACGATTTCCTGAAAAGGGAGCGTCTAATCTATGATACATTTCTTTAACCAAGTCTTCCGCAAACGGAATATGAAGTTTAGCGTAGTCGCGAGCGTTTGCCTTCTTCAAAACGGAAGAGAAAATTTGTTTTCCTATCTGTGTTGTCCCGTGACAAGCATATTTAAGTGTCCCGCCTATATCTTCGTACATGAATGCCGAATAAGCCCATGGGCACCCCCAATAAGTCACAGAATCTACAACATGTTGTAACAGGTGAACGTTATAACTAACTTGATCTTCCCCATACAGCAACTCAACTTGAGAAACAAATTTAAAGAAAAGTTTACGAACTACTTCAACGTCTTCACGAGAAATATTTTTCTTTAACATCATGTGCATCCCTTTAACCAGAATAAGCCAATGTTTATAATACTTGTGAGGCAACAAGTGTCTCAGTACAACTGGGCTGTAAAATAAAAGCCAAACTCGAAACTCACTCGCTTTCCAGATGAGCCGGTGATCAAGAGATCGCAAAACTCGGCGAATTTCATCAGGAGGGCAAGCAGTTAAGATTATTTCGTCTATGAGCTTGCCATTTTTGATGTGAAAGGGTTCGTTGGTACTAGTTAACCAAAGATTCAAAAATTGCTTGACTATTCCAAGCAGAATGCAATGCATATAATCTGGTACTACACCTTTTATGACATCAAAAAAGGGAAGCAGATACAATAACGACATCCCTTTCACCCCACCTACATGTTGGGTGAGTGAAAGGGTTGCAGTTTGGGCTTGTTCGTAGGATTTTTCGTGACTTCTGTTTGGGGGTAAAGGATGGACAAGGGGATACACTTGAACAGTGCCGTCGCCCTTAGCGACACGTTTGCCCTCATGCTCACAAAATCCGCAACCATAAGAGCCATTGTACTGCATGAAATTGGTTAACATGGCTCTAGCCGGAGCATCGGCAACCAGCAAAGGGAAGGCTACTTTTGAAATGTGATTTCTGCCAGAAGAATCTTTCCATTGAAAGCCTTTCTTAGAAAGTCGTCGAGCTTGAATTATGAAGGGCTCAAGAAATGTATCGACGTTCGGCTTTTCATTGCCAAACCACAGGCAGCAAATAACGATATGTTTTGCCTTTTCATTATAGTTTAGTTCATTAATAGACAGTAATAAAGGCCATACAGAGAATTTGGAAGAATGGAAAATTTTCACGCCGTCGGTGTTAACTGTCACTGAAAAATTCCCGTCTTCCAATAAAAATTGTTTTAGTTTTTCTTCTCTATATAAGTCTCCCGTATATATTTCGCCTAACATTTTCCCATCAGAAAAAAGGCAATCCAGCTTGCGTGCGGATATTTTGTCGCCAACGTCATGCGAATCGAAAATTTTTCGAAATTGTTCTTCCAACGAGCCCACCAAAAAATAGCAATTTTTTTTCGCAAGTTCTTTAGTTGACATTGACAAATTACAGGTTTTACAAGTTAATGTACCCTCACTCTCTCCCAGATAACTGGAGCAGTGCTCGCAGTAGTAATGTAGAGTAGCAGCACTTGATTTGATATCAAAAATTTTTTCAAATAAGTACCGGCTTTTAGAGAGAACGGATGGCACAAGAAGGCTTAGGAGTTGCAATAAATCGGACAGAGAAGACTTAGTTAAATTGTGTCTGAGGAAAAATGCCATAATTAATGAAAGCAACTGGCCTTTTGAAAGATTGGTATCGGAAAATAGAGGTTCCTCTGACACCGGTTCCTCTGACACCGGTTCCTCGTCCCCTACGTCTTCGCTCGTAACATTTTCATACTCTTCTCTTTCTGCCGATCTCGGGGGATTCTAAGTTACAAATTACGAAAGAAATAATTAAGCAAATTTGCCGAAACGTACTGATTGCACTGTGGTGCATTAAAGTTATACTTCAGCAGAAAAATGTTCGTTAGAAGAAGAATTTAGGCCTACAAGCTCTTCACCCCCCCCCCCCCCAAACTGAGTTTCGTCTTCCGTATATTCATTGTGTTCTGTAACATTGACAAATGAAATTTTTTATTTCAGTTATAACATTTAGCTAGTAATATGCAAGCTTACGGTGCATTCCTTTAAGTTTCCAGTTGAAAGCCGTCGATCTTGGAACATCCCTCACTACTCCGTCGATAGATCTTTTTTTGCCAAAGACGATACGGCCCTCGAGGTTGATTTTTATTCATTTTCCACGACACAAATCGTTCACTTTAATTATGTTATTCGTTCGAGTTATAATAAATTTTCACGCCACGAGTTTAAAGGAGCAGACGATAGAAAACCGAATACACAAAACATGCTCATGGCTCTGATGCCATATATCACATGCGTATAACCTAAGATAAGCAATAAATTCTGGTGTTTCCATGTAAATGCTGAAATTTCTAACGATACTATAAAAAAAATTTTTTTTTAATCAAACGAAGCTGAAAATTGAAATTATTGGCCGAAACATTTGATAATGTCACCGCACCGCCACCACTGTAAGCTTCCGTCCACGAAAGGAAGTCTCAAATAAACGCCCCTTAATAGTGAAACAACGTGCAATTTTTCCATCTTACGTGTATTTTGTGATTAAAAAAGCGTTTCGGCGAAATTCAGGATAAATTATGCCACAGTTTGGTGAAATAAAGAAATTTATCTTGTTTTTGTACAAGGGACAAAAAACAGATATCTTGCTGGTGGGCCAAAAGGAAATGTTTTGTGATCCTTACGAAAACGAAACATTCATTTCTTTTGAAGATTCTGATTTAAAGATAAATTGGAAGGGGGTGGCTAAACGTGGTAAAGGCAATATTCCACCGGGAGAAATGAAAATCAGAGTTCTTCTAAGCAACGGTATTCCATAATTTTTCAAAAGCCGTGCTAAACGTTTTGTGCTAAACTTATTTCTCTTACAGACAGTAAAGAATACTTGGAAAGTATTTCTCAATTGTTCAACACAAAGAAAATGTCCCTTGATGCAATTGTAAAGTTGCACACGGAAAATGATTACCAGAGAATGTCAACAAATACAAAGATAGAAAAGGATGAGGCAACCAATTGTGAAGATGCTAACGTTGAGGGACAATGTGGAGAAAGCGACGATGACAAAGATGCCAAAGATAACGGTGACATGGACGAAGAGGATGATCCTAGGGAGCTGGTTACGACAGACAAGAATCAAAATGTACTCCCAATTAACCAACGCAGCGCTGTGCGCAAGAGACAGGCGCCATCCAGACTTAATCTTGAAGCAACACAAATTAATGTTTATGAGGATTTGACAACAAGTAAAAAAGCTAAGCCAAGTAGTAAACAACAGAAGGAAATTATGAGCATAGCCCACAAGACAGCTTCTGATCGCATACTATCTCTTGTAATTAAGTTACATTCAATACTGTTTAAAATTTACCTATGTTAATAATATTCATTTACTTAGGACCAATTAAATGACTCCTTTGATGATGCAACAACTGAAAATGACGTAAAAGGGCATAGTTCACCGCAAGGGAAGGACATGTTGGATTTTCAACCTTGGCAAAAATACTGGTAACTAAATTACATTTTAAAAAAGGCAAGTTACAAAACATAAGAACATTATTATACTTAGGTTGAATGCACCAACACTCCTTTGGGCAAGCAAAGCCCTGTTTCAGTGGGACGGAAAGACAACAGTTTAAAAAGAGCTGATTGTGGCAGCAGTTGCTGTCAAGAAAAAGATGCTATTATTGGCGAACTCAAGTTGGAAATCAAATTTCAAAAAGGTATGCACATATTAAACACTATCATCTGTAAACGTTCACTATGTAATATCCCAAACTTTCAGATCTCAATAAGACGTTATCAATGCAGACGACTGTTTTGACTGACGTGAGGAAGTTGTTATTGAAGTTCAGTAGCCAGCAACTAATATCTACACCTAGCCAGCAACTAGCTCCACCTAGTACGTCTAACAGCGGCAACTTTTTAAATTATGCCAACCAGTCAAGCACATCAGGCAATTTGACGGGCCATCCAAAATTTGTTGGGGGAAACTGTGCTCAGATGCCAAACTCAGAAATGTCAGATAAGATTGGCAGCGACTCATTGGGAGATACGTTATCCACGATCGAGGATGAAAGTGATGGCCAACTTTACGATCGTAAGTTTAAAGACCTCTCTAATGCACCAATATGATACTCATTCTAAATGCCGTTATTTTTGCAGAAAAGTTTTCCGATACCTGAAACTGTAATGCGTAGGCTGGTGAAGGGTCCCGTCACACACTTTGTTTCGCACTTGATGGACAAGTTGTACACGGATCAGTACCTAGCGACCCATAAAATGACCGATATGGAAGGTAGCGGCGTGGGAAGCAAAATACTTGCCATGAACAAACATGAGCTTCAACATATAATTGGTGACTGGCAGTTATTGGGATATTTTAGCACTTAGCTAACATCCTTTTTTTTGTATATTTTAAAAATCAATGTTCTTTTCCTTGCAGATAGAGTTCTAGATTGCGGATTGGTTAACCTGGATGGGTCTTTAGTAAATGAAAAAATGGTAAAAAATGCAATCTCTCGCAAATTCAATAATTCTCGTGCTAAGTAGACGACATTGTATTTTTCCTTTTCACTATTTCACTATGACTCTTCCGTCAACGTGCTGTTTGTTGTATTTAATGAGTAAAATACAATTAACTGAGCTATATATATATTGTACCAAGCTTTCTTTTACTGCATTTATACTACAAATTTACCAGAGTGTTACTATTGTAAAATTACATATTTACTGATATTTTATTAGCTTTATATTGCAGTATTATTGTGCTAAACGCACTATATATTTACGGTATTCTCACACTATTACTGCGGAATTACTG
Source organism: Daphnia pulex (assembly GCF_021134715.1). Lineage (NCBI taxonomy): Eukaryota > Metazoa > Arthropoda > Branchiopoda > Diplostraca > Daphniidae > Daphnia > Daphnia pulex. The sequence continues at coordinate 6,100,743 of NC_060024.1, read as the reverse complement.
TTATAATATTTTACATTTACTGCATTTCATTATAACTTTACTAGGGTTTCACTTGAAATTTACTGCTTCAGTACTGTTTGCTTCATTAAAACAAATAATCTTCTGCTCTAGTAATTCTGTAGTATTTTCAAAATATTATTGTCATAATACTTGTCCCAAAATCCTTCAGTATTACTTGAGTTTTCTCATATTATTACTTAAGTACATTCTAAGTACTTTTTCACCTGGGAGGGCTGGAACCTGACGTGATGCATGACCTTCTGGAAGGAATTCTTCCACTGGTTATTCAAAGAATGATCTGCATTTCAGAAAAAAAAATGCTTTACTTTGATCGGGTCAACAATAAAATCAAGAATTTCAAGTACGGATATATCCTGTACGGATGTTTACAGTGAATTGGTTGATAAACCTTGCTCTATTGAATAAAAGCAACGCATTAAATGAAATATCAAACAGACTACCGCCCAACTATGGTTGCCTGCAGTTAGATTATTACGATAACCAGGTCAATCCGATCAGGTTTAGCACTGCTTCATTGTCCTTCTAAGAACATGTCGTCTCGTTTTTATCGATTCTGAATCTGAATTCCAAGTTCTTCTGCTGGAAGATTCGATTGAAGAATATCTTGTCAATTACAAAGATAACTTTTTTCAGCGTCTTACAAGAAATATTATAAATTAAAAAACTACCCTAAAATGTAGTATCACTCCTAAAATACACCATTTAGTTGATTATCCTAGATTTTTGAGTTATTGGGTCATCTAAAACCGTTTTGGTACATGCGTTTTGAAGCCAAGCACAGCTGTTGTTAGTCTTTGCAAAAAAAAATTAACAATTTTATCAACCCTCCATTTGCTCTTGCAATGAGACAACAGCAGTGGCAGTGTAAGCAATTCAAAGCTTCGGGGACAGATTTCTTGAATTTCCAATTTTGGCACCGCCCTACAAAGTCAGATTGCCTCCTATTTTTCATTGTGTGACAAATTGGTTCAATATTTGATGTCGATTCCCTGATTTAAGTTTCTATACGTAAGTACAGGTAGATATCTATTAGCTCCATAAGGTTTCAGATAAATGCTTGCTTCATTTTGATGGGGTGAAATGGGACACGGGTCAATTGGGACCATGGAGGGAGGGATGAAGGAGAAACAATGCCTTGTTAATAAAACGACTACCTGCATCACCCCCTACTAAAAAGTAGCCAGGTTGAGGAAATTGTACTACATGACCAGGGTTGCCAGTAGAGGGAAAAAAAGGTCAGGGTAATTCCATTTTCAAGTAGTTTGTCATGACACTTTTCCTGTTTTGACAGTTTTCTTTTGCTTGTTTCATTATATCAATAGGGCGTGTCAGGTTTAACTACAAGGCAGTGTTTTCAAAACTGGCACCCTTGGCTATCTAATACTGACAGATCTTTTAGTAGGGGGTCACGAGTGGGTCCAATTCCTTCTGCATGGGCTTATGGAGCGTTGCCCCTCTTCTCATCCTCCGTGAGTGGAACAGCGGGAGGAAAAATAATAAATATAATTTTTAAATTATCAAAAGACTACCTCAATCAAAAGGGTATTGATGTATTCTATTTAGGAAAACTTCTATTTATAAAATTTTATTAAGAAAATTAAAAAAAACGGTTTTTTCTTCGTTAAAACTTTCTCCCCCATTTAGTGTTTCAAACTAAAATTATTTATAAGTTCTATACTTTGCAATTAAAACTTTTGTTTTCTGAGCATTCTTTCAAATCAAAACAGCATAAAAAAACCGTTGTTTTGGGTGGATTGAGACAGCAGTGGGCTATAGGAGCTGGATTTTCCTGCCTTCACTATTTCTTGGGACCTTCATCAATTGCTAATCCATTTAAAGAACAGATAACCTAATCCAACCCCCTTGATTTTTCTCCTATCGCCTGTACGCAGTTTATTTTTTGCAAAATTTTTTTGGTACACTTATTCAAATGAAAACTTTTCTAACATAGAAATTGAGTTGAATTGAGAAATTGCATTCATCTGGTTCCACTCTTTGGTCCACGCTTTGGTCATCCACATTTTTCTTAACACTAAATTTAGCGTGATATTACATTCTCATGGGCATAGTTTTCCAAGAGCGGCCTTAAAATGTTGCTCACCGAAACTGCTTTAAACTTAAGACCAACAGCCTTGGCTTTTCGAACTATTACATCCCTCTCATAAATGTTTGGCGCAGGCTTAACTATACTTCGCCAACGCCAGTCTCTTTCCACCAAGTAAGTGGATGATGGTGATCTTCGTCTATCATCGGTGTCGGTTGCCATAATGTATCCTCATTTACAATTACCGGAAAAGTGTGGCGACTACTGCGATCTTCGGCTACTCTTTCCATCATACTGCCACTCACCCTGTCTGTCAGGTGTGCCCTTCGGTTCCTAGTGGTACCATACTATAACACATACAAAAAAAATATTCAATACTAACTTAAACTAAAATGTTAATATAATAACAACTCACCATATCACCAGTAAAACTCACTCAAGTGAAAACGTGAAAGACCAACTTAATTCAGTGAACAGACTTAATCGGACTTATATCACTAACACTGACAGCTTGGCCGAGTTGACTTTAAGATTTTCAGACGATTCGGCCAAGCTCAGTTGCCAACTCGGCCAAAAAAAAAGACAAAAAAACGGCCTGGCCGAGTTGGTTTGGCCGAGTTGGTTTTGGCCGAGTTGTCTACACACCCATAGAATTCATTAATGTGGATATTTCATTTTTTATTATTTTTCCGGTTTTTTAATAGACTAAACAGAGGGGGTTTACATCACCAACCTAGTGTCCCAATTTACCCAATATCATTCATAGGTGAAATACTGAAATTACTTCCCGTGAATTAAATATTATAAAAAAAAATTGCCAACCCTAATGGCTATGTGCAAAATTAATCACTGCTTCCGACGAAAATTGTATTTTTGGGTACGCTTAGAAAAACACCCTTTTCCTTATGGTTCTCTCGCGCGTTCCCAAACTTTAGGTAGGAACTGTATTATTTATTTTAAAAGCATATTACTGAAGTTCGCATAAATACGGGAAACTTTTTATTTTACGAAAGGGTAAAAAAAATGTTTAAAAAAAAGTTTCGCCGCAACGTCGTCTAGCGGCCAAATAAAGAACTACATGCAAAAATTCCCTTTTCTTGCCCAAAAACGCGGAAATTTTCTTCGCTTATTCGCCACTACGTGAGAAGAGAACTCAGACCACTCAAACTAATTAGATTAAACCTTGTAGCCAAGGTAAATCATTTCATCTGAGTCAACAGAGAAATAAATCTATAGAAATAAATATCGCATGATTACTAATAGTAATACCATAACAACTTATTTCAGTAAATAGGCTACGCTTGTAATTTTTATTGTAAGCTTCAGGTACACTCACTTCCAAAATTAACTGGGCCAGGGAAAGCGCAAAACAACGCACCTAGCTATGTTGGACACAGTGGTGTACAGCCTTTGTTGTTTGTTATCGAGAGGGAAGAGTTACATTTTTTTCAATGTAAGAAAAGAGAATTTTGGTTAAAGCCAAAATAGGTGCGTTGTTTTGCGCTTTCCCTGGCCCAGTAATTTTTGGAAGTGAGTGTACATGTAACTGTTACCACCTTGCTACTAGTAACATGCTTAATATGTTAGGCCGACAGGTAAAAATAGGGAGACAAGGTGCGTATTTCTATAAGTTAAAACCCGTAGGGGAGACCGGGGCGAAATGGAATAATTTTTTATGTCTGCCGTATTCGTTAAGATATCTGACAAAATAGATGCATTTTAAAATTTCTGTTTGTTCTGTATTGTTAAGCTACATCTTGGCTACCCACTTATTTTTTTTTGTATGTTGAAATTGAAAAATAAACGAGATATTAAAGAAACAAAAGTAAGTTTTTTTTCACTCGGTCTGAACTCGACCGAAAAAAGACGGGGTAAAACGGAACAAACCCTGGGGTAAAATGGAAAGCCATTTTTCTCAGCAACGGCTGAATAAAATTTAATGCAAAAACCATGGAAAAATAGAATATTCATTTATCTTCAAGATTGTTACAATTTTTGTTAAAAAAAACTTAATTATCCTTGAGTAATTATTGTTTAAAAGTGGGACTATTTTTTCTTCAATTTTTTTTTTGCTGTTTTCTGGTTGTTCTTACTTAACCCCACCTATTCCCGCTAGTCATTTGTTTTTGCCACTGTTCCACCCCTTATGTTCGAGAAAGAAGGAGTGCTTAAATTTCAATATTTTTTTCAATTTCAATTTCAAACCATTTAACCCCAAAAAATGTGTTCACTTTAACCCCGTAAAAGTTGTTACATAAAAAGTAACATTTTCTCGGTGTACAAGTGAGCAATTAATTTTTTTTTTACGCCATAAAATAGAAAAAAGCAAAATCTTTAAAATGGCTATCTTACTTTAGTTTTAATTGAAAAACCATGCTTAGAAACTAGAAAAATTAAGAAGTTATCCTAATCATCCACACCAGTGGTTTTACCTTTTCGATAATAACTTACCAATTATTTCAACTACTCCAATAAAATTTATCCCCAGGTTAAAAAACACCATTTCCCATATACCCTAAAGAAATTAAATTTTGTAACGAGTTTTTCACTATAAAAGCCCTCTGTTCAACTTAACCGCCTGTTCCATTTCGCCCCGGTCTCCCCTACGCTAAAAACGATCCGCCGATAGTTGCATTGTTTTGTTTTTTACTAAAAAATATTTGAATTTTCACATGTAGTTCTATATTTGACCGCTAGACGGCGTTGTGGCAAAACTTTCCATACAGATTTCAAAAACTTATTTACAAAAATGTATTGCCCAAAAATAAAAATTGGTTAAAGTAGTCTGAAGAGAGTGTATATTGCTTTACATGGGTACAATGAGAAAAAGGTTAAGTGTCCTAGTTCCCGAGAAAAGCTGATGTCCAAATCGAAAGAAAATTTCGATTTTTGAGTTTCTGACTCTAACAACTTTTTTTTACAATCATCTCCTAAACTGCAAGACCTACAGACCAAGATTTACACCATTTGTTCTTTGTTTTTTGTTTTTTTTTTTTTTTTTTACGTGAATTATTATCCTTGCTGTCAAATTATTTTATTTGTAACCTCTAGTGCACTTTTGGTCTTTTTGAGTTGCGGGCTCCTTGATATAAACTTAATCTAATTACAGGCTGTATAATTAATAGCCTATTTTTGCCATAGAAAAGAACAAACAGGTAGCCTACCTGTAAATGTCATTCTAAGTTTTTCCGTTCTTGGAATTTAAAAAAATAAGAGTCAGTCAAAAAAGAGGTAACATGGATTATACTTGATCTTGTACGTGTGTCTAGTTATGCTGCAAACCCAGTGGAAACCAGAATATCGTTTAACGAAACTCGTGATCAAATATGTCGTCGTCATCGTAACGAAACCTAAAAATTTCATGCTTTCCATCAAGGGTATTTTTTTTTCCCCGATTTTATTTTTCCGCGAGTAATTTTCAAATTTCACATTTTCGTGTGATAAAATGTGAATAACCCACTTTTTTTAATGCTACAGTATAATATGTCAACGATGGACAACAAAACCTATTTTTACCAAATCTTCAAGATTTTATTGGGTTTAGTGGTTAACTCTTCGCATCATGGTAAAACTATCAGAATTAAAAAAAAAACTGAGCTGAAATTTACATCAGGTAATATTGACAATAGAGCATCAGCTAGTTGTTACTTCCAATAATTTTGCGTAAATAATGAGAGACGTATAATCATTGTTCGAAGAAGCCGTTGGTAATAGCGTGTCAACAAAGGTTCAGAAGAAAAGGCAAATTGAAACGAGTTCCAATAACTCGATCGATTCAACGAGCTGCTGCTTGTACAATAGATTCTCTTGCAGGTTGCCTAAAACTTCTAGTGAAAGGTCGATTAAGTTCCGCTGAACTGGTATTTTTGTATTTCTCGTAAATCGAAGTGTATCCCGCGGTCTTGGGAATGGCGAAATGTCAGCCAGTATAGGCTGGCGTATATAAACAATAATATATAGAAGATATCGCTACACGCAGCAGCATATACGGCAGTTGCTAGCGGCGCACGCGGTGTATACTTAATGACACCAGATATTTCTGCAAAATGGGCGGTCAGTCGGTCAGCTATAGACGGGAAAGAGTACCGTACTTTCATTCAGTCAACTTTCGGAGGTCGAACGAATAAAACGCGGTAAGTTATTGTATTTAAAAAATAATCCATCACTATAACACATGCAGTTCTCGAACCTTACTTGTCCGACCAATATATAGTATAGATGCTGACTAGTAATAACTAGAACTAGGCGAGGGGTTCGGAGTATATCAACGTTGGGTTTAAAAGGAACTGTGCGTGTATAGGCTATAGCTTAAACGTTGTCACAACGAAAACAATATTTCTCTAATGGTGCATCGATTTTTTTGTGTTCCGCAGTTAATCTCAGATTGATGGATCCATTCGCAGTGTTTCTCATAGCCACTGGCTGTGTTTTGCTGTTACCTTTCTCCTTTTGTCTGGCGTGTATGTGCTGCCAATCAAGTCGACCAGCCGAACCTAGACAACTCGGCTCGCTTTTGGTATAATTGATTGATATTCCAAACGAAGAGAACCACCATTGCAATGGCATATAAGACAAGCAGACATTTTACATCAACATCAAGGTACTGTGCAGAGTGCTGCCCATCTTATGTATAATTTTAGTACATTAATTTTGCGATTTTCTCATATGCATTTCAAATTTTCTTATAGACGCGATGTTGCGCTTGATATAGGCGAATAAAAGAAGACAAATGTAGGTGACCGGGCTGTACAGGTTCAATAGCCATCCATCCTCCTTTATATAACGCGCGCGTGTATATATTAAATGTGCCGTGTGCAACATGCACGTGATATCGCTGGCTGGCACGCATTCACTCTTGTTTCGGGCTTCCCTTGCGATGACGCAAGCCTCGCTGTTGCACACTGGCACATTTCGAAAGCAAGACTTTTATCTCTGTATCCCTCCCTTTGAAAGGATGTGCCATTGTCTTCTGATATGCGAGTGTTTGCGCGCTCTCTTCGAATGACACGGAAGAGAATCTCAAGTCACGGTATGCGCGACAACGTGCAATATGTTTGAGTGCTGAAGACGTATGGGGGAACGACTCTTTGTGTCTGATATTTTATGTAGGCCTACCTTTCTTATTTAATATCTCAGTTATGAAATTTTATTTGGTGCTAATATTATTAACTATCGACGACTCAGACGATTCAATTTAAAAAATTTTGTGATAGCCTACATTTTGGTTGAAATAAGCTTTCCAAAACTATTGATGATCTCACGTGTAGGTAGGCTAGTTTATGTGCAGTCACGCGGCTGCTTTATAATATTTTTGATGCATCAATTATTATCTAGCATCCCGAATTTTTTCCTTCATGGCTGCTGAATTATGCACATTGCTCATTGATAAGATTTGTGCAATGAGAAAAAATATATCCAGAAAAATTTGTCGAATGTCATTCAACCCACAAATAAAGTAGTTTGTCTTATAAAACATGTTCGACCACTTTTTTTTAAGGCTAGATACTTCGCTACTTCTACTAATGGAGAAATAACAGAAAAATACGATTGAAAAGGTGCGCCAAGGTCAACAGTTGTTAACATTTTGTAATGATAATGGGCGGCCGGTATTTATACAAAACAAAAAGAACGGAAAAATTCAAAAAGGTGCGCCAAACTAAAATGTTTATAGAAATGGGTGGTATGGTTCTCAGAAAACCAGCATACACAATTATTATAATAAGTACTTGAGGAATAATCCCGCAATGAGGAAGCATTTGCTATGCGACTAAATATAAAAGGTTCCTTTTTTATCATTTTACACAAATGCTCTGCAAGTTTGGAAAATTTAACCGATTTAAATTAATTAGTTTCGGTTGAAGAATAAAAACATTTCCGGGTGATGTAATTATATACCGGGAAGATTGATTGCATTGTTTTCTGGTTCATGGATGAAATCACCACTATATTATGTATATGCAATTGCATGCGCTGTTGACACATGGAAAACACGATCCATCGATGCACGACGACATCTGGATCACAAACGCAACAACCTCGAAAATCCCAAGACAGCAAAACTTGTTGATGTATGTTTTCCCAATGACGCAACTCCGAACTACCGATTCCTAGTTGCGCAAAAACACTTTTATTATTATTTATTTTTTTGTGCACACGCTGTTTGAAGGACAGAGCGTGAAACTCGGTCAATGTATTCGGGATATGGCTGCAGGCGCCAAAACAGCTAGCAGCTAGGCGTCGTTCAATGATGGGAGCGAACCAGCGAGAGATAGCCTAAAAGAGACTTGAGGCGGTTTTGAAATACTTCATGCTCGTTCGGGGTAGTCCCCTTGCCCCTGTGTAGTTTCCAGCACTGTATAATAGTCTTGTGCTGTTTACTGTAGCTGGAGGGTTCTGTCGCTATATAGACGCCAGGGAAGGAAGTAACGCTCCAGCATTGTTGATTCTTCCTTCCACTCGTTTACATCACAGTGAGTTCGTTCGTCATGGCCATTTCGGAATAACATTAAATTTAAACACCACACTACATCATCAGCGCGATGGAGGAACCGTGGACTTTGGTGGTAGTTGCCATGTGCGCTTGTTTAGTGGTCTGTGTTTTGCTCTTCACCATCATCCGCTGCTGCCTATGCAGTTACAAAGGAATGAAGACTCACCAGCTCGACTCGACTCGCTACATCATACCTTTCGACTATCGCCCAAATGTCGTGATCACAGTCAACGAGGCGTCAACGAATACCATTAACGTCAGCACAGCAGATGCAGCTCAACAATTCCCTCCTTTGACGGACCAAAATATCGCCAAGTTATCATCTGATTATGCTGTTCAACGGTGAAGTTCCTACGCATCTTTTTTTGTATAAATTGCACGACGAAATATGGACTTGTATACTTTCCCTTTCATTTGACAAATCTAATGCGTCATATAACAGAAGGGCACTTTTGATATTATGTTGAATTCGTTTGTTATACAAAGAGCACAACTTTTTATACTACGTATATATATTTGTTTTATGATGAATAATATACTGAAAAAATGCACACGGTAAAGACCCTTGCGCTATCACTCAATTTCCCGCAATTTCCTGTTTGTCTCTGAATCTGCAAGTCATTCCACAATTAAAATGATTGCGGTTTTTAATTTTCGTAATTTTCATTGCGATACGCAATAATATAATGAAGACATTGGAAAACGACTTCACAATAAAAATGTCGCCATTTCAAAGGAGAGAGTAAGTTGAGTAGTATAAATGTCGTCATGATCTTCATTTGTGTTGGCTCTCTAATATCGCTTCTTAGCCCGCAACTATAATACAAGTGAGAGGGAAAGTTAACCTACTTAACCATACCAACTGAAATGCTGATAAAGGAAGGGAAAACGTAATCTCGCTGAATAGCGCACTGAATAGCTAGGAACACAACAGCCTTCTTTCAACCGTAAACTTGGTCGTTCGCAGTGGGGGCCTAATAATAGCTCACGTATACACTGATTGCTCCGTGCTGGATGCTTACCGAAGTTGAATTTCCGCGACTTTGTTGTATATACGCCACTGCCCTACCAGGAGGTGAACACCTCATTATTGGGGCGTGAAAATATTGCCAGCACCTATGGTTTGCTTATCACCCCATTTCATCCGCACACGCTCTCATAAAATTAGCGGAAAATGTCGACAGTTGTATGACCTATAATAGTTATACAATTCACGAAAGGAAACAAATTGTGATGCATTTCAAACTTTGTCCGCCATACAGTAGCTAGCTACATATTTTTTCTGCATAATGGAAGGTCAACTATAATAAAAATTCCTTGATCTTGGATGGTGAAAGGCTCTCTTTGAAGCCCAGCTGAATTGTTATGTATTTTATACAAAAGGACGCGAAAGAATAATCGTGCCCTTGATTGCAGCTGTCACATGGAGTCCTTCGCTCTTAAAATAAACAAATAGTTTTCAAGCCCGGCGCCTATACACTCGTGCACATTATTTAATCATTCATAGCCTTCAAATGACACGAATAATTAGCTGACAGTGTCCGACATTTCCTCGTGTCGTTGAAAGCAATTTAGCCCACTCATCGCTACCGCAGGAAATAAATTCTGATTTTTCAATTAACATTTTTAATATGCCTTCCTCAGTTCCATACTCACAAAAGAAGCTTTCTGCTACTGCTGCTGCATTCTCTAGTTCTCACAAAGTTCAAATTTTATAATAACAATTCCCTCCCACACAATTCACCTCGGAATTATCTTGATGCTTTTTCCTTATAATATTGCACGCTGCTGTGAAACCACACTGAAATGTAAGTCGAAACAGTTTTTCCCTGTTGCAAAGCGCCCCGTATTTTGTCTACATGGCTTTTAAAATGCACATTACAAAACTGATAGATGAACAAGTTATGCAACCAAGTGCTACTGCTATATGGGCTATGAACGGCAAGCATTCGAACCATGAGAAGTGGTGCACATAGTTACATTTCCGAATTATACAATGTGGGAAATAAAAGTGTGCGCAAGGTTTCCCTGTGAAACGCGGTTTCCCCCCTGCAAAACGCATCGTTGATGAGACTCCAAAGTGATTACATTACCACACGATGCGCGACAGGCAACTTTGTAATAGCATAACTCATCTAGATTGGTTTGTTTCTTTTGCCTCGATCGTGAGTATGCAGTTTTCTTTATTACCCGATTCATTTCAGAGCCAATGCGGAATAACCTTCAAAACCATCTATAGCGCCCTTCAATCTCAACCGTTCATTGTTTCGGATTATTCCAGATAGCTATCCACATTTTTAAAAGAATTTAAGGCCTTCAAATGGATTATTGCGGTCATAGCAGTTACACGTGAAGATCACACGAGTATGGGGAAACTTGTAAGATCGTAAATTACGTAATTAAAAGACTATACACTGCATTAAAGTGGAACTGTGAGCATTGGGGGACTTCCCTCTGTTTGAAAGCGATAATTATCAGTTCTTAGATTCGCTATTACAACCAGTTTCAAAAGCACTGCAAATTGCTTTGAAAAATTGTTTAGCCAAGGTTTTCTTAGCCGAGCATCACCAATCCGTTACAATGCTCCCACGCGTTACGACAGCATCTGTTGTTACTGGGCTCGAAAAATGGAAAACATCCAAGGCGAAGGACACATCAGTGTAGGTGTATACATGCACACAAGGGAGAACAAACAACGCCGGAATATGTTAATACCAAGCGCTGCAATTCAAAGAAATGAAAGTATTTTTTCAAGACGACTACTTTGGATCTTCACCAATTCTACCAGATACGTGCCCTTGAATCCTAATGAATGGCTAACAAGAACCAATTCAGAAAAATAATATTCAATGCTAGATGTTACCATCGTTAAAATCTTTATTTTGTGTTATCATTTGCAATCGACTTAAGATATATAAGAATACTAGGTATAGGTCATACAGAAAGTTGCCAATAATATTCCGAGGACGACCTTGAATTCTGTTATTACCAAGAAACCTACTATTATTTCTTTAAAATGTACAGATCACAACCTCGACCCTCCCTATCCTTTTCAATCCTTCGTCTGTGGTCCCGGATGTTATTTGAGAGTTTATCGTAGTTTTACACCTTTTTTTTTTTTGTTTTGTTATCTTGAGTGTTCTACTTAGATAATGCGCTGATTTTTCCCGCCAGTAGTGGAGGTATAGTCACAGGCTCACAGCAAAGATCCGAACATTTAATTTTGTGACGGAAATAGGGGTACAGCAGTGAAAATCTTTTAAATGCGTTATTAAATAGGTGTTAAATGTCATTAAAGTGATCGTTGCTTTTCGAACCCGAAATAGAAAAACGTCAAGACAAATATTTTAATTTTACAGTAGTTTGTCTCCATTCGCTTTAGTGCACTTGGTTTTTATTTTTAAAAAGAAGTAATGAGTAAGACTGAAATTTGTTTTTTTTTTAAGCGCGCGTTTAGAAAAGTGACATCTATGGAGACCAACAGGTGACAAATTAAAAAACAAAAAAACAGCGCGGTTTCGTCTGTTACGAAATTACGAAATCCCAACGTTCAGACTAGACTACATTTCTCGTTAATTTCATAGTACGTCACCATCCAGTACCCAACACCTCGCTATTAAGAGGAAACTTTTAGTTAAACATTGGTGAGCCATTAAAAACATTTAACATTTAAATCTTGGCTCAGAGATCGACAGAAGTATAATGTCGATGGCCTTGACTTTTAAAACCCACAAATAACATCTCGTTTCAGTAAAAACTTTATCACTTTTATCTTGAGAACTGTTGCTTCAGTATCTTTTAATTGTTTGTTGGTATCACCTTTTTAATGAAAATAACACATTTGTTCTCTCTTTCAGGTTAACTTCCTGCAAAGTAGAAAAGTAAAAGTCAACGTCAAACCTTTTCAATGAGAGAAAAAATTCTTGAAAATCTTTCAGGACAATCAGAACCAAAATTGCTTGTACTGTGAAGTAAGTTGTAACAATATTTCCTTTTAATCTGCAGTGTTTACTTGTTCTCACCCAAAAAGTGTTGTAAGAGAAAACTGCCACGCCAGTTTACGATTTACTAAGTGTATAAGTTTTTATTGTTTGTAAAACTCCTCTCAGTCAAGCCTTTTCACGTCATATTATTGGATCATGTTACAAGAAAGAAAACTTTTGAATATTACATTACCATTTTTTCCCCTTTCGTGTAGATTCCAACCTGTTGCTATAACTAAGACGATATTATTTTATGAATTATCAATTGTTATTTATATGTTTTTTAAAATTTTTCTCTTATCTAATTCTAAACTATATTTACAAAGGAATGGGCGGAGGGGAAAAAAGACGACCGGAAAATGATGGCAAAACCAAAACTGATGACCGAGAATTGTACAATTCTCCAAAACCAAAGAAGATTCAGAAAGTGGAAGAAGACGTCACATTCTACCCCCATCAAGGCTGTATAAAAATAGAAATCGAGGTTGACGATCAGCTGGAGTCCAATGCCAAAGCTTCTGAATCCAAAACTAAACATGATGAGGAAGATAACATCTTGATTAGAGATGATCGAAATTCCTGCTGTCACTCTCCAGAATTCAAGAATGTGAAAAATGTTAACATCAAAATTGAAATCGGGGTTGAAGACCGAGATTCCTCTTCTGTTCCTGCGACATCAGATACCAGCAATGCTGTTGAAAAGAAGGTGAACTTCAATAGAAATCCGAGCCTGCCTGTGGACGAAATTGAATTAATTGACTTAACCGAAGATCCAGCTGATTTAATTACAATTGATTCGGAAACCGATGATGACGTGTCCGAGATCGGTAGGAAAGGATTCGAAGAGCCTGCCATCAACGTATTAGAAAAGAGAGCATCTATCAAAGTAGAAACGCAAGAACTCTCACCAACGTTTGATGGAATAGAAATTGACGAGGAGACCGACTCAAATGCCAATAATGTAGTATTGGTTAAAGTTGAAGAACCTGCATTGGCAGCTATAGTATGCGTTGCAGCACCTGATACCGACGATGATGTGTCCGAGATCGGTAAGGAAAGATTCGAAGAACCGGCAAGCAGCTTATTAGAAGAGAGAGCATCCATAAAAGTGGAAACGGAAGAACTCTCACCAACTTTTGATGGAGAAGAAATTGAAGTGGAGACCGACTCAAATGTCAATAATGTATTGGTTGAAGAATCGTCTGCATTAACAGCTACCGTATACATTGCAGCACCGTTGATTGAAAATCATATCTTGGAGATAATTGGAGAAGATAAACATTTAGGAGAATGGGCACATCCTCAAGGAAAATTTGAATCAGTCATTGAAATCAACGCGGACTTGCGGATATTCAAGGGAATTATTCCGGTCCCTTCGCAGATTCGCTCAAAATTCAAATTTGTGCACACTACTACCGATGATAATACAATCGAATATGAAGGAGATGGGCAGCGGGACAACCGGACGGACGAATTACTTCCTGACACGTGGCATTTTTTTATTTTCAAGACCAAATCCAATAGATCCGTGATTTCAAAATTTTTGAGAAACTTGAAAACGTTTAATCAGAAATCAGAGCCTAGAGAAAGAATAGCATTCGAGTTTTTCAACATTGTTTTCAACCACACATGTGAAAACTTATTACCAGGTATTAATTATCATGTTGTACACCATATTACCATTAGTAGTGATTAACATTCTTTATTAATGTTTAGATTGGAATCGTGCTTTCGATTTTCTGGTTGATTCTGTGCAAAAGATAACGACAACTGCAGGCGCTTGCTCTTCCGATGGTTTTCGGCAGTTTCTTAACGAGTGGATTCAGAAACCAGAACTGCAAGTAAATTTTGACCTGCTGATCCTGTTGCTAATAGGAGTTTACAAGATGGATATTTATTCGCCAAAATTAAGAGAAGTGTTGGAGCTCAAAAGCAAAGAATTCTCGAAATATTTGCATAACTTCATTACTAATGTAAAATTCAATCACCAAGATTTTAATGACATTTTGGAGAAAATTGCCATCCGGGCTGGGCGTGAATTTTGGTGGATTCTGTTCCGCATCAATCGTCATTCAGCAGCTATCAAAAGATACCAACGCAAGGAGCTGTTTCAGTCCATACTCAAGAGCCTAGAAGAAATCCCTGAAGTATTGCTGGATAACTCAGAAAGCGCTGCTCGAGTTGTCGATTTTTTAATTCAGTGGAACGACATTGACGAACTTTACTTTCATCTGCGACCAATCTTGACCAAAAGTCCCAAGTACAAGCAACTTCTGGATCCACTTCTGCTGAAACATCTTCTGATACACAAGACTAGCATCGAAGACTTGAGAAGAATTCTTCGGTCTGATTTTATGAGCGACGCCCATCAAACTTTTCTACCCAAAGAAATTGCTGGTGTGAATGGAGGAGGAGAAAAAGAGAAGATTGTATTCGATGAGTCTATCAAGTTCATTTTCAATCAGAGTATTTCGAACTTGGTGAAACTGGCTTGTTGCACTCCCATTTACATGTTGCCAGTTGTAGTGCCCGTCGTCGAAGAGATTGCCTGTCTGAAATTGAAAGAAACATCCAATTTTAACAAGGAAGAATATCGATTCTTTGCCGAACTGGAAGAAAGCGGCCTCAAAAATTTCCCGCAGACTAAAAAACTGATCGAATCCAAAGTGCTGGACATGGCAGCTAAACATGTGAAATTGGGCTTCTTTCAGGATGTTCCTTCATTGAAACTCATTCTACTGGGATTGGCGCAGCGAGAAGACACTCCCTTTCTCGTATGCCCCAGCATCGCTGATCTTCAAAATGCTATGAGCAAATTGCCTAGAAAATTTTTCCAGAACCTGCATTCGATTCTCAAGAAACCTGGTGCTTGCGTGGACAAAGTTTTGAAGCCTTTCCGCAAAGGAGATACAAAGGAAATTGTCGAGAAACTGGAGAATCATTTCGATCAGTTGGAAGAAATCCTCAACAAAATTCAAAGCAGAAGCATTCCTATAATTGAATTTGCTATTCTTCAGGTAGATACACATTCCTCCTCTTCAGAAAAAATGATTAATAATTTTGTTTCGTCATTTTCAGGACCCACAAGTGCTTGACTGTCTGAAAGGTGTTGGCTTCACAGAGCGGAAGCAAGCCGACTTCCGTCAAGAGGTCCAAGAATTGCGAGGTCGCCGTAAGCTGTTCGTGTTACTCTACAGTAGATTTGCTCGTTTAAATGTAGTCACCACTAGAGAAGCCGAAAGCGACGAACATTTGGAAGACGGCGAAGAAGATGTCATTGCATCCGAAACTATCCAAATCTTACATCCGCTAGAGTGGGAGGAGGGATACCTGAAGGCAGTCGATTCTGCGAGAAGTAGTCTAACCTTGAAAGAAGCACTGGATTTGTCGTTACCTATGCAAATGACAGACGCTCAGTGGCTGTTTGAAATCAGAGAATGTTCATTATTCATGAACAAAGTATGGAAACCAATGGTCAAGGATCTGCAAGGCATCAAAGGCTGTGTCGTTTTCATGGAAGAAGAAGTATCGGATTCAACGGTGTCGGAGAGGTATCCGTTGTCCAAAGAAGATTTTCACGTCCTTGTATGCGAATGTGCCTCCGAATGGAAGGTGAGCCGTTAAATTTTTAATAATTTTTAATAATTTCATTTGATTTATTTTTTTATTATTTCCGCCAAGGACTTGGCCCGCACTGTTGCAGAAGGCACCGCATCATTCAAGCAAATGGAAGAAATTATCATGATATCTCCCGATCCCGATGTTCTTTCGCGAAAACATTTACATGGCCTAGTAATCGAAGGTGTTTCTGTAGCTTACCGAAATTTCAAAACCCTTCAAGAGCTGCGACACTTTATTAGTCCATTCGTGACGGCCCTTCGGTTCTTCACCATCTGCGAACGAGGCCCAATAGAAAATATGTATCATTTTGTCCAGAGTAATTTGTTGAATCAGTGGGAAACAATGACTCTGGCGCAAATCACAGAAAAAGGAATCCTCAGGATTTTGCAGGAAGATCTCAACATCGATTCAGAACGGCCAGAAACCCGAGAGGCGATGCAGTTTGTTAGTTCTTTAGTAACGGACGGAAATTCTTCCCCTCTTATTGAATGGCTGAGAGAGAAAAACGAAAATGACATGGAAGCCATGGGGAAAATTCTACAGGGCACTTTGCTTGTTGCATACGGTAATTCAGTTATTTCTTCATTTGATCTAAATCTATTCATGCTGTCCGTTTTGCAGGTCAACTCCAGACACTTCGGACTCGAATCGCACCTTTTCTACAGAACAAGTTCAAAACGTATCGGGATCTATTGAAAGTTGTTCGGGTTTCAGAAGAACGTTTCGCCCAGCGCCTTTCTGGCCGCGTTCAGCCGATTGATTGCAAATGGCTGGCTAACATGCTTCCCGAAATTCAAGCTGCTGTTCGCGCCAGTATAATTTCACCATCTGAAGATGCCAAAGAAAAACTGGCCAAGCTCCGCACAGTTGTTATCGATCCTCAAAGCGAATCCTACTCGATCGAAATCCGCTTAGAACCGACTGGATCGCTTTCAATGGAAGAACTCAAACAAGCTTTCCAGCTGCTGGATATGGCAGTGGACATTTCTGTGGCGGACGGCAGTCACAATACGGAAGACTTGGTGGGTCGAACCAGACGAAACGTCGGACAAATCGAGCAACTTTCCGAAGTGTTTGGTCTTCTTTTCGCTTCCGGATGCATCTCTTATACTTTCCGCAAGCGGATCGTCATTGAATTGGCAGATTTGGAAAAGGAGATTGATGGACTGAGTGCCAAGCTTGCAGAATGGAATCAACGGTGGAAAGAAATCGAAGAAATGTCACTTTTAGCGCTCTTCTCTCGCGGTTACCTTCTCCAGTTGGCCGATTTGATTGGCCGGAACCAAATAGAAGATGTCCTCTCAATTTTGAAAATTCTCCTGCCTTCGGCGACAGTCAAAATGGAATCACTAGTCAATCAACTGGTTCAAGAAGCACCTCGCATCAGCGACACAACGGGTTGGCTGTCAACCGCTCAGCTGTTTCAAATTCTTCGTGATCTGCACCGACTAATTGAAGCCGTCTTCCACGAGAGAAGTCAAGATCTCACCCTCCCGGCATTCCTCATCTCTTACGGTCGAACATTAAAGTCTCATTTTATAGACAAATCAGTCGTCATCTTGAACGTTTCACGAGAACTACTGGTCGGAAGTGCCTTGGCCGCCTACATTTCACTGACTCGCCAACCATTAGAGCCCAGCCGAATCCTTTTCGTGACGACAAACACGGACAAGCTGGAAGTCGAACGATTCATGAAAATTTGGTCTGTAGCTAATGTTGAAAAAGACTTTTTCATTATTGTTCATGTCGAGAGGCTTACCGTCGCCGGCGCTAGTGCCGTGCGAGATGGAGTTGATCGAGTCTTGCCGGAACGCCGTACCAAACTCTTGCTACTAGCTCAGCATCATCACCGTGTCCAGTCAACGAAATCGC
Source organism: Daphnia pulex (assembly GCF_021134715.1). Taxonomy (NCBI): domain Eukaryota; kingdom Metazoa; phylum Arthropoda; class Branchiopoda; order Diplostraca; family Daphniidae; genus Daphnia; species Daphnia pulex. The sequence goes on along the minus strand of NC_060024.1, from coordinate 6,082,712 downwards.
TCGGTGCCCGCCTTGGTCTCATTTCCGATCGTCTGCTAGAGATCAACTTCACTACTGACCAACTGCGTCAGTGCTTTTCTAGTCTTTTGCCGAATGCAGCGAATCTTCATTTCTTCACGTCGAAATTGCCCGGTTGCGGCAAGAGTCAACAAGCTATGCAAAAAGCATCGAATCTAGTGCCAACCCCTGATTATTATCGCATATGTGTGAGGATCGGCTCCGTCGAGGAACTGCTGGCCAGTTTGAAGAAAATCGAAAATCTTTCTAGTCAATCGAGGAAACGATTCGCCTATCTTCATTTGGATATCGCCCATTCTGTCTCCCTCGAGTTCAACGACATTTTGATCTCTTTACTCATCCATGGAGCTCTCTACGATCCAAAAAAAGCCAAATTAGGATTTTGGTTGATCTCCCCGCAGACCAGCATCGCCCTGGAATTCGCCTCTCCTTTCGGAGTGAATGAATTTCCCATCATTGCTTACTTGGGTAAGTTAACTTAAAAATACTTAAAAATTAAAAACTAACTTGACCCATTTTTTTGCGCAGGTAAACATAAGATTTGTGAATGCGAAAGGTCTCTTTTCACCTATGATTTAGCCGAGATGCCACTAGTTGTTGGTCAACCAATTTCCATCAATCGCTCCAACGCTCTTGTAGCTGCTGGCAAATTTCTGCGGCTTAAGGAAGATGGACAAGGCGGATTGAATGCGTGGGACAATATTTGTTTAGAACCCGAAACCATTTCGGCAGTGCCTTTTCCAGACGAACTAACCTTCGATCTTTTAGTGGCCGCCTTCCAGCATCCAGAAAATCGAACTGCTCCCACTTTCACAGCTCTAAACGCAATGGCCTCCTTCCTTTATCGCCATATCTCTGCCATGATTCACAGTATGTGGTTTAATGGCTCTGCTGTGCACCTGTTTGAGCGCGAAGATTTGGCTCGAGTCTTCAAACTCAATGTTTTCAACATGTTACTTAAAGTGGCCAATGACAGCATTGCCCGTTGCTGGTCGATGGTCAATCATGGAAAAAAACTGGCCGAAATGGACTGGACCAATCGTCAAAGGGCAATGTTTCTGCTCGGACTCGATGAGCACGGATTAGTCACCGGGATGAACATTGTCGGACGTGACGCGGACGCTTTGAAAAATATGTTTCACACCTGCTTGCTGCCCATTCTGCAGCAGCAGTGTCTCCGTTTCCAAGAACTCCGCGGATGTAGAAATTTAATGGAAAACCCGGAAGGCACCGAAGTCATTCTCAATGCCATGAGGTCTCTCTTGCTCCTAGATGGAACCGCCACTAGTATCTCAAAAGTTCATCAAATGGACAGCCACCCCAAAAACACTCCTGCTAGTCAACGTTTGCTCGAACTCACAGGAAAAGAACAAGGGTAAATTTTAACATTTTTTAAAAACATTGTTGAGAAAACATTTTTTTAATACAAGGACTCTTATTCAAGGTACGTGCTGACGGGTGATAATATCACGAAAATGATGTTCGCCCTTTATCGGATTCGCTGTGGCCTACCGGTAGTAGCTTTTGGAGAAGCTGGCGTTGGCAAAAGCGCTCTATTCCGCTTCCTGATTCAGACGTTACTGGGACATACATTCGAAGTGTTCAACGTCAACAGCGGGACGTCCATCCAGCATGTCAAAGAGAGCATTGAATGTGCCGTAACTATTGTCATGGTGAATCCCGAAGCTCAAGTGTTCCTCTTTTTCGACGAAATGAACACGGCCGATCCTCCTGTCATCGCTTTCTTCAAAGAGTTGATGCTCGATCGCCACTGTCACGGAACTGTTTTGCCGAAAAATTTACATTTGATGGGCGCTGCCAATCCTTACCGATTTCTGCAAGAGGCCGATAAGGAAGCCGCTGTCGGATTGGCTTTTCGCTTTACCCAGACGACCCAAGATGGAAATGGCGCCAGCGCCCGCACTACTGGCGACTTGGTTTACCGCGTCAACGAGTTACCAATCGCCTTCTACGATCACATCTACGACTTTGGACATCTTTGCAGCGAGGCTGAAGACACTTACATTGATGAAATCTGTCAACACGGACTACCAATATCCATCTTCTTCCCGGCCTGCGTCACATGGTTCTCCGGCCTCATTCAAAAGAGTCACCGAGTAGCAAGAGCATTGAGTGTCGATCCAGAGTCGGCCGTGTCTCTTCGTGATGCCACCCGAGCAGTTCAACTCTTCCGCTGGTTCTGTCAATCTCTGGCTGGGCAAAAATTGTCGCAAATTGATGTGGCAAAAGCATCTGATTTGACCATCTATCTAGTCTACGCTTTCCGATTCCGTAATCGTAAGATATTCTTGGAGAATGTCTTTGGAAAAAATCAAACCGCATCCAAGAATATGGCTGAAGTGTCCAGAATTATCGCCAAAATGCTGTACGAGCAGGCACACGGTGCTTCCATTGGTTCCGGCGCCATTGCGTTGAACGACGCCCTTTGCGAGAATCTTTTCGCCTTGTACGTTTGCGTTTTAAATGGTAATTATTATCTATATAATATATAATAATTTCTTCTTTTCTTATTAAAAATGTATTCTTATTAAAAATTTAGGAATTTTCTTGATTATTGTTGGACGCCCTGGATCATCAAAATCTTTGTCAGTGGAAATCCTCAAGCTGGTTTTATCTCCTGGCAACCACACGCTACGTCACAGTTTAGGAGATTTGCCGGCCATCACTGAACTTTATTTCCAGTGCTCTCCACTTTCAACATCTTCCGGATTCAAAGCTCTTTTCGAATCAGCCCAGCGACTCAGTGTTGACCCGAAGACTATGCTGGCCATGGTGGTGCTGGATGAACTCGGCCTGGCTGACATGTCGCCAGAAAAACCAATCAAAGTGTTGCACGCCGAACTAGAACGCCAATCAGTTTTGACATCCGGCGAAAAGCAACAATCCCCCTACTCGGTAGTTGCCCTCAGTAATTGGGTGGTGGACGCCGCCCAGGTGAATCGCGGTATCCTGATTTTACGTACGCAAGCCGACAAGAAGGATCTACTGGGATCGGCCGAACAGTTGGCCGATTCTTTAATCGCCAAGTACGTGAAAGAATCGAAAAGAAAGCGCATCCGTTACATGTTGACGGAAAGTCTAACAAGTATCGTCAATACCTACGAAGAATTGGATAAAAGAGAAGACATTGGTGGCGGACATTTCTTCTCCATGAGAGATTTTTTCTTCTGCGTCAAGAATTTCGTCTGCTCTGTGTTTGAATCGGCCAACCAGATGGAAGACTTTCGTGAACTGAATATTTCACAACATTTCTTAATTCAGTCGGTTATTCGAAACTTTGGTGGCCATGAAAAAGCCCGAAATCTGGTCAGGAATTGCATGGCGGACTACCTCCGAATGAACGTGATGACCATACCAATTACGTCACCACTGGATCTCATCGTCTCGAACATCCAGGATTCTTCTAAACCGCTATCGATTCACATCGCCAGACATTTGATGATTCTCAACCGATCTCTGATTGGTTTACAACTGCTCAACCGCCACGTCAAAAGTAAATTGGAAAATGGCATGAGCTGGAACGTTCTCTTCGGTTCCTGTTTCCCCGGCGATCTACAAGTTACAGCCGTGACGAGAAAATTGCGCCAAGTGGAACAAGCCATCCGGACGGGTGGCGTGCTCATCCTTTGCCACGCCGACCAACTCTTCGAATCCCTTTACATGGTCCTCAATCAACAGTACTGGGCCCAGGGAGAGGTTACCATGACTCAGATCGCCCTCGGTCCTTCCATCCGAGCCATTGCTCTTCCCAGCGGCCCCTTTCGAATCATCGCCCTGCAGGATACCGACGTAGCACTCAATCGAGAGTTAATGTCTCCAGCCATCTTGTCCAGATTTGAAAAGCATGAATTGAGGCCGTCGCACCTTCTGGATGACGCCGGGCAGACTTGGCTCCACGGTATCGAATCCCATTCCGTCTGGCTTGCTGTTCCAGAGGCGATCAAGAGACAGAAACTTATTTCTGGATACCACGAAGAATCTTTCGCCTCGCTAGCTCTTCATTTGCAAGACAGAGGCATTCCTATGGAAGTTGAACAAGACGAAGAAGAGGATACCAACAGTGCAAATTCCATCTGGATGCGAGCTGTCAACCCAATGGCCATGATCAAGTTGGAACGTGATTCCATCACCCGCCATCCGGAATTGCAGGGCGTCTGCCGACGATACCGTCACAGCTTTGTTTTGGAAAGCCTCGATGACGCTCTTCAGAATATAAAATCAAAACGGATGGTCGTCATGACCAACACCCTTCGCCATTTGGAGATTAAGCCGATCAACTCGTCCCGTTTTAACCATGCCGTGATCCAACTTTTCGACGTCCAAACTGAGCTTGAACTCGTACGACAGCTGGAATCGATCAGTGACGAAGATTTGAGCGATCCTGACTTTTGTCTTCTCGTCCAGTACGACGCTGTGACTGGTCCGATCGAGCAATTTCAACTGGCCAAGTACGAAGTGGAACAGCGTTTTGAGAAAACCGAATGCCGCGTCATTTTCATCGTTCACGTCGATCCTCGTCCAGCTGGTATCCACTGGGTCTTTTCGTTTGGTGACAGTTGGGATTACTGTTTCGTCGACGAAGTCGTTCAAAGTGGCCCAGCCGATCAGCATAAAATCTCGCTGAGGGAGTTGGTCCAATCGCCTTCTGACCAACCTTTGTCGAGCTTTATCGAGAAAATGTCGATTGATTCTTTCAAGTCATTGCTGCTGGAAATGCTCGGTCCAGTTTTGCAAACAAGTCTGGCTAGCTTACGTTTAAGCTTGGGCCAGTTCTACAGTGGTGTACGGACGGCCTTGGGACTGCAGGGCAATCAACTCTTGATTGAATTACTGAAAGGTAAGCCGAATGTTAACTTTTTACTGGTAAATACTGACAATGAATTATTTTTAAAAAATAGAGTGTTTGCTGGCACAGCTAATGAAGAACCAAATTACCTGGAACGTGGTCGATGCCGTAAACGACGCCAGTTTCGATTCATCGTCGTCGTTAACAGAAGGCCTGTGGGGTGTTTTCAAACACAAAATCAGCAATCCACTGGCTCATCTTTTACTCGTCAGTGACGTCTGGCGCATTTCTGACCAGTCCTCAACAAAGCTGTGGTGTGATTTCGTCAACGCCAACTATCCTGACCGACTGATGTCGCTCAATTCATCCGATTCCCTTGTCCAAATGCCAATTGGTTTCCGCACTTGCACGCAACCCTTCGGTCGCTTACTGGCGTCTTTCGACACCCATCTTAACGGACCGTTACAGTGGCTTCTTGATCGTGTCTCTAAAAGCGAAGATGCAAAATCACAGGAAATTAAAGAAGTATGGTTTCAATTTTTTACATTTTTGATAAACTCAAACTAATTTTAATTGCGTTTTATTAAGGCTTATTTCCTAGATTGGTTTTTACTTCGTATCCCTCCACATTTACACCACTGTTTGAAAAAATTGCCCTTGTCGAAGATGAGTTATATCGTGGACAATATGTTTGAAGATCCGAAGAATTTTTTCATCGAGTGGGAACAGCGCGAAGCTGATGTGGTTGCTGCTCTTGAACTGGCCAGCATTGCGTCGTTCGCCAAGGCGGATGTGACTGATGGTGACATTTGGGGCAGTGCTACTGGCCGGATGCGTAACTGGACATTTTTCACGGAGACTGCGACTCGTTTGTCACTCGCCTCATTGGCTTCTTCAGATACCCTCAATTCTCAAGGGAAATTTATGCAAGCAGTTTCATCCATCGAAGTATGCATTTTCGTTCGTTTGCTGTTACATGTGTTGCAATTACTTAACATTCTGGTTCTCTTTTAGGTGAGTCCGGCCCTGTCGAGTTTGCTGGATCGCGTCGACGACTTGCCACAAGTTTGGCTGGGCTTGAGAATCATGAAATGTGTCTTGTTATTTGATCCCGAGTCGAAAATTAAACTTCCGGATTTGCAAGTTTCGACGCCCAAGAAACTCTTTGAGAAACTGACGGAGTTGGTTGTCACTTCGATCATTCGGCCAAGAGTTGCTACTGGAAACGAAGCAAGAAGATTCGTCCGCCAGGCCGATTTGTACGCATTGCTTAAGAGCACGTCAACTTGTGATTCTCCTAAAGAACTTGCTAACATTCTGAGAGAATGTCCCACAAATAATTCCATCGTACTGCTAGAAGAAAATGTCGCCAATGCAGGGCGTTGCTCAAGTTGCACTCATCCCCTGAGTGCAGAAGAAGGCCAGTTCCTCCATTTAATGGCACCCAGTGCCGAAACAGTCGAATTACTATTTCAAGATCACCAAAAATTCATGTTCTTCTTCGAACGAGTGGCCGAGCTCTTTATCCAACAGCACAAGAACAATCCGCACGACATCCGGGATTTCCTGCAATTCCTTCTAAGTTCCGATTCCCGTCTTCGAGTGTCATGGCGCTTTTTAACCGTCATCATACGCACAGTCTTATCAACTCGATCCGGCGTTAGAATCATCGACGAGCTTCTGTTGGCGATTCGTTGCAACTGGATAACTCGAGAATTGAATGTCAATGTTCAAAGTTTCTTGCGAGCATTAATCGCTTGTGCCGACCAAGATGTCTGGAAGAAGCCCAACCATGAGCCATCCGAAGATGTCATTCAAGCAGCCATGACTGGCGACTGGACTGTTGGTCGCATTCGAAAATTAGCACTCATCCGCCAGCAACTGTCTGTGAATGCAGGTGGAGCTGAAATAGCCATCATTCAGTGGTCTCGTTGGCGGAAAAATCAATCTGATCAATCCGTCACAGACGCTTTGCTCTTCTTCATCTTGCGCTTCACTTCCGGCGAAGGAGATCAGACTCGATTGAGCAACATGCTCCGCCATCCAAGAATAGCCAAAGAACTGAGCCACCACAAATTTATTAGTGATTACATCGCTACACTATCTCCGCTCTCTCTTGGATTCCCTCTTCAGTCTGCAGATTTCACGGCCAATCCTTTTCAAGAACGCTTGATGAGCGGAAGTCTCTTGGATATATTGGCCTTTCAACATTATCCTATTCTACTAGAATTCCAACCGGACTGGGCTCCTTTCATCGCCCGATTGGCCTACCACGCCAACGATGTCTTTGTGACGAAGAAACTCTGTTTCCTGAGAGTAATGACTACTAATCTGGTCGCATCAGCCGAATTTCTATTACCCGGTGTCGACAATCATCCCTACCTGCCCAGTTTCACCTTGGAACCAACTCGTTGGTATCTTTGCAGCTGCGGTACCTTGAATTGCGTTGGCAACTGTGGGCGGCCAATGACAACATCTACTTGTGTGAATTGTCGTGTTGCACTGGGTCACAATCACATTGTTCGTGCGGGAGTTCGATCGGCCACTGTCCGGGATTTTCAATCACCCCATGGCTTTCATGTGACACGAGCGCCTGCCTTGATGGCAACTTTTTTCGTCAGAAATTGTTCACCGATCGTTACCCGATTTGCCCTTTTGCTCAATTCTTTGTCTTTGATGAATGCTGCTTTGAATCCTCGGACGACCCCTGAGGCAATTTCTCAATTTCTTCTTACGTTGCCGCTGACTGAGCGCAAGGCAAATGAAGATCGTCGTTCGTTCATTCAACTCCTGTCGAATCACATCGTCGTTCACCTAGACCTTCTTTGCCAGTTACTGGTGACCTCTAGACCGCAACTTAGCATGACGGACAAGTTCCGCATCGGACACTTGTTGCTTCACAAATTGCTGGATTCGATTGACGGCTCGTTTACGGCAAATGCGGCCAACTACGCAAGCGGACCACGGGCGAGAGAAGATTTTGAAAATGGTTTATCCCGACTGCTAATTCAACAGACGAATCTGGATGTAGAACTTGAAAACATTGCCGGACCATCGAAAGCCTTTCATCAATCCTTGCTGAAAAATGAAACTTCCTACTGGGCCTACGCTAGAAGAGTCTTTGCAGATCGACAATCCGTCCAACTAGAACTCGCCAGAAACGGCCTATTGCGCCTCAATTTCCCGTTCCTGAATTTCCTGCTGGACGACGACAACGGGATGCGGAAGCTGAACGCTTTGCAATACCTTGGCGAAGCTATGCGTTTCGTCGCTCTGGTTCGCACCGTTTTACTTGGCGAAATAACTCTAGAAGAAGCTAATCGTATGACCATCGCCCAGGGATTGGAAAAGATCACGGAAATCGTCTCGCAGAAAACGATCCTTCTAGATCGCGGACGTCCGGTTGCCACCCGAGACCACGTGATGCATCTCTTTGACGGCTTCAAACAGCTGTGGGATCGATTCAGTCAGTTGGAGAACGCGGAGAAGAAAACTTTCTTGGATTATTTCGAGTGCCAACAAGTCGATGTCAATGTCCGACCCAAAACGGTTTTGGACGAAACAGCTCCTGTGATCCTGATTTGTGCCGGCAGTGAATTGCCTGAGACTACATTCAGCTGTCAATTGTTGAGTCACGCGGTGGAAGCCGCATCGTCCATCGCTCTCACAGACTTCATCCAGCCTCTTTGCCGGGCAGGCTCCGGTCGTGTTCGAATATCTTGTAGCAGTGCAGCAGCTTTGGCCGACTTTGATGAGTCTTTATACGCTCACGTGCCCACTGAAGAAGTCGATCGTTTTATCCGTGATCACGTCATCGACCGACTCACCCTCCAACTAGCAGAGTCATTTGCTGTGGCTGCCGTTTTGGGTTCGGCAGGCAGTACTATTGCAGAAGATTTGGCACTTGACGTCATCCCCGAATTTGTTTTCAAAGACGACATGGAATCGGGCAATTATCTGGTAGTCCTTGAGCGAAGATCGATAGTTTGGCAGCCATCGTCGATTCCACCCCAGTTACAAGAACTCATCCTTGCCGATTTGGTATGACATAGTTAATAACTACTTGCTTTTTTCTCTTATTAGAATTTTTATTTTTACAATTACAGGAGAAAAACCGTAGCTTAGCTGAGGCTCGATCTGTTCTCATATCTGCCATTACACATCTTCACTCGAATACGGAGCCGCTCATCATCAGCAAAGTGCGAAATCATTACATTTCGGACGTTTTGGAGGAGCTGATGCATGCGCAAATCCTGACCGAGCGACACATGTCCAACGCCACACTCAGCGTTCTCAATCGCTATTTGAGATTGCAAGTTCGTCACGTGTTTGGTTTACTTAAAGCCATCATGGCGCGTATGAAAGGTGACGATATTTTTGGCGGACGAATCCCCGAGGGCTGGACTGCGGTTTTGTCTGAAGATTTGGCCAAATTGACGAGCCAGAAATTGCGTGCCGATGCAGAGGCTGGCGGAATTCTAGATACTTTACTGCAAATGGTGAATATTGTTACAACTTCGCAACCTGTCCCTGTGTGGCTCACCCCTGAAAATTCTTTGCTGTACGCCATTCGACAAATTGAAGGTCCCGAATGGGATGGAATTCCTGTTGAGCTAAAAATGGAAAATCTCGGACATTTACTTCTGATTGCCGAGTCACTTGCCAAAAAATAAGCCTTAGTTTCTTAATTGTACTCAGGAACGTTTCAAAACGTCTTTCATTTGTCATGTCTTTCATTTGTCATGTAATTAACTATAGCAAAGTCACCGCAGTTATTTTTAATCATTAATCAATCAAAATTTCTGAAGCCGAGCTTTCTAATTCGATTTGTTTTTATTTCTTGATTGCGCAATTTGAGAATCACTAAATGAAAGCAGTTAAAAGTAATAAAACATGTACATATGCTCAATTATCTTTACAATTATTCAACCAAGAAAATCAATAAACAATTTTTTTAAAATTTATTTTTATTTGAAAGTTGCTCATGCATATGAGATGTGACCAAGTAAAACAATATGAATTTATTTTACTAATTAAGTTAAGTTGGAAAGATAGAGCGAATAGAATCATGGGAGATGGAAGTTGGAACACGAGATACTGGGAGTGGGAATTAATTCAATGCACCGCAATGCACAATAAATTTAGAAATAACCCCCCCCCCTCCCCCAAGAAAAAACTGGAGAAGTGGAAATTTGTAGAGATAATTTCAATTTTATGGCAAGGTCTTAGTACGATTGTTCATCCCGGCTTCACCCATATTACACATCACCCAACCCAACCTTGTAACTTGTAAGTCCACTAAAGCCAGCTAAAATAAAATTTTAACCGCTTCATTTTTTTTAGATATTCTGTGGTGCATTTCTTGCTATTCGGTACTCTGATGAAACACAGCTGGATAAAAGTTACGTGCATTAATTGAGTGATCTATTCAATAGGTTGCAAGTGGAATAACGTTCATCGATTGTCTAATTATATACCAAACCGAACGTCCCCAATAATTCAGATGTGATTAAATTTTAAAATAGTTGGTTCTCGTCTCATTTCCTTGAAATAATTTAACGACTTAAAGAAATGCCCTAGAAATATACGACAGATTGCATCACATCCAGGTAAATTCTAAATGGACTCATCACCATTACATGCTTGTTATTCGAGGACGTCATTTAAAAAAGCAATCATCCCGCGCTAGCAGTTACGTAGTTAAGTTAGTGAATTTTTTTTTTTTTCATTTTGGAGACGGTGGTAAAACCTCTAGTGAAAATGACAGCTTTGATTAAAGTAAGGTTCCATTTCAAGGATTTTTCTAGATATTTTGAATTTTGATTTTCACCATGACAACCTTTTGCGGTTTTGCCTATGTTCGTCTGCTAGTTAACAATCTGACAACTGACAATGCATGTATTTGAATTGCGTTGAACTTTTTTTAGGCGATTGTGGATCGTGTAAAAATGTGACAGAGGATGGCGGGATAATTGAATCTCCGAATTTCCCGGACGAATACAGCTCCAATTTGAGTTGCCTCTTTACAATCAATGCACCTCCGGAAAAGAAAATTAATCTGACTTTTACCGAAGTTTCCGTCAAAGAGTGCTGTGATTTTATAACCGTAAGTCTATATAACCTCTTTTAGTTAAGTTAAATGATAAAAGATTATTATTTGATTTGATGTACTGCAAATAAATATAAGTCGAATTGAATTTCAATTGAACGTTTTGCAGGTATTCGACGGATTCGCCAATCCGCTCCGTGTTAGTTTAAATGGTTACGATAGTCCAGCGGATGTGATCTCACCGTCCAATCAAATGGCGGTAAAGTTTTCTTCGAACGATGAAAATATTACAGAATTTGGTGCAACTAAATTAAGACCTGTGTCGAGATGGCAAGCGACATTTACCTTCGTATAAAATTGAAAATTGTTGAATTTTTACTTTGTGATCGACTACGTAATCCTATTAATTAATTTTTAAAAAATGTAAAATAAAAGTGTTTTCCGTGAAGCCCGCCTAAATTTTCATTTTTATAAAAAAGGTTGCCAAATTGGTCTAAAGAAACCGCTTTGAATTATGAAGGATTCGATTTTCACCATGGCAACCATTTTCGTATTTCCGTCTGCTGGTAAACAATAATAAACCGACAAGGCGCAACAGGTGTGCGTCTTCAGAAAGCATCTACTTTTTTTCTAAAAGAGCAACCGGTGACGAACTTGATTTCCCATCAATCGAATCCCAGAAACAACAGTAATCATTTTTCAGTACAATATAGCTTATATTTCTATCTTAATAAATTTATTGTTAAACCAGCTGTTTTGGTGTTTGGACACCAAACCCTGAAAATGGAAAGTAACATTTTGAGTTCACTGAAAGGTAATGCTTTCATCTTAGCTTTTCTTTTGTAGCTAAAAAAATACTGTCTTGAACAGTAATACAGTGTCAAATTTTTTATTACACAGCTGAATGAATTATTAATCATGCCAAATGAATCTATTATAGGCGGTTATCCTCACTTGACCGAGAAAATTCTTAATCTGCTGGATGCTCGCAGTTTGGCAAATGCTGAGCTTGTGTGTAGACAGTGGAGATCCTTCATTGCTGATGGAAGGTGTTGGAAAAAATATCTTCTGTCCAAAAAAGTAAAACTGAGATTTGATTTCTTTAATATGCTCAATTTATTTGTCTTTACTGTCATCTTCAGGTCACTAGCATTCCAAATATTTTCAGTTGGGCTGAATATTCTGGAGATAATGAGTCTGAAAGGCATCACACTAAACAAGACTGGATAAAAATCCACAATTTTTATCAGGTTTATTTTCTAAAATTAATTGTCATGTATCTAAAGTAAAATAAGACTGTGTTTTACATGCCAATTGAATCTGAAAGAAATTAGAAGATAACTGGCGATCAGCTTCTTGCAGACAGCAGAAAATAGTGGATCATCAAGTCAAGTACTTTTCCATGAACACCAAGAAAATATTCACTGCCAGTTACATGGGGAGTCATTGTGTTCTACAAACCTGGAACAGAAAATCTCTTCATTGCGAAAGGGTAAAAAATGAATTTAAATAACATACTGTACTCTACTTTGGTATCTAACTTTACTCTAACGTATAAATGTATTTTTTTTTAAATTCTGTACGCAGAATTTCACAGACGGAGACAAACATAAAATAGTCAGCATGGATTGTGACGATGATTTCCTTGTCACAATGTCAATCGCTTGGTTTAATCGCCCCGGTATACCTTGCGTATCTACCATCTTAGTTCGTGAATTACAATCTGGAGAAGTGGTATGTATATCTTAGTGATTCCCAGATTTGCCTTGGGAATCTCTTTGTCTGAAGCTTTTCATTTTCTCTGTGTAACCTAACTTTCTTTATAGATTCAAAGGATTATGGGCAATTATTCGCGTTCATGTGGATATGAAACGTCTTTCAAGATCTGCGTTGGCCATGGATTGCTCATCAGTCATCAGGTTGTCGGTGAACAGCCAAACGGTCGTCTGATACTCCAGGTGCGGCGTTGGATTGTCCTTTTCTAATATTCTATTAAAGCTCGCCAATGAAAAAGCTTGTCTTTCATTGTTTAATTTTTCATTGTATTTAGGATGTTCTTAAATCTCGTCTGGATTTATGGCGAATGGCGAATGTACGGGAAATTGAAGCTAAAAGCACTGTGTGTCTTGTTCCCATTTCCAAATTGAATGTGCTCTATCCAGTTTGCATTGGCCATGACGAAAATTACATCGTCGTTCACCGCAGCGATCCGCCTCGTTTTGAAATCATATCGACGTCTTCTCTGAACCTCACCAGGACCATCGACGCTTTCGATTACTGTCTCAGTGTTCATTACAAGGACGGATTAATTGTGTCGAGTTCCGACCACATGGACACTCACACACGCACCTGCTGCATCATCAGGTTTCCCCATCAAATGAAAAAAAAAAAAAAAAACATTTAATGCCATTTATGGTTCGTTAAAAATGTGTTTGAATTTTATAATTTCAGGATATGGGACGCGGAAACGGGTTTGTGCTTGCGGGAAATTCAAGAACCTGAGCCCGAACGATATTCAAATTTGAATCATCTAGTTGGGTGAGAATCAGCAAAGCAACTTCGTCCTTTTTCTATTTATTTTTGTTTTGTTGAGTGTCGTCGATCGGTTTCTTACTTCAGTGTTTTTTGTATATGCGCATAATCCAGATTCACCACCAATTATCTAATCACTGTACCGGCCGACCTGTCAATGTTGAAAGGAGTGATCAAAATCCAAGATCTCAGCGTTGCCATAGACTTGCACAGCAATCAGACTTCCGCATCGACTGTCGTTGCAACTCTTGAACTGGTTAGTAGAGGACTAACTATTCTATTACATGCAGGTTCAACTTATTACCTGTGATTGATTGTCGTCGTTTTTATTTTTCTAAGGATTGGAGTAACTCGTGGTTCGATCGTTTCATAGTTGACGATTTCCAGCTCGTTTATTTTCATGATCAAGAACTTGTCGTGCACAGTTTTGCTCCAGAGGTTTAACGAGTGGATTGCAGCGTTCCTAAAATACCCTTCAAATGTTACTTATTTGGCGGTCTTTGACTTAAGCTTTTTTTTTTAATTTTTCGTATTGCTGAATCCGGATTAGAAATCTCTGGGCTATAGTTTCGCCCTCGTATTTCCTCGTATTTCGGTTTGAATAAGTGAATAACATTTGTAATATTCGAAAGACAGTTAGGCTAATTTAGATATTGTGTGGTCCATTTCTTGCTATTCAGAGACTTTGAAACACAACTGGGTAATAGTGTACATTTATTGAGTGATCTATTAAATAGGTTGCAAGTGGAATTACGTTCATCGATTGTCTAATTATATACCAAACCGAACGCCCCCAATAATTCAGATGTGATTAAATTTTAAAAATAGTTTGTTCTCGTCTCATTTCCTTAAAATAATTTAACGACTTAAAGAAATGCCCTAGAAATATACGACAGATTGAATCGCATCCAGGTAAATACTATATGGACTCATCACCATTACATGCTTGCTATTTGAGGACGTCATTTTATAAAAGCAATCATCCCGCGCATAAGACGGAAGCGTAGTAGCAGCGCAGCCTACTATACGTAGTTAAGTTAGTGCATTTTTTTTTTCATTTTGGAGACGGTGGTAAAACCTCACGAACGAGTAAAACGAACGAGTAAAACCTCTAGTGAAAATGACAGCTTTGATCAAAGTAAAGTTCCATTTCAAGGATTTTTCTAGCTATTTTGAATTTTGATTTTCACCATGGCAACCTTTTGTCTATGTTCGTCTGCTAGTAAACAAAAACAAACCACCAAGTCAATCAAGTAGCCGCGACAGACCCCGAAGAAACGAGCAAACATAACATAACTCTGAGATGGACACAGCGTCCTTGAGAAACATTTTAATGACGACCCCCGAGTCCATTTTCCCAGAGTTTTTTAGTCATGTTTTTTTGTTTACCCCGACCCCCATTTGACAACACAAACATTCGGGGAAAAATGGTGACCCCCGAGACCAATCCCCGAGTTTTAGTTCCCCAAACGAGTTTTGGTGACGCCCAGTTGTTGGATCGTTGGAGTTGCGTTTGAAATCAGTACAGAAACGACAGGAAACAGAATCAGACATGGAAAGGGACATTTTGTGTTTTCTCAAAGGTAAATAATTCATTCATTCCACCTTTCCTTTCAGAACTCAATTAATCAAGCAGTAATACAGTATGAAATTTAGATTTTTCATCTGAGTAATTTAATCATGTCAAGTGAATTGATTTATTGCAGGCGGCTATCCCCACTTGACTGACAAAATTTTGAATCTGCTAGATGCACGCAGTTTGGCTAACGCTGAGCTTGTGTGCAGACAGTGGAGATCCTACATTGCTGACGGAAGGTGTTGGAAAAAATATTTGCAGTCCAAAAAAGTGAAGCCAAAAGTGTATTCTATTAAATCTCAATTGATTCCTTTTAACTCTTATTTGTCAGGTCACTAGCATTCCAAATATTTTCAGTTGGGCTGAATGTTCTAGAGATGTCGAGTCTGATAGGCATCACACTAAACAAGACTGGATGAAAATCCACAATTTTTATCAGGTTTTTTTTTCTTAAAAAATCAAATTTCACATACCAAAATAAATAGGAACCTCTGTTGAACCTACTAATTAAATCTGATCAGAAATTAGAAGATAACTGGCAATCAGCCTCATGCAGACAGCAGGAAATAGTGATTTCTAAAGTTTTTTGTTTATCTGTGAACGCCTCGAAAATATTCACCGCCGAATACGACCAAATCGAAGATGAATCTCTCATAAAGACCTGGAATAGAAAATCTCTTAATTGTGAAAGGGTGAAAAATGAATTTCAATAACATTTTATGTACTCTGCTTTGGGATCTAACTTTATACTTGATCGTACAAATGTAAATTTTTACGCAGGTTTTCACGGAGGAAAACAAACTTCGCGTAACCAGCATGGATTGCGACGATGATTTCCTTGTCACAATGTCAATCAATTCGCCTCGTTCTTCCGTAGCAGTAGGAACACCTAAAGTATCTACTATCTTTGTTCGTGAACTACAATCTGGAAAAGTGGTAAATTTCAAAGTGATTCTTAGATTTGCATTGGAAAGAGCAGAAAGAGCTTTTAATTTTCTCCTTCTTTGCAACCTAAATGTCTTTACAGCTTCATAGGATTATGGCCAATTTTGGGTATTTTGACCTATACAGCCGATATAATTTCAAGGTCTGCTGTGGCCATGGATGGCTCATCAGCATTCGAATTGTCAGTCAACAGCAAAACGCCAATTTGATCCCCCAGGTACGTCGTGAAATATTTATCCTTTGCTCCTTTCCTATCAAAGCTCGTCAATTAAATAAAATTATTGTGTTTTATTGTTAAATATTGAATTTAAATTTAGGATGATGTTCTCAAATCTCGTCTAGATGTATGGCGAATGACAAATGCAAAGGAAATTGGAGCCAAAGGCACTGTGTGTCTTGGTCCCATTTCCAAAAGTAGTTTTGGCCATCCAGATCCAGTTCTCATTGGCCATGACGAAAATTACATCGTCGTTCACCGCAGCGATCCGCCTCGTTTTGAAGTCGTATCGACATCTTCTCTGAACCTCACCAGGACCATCGACGCTTTCGATTACTGTCCCAGTGCTAAGTTCAAGGACGGATTGATTGTGTCGGTTTCCACCCGGTTTCCCTCCCAGATGATCCCAGGCACCACCTTTGGCATGATCAGGTTTTTGTTCATTAAATAGAAAAATATTTTATGCTATTAATGGTTCATATAAAAAATTTCCGAATTTTATAATTGAAGGTTATGGGACGTGGAAACGGGTTTGTGCTTGCGAGAAATTCAAGATCCTATATTACAACAGTACAGTCGGGATCATCAATTTGGGTGAGAATGAGCAACGCAATCGCTCCTTTAATAATTCTTATTTGTTTCTTGAGTGTCGTCAATCGGTCTCCTATTTAACTGTTTTTGATGCCCTTAATCCAGATTCACCACCAATTATCTAATCACTGTACCAAATGTGACATTAAACAAGAAACGAGTTTATCATATCCGCGATCTCAGCGTTGCCATGGATTTGCACAGCAATCAGACGAACACATTGACTGTCCTTGCAACTCTTGAACGGGTTAGTAGAGGATTAAGTAATACTAATGCATGCAGTCTACTTATGGGTGATTGATTTTCGTCGTTTATATTTTTCAAGGATTGGAATCTCGCGGCGTGGGATCCTTTTATAGTTGACGATTTCCAGCTCATTTATAAAAATCCGAATTATAAACTTGTCGTGCACAGTTTTGCTCCACAAGTTTAACGAGTGGATTGCAGCGTTCCTAAAATACCCTTCAAATGTTACTGTTAGCGTCCCATAACATGAGCTATTTTGTTTTGTTTTTACTTTTGGTGTCGTTGAAACCGGATTAGAAATTTTAGAGTCACAGCTTTTCACAGTTTCTCCCGTGCACAGCATTTTGCAGTTTGATTAAGTGAATAACATTTTCGAAATATACGAACTAAAGTACTATAGATTTTGTGTGGTGTTGGTGTATTTCTGGCTATTATTGACGATTGAAAGAAATGCCCCAGAAATATACAACAAATTGCATCAAATCCAGTTATCAATACTTAGGCTCATCACCATTTAGGCTCATTATTCGAGGACGTCATTTTGAAAAGATATTTTCCAGCATAAGACGAAACCCTACTGCGCAACGCAGATAAATAAGGGAAATTTTTTCTTCTTGGACAAACCGACAAAGTGGTGAAATAGCTGAAGATAGACTGCTCACGCTCAGACAAGGAGAAACGAGAAATGATTGGGATATAGACCTTTTTAAGATTCCTCGGTGTAAGCAGAGCGAAAAGTCGTGCGGCTAGTCGACTAGTGCGCACCATGGCGGGGGATAGCCGTAACTAGCTGCAGACTTGGCTTGATTCTTCGAATCACCTTGTTGTTCCCGGATAGACTTGACGGGTAAATCGTGCCCGAGGGAAGAATAGGGAGGAAAGGAAAGAATGAAAAAAAGAGGGACCAGACTTTCCTTTCCTCCCTATCCGCCGAACAACAAGGTGATTCGAAGAATCAAGCCAAGTCTGCAGCTAGTTACGGCTATCCCCCGCCATGGTGCGCACTAGTCGACTAGCCGCACGACTTTTCGCTCTGCTTACACCGAGGAATCTTAAAAAGGTCTATATATGTAATAAAGACGAATACAAGCTAATATGGTATTTCAAGCTGTAAATGGTCTAACTAAATAGGTTGAAGTATAGCACAAATACTTGGTAATTGCACGCTGCACAGCATATTGCAGGTTTTCGAATTTCGATGGATCGATGGAGGGACCAATCAAATGGCGATCGGAGTAGAAGACACATCGAAATCAAGGCCTGTGACGAGATGGCAAGCGACCTTTATACCTTCATATGAAAAAGACCGCGAATTCTGTATAAATGTCACATGTTGAAAATTAAAATGTCCCAAAAGATACAAAAAACAATATAATGTTTGCAAATGAAATTTCTCAGGAAAAGTTAACAATCGTGAATCGTTTCTTGATTTCTTCAGCAAAGTTTTATTTCAAGGATTTTTCTAGATATTTTGAATTTTGATTTTCACCATGGCAACCTTTTGGCTTTTGCCTATGTTCGTCTGCTAGTAAACAATAATAAACATCAAGTCAAGTGAGAACGGACTGATCTCGCTGTCGGAAAAAACCGATCCTCTAGTGAGGAAAAACGGATCACGTCATAAGATCACACACATGATTGGATCATAGGATTCATCGGATATCATAGACACTTCGGATAGGACTAGTGTCCCGTCCTCTTGCCTAATTAGTTCATGCTATTCCCCGAGTTTTACTTTCCCGAATTTGAGTTTTAGTGACGCCCGGTTGTTGGAGCGTTGGAGTCGTGTTTGAAATCAGTGATGGAAACAGAAGTAGACATGGAAAGGGACATTTTGTGTTTGCTCAAAGGTAAATTCATCATTTCAGCTTTCTATTATAACTCAATTTAGTGTCTCAAACAGTAATTCAGAATCAAATTTGAATTTTTTGTCTGAATAAATTGATCAAGTCAAGGGCACTCCTCACTTGACAGAGAAAATTCTGAATCTACTGGATGCTCGCAGTTTGGCTAATGCTGAGCTTGTGTGCACACAGTGGAGATCCTTCATTGCTGATGAAAGGTGTTGGAAAAAGTTTCTGCTGTCAAAAGAAGTAAAAACAAGTTTTAATTTGATTAATGCTCAATTGATTTTTGGAAACTTTTATCGTTAGGTCACTAGCATTCCAAATATTATCAGTTATTGGGCTAAACCTAAAAGCGGCGAGGAGTCTGGCGAACATTACTGTAAATCAGAATGGTTGCGAATCTTCCGTTTCTATCAGGTTGATTTTCATAAAAATCAAGTGTGACTTACCCATAGTAAAATAAGAACCTCTGTTTTGCATGTCAATTGAATCTGAAAGAAATTAGAAGCCAACTGGCGAACTGGCTCTTGCGGAGCGAAGACAGTTAGGATTATTAATGAAGTGATTTGTTTCTCCATGAACGCCACCAAAATATTCACTGCCGAATATGATAAAAACAAATTTCTCATCAAAACCTGGAACAGAAATCTTCTATATTGCGAAGAGGTGAAAATGAATTTAAATGGCATACTTTGGTATTTGAGTCCATTTTACTTCTACTTTTTTTCAAACACTTTAAGCAGACATTCCAAGACGAAGGCCAATGGCAATCGGTCAGCATGGATTGCGACAATGATATCCTCGTCACAGCGTCGATCAAGGGCGTTGGTGATAGTTTCATTGATCCAAACGCAAATTCTCTCGTAAATTATAACATCATTGTTCGTGAAATAAAAACTGGAAAAGAGGTAGGCCTATCTATAATAAATGGGGTTTAAATGTATAATAATAATTAATGAGTCCCTGATTGACTTTCAAATATCTCCGTCTGAAACTTTTTTTAAATATCTTATTATGACTTAAATATTCTTACAGATAAAAAATATTGTGGTCGGTCCGTCGCGTTATTTCGGTCAGTATGAAACTGCATTTAAGGTCCGCGTTGGCCATGGATTGCTCATCAGCCATCATCATCAACTTCAATCTCCACCTTCATCTGTGCGATGCAAATATCCTCCGCTTTCAAAGCTCGCCTTCGTATTTTAATTGTTTCTCATTTTAACCAATATTTAGGATAATGTGGTAAAATCCCGTCTGGATGTATGGCAAGTGACAAAAATCAGAGAAGAAGGAACCAAGGAAGGAACAAACAACCTCTATATTGAAGTTAAACCGGTTGAACCTGCTGATGGCGCTGTGCCCTTTCCTAACGTTCTCATTTCCACTTCCCAACAAAGTTCTACTCATCCAATTTTCATTGGCCATGACAAAACTTATATCGTCGTTCACTACAACAACCCTCCTCGTTTTGAAGTCGTATCGACGTCTTCTCTGAACCTCACCAGGACCATCGACGCTTTCGATTACTGTCCCAGTGCTAAGTTCAAGGACGGATTGATTGTGTCGGGAAGCACCGGCACCTCTGCCATGATCAGGTTTTTTCCCATATTCTTCTTCACGTAGCCTACTTGCTTTTACGAGTTGATTGAAATTGATGGTTTTAAATTTTCTATTGCAGGTTGTGGGACGTCGAAACGGGTTCGTGCCTGCGGGAAATACGAGAACCTTGGATATGTAGCGATATTAAACTAGTCGGGTGAGATCAACCAAAAGAACCGCGTCCTTATAGAATTTCCGCTGACTGCGTTTTTTTTTATGCCCATAATAATCCAGACTCACTGCCAATTATCTAGTCACTGTCCCGGGTCATCCAGACAACAGGGAAATGAAAATCCGCGATCTCAGCTCTGCCATGGCTAATAGTCAGACGTCCGATTTGACATTTCTTGCAACGCGTGAAGTGGTAAGTAGAGGACTAAATAACTTAATTACTGCATGCAATTCAACTTATTATCTGTGTTTGGTGGCTGTGTCATTTTTTTTTTGGGGGGGGGGGGAAGTTGATAGCTGACCCTGACTCATGGCTCGATCGTTTCATAGTTGACGATTTCCAGCTCGTTAACTTTCAACAGAAACAATTCGTTGTCTACAGTTTTGCTCCAGAAGTTTAGTGAGCGAATGGTGTAGAGCGTTCCTAAAAGACCTCATCAAATGTTACAGAGCCATAGTGCATATCTGTGGGCGGTCCTCAATATGATCTGTTTTTGTTTGTTTTTTTCTTTTTTGATGTTGTTGAGCCTTGATTAAAAATTTATGAGTCACAGTTGACAGTTTCACCCACGCTCAGCATTTTTGCAGTTTAAGTGAATAACATTTGAAATATTCGAAAGACACAGTAGCTACTTAAGATATTGCATGGTGTATATTTCTGGCTATTTGGAACACTGAAACACAGCGGGGTAAAGTGTGCATTAATTGAGCCATTTATTGGATAAGTTGCAGAAATGCAGATGTAATAGCGTATCGATCGTCTCATTATGTGCCCCAGCGAATGACCCAAAGAATTTAGATGCGCTTTGACTTTAAGCTAGAATCGGTTCTCATCTCACTTCCCCCCAAAATAATTTTAAGGATTTAAAAAAACAGATTGCACATCATCATCATTACGCTCATTATTCATCATCACTCTATAGATCAAAACAGAGGTTTTATGATATATGATTTTAGAAGTCGACAAGATCCTCCCTATTATCCTGTTGTATTGCGGATCGATGTGCTGGTGAAATTATTTACCCCCCCCCCCCCCCCAAGAAAAAACTGGAGAAGTGGAAATTTGTGGAGAGAATTTCAATTTTGCAAGTTCTTAGCAGTTCTTAGTGCCATTATTCATCCCTTCAGCCAGCTATTACACATCACCCAACCTTGTAAGTCCACTAAACCCAGCTAAAATAAAAATGTTTTCCGTTAAACCATTTTCATTTTTTAGATATTGTGTGGTCCATTTCTTGCTATTCGATACTCTGAAACACAGCTGGGTAAAAGTGTGCATTCATTGAGTGATCTATTAAATAGGTTGCAAGTGGAATTACGTTCATCGATTGTCTAATTATATACCAAACCGAACGCCCCCAATAATTCAGATGTGATTAAATTTTAAAAATAGTTTGTTCTCGTCTCATTTCCTTAAAATAATTTAACGACTTAAAGAAATGCCCTAGAAATATACGACAGATTGCATCACATCCAGGTAAATACTAAATGGACTCATCACCATTACATGCTTGTTATTCGATGACGTCATTTTAAGAGCCCGCATAAGACGGAAGCGTATTATTACGTATACGTAGTTATTAAGTTAGTGAAATTCTTTTCTTTTCGAAGATGGTGGTGAAACCTCATAAGACCTGGTGAAAGAGAAGACAGCTCAATCGCACAGACAAAGCGAAATAAGACATGGTCGAGATACTGGGCTATGTGAAAAAGGCGAACACAAGCCACCGCTAAAAGCTAAAGACGACATAATTTTGTGTATAACTCTAAATAAAGTGAAGTGAAATAATATTTCTATTGCACAGCAGAAAATACAGATTTTCGATGGATTTACCAACCCACTTTAACGGGTTAGTCTAAATCGGTCTAAAAATGGCTATTATTACTTTATTAGCTATAATAATCCAGCGGATGTGATCTCACCTGTCAATCAAATGGCGATCAAGTTCACTTCAAATGGTGAAAATATTACGGAATGCGACGCATCAAAAGCAACACCTGTGACGTGATGGCAAGCGAAATTTAACTTCATTTGAAAAAGAGTTTTACTTTCATAATAGTATCATGATCGTATTGCTTTACCATTTTTTGTGTAAAATAACCTTCCGTGAATTCATTCTAAATGTGTATCTTAAATGTCGCAAAAGATACAAAATACAACATATAATGGTTTATAACGTTTCTAGCAAATGAAATTTATCCTGAAAAGTTAACAATCGTTTCTTCAGCTTTGATTTTAACACTGAGTCCACCACTCAATCAGGCCAAAATTGGGGGTTTTGGGGGTTTACAATTTTTGGAAAAGGGTGACGAAGGCATCGCAGCCAGTCCCGGTATAACCCATTTTGTGCGGAATTTTACGGAAAACCAAATGGTGAAATCCGCAATGTTCTAGCTAGCATAGTTTTTAAGTTATTCAATAAAAACTAAGGGACTCCCCCAGAAATTGTAGTGTTTTTTCCGATTTTTGACATCAGTTTTCGGGCAAACCAGACCTTTAAAAAAAATCTAATTTTTTAGAATGAAAGATTTTGCCCCCCTCCAGAGACATCTCGCCCCGTTTTTATTTTAAACGGTTATTAGCAGAGATATTTGCAATTGAAAATCTTTGAAATTTTTCGTCATTTTCTGAAGATTTTCGCCATTGACAGACGTCATTTCGCCACCCCATCTAGCGGCCGATTTTAAAAAAAGCAAGGGAGATCTACTATTCTTCTGGCCATTAATTTTTTTTCGAACTTCAACTATCGATAGCCAACCAAGCCCAGCAGTTTTACATCGATTCCATTCTTTTCTCAATCATTCAATCATTCAATCAATCAAAAATTAATTACCAGAAGAATAGATATGTACGGGGACTGGCTGCGATGCCTTCGTCACCCTTTTCCAAAAATTGTAAACCCCCCAAACCCCCAATTTTGGCCTGATTGAGTGGTGGACTCAGTGTTAAAATTAAAGTTCCATTTCAAGGATTTTTTTTCTAGGGATTTTGAATTTTTATTTTCACCACTGGCAACCTTTTACCTATGTTCGTCTGCTAGTAAACAATAACAAACGCTGCTGAGTAGCCGACAGACTTCGAAGAAACGCAAAACATCAAATAACTGGACACAGTGCCCTTGAGAAAAATTTTAATGACGACCCCCGAGTCTAGTTACTCAGAGTTTTAGTCAATTTTGTTTACCCCGACCCCCATTTGACTACACAAACGTTCGGGGAAAAATGGCGACCCCCGAGCTTAATCCCCGAGTTTTTGTTCCCCGAACGAGTTTTGGTGACGTCTGGTTGTTGGATCGTTGGAGTTGCGTTTGAAATCAGTACAGAAACGACAGGAAACAGAATCAGACCTGGAAAGGGACATTTTGTGTTCTCTCAAAGGTAAATTCATTCATTTCACCTTTCCTTTCATAACTCGATTAAACTGTCTTATGTTAATCGAATACTTAATTAATCTGTCCATGATAGCCAGCGAGCAGCGACCTTTACTTAATGGTTGCAAAAAGAAACCGATTTGATGACGAAGGATTTGAATGATTTTTACCGGTGAAATCTCATCATTTCCATGCCGGTCCGACAGGGCAATAGCCATAAAGGGCTATTGCCCTGTCAGTGCTAAAACCCCCATCTGGTGATGGCTTTTGGTAGCCTTTTTGAATCCAAATGAATGCTAACTAGAATTGTCAGCTCACCTGCGTTAGCAAGGGATGTTTGCGATTTTACCCTTTTCGAAGGACCGCCCACCAAAAATGGCGTGGGGTCCGTTTTAAAATGGGGGGGAGCTAATCTCAATTTTGAAGTGAGATTACGGGGTGGAATTATTATTTTAAAAATATAAAACAAATACCATGAGAATCAGCGTGAAAAACGGATTCTAATGATATTTTTTTCAAACGAATCCCTTATTCATGCACCAACCCTATTGCCTAACAACTAACTGGTGGGTGGTTGTGGTGATGGTGGGTGGTGGGAGTGGGAATGAATATTGGGCGAGGAGAGGTGGGTGATGAGGTAACAAGGAAGAGTTAGAGTTAGGGTGACTATTCGGTACTAGCGCCCTTTTTTCCCGATACAACGACTTAAGTACCCAAATAGCTCTTTTAGTAGATTTGCACAAGCCAGTACCCTTTTTTCAGTAGCAAACCGCCACTGTGCGTTAGCGGAATTAATCGTGATTCCCACTTACAAGTTACAATAAACGGGCGGTAGCGTTTTGCACCCACTTGAGAGGGAGAAACACCGTTCTCTATGGCGTCGCTAAGTGCTCCCTCCTCTGGATGTAAGCTTACTTGTTTGGATAGCTTAAAGAAATCGTGCTGGAAAATAGCAAGATACTGGGTTTAGGTTGAGATTGAGCGAAGTTGATTCCTTCCTAGTCATGAGAAATTTGCACATAAGGAGATAAGGTATTAAACAAAAACAAAAAATATATATCCAAAAGGTCCAAGTACTACAATCATTGAAAGCTTTCAACATATGTATTTGAGGCAAATCCCCTCTTAATGATGGCAATTCCTGTTACAAGAAAAAATTTACTTCCTTTCTAAGGTTTTTCGATAAAGAACAATAAGATATTCTAATTGCGTCGTCAACGTAGCCAGACCTGCCAACTTCAACGTAGTTCCAAGGGAGGTCTTCCGATTCATAAGCTTCTTTATCTGTTAAAGTCATCAATTTTTCACGGCGTTGATTATTTTTTCCAGTCCGCAATGATCTAGGACAACGACTTGTTCAACAAAGTAATCAGTTTCTGCCTCAAATTTGTTTGTTAGGCACATATTAAACCGATCCCATCGGCTTTGTTTCCGCAACACTTCCGTGTGTGTTTTTCAACATGCATCGGCATGACTTCCTCACAGTTCACACAGGTCTCAAGGCAGACATCGCCTGAATCAGGTTTCCTTCTTCAATATAAGTGAAGTCTTCATTGATTTCTCTGTCCCTTTGCAACGGAAACAAATATATGAATGTTTTTGGCGGAAATAGATTTCAACTCATTCCATCAACGATTGAGACATCTCCGATGAGGTGAAACAACTTCCCATTTTTGTTTGGATACTTTTAACATTTTAAATCCACCAATGATTTTGGAAAAGAAGCTGGATAAACAAAAAAAATGAAAAATTTCGAGTTGATTATGACAATGCATTTCATACCTTTCAATTTTCCCTTTTACAGTAATTTTTTCGTCCTGCTAAAAATTATCAATGTCACGTCCCACAGACCAATTTTTTCCATCAAGAAAGTGTCGTTTGAATTTTGGGCATACAACGAAAGTTTCTAACAAATCTATGCTTCCCTTTACAGTAGGATAATTATTGGAATACAAGTTCGAAACAATCCTAAAAAAAGATCCGAAAACGTATCGTTTTTTAATAGATTTTCGTATCTCTTCAACCTTTTTAGCAAAACGCTTCCTAGCACCCCTTTTTTAGCTGTTTTTTTTGCAACTGTTTAAGATTTCTCTTTTTTCTTGGTCCTTCTCCGGTTGATGTTGACGGCTGGGGATATATAAACGTATTTGCTTAGTATTGGTGCTTTTAACAAGAAGCTGCCTCTTCCCTACTAAGAAATGGACGTCCATGGTATATCAATGGGATGTAAATTGTGTGATCTGGTATATCCCATTAATAAGTAGCTGCTGTGTTTGGGCTTCCAGATGCCAACGGTATAGTACGTCTACTATAGCACTATTACCAAGGGAAATTAGTACAAGAGCCCCTGATAAACTGCGTCGACTAGCCCTACCACTAAGGAAGGTTGCATAGGAGCGTCTTCAGAGCGGCTAATAAAAGAATAAGTTGTTTTAGTGCTTAGCGCTAGTGCGCGCTAGTGACCGATGGTCCTTCACAATCTGAGCTATTTTAGGGCGGCTATCAACGCCTTCAGGGACATCTTCTAAAATTTAAATAGTAAAATTTGTTGCCCAAGCATGTATATTAAGTTTTCTTACCAGCAATTTTTTTAGTTCAAGTACAGAAGCCTCCTTTGATAAAAAATTTATATTATTAATGGAAAATTGAATCAATACAGGACATGTAACGACAAGAACTAAACAAAGTCTAACCAATTTGAATTTATGTGTTCGCTTCTACCTCTTCTTCACTCGTATCATCAGACGTTGGATTGATGCTGATAAGGGTCTTCATCTTCAGCAGAAAATGCATTAATATCATAACAATACAAATGAAATACAATAAGAACAACATAAATATTTTGAATAAATTAGATTTAATTTTTCAACAAATTTTTATTATAATTTTGAGCTCAGTTAATTTAATTTATTAATTTAATTCCGTAAATTAACATTACTTGATTTATTTTTATTTCAATATTATTTAATGAGTAAAAAATACTGAAAAAAGTATTGGTCTGTCAATTTTTAATAACTAGTGATGTGGACAACGAGCTATGACTTCTCTAAGTCAAAGTTCCCATCACTTAGTACAACTCTTCCTATCTACATTTGTTTTTTAAAGTTATTTTTTATTGCCCCCACACAGCAAAAAGTTATTATGATAAAAATTTTGAATTTATTCCATTTTTACTTTTAATAAAGGAAGTGGAAAAACACGGGGCAAAGGTGACGTCACTAAAGATTCCAGCAACTGTAAAAGTCAATAAGCTCAAGAAATACGTCGACAGTGCAGTTGAAAAAATGGTTTACAAAAACGCTGTCTGCTTTCAAGAAGAAAAATTTCCGTCAGCCTCAGCAGCTGAAAGTGCTGCAGAAGAAGAACAAATGGTTGATCAACATATCGTCTGTCGAACAAGAAGATGCTTTCTGGACCCTCCTAACAGGATTGGGGATTGAGGTTTTTTACTTCTCAAATGGCGAGGATGATGATAGAGAGGAGTTCGAAGATGTAGAGAGATACACGGAAACTCAGTGATCGGAACGTCACCAATAATTTTTGACGTTGTAAAAAAACGTATAAGTCGCCCGTCACCGGAAAAGCCAACGTAAAACGTAACCGTCAAAAAGTCAAGTCATTGACAGAAAAATTTCTAAGTCATAAGTCATGACTTAAGTCAAAGAAAACGTCAAATGTTTTTACATAGCAGAAAAAATTTCAAAGTCCATACGACATTTTTAATAAAAGTACCATTTCTAATAAAGCATCACTTAACTTATTTCGTCTTACAGTTAAAATTAGGGAAGCTTGACTAAACAGTCTCGAAAAAATAGCACGAAAAAATAGCACGGTGCCATACCGTGATATGTGCTCTGACTTTTACATTAAAAGTCAAAGTTAAAAATAAAATACGTCAAAAGTCAACGTCAAAACGTAGTTTTTGAAAAACCTTAAGTCAAATGTCAACGTACAAGTCAAGAAATGACGTTCCGATCACTGCGGAAACTTGCATATGCCATCCTCAAATAATGCAACACGCCCAGCAACAGGAAAAGGCTACTCTTTTAAATCTGAAATTACGTTCTTCGTGTGTGGTGCATTTATTGCAACTCGTAATTAAGGATGGATTTTCTGCTTTAAAGGTATTATCATTTTACAAATCAGCGGACAATTTCGTGTCAGGTTTTTAATTCTTATTTTTAATTGTAATCATTTTAGACCGATGCAGCTTCTGCCGTAAAGAAAGCAGAGAAGATAGTGTCATATATCAGAAAAGCGTGCTAGACACCAAAACAGTTGCTAAAACCGTTTGTTTACACTTTCCGAACAAAAACTCTACTAGGTGGAATAGTCAATACTTAATGATTAAAAAATTGGTAGAAGCCTTTGAAAAAGCTCCTTCTCTGCAAGACACATTGAATGCCACCAAAAATTTCGGAAAGCTGTGGGCTTACGAGCTTTCGGTTTTAAAGGAACTAATTGCACTACTCAAGCCTTTCAAACAGGCTACAGACGACTTCCAGGCCGATTTTGAATCCATCGGGAATGTCATTCCAGTATTTCTTGGATTAAAAACAGCCCTACAACTTACCGTCAAAGACAGGTATGGTGTTGATAGTCCTAATCCAGCTAGCAACTTATCAAAAACCATAAGACATTTGAAGAATATCGCCGCTGCGCTTGAAAAATCATTGGTGTCCCGATTTTCATACGTATTGTATGATTCTAACTACGTTTTAGGTAATAATTGATGTTTGATTTTAAAGTAAAATGTTCAATCTAACATAATTTGTGGGTTATGAAATCAGGAGCAGTTCTCGACCCGAGATTCAAAAAGGGATGAATGAAACGTTCAGGGTACACAGAGATAGACATTATTGCAGCAGTAAAACAGCAAATATCGCAGCGCTATCGTAACTATCGTAAGATGTTACGAATATTCCCCAAGTTCTCACTCGGTTACAAAACTTTTCCCTTGTCTTATAGGTGAATGTAGTCACCTAATTACCGACCAAAATTCTGCCGACGAAGAAATTACCGGAGCGCCAGAAACTGAATCTGATGATCCAAGACGTGCTCAAGGCTCACGAAAAAGAAAAAAAACAGTGAGTCCCTGCTTTACTCCTCTGTCCTGGAAGAGCCACGTTCCCAGTCCGTTGGCCTTGAAAAAATCCTCGATGAGTTTGAAACATATATAAATGAACCCAACGTTCCATTGGAGCAACCCACGAAACCTCTAGATCCTGAAAGCAAAATGGAGAAAACCAAACCCTCACAATTCTGGAAAGCAAACAGTCACCGCTTTCCATTTCCCTCAATTGTTGCGAGGGATTCACTTGCTGTTCCTGCATCTTCAGGGTCGATCGAGCGTTCGTATAGCACTGGCACAGATACACTATGTGCCAAACGAAACAGAACAAAACCAGATCTGTTTTCTAACCTCATGTTTATCAAGTGCAATGCGAAAGTGAACGCTGGTACCAATTAAACTATAATAAACTTTTGTTAATTGGTTTATTATATTATATGATATAAAATTTCATTTTCTCGTTTCATTTCTATTTGATCACTATGCTCAGCCTCGCTGAAGAAGCAGTCAAACAATTCAATGATGCTCACCCACTAGATGAACCAATAACTGTTTCGGACGAAATTTTAGATGAAATTTCAACAACATGGTGGGAAAAGGTAAAAAATTTTCTTTTAATTCTAATTATTTTTGGAATCGAGTATTAAAAATTAAACTAGATTTACATGTTTTTTTTTAAATCAACAGTATAACAAAGTTAAGGATGCAGTTACTACGATACATGTCATGGAAAAGACAAAACTGTTAACCGAGACTGTTCCCGACTTCAAAACACTACTTGGAGCGATTAATGAAAAAGCGCAACTAATTGGTAAATTGAATTGTGTTGTACTAAATTTCAATTTTTTACAACTGGAAATGAAAAATCGGAAAATCTAGCTACAAGTTCCACTTCCCAAAGTTCGAAAAAAAATTGAAGTCAGCAGAACAAGGTTCATTCCGCCACATAATTACAAATGTTCTTAACAGCAATGAATTGACAATCAATGTCAACTGGGCAGGGAAAGTAAATGTTTTCTATGTTAAAAACAAAAAAAACTTGGGCCTGAAAAGCATTAATGAAGAGGAAACGAATTCTACCACTATTAACAAATTGTTTTTTTTTCTTGCCAACACGGTTTATTTGCGATAGCAATATTAAAAAATTAAGGGCTTATTATTTTGAAGGGAATCTTGAATTTTTTTTGAATGGCAAAAACCAAAATGGGAAAAACATCGTAATAACTATTATCGAAAAATAATTAATCCGAAAGTAAGCAAAAGTAAAAAACGCACAGCAATTGCGTTATAATTTTTTGGGCTTCTTCTCAGTACAATTAAGAATGGATTGATTGTGTCGGGTTCCGGCCTGGTCAAGGGCTTTGAGCCTTTGACATTCCTGCCAGATCAGGTTTCTGCCCATTCTTCTTCAAGTACTCCCTATTTGTAGCTGATTGAAACTGGTTAGAATTTTTTCCATTGTAGGTTATGGGACGTCGAAACGAGTTTTTGCCTGCGGGAAATACGAGAACCTTTGCCAAAATGTAGCGATTTTAATCTAATCGGGTGAGATCAACCAAAAACAAACGGGTCCTTTTAGAATTTTTGCTGACTGTTGTTTTTTATGCGAATTATTATCAATTTTCACCACCAATTATCTAGTCGCTAACTTCAAAATCGACAAGAAACGAGTTAAGAAATTCCGCGATCTCGGCGCAGCCATGGACAAGAATAAGACCTTTGATTCGACGCTCCTTGGAACGCGTCAACTGGTCAGTAGAGGACTAAATTATCACTGCATGCAAGTAAACTTATCTGTTTTTGGTGGCTGTGTCATTTTTTTTTGGGGGGGGGGGCTCGACTGACTCGTGGCCCGATCATTTCATCGCGATATAATATAGGAAAAGTAAACTCTTGGCTATCCCCAAGAACGGCGGATGTTTATTAAAGGGTCCCAAGATGCAAGGTAACGTCCTTAACGCGCCGTATGCCAAGTCCAAATGTCATATCTCTCTCTCTTTCTTATCTCGTCATCCACCACCCACCCACTCAACTTTGAAGTTGGGTGAGTGGGTGTTGGTTGACGAGGACTGGGTGGGTGGGTTTGTCACCAATTCAATGGAAGATACGACTTTTGGATCGGGCATACGACGCGTCAAGGTCATTGCCGTGCATCAGGGTTTAAACCCTAGCGGTGTTGTACCAAAGCGCAACAGCCGCTTCGGTCTCAACCCTATACTCACCCGATAAAGGAGTGAAAAACATGTATTATCATTTATCAATCCCCGACATAATTTTCATCGACATCATCGCTGTCACTCTCGACTATATGCCTGCAAGTTTATTTAGCAGGCAAACTGCTCTATATGGTTTTATTTTAAGTTGACGGAAGGTATGCGAAAAGTACACCTTTCCTCCTCTTTGGATTTATTTTGCGCTTTTCCATTCCCTTCTTCTCTTCCTTTCGGTCTTTCAACTTTCCCACCAGAATGAACGAAAATGAGAGGTACAGTAAGCTTCCTAAGCTATACCTTCCGTCAACTTAACAACGTCAACTCCGTCAACTAAAGAAACTTGCAGGCATGGTTGTATATGTATTTCGCAATACTATAAATTTTTCCAATCAGAATGCTAGAGATGGGTTGCAAAGCATACCCTAAATGGTCATGACATATCGCAGAGACCAAATTGATCACGTCGGCTATGGTATAAAATCTCTCACTCTTTCATGAACGCCAGCGCAAACGGCGACAAATGTCTAATAAACACGATGATGTATTTCGTATTTAGCACCATGTTTATCATATTCACTTAAAAATAAAAAATTGCCTGGCGTGAACGTAAATATATCGTAAAATTTATATTCAACAAAGCAGTTCATTAGTGGAATTAATCATGATTCCTACATACAATAAACGTTCGCTAGCTTCTTGCGCCCACATGAGAGGGAGAAACGCCGTTCTCAATTGCTTCGCTAAGTGCTCCCTCCGCTGTATGTAAGCTTATTTTTTTTAATAGCTTAAAAAAATAGTGCTGGAAAAAAGCGAGATGCTGGGTTGAGGTTGAGATTGAGTGAAGTTGATACCTTCTTAGTCATGAGAAAGGTTCTCCAGTCAATCTGTAAGGTCCACCATAGTCCTTGAAAGCTTTCAACATATGTATTGGAGGCAAATCTCCTCTTGAATGACGGCAATTCGGGTTACAGGAAAAATTCGACTTTCTTTCTAAGGTTTAAAAATATGAACAATAAAATAGTCTAATTACGTCGTCGACTAAGTCAGACCTCCCAACTTCAACGCAGTTTCAAAGAAGGTCTTTCGATTCATAAGCTTGTTTATCTGTTGAAGTCATCCATTTTTCACGGTGTTGATAATTTTTTCCAGTACGAAATTATCAAGGACAACGGCTTGTTCAACAAAATAATCAGTTTCTGCCTCAAATTTTTCTGTTAGGTACCAACTTTAACCGATCCCGTCGGCTTTCTTTCCGCGAAACTTCCGTGTGTGTGGCTTTCAACATCCATCGGCATGACTTCCTCACAGTTCACACAGGTTTAAGGCATACATTGTCTAAATTACGTTCTCCTCTTCAATATTAGTAAAGTCGTCGTTGATTTCTATGCCCTTTTCCAACGGAAACAAATGTATAAATGTTTTTGGCGGAAATATATTTAATAAACTCAATCCGTAAACGATTGAGCCATCTCCGACGAGGTGTAACAAATTTAAATTTTTGTTTGGACTTTTAACATTTTAAATCAACCGATGATTTTGGAATAGAAGCTGGATAAAAAAAATTTATGGCAAATTTAGAATTGATTACGATAATGCATTTCATACCTTTCAATTTTCCCAATTACATTAACTTTGCAGTCGTGCTAAAAAACTCAATGTAACGTCCCCACAGACCAATTTTTTCCATCAAGAAAGTGTCGTTTGGTTTTACGACCGGGATGTCTTTCAACATTTTGGGCATAAAACGAAAGCTTCTAACAAAATCTATGCATCTCTATACCGTAGGATAATAATGGAATACAAATTCAAAACAATCACAAAAAATGATCAACAAACGTATCATTTTTAAATAGATTTCGGTATAACTTCAACTTTATCAGCA
The DNA here is from genome assembly GCF_021134715.1 of Daphnia pulex. Lineage (NCBI taxonomy): Eukaryota > Metazoa > Arthropoda > Branchiopoda > Diplostraca > Daphniidae > Daphnia > Daphnia pulex. The sequence continues at coordinate 6,049,577 of NC_060024.1, read as the reverse complement.
AAACTCTGATACCCATTTTTAGCTGTTTATTTTGCAATTGTTAAAGATTTCTCTTTTTCCTGTGTACTTCTCCGGTTGATGTTGACGGCAGGGGATCTATTAACGTATTTGCTTAATATTGGTGCTTCTAACAACATAGTTACATAACACTCTTCACAATACTCAATATACAAATTTTACCGTCGCGGGCAAAGTCGCTATCTATATTTATTTTCCTGATGTTTCATTGACAAAGAAGAGAGACCAAGAAGGATCTATTAATGTTGAAGCTGATGGATCAATTCTTGTTCCGTCGTTGCTGATGGATTCTTTTTGGGAATCTTAATCTTCTGTGTGTAAGCAATAAGGATGAAATGAAATGTCACTGGTATTACTTGAATGATTCCAGTATATTGCTGAATCAGCACTAAAATTGTGAATTACCATATTAATAATTGCCAATTTTAGATATTTTAACACTTCTTACGCTGTGTTTTGGGCATTCATCAATTAAATTTTGAATAAAACTGCGGTGGTAGTCTAGGAAGCGTCTTCCGTTTCTTTGTGCCGACCCAGCTATAAAAAAGAACTTCAGTTTAACTGTAGTTTAACTATAGTTTCCATACTAGAGTAATTTGGCCGCAAAACTATAGTTTTTTTTAGTTCAAATAAATGTAGTTTTTCTTCAATAAAAAATGCAGTTTGATTACTATAGTAATCGTATTACAGTTTCTTTACTACGGTAAACTTACTATAGTTTTTCTTTTACCTAGTAATTTTACTACTCTTATTTCACTAAAAGGAATATTTATAAAACATAATATATGAAGCTTCCATCTGTGTATGTGACAAACAATCAACATTCATTCAACACATAATAATACACAAATCAACACCATAATAACAGGTCAAATCAAAATTATTTGTAAAACTTAGAACTTAATGGCAAATTATGACTCTTCAAGTTATTTTTTTTGTTTTTAGCTGATGTTGCGTCTTGCAGGCGTTGTTGAATTTCTGTCGGATTACTGCGCGCATGGCGCTCTCTTTTTCCTCTGGAAAGAAACTCGTCACGCAATCTAAAATACAATTAGGCAGTTATTGAATAGTTATAATAATTAATGAAATTTAAAACTATTACTTATAAGTTGGCTGATTTGTTCCTTATCAGCTACTTTCTTCTCACTATTCATCATATTATCAGTCAAACGATGATCCATTAAATACGCCGCAGAGAATAAATAATCCATCAGCTTGCTGGTGAACAGAGACATTTTCCGACCAACTCGGTTGTAGATCTTTTTCGCGATGTCCATGCAGATTAGGAATTTTGATGGGACGTTTTCTTCGTTAGAAGAGAATGAAGTGGACTTTTGAATATCTTTGATAGAAGATTGAGAATTCAAATTCTCTGTAGGGGAGACTGGAGTAAAATGGGACACCGGGTCAAAAGGGACAGTTGGGGGAAAAATAGTAGATGTTAATAAAACTTTAAAAATTTTTAGTATGTTATGTAAATCTGTATAATGTACTTCGGCATGAAATTTTGTTGATTTTTGTCAATAACTGCATGAGTTATTGACAAAACTAAAAAAACGGTTTTTATTTATAAATTTTTGTCTCCGCCATTTTATGTTTATAGAAACAAATAAACGGTAATGGCATGTAAATTTAATATTGAAATGAAGCTGATTCATTTCTTGATCGTTTAAAACAAAAATTAGAATTTTAGACCAATTTGTTTAGACGGTATGAACTTTTTAAAAAAAGAGTCATAATCGGGTTGTTTGGGACAGCCGTTTTTGCCTAAAATGGGACAGTTACGGACCAATCAGCGTACAGCATTTTTAAGAGGCTCGATTTCCTGACCTAGCAACGCAGGATGTCCTACAGCTCCATAAGGGAATTTGTATATATAAGAAAAAAGGTTCATTAACACAATAATTTAATTGAAACATTTATAAACTCGAAGAGTCTATGCAGTGAAACACTTTTTCAATTTTTTTCAATTTTATTAATGAATTTTAAGGCGAAAACGGAGGACGTCCCTTAACACCCACCCCAGTGTCCTCAATTACCCCCAAAAATAGGCCCCTCCCACAAATCTGAGGCAACTTTAAAGGTATTTTATGGGGAAATGGTTCATGATTAAATTATATAAAAAATATGGGGGGTTCATTTTAACATGGAATACATAAAAACAAAATTTTAAAGAAATTAAATAATTAGTTTGGGAGATATAGGGGGAAAACAAAAACTGTCCCATTTTACTCCAGTCTCCCCTAGACCCTGACGACAAGAGAGATTTTCCTTTCTCCATAGACCCTGATGCAAAAGGTATCATGTCACCACTGGCGTGATTGTAGTACCAATAGTAGGTGTCTTCCGTTGGCCATTATTGGCTTGAAAATTCGGCTCCCTCATTGGAATCTAATGAAATAAATGAAATTTTCAAAGTATTCTGTCTAGAACTGTTCGTCAGGTCTAGCATGGTAGATGGATGGGAACTGCCAGGATCTCCTGAACATTCAGCAGCGTTCGTCAACTCTGTGTGAAGTGAATTAATTGGACCCTGAAAAATAAAATATGTGGATTTTTAAAACATTCCATTATAAATATTTTTAACCTTTGACACACTTGACAAAAATGTTAGGCTTGATTGCGCCTCATCTAATCGTCTACTGCTGGCATGTTGCTGCTGATAGCTCCCGTAATTTGAATGATCCTCACTCAATTGTTGAGAATTATTGCCGAAATTGCTGTTCATCTCACCGAAAAAACTTGTCGTGGGATGTGGGTCGACAGCATGTTGACTTGTTGACGGTGCTGCAGAACCCCAATCATAACTTGAATAGCCTGACGAAACATATGGGGTTGAATAAGACACAGCCAAAGGATGATTGAAGTGATTACGATGACGAAACTCAATCATTTCCTTCTCCAGAGTTGCAACTCCTACATTTACCAATTTAAAAAACAATTAAATATAAATAAATGATCAATTATTGAAAAAAAGTCACTTACGTTCCTCCAGCTTCAACACATCCTCTGACTTGGTAGAAATGGTTGATGCTGCTGATGATGATTTCAAAATTTGTTCTTTTATTTTCAACATTATATCTTCATAATCTTGAGATGAATTAGAATTCTGATTATCGTCACCGACAGCAACTGAAGGCGATGAAGCAACTGCAACTGATGAAGATGATGGTGACGTCACTACTTGTTTCAATATTTCATTGGCCAGCTGACTTCGGTCAGCCTTCTTCTTCTTCTTCTTTTCAGCCTTTAAGGCCAACCTCTCCTTTTCAGCTATATCAACGGCAGCCTTTTCTTTCTTGTCTTGTTGCAGTTGTATAGCTTTTTCAGTTTGGGCCACAGCTCGGTGTCATTTTCTTGTTGGTTCAGGTGTGACAGCATCAGTTTCAGCTTCATCAAAAGAGGAGGATGGATTCTTCGTAGAGCCATTAATCTCTCGAGCTGCTGCAAGACTGGAAGCTTTTTGAGTTAGCCACAGCTTGTCATCTGTAATTTGACGTACACACAAAATATATATAGATAACATATGGAAATTTTACGAAGTAAAAATAAGAAAAAATGTTTACCGCTGGAGCAGATGATAGTTGCAGCCAACCTACTACATTTTGCTTTAGACGGCCTCCCTTTCTTGTTGGTTTTACGACTTGATTCATGATGCTGCTGGTTAGGCCAGTTGAGGATGTACTCTTCTTCAGCTGAAATTTGTTCTGCTGGATAATTGGCAAACACAGAGACAACTCGAGTTGGGTTGAAGACTTCCAGATCAATTATGGCAATGGCCTGAATTTATTTTGCAAGTTTTGCAATTCAATTCCTCTTGGCAACAATTTGCTTCATGCTGACCAGATCAAAAATTTCTCATAGGATTTTGCTCGCCTGTAGATGCCAACGAAGAGAGATCAAATTAGAATCAATGATCAAATGATAATCAATGAAAAACTGAATTCAACCGTACTTTAACTATTAGTAAATTTTAATAATTACTAAAGACTCTATCTCTGTTGAATTAACCCGGCTCAGTGGATTGTTGGATTGGCTTCTTGATAGAGAGTTAACAGTTTGAGAAATGAGATTCAGCATCAATGAAAAATCACTTTATGGGCGTACGTATTTGCCCCCGATATTTGTCGGGTTGGAAAATTTGATTATAGTGAAGAACACAAATGTGTTTCAGACAAAGTTGTTAACATGGCCACCCCTTAGCAATGGAAACGTAATCCTCATGCCAGGATCACACAATTGTACAGGGAATAATCTAAAATGACTTAATTCCCCACAATCCATTGCCTGTTGCTACATACAAGCTACATCCTGAATCCCAGAAGTTCAGTCTTGCAGTTTTTAGATGGGCGTTTAACGAGCTTCGCAGCAAACATGGATTGGGATGTATAAGTATTTTTGTACAACTTACAGCCTTTTTTTAATGTTTACATTTTTCTCATTTGCAATGAAAGCAAGTTATTCGGATGCCGGCTGTGACTCCGAGAACAGTGCTCGTGTTTGTGTCAGTACCACAAAGTGTTCTAGGCCGTCTGACCCAGAAACTGTCAGCGAGGAGGAGGAGGATATGGACTCAGAAGTTGTCCACAAAAATCAACCGGTATTGATGTTGGTGTACAAGGATCCAGAAACTGAAGAGGAAAACTTGTGTGTTGCTGTAACCCTACATGATGGCGTTTCTGACGTGGAATTTTCTTTAGTTGGCAGTGGTCCTGTCAGTAAAACAGCAAATATTTCCTCTTCCTGACCCCAAAACCCAGTGTTTGATATACCGGACATCTTCAAGAAGGCCATCGACGATAAAAAAATGTATCGCCATGGATAATATAATGCCCATTTAGTTTTATAATATTTTTTTAATTGTCTCTAAACAATCACTAGAACGTAGAACCCAAAAATTAGGTAATGCAAAACATGCAAAAGAAAGTCAAACTTTTATTTTTTTAAAGATATCTGGAAAATATAAAATGTATAACAAATTACATTCCCAAATGGGGATTGAAATTCCAACCATACTAATATTTTTATAAACAATTAATTACAACTATTTTAATAATAAATTTATGTGTCCAACCTTGGCCCGTTGAACAGTGTGAATGGATGCCAATAATCGCTACTGATGAATTCGCTGTTTTCCCCATAGAAAACTTGCAAACATTTACAATATATAACTGATTCATTGTTATTTGTTTGTTTTTTTTCGTTATTTTAGTGGAAACATGCTTCTTAAGCCTAATTTGAAGAAGAGCTTGACCACCAATCTTCATCGAGTTGGTACAAGAAAGCGTGTAGCTAAAAATTTGGGCGACTATGTGGATGCTACTTTTTCTGTCTGAGCCCCCAAATTTACATAACATTTCAGTACCACCAAATAAAAACATAAGACCACCGAAGGCCTCAAGGACGTCAGCTTATGCCGATAACACTTTCCAGGATGGTTTGATTGGAGCTTGTAATTTTTTATCGTTCACGTAAATGTATTTTCGTTCTATTTATTGTTAATTGTTATTTTATATAATCCAGCGATGATAACAATCACGGAACAATTTTCCGAACGCAACAAACAAGCCAGGGCACCGAACAGTGGTCTTTTAGAGATCATAATATAGTTAGCGAAGATGAATCATTGGCTTTACAAGATTCCGAGGGAAGTAACAAGAATACTGCATCCTACTACATCCACTACTACTACATCCACCAATTTTGAAGCAGAAAGGGAATTACAAAGAATGACATCACAATCACCAGATAACCAATTAGGCTACACTGAATTGCATTCTTTAGAAGTCGAGAATTGTAATTATGAGAGTGACTCAATAGAACAGGTTATCCTTCCTCGAACGTCTGGAATTGTGAATTCTCATCCGCAACTGAAGCAAAATTACGGCCATGAAAATGAAGCACTAAACCATTCTGTTATCAGGCCTTACTCTTCTCGGGATGAGAATCCCGGTTCAAAACTGAATCAAAAATACGGCCGTTGAACGGAGCAACAACAACAGGTTACTCGTTCTGTTCTGTCTTGGAACGATAATAACTGCCCAGAACTGAATAAAAATGACGGTCATGGATGCGAACCACAACAACAACTGGTTATCCGCCCGCCTGGCCCATCTCGAAATGTGAATTGCCAACATAAAAATGCCCGAAATGTAATTGAACCACAACAACACGTCATCATGCCTTGCCCGTCTAGAAAGGTGAACTCTCATCCTCAACATGGAAAATTCCTGTCATGGAAGTAATCAACAGCAACACGTTATCCGGCCTGGCCCGTCTCGAGAGATGAATTCCAATCTGTCGCTGAATACACAACATCATCAGATTATTCAGCCTGAACCGTCTAGGAATGAGAATTTACACCCAAAAGTGAATTCAAATGCAGGCCAGGGAAGTATGCCCTCTAAAAAACAGTATGCTCCCTCTAGTCCGTCTTCACGAGTTAATTCCGGTCAACAGTCATCCCAGAGTCTTCCTAAAACGCCGAATGCAGGTGCTTTTTTCAACAATTTCTTTATTAACACTGAGTCCACCACTCAATCAGTCCAAAATTGGGGGTTTTGGGGGTTTACAATTTTTGGAAAAGGGTGACGAAGGCATCGATCTTGGGAGGTCCTGGGGAACCAAATGTGCTGTGTGGGCAATGCAGCCTCCGATGACCGTGGCCACGGTACACGAACACGAACACGAATCAGCCTACACCTAGACCGTTCGTATACAGTAATCCCGCTGACCATGCTTTGTGATATTCCAGCTTAGACACAAGTACACACATTCACGCTGACCATGCTCTGTGGCATTCCAGCTCCGGCAAAATCATTAACACAAACACATACAAAATAAAGAAAAGACTGAGAACGTACTTAATTAAGTAAACGTAGGCTACAATCGGCTGAGACCAAGAAAAAGAGGATGTCCAAAGGATACAAAGGTCCAAGGATGTTCACAAAACGATGAATCTGGCTGGGGAGACAAGAGACGAGACAATAATCAAAAAGAACGAGAGAGGGTAACAGAGCCAAGCTGGCGTTGTCACCACGTCGATTGACGTTCGGATCGTACGTATGACGACTGGTTTCGACAGAAACAGAGCGAGGGGAAAAGAGTTCAACGGAGGGAGGTTGGCTGAGGGGCGCAAACGTCCAGGAAACGTTACACGGCCCGTTATTGCAGTCGACCTAGAAGCTTTATTTCAACAAGAAATTCTAGCCGGAGATATCCTTTCCTGTCACCCCCTCAATAAAAATTTAGAAAACTTTCGGTCGAGTATTGAGGAAATCCCCAGAGGTTTAATGGAAATAACGTTGCCCATTTCGGTGCAAGCTGTGGTTAACTCCATATCCATTACGGAGAAAAGAAACAAAAATGGAACAAAGTTTCTTGTAGCCTTATTGACGGAATATCAGACTGCGTATACCATAAAGTAAAAAGACAAAACCGTTGTTTTCAAGGATATGTGAATACTTTGTTTACATTTTGCTTTTTTTATTTCTTTTCTTTATTTTATAAGAAGCAACATGTTTTTCGGTAAATTTCTTGTTTTAAACATCGATAAACATTTCATAAGATAACTTTTACTGTAGCTTTCAGAAGAAGTAAACCTATTTGGTTAACACCTCAGCTCCATTCATTATAGAAGGCGACTTTAACGAACATCACAATCTTTGGAAGTCCAATACAACGGGCAATATCGCGGAAAAGGGGAAACCGGACCCATGTTTGACACAATAATGGTAATGATGGTAAAAATAGTAAATATTAATTTAAAAATCTAGTTTTTCAACACAATATTTTTATTGTGTAAAGTTACTTCGTACAAAGTTCCATTGATTTTGGACAAAAACTTACGGAGTAATTCAAGAAATTAAAAAACATTTAAAAAAATGTCAACATTTTTTCACCTCTAAGTCTCTAATTATGCAAAAAAAAGGGAAATAAAGACAAAATCGTACATACAATTGCAGAGCTAATCCAATTGCCTATCAAACAATTAAAAATGTAAATTTTGTGTGTGATTAAGGTATTTTTTATGTAAACAGAGGATAGTACTTGGAGGTCACTTTGGACAAAAATTGGGGGTCATATTGTACCACACACCGGTTGGTACCATTGTACCCACCATTGTTTGAACATACATCAAGAAGTGTAGAAAAATTCAACCCATGTCTGGTCCTACAAGTGCGACCGTTCGCTCAACGCGTGCCCCACTTTTTCTCTCTTCGTCGTCGTCGTCTGATGACGAATAACGACAACTCTGTATTCTTGAATCTAGTCTGGTTGGCAAAGTGTCAAAAACACTAATAGTTAAATGGGAAAAGCTTTCGGTAGAATAAAAGGCGGATAAAAATAAATCCACTCAGCCTTCCGTTTGTGACCATATATGGCGATTTTCAAGAAGGAGAAAAAATTTGTTGACAATTAACCTTTTAGTAAAGCTTCAAAAATCAAAGGTAATTAGCCATCTATGGCCAAAGCTGATTTAATCTTTATTGTTATACACTCTAAATTTTTCGACCCATACTAAGTAGTATATGTATGTACGAAGCCGCTTAGTACTAGCTTCGTAGTTGTATCTAAAATGTTTGTTAGTCTCTCTCCGTAAGAAGATAACGTACTAACAACGAAACGTAGTTAGTACGTTTAACAGCCCGTACTAACCAAGGTACCTTACTAATTGGTGAATGAACATCATGGTTCCCTGACAGGTTTTATCCTTTTCATCTTATTAACATTCCTGATTCAATATATCGGTAACATCTCAGTAAATTTTAAGGATGGCTGATGCTAAAACTAAATTTAATTATTCCATAGAGCCTTCATCAAAACTCTTTCTTTGTTCAAATGTAATCCATCGAGTAATCTTAGAAAAAGCACAATTATCCAGGTTTATATACAAATTTGTGTGGAGGTAATTTTTTCTTACTTCTGTGATACGGTTGAACTCAATTTTATGTTTTTTTCTTTCTATATAGCAAAGAAGAAGTCCACCAGGAACGGGGGATGTCTAAGTGTGAAGAGCTAATGAAGTATTTAACAAAAGGATACAACTACGGCAAAAAAATAAAGCTCCCAAACCTCCTTCTGAGTCACTAGGAAGTCCATTGTCTTTATCAGAGTCCTCATGTGAAGGTGACATCCCTCTATCTGTGTTTGATGCAGTTAATGTGGTGAGTGGTACAGGTGAACCTCATCAATTCAGGATTCAGCGCATAAATCCAGTAAATTCCCAATGTTAGCCTAAGTTGAATTCAGGTAATATATGTTATTGTTTGATCCAGGATTCTGATTCAGCATCACCTACTTCAAATACTGAATCCCAGCTTGAAGACGTAAAGAATCAACTTGTTCAAGTAACCAGAGAGAGGGTCCACCTCAAATTGGAAAAAGAAGAGTTAAAAAGACATAACCTAACCTTAAAAAGAGGTATTTATTTTGAGTATTAGATAGCAAAAGGAATTACAATCTAATTCTTTCTTATCTTCTATAGACCTTCCCTCTATTTTCTCAACTATGCAAAGGTCTCATCTAATGAGGCAAGCCTTGGATAAAAACAGGTCGACTAATTTCAGTGACTCATCTGAAGGGGCATCAAGCCCACCACTATTGAGGCCAGTCACGTTGTCCAGCTCTTCAGATGGATCTAAAGTATGTTTCTCATTCTTTTCTCTCTAAAAACTTTTTTTATAACTCTATTACTTATTTTGCAGTCTAAGGCCGATGATTACACAACACAAATGCTACAATATATGTCCTCAGAAGATTTCGACTATTGTAAGTTTGTAACATCATGGCTCGAAATAATTTCGCGGAGTTGATCTCACTTATTATGGGCAAAGTATTCACAGTAGAAAAATTGACAACAAAATCTTTTACTGGGAAGCGAACACCAAAGCCTGCGTTACCCGTTGAGAAAGTGAACGCTGTTGCCCGTAACGAAATTTTAAGTTTGCATTTAATTCTTTTTTTCTGATCATTCCTTATTTAATATTCAAGTCTTAAACGACATCCTGAAAAACCCATTGGAGAGTTTAAACAGAAGGTGACCAATTATTTACGCGACCAAGCATCGAAAGTGAAAAACCGGAAGAAAAACCTGAAACTGATTAACCGTAATCAGATTTTACGATGTATCATTTTGCGATGTCTTCCTGAATTCGTGTTATCAATGAATTCATGGACTGTGACAAGACTGAATATGCCAATCGCATATTCCTTGTAGGTTTTAGGTTATTTTAAGTAATTCAATAAATTACGCTAACGAGACTGAAATAAAGCTTCAATTTTAATTTTGCTCTTGAAAAAATTGCGATAAGTTAAGTTATTAGCTGTGTTCACAGCTGTATGTGTATTCCATTCCATCTCTAAATTTTTTACGTGATTTTTTCGTAGGGTTGCTCAAGAGTCTTGAGCAGGGTCTGTAGGGGTGACCAACCCCTCTCGATAGATGTAGGCTGACGTTATGAGGGAGACCACCCCAACAGACCCTAAAGGCAAAGAGGGGGAAATGTTGTTTTCGCGAGCGCTAGGTGGCTTATAGGATGAAGCCCGGCATGGCCGAAAAACGAAGAAATTTTTAAGAATTTTTTCCAAAATTTCTATCGTTAATATCTCGGTTTCTGAGCCGAGTATCGAAAAAACATGAAAATTGTTTGAAGAGGTGGGCTATCCCATCATTTTGAAACAATTAGAATATTTCTAGGTGCAGCAGTTGACCAGAAAACTGCTGCACAAAAACCAAAAAAAAAGTCCAAATTTCGCCTACCCCCTCTCAGTTTTTTTTTAAATATCTCCCAAACTACAAAAGCTAGGCGATTGCGGTTTTTACCAATCGACTTCAAGCAAAAAAAATTTCACAAAACCCATCGACTTTTTAATTTTTAGAACCCCCAGCGACAATTTCCGCTAAATCAAAAACCCCCAAAACGGTCTCTTTGAGTGGCGAATCGCTTGTTAAAGAAGTATGTTTGACCTGTTAAAAACCCGAGCCATGACCCGGACGGTAAATTTTTTGTGACCCATGGGTCGACCCGGGTCGAACCCATTAACGCTATTGACCCAACCCGCTCAAACCCGTGTTTGAAAAAAAACCCATCTAGGCAACCCATTAAAAAAACCGCCCAAATACCTCCGGGCCACAGCCCTAACCGATGGAGTGATTTGCGTCATCAAACACGAAATTCTGAGAATGCAGAACTCGTTTATTCAAACAGGTCATTACGAATATAATTTCAAGGTTACTTTTCGGGTAGGCCTACTTTCATTTTGTGACGTCATCTTTCCCTATGAAAAAAACGAGTGTGCGTGTATCAAAATGATATGCGTGACTACGAACTGCTATGACGTGGGGATTTTTAAAGTATAGAGACAATGCGGGATGGGTGGTTTCCTATATTCTCCCATTCCAGAACATTGCACCAGGATGTCAATGAAAATTGACGGCGATGACGTCATTCACAAGTGAAGTGCTGAGGGCAAGCGAAGGCTGATGATGCTTTAGTCTGTACATTTGCGTCATTCACGCTTCCTTTTCTTATAAGTCTACACTCCCTTTGCTAGTGTAAACATTCAAAATAATAGTAAATGGCCATTTTCCCCGCATTTTCCCCGCTGTGCACTGCTTCTACATCAGCGCGTGAGGTATTAAGTGCTATAGTTTTGTGTGTGTGTGTGTGTTAATCACGCGGAACTGGTTTTCCAATTCTGGTTTTCCGATTCTGTGGTTATAACCTTCACCGCATGACGCTGGCGTTCACTCTGTCGTGTCTATATAAAAGTCGGCAGCGCTGCAACTGACAGCCATTGTTTCATTGAGAGTCAGTCTCGTTCAGCTCATTTCAAAGTGAAGTTCAGATCCGTTCAGATCTGCTGCAAGGTAAAAATAAGTGAAGAATGGATGACTATATCGACGATATTCCGATTCAGTATCTCTTAGTGGCTGGTTTCATAGTTTTTTTCATTTGTATCACGCTCTCCCTGTCGCTTTACTACTTTTGTTGTTACCGCCCGAAAGCCAATCGCCGAAAAGCCCACAAAATTCAGCGGTTGCAACTGCAACAACAGCCACCAGCCGCTGTCGTCTCCGTTGACTCTCATCGTACTGCAGCAGCAGACCTTCATCAAACTGAAACTCAGCAGTCAAGAGCTGGTGATGTCACGATGACGCAAGAAATTCCTGCTCATGTGTCTTTGATAATGGAATACGACGTTCGCTACGCTCCCCCACCTTATTACGCAAAAGAAGAAGACCTACCACCGCGTTATTCAGAAATTCAAACTCCCGTTGAAATAATGACCGAGGTAAATATCACAGGAAATCAATTGCTATTTTTCTCATAATTCTTAATTTTTGTTTTCATATTAATAACTATTTTTCCTTTTGTGTAGAAACCGGCCACTAGCAACTGGTAGAATTCGTTCAAGGACATTCTCTTGACTCGTCGATGGTGCGCTTTATTACGTGGTCGGAGTTGTATCATCTGCACATAAATCACAAAGCTGAAATCCCAAATATTCTCAGTATATAGTCTCAATGTTGTTTTAAGTACAAATACGTTCAATAACAATAACCCAAAGTTTGAAAGTGGAATGGTCAAGATTCGTGCGACTGGAAAAAAAAATCAGATCACAACATATAAAAGATGTCAAGGTTTTGTAACGACAATTAAGCTAATTTGCTGCACCTCATTAAAATATGAAATACTGTACATATACCTGAGTTATCAATAAAATAACAATGTCATGCAAATATCACGTATTCAATTAAAAATTTATTGATATGTATTATTTCACAATGCTCCTTCAAGAAGATATAATAATTATAAAGTAGGCCAGTTTGTTTCTTATAGGAAAACGTGCAGAGAATTTAAAGCGAAATTATCGCTAATACACACTCATCCGGTTGGAACTTTTTTGACGTCGACCGAAATGGTCATTGATGTCTCTTCAACTTGAGAATCCGTTTTGGCGATTGTAACTGACGACAAAGTAGATGACGAAGCGGTTGATACCATAGGTGTTGGAGACAACGTAGCAATATCTATCAGCAAATTCATCAGCCGATAAGAATTTCGTACTTTTTCAAGTCGATTATCGATTGCTATTTTAAAACAGTACCTTTAAGTAATGCGTCAAGATCCATACCGTCGCTGTGGACGTGCAGGTCGCAGCCTATGCCAGACAAAATGGGCAAAATTTCTGGTTTGGTCTTAGTCAAGACGAGTTTGTGGCCGTGTTTCTGCAGGCTCTTGATCATGTTGTCGAATCCCTGTGTATGCATAACATTTGATTCATTGGCCAAAGTCCATTTTTTTTAAATAATCTTTCAGCAAGAATTACGTAAGCGGTAGTGAAATCCGCCGCCGAGACGTGGCTCATGTCGATGACGACTATAATCCCAGGATAAAGCGCCGAGGCCTTGCGAACACTCGACATGAAATATTCCATAGCTGTAAACACCAAGCTGCGATCCGGGGTGAAGATAAGATATTCCGTGTTCGAAGTCTGTTTAAACAAATATACATTGAAAACCGAAATTTTTTGAATGCCAGAATTTAACCTTTTGGACCAATCAAACTATTTCATACTTCAATTTTGTGGATCCGGATTCTCGGTCGAGCTGTGCTGTACAACAGCATTCCCAAATTGATGGCCGTACCGATTAAAATTCCTTGTTCGAGCCCGACAAAGACGCAGAAGATGAACGTGATTCCAAACGGAATCAAATCAATTTCTGCGCTCACGAAATAAACAGTCATTGATTAATTTAGAAAAAAAAGGCTAGTTAATAAGCAAGAATATTTACTCTTCGATTTCCAAACCATCTTCACTAAATGGACTTCGACCATGAAGATGACGGCGCAAATGATGACGGCCGCCAAACAGCTCTTTGGAATATAAAAGAAATAAGGCGTCAGGACCGTGATGGCCAACAGAACGAGGGAAGCTATACAATAAATAAGAATTGGATGTTTAATATTTTATATGACCTCCATATAGTCAGTTAAAGCTTGTTAGTACCGGTGTATAGTCCGCCGAAGGGTGTTCGTACGCCGCTGGCAGAATTGACTGAAGTGCGCGAAAACGAGCCGGTGACTGGGAACGACGATGCGAACGAACCCATAATGTTGCTCATACCGATGGCAATCATTTCTTGACTGGCATCGACTCTCTTGCCTTTAGCTATAGGCAGTAAAAAAAATCAAAAATTAAATACGTAAAATTGTAAATAGAATGCTGCGCTCTGTATTACCAAATGATTTAGCGATTGCTATCGATTCGAGAATGGCCACTAGTGGAGTGATGTAGAGAGCGGATCCAAGATTTCTGCATATCTCCACAAACGTATAAGTCTTGTCATCGTTCTGGAAGGAGAACACTGGCGCCTTGAAAGGGGGAAATCCACTGGGAATTTTGCCTGTCAGAAATTCAAGCCAAATGATTCCGTTTTAATTTAGTATTTATAATTATTATGAGTTTGTACCTGTTAAAGTGAAAGGGAAAGTGGAATTTCCAGGCTCGGCCAGACTGTAAGCGATGATGGAACCAACAATGATGACGATTGCGTTGCGGGAAACCGAAATCAGCCAAAATCCCGTGTTAAACCAATTTTGCCATCGTTTCCTCTCTCCTTCTTTACCCAATTTAACTTGATCCAGAACCTAAATTTTAAAAAATATGTTTCGGAATTCCCTTTTCACAAGAAGTGTTATGATTGAACGTTTTTTAAGTTACCCGGAGGAGAAGTAAAACGGCGATGGAAGAGAAACCCAAAACGGCGTCCCATGTTTTGGTCTCATCGATGTGTTCAAACACGGCGATCCAAGTATTCAGGAAACCTTCGGCGTCAAACTTGAGCCCTAGGAGTGACTCAATCTGAGTTGTGGCGATAGTGAAGGCGGCGGCACTTGTAAATCCGGCCACGACTGGAGCCGCGATGAAATCAATCAGGAAACCTGTAGCGATCGGACATAGACATAACGATACAGCCATCATCAGAAATGTTTCCATTTTCACACTGATTTAATCGTCATACCGAAATTCAGAAGCCCAAAAAGGAGAATGATGCATCCAGTAAGGAAGGCGAGTAGGATGGCCGCTTCGGGTCCCATTTGCGATGCGCCGGAATCGTACGTGACGAGAGCCATGAGAGCCGTTGGTCCGATGGTGATTGCATGTGTGCTACCGAGTAGAGCATAGACAAAGCAGCCCATGTAAGCAGCGTACAATCCATACTGAAATTTAAAAAATTTAAATGCTAGTAATAATGTTTCACACACAACGAGTATAGTCGTTGAAACCGGCGTTCAACTACTACTATTAAAGCACTCCAAATAAAGCGTTGGCAATAAATAATAACAGCATAAGCACTATAATGCTATTACAACATAATCATACTATATGGACATAAAAAAAATAATTTTATATTAGTTAATACCTGAGGAGGAAGTCCGGCCACGGTTGCGTAAGCTAATCCTTGTGGGATCACTGTGACTCCGACAGTAATGCCGGCCACTAGATCGGCCACAAAATCCTGGAGTGAATATTTCGGTAGCCATTTCAGAATTGGAACGCGCATATACAGCGTTTTCTTGCGAAAAATGCGCTCTTTCCGCGTCCTCCACCAGGATTTCGGTTCCGAACCGTCTCCGCCGTCATGTTTGGGCTTCAAACGAATGACAGTCACCGAAGTCTGTTGTGGCCCTTCAACGGGAATGTCGTCGTCGTCACTGTCGCTGCCTGCACAGAAAATATGATTAAACTATTGATCAATTTCAAGTTCATTACTTAAAAATGCATCATCGCATTCGTGTTGAATAGCCCTACTTGATTCAGCTCTTCTGTCCGTTGCCATGGCCGACAAAGTGTCGCGATCGACTGCGGTAAGTCACTGGGAAAAAAAATTAAGAACAATCTATCGATGGACTGACGTGCTGCATGGAAAATCCAACGATATGTATACACCGGACAACAATTGTGTTGGGAATTAAGTTTTGCGTTTATCTAGTGAACTCCATAGTATAGTGGGGTCTTATTATACCAAGCGATAACGACAAGTCAAACATTGTTTCGACTGACAGCGCAGATAACCTCCCGCGTGCAACGCTCGTGCTATAATAGAGCTATTTCATTCGCGCAAAATTTAATTCTCCTTCCCGATTTGGATTTGTTATCAATCGCTAAAAATCTATACTTCTTTTATGAATAAATGAATGGAGCGCAAATTATTTTTGTGAAATTCAACAATTTTCAAAATTGCAATTAGCGGATGTTTTTCAATGTTTTGAAGATCAGTTTATACTATCTAAAGCACGCCTATAATCTAATAGGTAAGTCCTCAAGTAAAATCTCTCTTAATCTCCTGAAGCTCGAAGCCTCGAACAAATATGAGTCTCTAATATGGTTTAATTTAGTTCTCCACTTTATTTGCTTTGACGCATCTAACCAGAAGTTTCTGGACTTGAACAACATGCCAGATAGCGGGTTTTACCGCGCAGCCATTTGATATGGGATTCTCTTGTTGTAAATTGAGATTAACTCTAAGCCGTTGTTTTTCAAGTGAGGAAACAGAACGTGATGGAATCCGTAATAAATATACGTCTGATTATCAAGCCTGTTCTATAACGCAGGTGTTTCTGGTCAGTTGCGAATAACGTACACAACCACGGTAAAATAACACCAACAAGAAACTTTTTGTGTATACTCAACAAGTAGCTGCAGGGAACATGCAATCCAGCTAGAATAGAGTGAAGCGAATTATGACTTCTGGCTGGGTTTATCCTCAAAATACGAAAGGCTTTCGTTTCCCTTATATAAAAATGTTTTTCAAAGATCTCCTACACCATGCCTATACATAGAAATGTGTTTTTATTTAGCTATTTACACACTGTCTTGTAGCGACTGGGAATAGTTGAATTGTCCTCTAAATTCCGACGAAACTAAATTATTTTATAGCTGGATTCAGAAACACCCACAATAATAACTTAGAAATCGGGAACAAACTGGATAGGTCTGGATATTTCTACTTAGAGTTTTGGAAACACACTCAGACTTTGTACTGCTATTACTGATATCTATGCATAGCGTATCCAACGTAATTGTGGCAACAGCCTGTTATTTTATGACATATCGCACTCAGTTACAGTTTTTTTTTCCACTTCACATAAATCTGTATTACTCTATAACTCAAGCGAATAAAAAATAATTAAAATTTGAGACCGCTTCCAATATTAATTAAAAATTTTGAATTGAAAAATTAAAATACAATAATTAACGTAAGCAATTCAGTCAGCTAATAAGTTACTTGCCAATGGAGTTAGTACAGATTTGCGTGCGAAAAAAAATATTCACTTGTTCCACTACTGTCCAGACTGGTCTACTTGTGTAAATAGAACAGACTATCGATTCTACACCATTTGCACTTGCAAAGAGAGAAAAACGCCCTGAATATTTTCGTCCTAATTTATTTTTTATTTTATTTTTTAATGTTTTTTTGTGTAGTGTCGACTGTCGAGTCAAAGTTTCGGTGAATGACACACGATTCTCAATCCCCCATAGAGCCTCAAAAAGAAAATAGTCTACTATTTCAAGGAATTTGATCAAATAAAATTTATTTCTGTATCCTCTTTAAGGTAAATTTAATGACGCCCATTTTTAGACGTTGCGAAATTCTCTCCTGGGATTTTGTTTCGCCGAACCAAGTGCGAAACTGAGAATTAATGGCTTGTCATTCTTGTGAATCTCCTTTGCGAGGTACGGATCTAATTTTATAAGCTATTCGTGCGCGTCAGCAGATGCAGGAATGTGTATAGTCTTGTACGCAATGCAAACGTATAGTTGTTTCAACAATGTATAAAGAGCGTAGTTTCTTTTTTTTTCCCCTTTCACGGCAGATAAGGCGAAGACGTGACGTGTTAGACATATTTTATGTTTGTTTTTTTCTGAAAAGGCCTTGAAAGTGTTGGAAGACGTAACACGACAAAACACAATTTTCGTTTTCTGCACGCGACGTTATAATACGAGCAGGTGCGTGTCTTTATTCTTTGTGTACTTTTTTACAAGGTGAAAATGAACTTACAATCATCGTATTAACTATTTTTTTTTTCTTTCTTTTAAATAAAGTTATCAAGTCATACTACGCTGTATGATGTAATCTTGTTATTATAGCAAGCAGCTACCAGCTAGTTGTATCCGAGTTTATTTCTTCAATAAAATATCCACTCGAAATTTATATGCAATTCATTTTGCCGTTTTCGTCATTCCAAGAATAAATTTATGCTTGATGGAACCTGCACGATACAGCCCGCAGAGCTTATTGGGCTCTTGTTAAACCAACAAAAAAACATATTGGCAAAAGGAATAATGGGCCAGAAAGGCGGAAGTTGTCAAGGTCTGTGGGAATCGATTGTGCATGCTCACATTATAAATTATAAGAGCTCTTATTGAGCAATAGCTAAATACCCGCCAGTCCCATAGATTAATCTCGTGCCAAGTGATACATATTTACATTAATAAATGAACGCAATAAAGAAAGTTACAATAAAACTATATGATTGGATTTTTTCTGATTTTTCTCTATAGAAATGTTTTCTTGCATAAGTTTTTGGTAAGAAGAGGTTGTGGCCTGTGGGTATACTTGAAACTATATGTACAAATATTGAAACGACGTCCAACAAAGGAGATGGTGATGTTATTTAAATAACGCAATCTCAGTTTATAGGATTTAGCATTAAGAAAAATGTAGTACTTGATTTCGAATCCATGCACAAAATTCAGGGATGGTTATCATCACATACACGTTTGATGTCGACATCAATCCGAGGAGGTCGGCGACGTTACTTCAACTTCAACACAATCCTCCGAATTGCTGCTAATACTGGAAGACGATGAAGATGATGACGCTCTAGGCGTTATTGAAGTTGTCAAGGTAATCTCTGTTTTAAGCAAGATGAACATCAGTATTCTTTAATAAACATTTAGTATTTTAACGATTATAATATACCTTTAAGCAATACGTCTAGATCCATTCCGTCGCTGTGGACGTGCAGGTCGCAGCCTATGCCAGACAAAATGGGCAAAATTTCTGGTTTGGTCTTAGTCAAGACGAGTTTGTGGCCGTGTTTCTGCAGGCTCTTGATCATGTTGTCGAATCCCTGTGTATGCATAACATTTAATTCATTGGCCAAAGTCCCTTTTTTTTCAAATAATCTTTCAGCAAGAATTACATAAGCGGTAGTGAAATCCGCCGCCGAGACGTGGCTCATGTCGATGACGACTATAATCCCAGGATAAAGCGCCGAGGCCTTGCGAACACTTGACATGAAATATTCCATAGCCGTAAACACCAAACTGCGATCCGGGGCTATGAGCAGATATTCGGTCGTTGTATTCTTTTGGGATGTAAATTAGTAAAGAAATTAATAAAGAAATTTGATTTTTTTTTTTTCTAAAAATTTAGTTTATCATATGAAATAAAAATACCTTGATTTTGTGAATTCTAATCCGTGGTCGAGCCGTGCTGTACAAGAGCATGCCCAGATTGACAGCCGTGCCAATCAGAATGCCTTGGGAAAGTCCGACGAACACGCAAAAGACGAATGTGACTCCAAACGGAACCAAATCGATTTCTGAATTATTGCGAATATAAAAACATGAATATTAGTTCACTAACCAAGTACAGAATTTAAAAAATATTTTTCATACTCTTTGACTTCCAGACCATTTTCATTAAGCTGATTTCCACCATGAAAATCACGGCGCAGATGATGACAGCCGCCAAGCAGCTTTTTGGAATGAAGAAGAAGTACGGCGTCAAGACCGAAATGGCCAAAAGCACCAAAACGGCTGTATGTGAAAAACATGAGATTTTGGCAATTTAAATCCACAATTGTGCTGTATGGGCAAAATTTGAATTTACCGGTATAAATTCCATTTAAAGGTGTCCGTACGCCACTGGCGGCGTTGACAGCTGTGCGAGAGAATGAGCCAGTGATCGGATAAGATGACGCAAAAGAGCCCAAAATGTTGCTCGTCCCTATGACGATCATCTCTTGGCTGGCATCAATTCTTTTCCCTTTGGCTGTAGTAATTTGTTCAAGTCCAAGAAATTGATTTTTAAAAAATCTACATTTTTCACAAATTGATTATTAGTACCTAAAGATTTGGCGATGGCGATTGATTCGAGAACGGCAACCAAAGGACTGATGTAAAGAAATGAGCCTAGATTTCTGCATACCTCCACGAACGAGTATGTCTCATCGCCATTCTGGAAGGAGAACGCGGGAAGTTTGAAAGGAGGAAATCCGCTAGGAATGTCACCTAGAATATCCCATAAAAATTCCATTAGAAATTTTGTTTTGAGTAATATTTTCAATTCTTTTTTTTTCTCACAGCTAAGACAAATGTTAGTTAAAGAAAAAAGCCTAAAATTAAAAATTAATTACCAGTGAGCGTAAAAGGATAATCACTTCGTCCCGGCTCTGTAAGAGCGTAAGCAATAATCGACGCAACGACGATGACGATGGCGTTGCGGGAAACCGAAATCAGCCAGCATCCCGTGTTGAACCAATTTTGCCATCGATTCCTCTCTCCTTCTTTACCCAATTTGACTTGATCGAGAATCTAAATATACCATAAAACATTTTTGAAAGAATTAAATTTTACCAATTTTATGATTGCCCATTTTTTATGTTACCCGGAGGAGAAGTAAAATGGCGATTGAAGAGAAACCCAAAACGGCGTCCCATTTCTTGGTCTCACCAATGTGTTCAAACACCGCGATCCACGTATTGAGGAAACCTTCGTCGTCAAATTTCAACCCGAGAAGAGCTTCGATCTGAGTTGTGGCTATGGTAAAAGCGGCGGCACTGGTGAACCCAGCCACGACTGGAGCCGCGATAAAGTCAATCAAGAACCCTGTAAACAAACAAATCAATCAAGTAGCTAAATTATCTTTTTATATGTGAAATTATTACCGAAATTGAGAAGCCCAAAGAGAAGAACGATGCATCCGGTTATGAAAGCTAGGAGTATGGCCGCTTCGGGACCCATTAGCGCCGCCCCGGAATCGTATGTGACGAGAGACATGAGAGCCGTCGGGCCGATAGTGACGACGGGCGTACTTCCCAATAGAAGATAAACAAAGCAGCCCATGTATGACCCGTACAGACCATACTAAATAAACAAATCGTGATGATAAAGGTGTCAACACGGAACATTTTTTTTCTAAATCAACATCCTTGTTCTACAACTATATTTATACTTTATAGCTATAGCCTTGAATACTTAACAAGTATACTCAAATACCTATATCAGTAGTAAAATATGTTTGGAATAAATTTTAAAAATATCCAGTAATACCTGAGGAGGAAGTCCGGCCACGGTTGCGTAAGCTAGTGCTTGGGGAATCACTGTGACACCGACAGTGATGCCGGCCACTAGATCGGCCACGAAATCCTGCAGGGAATATTTCGGTAGCCACGTCAGGATTGGGACGCGCATGTACAGCGTTTTCTTGCGAAAAATGCGCTCTTTCTTCTTTTGCCACCAGGACGCCGGTGGCTTATCATCTTGCCCCTTTTTCAACCGGATAACGGTCACGAAATTTGGTTTTCCCGCAGTTTGGCTTGCCTCGTCACTATCGCCTGGAAAAAATTAAGGAAATTATTTTAGTCTTCAAAATGAAAATAAAAAACGATTGAGACATTTTTGTGTATACTAGAATCGTTGTTTCCTTCCATTTTCGCCATGGGGGAGGGGGGGGGGAATAATAAGAAAAACGTCTCGTTGAAATTGCAACTTGTGGAACGTCCCAGACGCGCGTATGGACGACTGGCAAGCGAAAGCCAGACTAAATCAGCCAATAAATCTATCTGCCGAAAGCGTAATAAAACGATCAGCGTTATCGATCGATTAGTTGTGACACTTTTGAAGTTGATCTCAAACAAGAGATTATCTGACTTATATTAGGTTCGGCGCTGATAACATCGTAGAATGCGCCACAATATATCATAAAACAAGTATAAGTACTTTATATTCTAATTATTTTTACTTCCTGCTCATAGACAGTTTCTGACAATAAGAAGATATTATTTTTAAGTTTTGTCACGGGTGGCTTTTGCGGGGGTTTTGCGTTGCTGTGGTCGATCGGCGGTGCAGTTTTGAGGCCCTCTATTTCATACAATTAAGCCTCTATGGCCTCTCGTCACACTGAACACACTCCGACGACAGTGCGGTAGTGCCCAACACCAAACTGAACAGAGGTTTCAAACCGACAGCAATTTTGGGGGGTAACATTTATGTAAGGAATATAATGGTGACGCTTTTACCGTTTTTCGCCATGTGTTTTTCATATAGCTAGTCGTTTACTAAACGTCATTTCCAGGAATACACTTCAATTATTTAACGTTGATTATAAGCAACTGTATACGCGACAGCAGTATTTCATGTTATTTTATTGGAAACTGGGCAACTTTCATTGATTTCCGAACTGATTTTGACTGAATAGATTTCAACAGTATTCCCAATCTTTGTGATCTGGTAGTCGACATGCTTCTGGACATTTTGATGGGATTTCATTAGAATTTTCACCAACACCACCGACGAAGTAACTGCCATTGCGCATTGTGGGGAACGGGAAAACTTTTTAGAGGCGACTTCTTGTTCAGTTCATTTCTTTGACAATGGTAGCTGTCATGGGCCATCTGATGATGGTTGAAAGAGAAAAAGGCCGGAATAATTAATTTAAAAAATTGATTACATTGAGTATAATTGATAAAAAACGTATTAACGTACCACATCATACTGGGCTGAAGGCCACACGATCTTATCCAACAACGTTTGGTCTATATATTTTTTCTCATCTTGGCCGGCCAGTATCATAGCTCTCGTCAAACCGGTGATCCCTCATAACGTGAAAGGTGTAATTGGAGCGGAGCCATTCGTCAACAGCGTCGACTTCTCTCTGCAAGATGACACTGTCCGAGTCCCTTGAAATGAAAACGTCGACATTGGGATCGAGCATAACCAAAAAACGGAACATCCTCCCGTTGAGTCCTCGAAGGAGAGCTGGATCGATGGGTGTCAGTGATGTGATGTTCCCTGTGATATCTATAACACTGCACAGGTCGAGGTGGTTGAACTGACAGTGCAATTCGCACAACTGTTTGGAAACAATATTTCCTGGGTCGTTTTCACTGTGAAAATTGTGATAAATCCGGACGATCCAGCCGGGATACAGTTTCTCCGCCGCAATCAAAATTTTTCTCAACAGCGAGTCGTAGCGATTAATTGACAGTGCCGACACATTTCCTTTACTCCCATTGCCGAACAATGAATACGCGAAAACTTTTTGGTGTGCTGCGCGTGCGGATGAATCCGCACTACACCACCGGAAACCGCCAAGTGGCACTGTTGAAGTTGATTCGTCGGCAAATTTAGTCAACGTTCCATTGCAATTGCATTTCGACGTGACTTTGACATCAGTGCTGTTGGTTTGCTTCACATTTGACGGCTGAATGTTTTCAACTGAATTTCCGGGTACATTTTGTTGCGATAGTCCTATGGATTGCCGGCAAACAACAAATACAACAGCGAATCCAATAAAAAATAAATTTCCAAAATAGTAAATTTCGAGCGTTGGACTTGGCCGATGTGATCATGCTTATTGAAATCTAATGTAACTTCTCGAACAGGGTCTGTCATCGAACAGAGCTATAGGTAGCGAGTCCTGCGGAGTCTTGGGGTGACTACGCTTTATAGCGCAGAATCTGCTGGCGTGGCTTGTGCAACTTACATTTGGCACAACCTTCGTCTGTTTTGGGATCGTCTCGATTGTCAGGTAGACAATTACCAAATAGGGTTCGTCTGTGGGCCTGAGCTTTGACCCCATCAGCACTCTTCTCCATCTCATTATCGAGAACTGCCGTCGCTATGTGCGGTCGGTGACACTGTTACAAAGCTTCTGCGATGATTTTAGAAAATTTACATAATAAATATCTTTTAACATCAGTGACTTAACATATTTTTTAGAGTACGTCAAAGTAGGCTGACACTGTATAAATTACATATTGATTTGAATTGATTAATTGCAAAAATATGGTCGAGATTAAAATTGGAGAGAAAGATTTAAATTGAAAAGCGGAGTCTTAGGGTGACTGCTTGCTATATAGTATTGCTTCACATATTACACGTTATTAATTTACTGGGTAGAATTAATTGATAATTTTTTACAATGATGCATGCTGTTATAGCTTAGAATTCAACTGATAGCATTTGTTGTCTTTTGGCAAATAAGTTTATTGCTCTCGGAAGGCATTACATGACAATCTGTTTAGGGTTGCTATTTCTCACTGATGTTATGTTTGCTATAGTTGCTTCGTTTAGTATGGCAAGAAATTCCAAGTGATTATTACTGCGGTTGATTAAAAGGCGTGGCTTTATATGTATGAAAAGTAATAAACATAGAGAGTGTACTTGCTACGCACGTTTATAGACGACGTCTGTGGATTCACATATTAGGTGTATTGACAAAGAAAAGGTTGTGGGTAGAAACTATGTACAAATATTTAAACGTCGTTCAACAAGGATTGATGTGATGTTATTTAAATAACGCAATCTCATCAGTTTAGGATTTAAAGCATTAAGACAAATTTAGTACTTGATTTCGTACCCCTGCACAAAACTCAGAGATGGTTATATTTCACCACATAGACGTTTGATGTGGACATCAATCCGAGGAGGTGGGCGACGTTACTTCAACTTCAACACAATCCTCCGAATTGCTGCTAATACTGGAAGACGATGAAGATGATGACACTTTAGGCGTTATTATTGAAGTTGTCAAGGTAATCTCTGTTGCAAGTGAGATAAACATCATTATTCGTCAATAAACATTTAGTATTTTATTAACGATTATAATATACCTTTAAGTAATGCGTCTAGATCCATTCCGTTGCTGTGGACGTGCAGGTCGCAGCCTATGCCAGACAAAATGGGCAAAATTTCTGGTTTGGTCTTAGTCAAGACGAGTTTGTGGCCGTGTTTCTGCAGGCTCTTGATCATGTTGTCGAATCCCTGTGTATGCATAACGTTTAATTCATTGGCCAAAGTCCCTTTTTTTCAAATAATCTTTCAGCATGAATTTACGTAAGCGGTAGTGAAATCCGCCGCCGAGACGTGGCTCATGTCGATGATGACGATTATGCCGGGATAAAGCGCCGAGGCCTTGCGAACACTCGAGATGAAATATTCCATAGCTGTAAACACCAAGCTGCGATCCGGGGCTATAAGCAAATATTCGGTCGTTGGATTCTTTCGGGATGTAAATTATAAGCAAAGTAATTTTAGTTTTTTTTTTCTAAAAATATGCGTAGTTTAATACCTTGATTTTGTGAATTCTAATCCGTGGTCGAGCCGTACTGTACAAGAGCATGCCCAGATTTACAGCTGTGCCAATCAGAATGCCTTGGGAAAGTCCGACGAACACGCAAAAGACGAATGTGACTCCAAACGGAACCAAATCGATTTCTGAATTATTGCGAATATAAAAACATGAATATTAGTTCACTAACCAAGTACAGAATTTAAAAAATATTTTTCATACTCTTTGACTTCCAGACCATTTTCATTAAGCTGATTTCCACCATGAAAATCACGGCGCAGATGATGACAGCCGCCAAGCAGCTTTTTGGAATGAAGAAGAAGTACGGCGTCAAGACCGAAATGGCCAAAAGCACCAAAACGGCTGGATATGGAAACATACGTATGAGATTTTGGTAATGTAAAATTTAAAAAATCCAATTGGTGCTGTGAGCCAAATTTGAATTTACCGGTATAAATTCCATTTAAAGGTGTCCGTACGCCACTGGCGGCGTTGACAGCTGTGCTAGAGAAAGAGCCAGTGATCGGATAAGATGACGCAAACGAGCCCAAGATGTTACTCGTTCCAATAGCGATCATCTCTTGACTGGCATCAATTCTTTTCCCTTTTGCTGTAGTATCAAGTCCAAGAAATTGATTTTTAAAAAATGAACATTTTTCACAAATTGATTATTAGTACCTAAAGATTTGGCGATGGCGATAGATTCGAGAACGGCAACCAAAGGACTGATGTAAAGAGATGAACCAAGATTTCTGCATACCTCCACGAACGAGTATGTCTCATCGCCATTCTGGCAGGAGAACGCGGGAAGTTTGAAAGGAGGAAATCCGCTAGGAATGTCACCTAGAATATCCCATAAAAATTCCATTAGAAATTTTGTTTTGCGTAATATTTTCAATTCTTTTTTTTTCTCACAGCTAACACAGATGATAGTTAAAGAAAAAAAGCCTCAAATTAAAAATTAATTACCAGTGAGCGTAAAAGGATAATCACTTCGTCCCGGCTCTGTAAGAACGTAAGCAATAATCGACGCGACGACGATGACGATGGCGTTGCGGGAAACCGAAATCAGCCAAAATCCCGTGTTGAACCAATTTTGCCATCGATTCCTCTCGCCTTCTTTACCCAATTTGACTTGATCGAGAATCTAAATATACCATAAAACATTTTTGAAAGAATTAAATTTTACCAATTTTATGATTGCCCGTTTGTTTTGTGTTACCCGGAGGAGAAGTAAAATGGCGATGGAAGAGAAACCCAAAACTGCGTCCCATTTCTTGGTCTCACCGATGTGTTCAAACACCGCGATCCACGTATTGAGAAAACCTTCGTCGTCAAACTTCAACCCGAGAAGAGCTTCGATCTGAGTTGTGGCTATGGTAAAAGCGGCGGCGCTAGTGAACCCAGCCACTACGGGGGCAGCTATAAAGTCAATCAAGAACCCTGCAGAAAAACGCAAATCAATCAAGTAGCTAAGTTATCTTTTTATATGTGAAATTATTACCGAAATTGAGAAGCCCAAAGAGAAGAACGATGCATCCGGTTATGAAAGCTAAGAGAATGGCCGCTTCGGGACCCATTAGCGCCGCCCCGGAATCGTATGTGACGAGAGACATGAGAGCCGTCGGGCCGATAGTGACGACGGGCGTACTTCCCAATAGAAGATAAACAAAGCAGCCCATGTATGACCCGTACAGACCATACTAAATAAACAAATCGTGATGATAAAGGTGTCAACACGGAACATTTTTTTTCTAAATCAACATCCTTGTTCTACAACTATATTTATACTTTATAGCTATAGCCTTGAATACTTAACAAGTATATACTCAAATATACCTGTCAGTATTAATTCATATTTTAAAATTAATAAAGAAAATATCCAGTATAAAAATATACCTGAGGAGGAAGTCCGGCCACGGTTGCGTAAGCGAGTGCTTTGGGAATCACTGTGACTCCGACAGTGATGCCGGCCACTAGATCGGCCACGAAATCCTGCAGGGAATATTTCGGTAGCCACGTCAGGATTGGGACGCGCATGTACAGCGTTTTCTTTCGAAAAATGCGCTCTTTCTTCTTTTGCCACCAAGACGCTGGTGGCTTATCATCTTGTCCCTTTTTCAACCGGATAACGGTCACGGAATTCGGTTTTCCCGCAGTTTGGCTTGCCTCGTCACTATCGCCTGGAAAAAATTAAGGATATTATGTTAGTCTTCAAAATTAAAAAAAAAAAACGATTGAGACATTTTTTGTGTATACTAGAATCGTTGTTTCCTTCCATTTTCGCCATGGGGGAGGGGGGGGGGAATAATAAGAAAAACGTCTCGTTGAAATTGCAACTTGTGGAACGTCCCAGACGCGCGTATGGACGACTGGCAAGCAAAAGCCAGACTAAATCAGCCAATAAATCTATCTGTCGAAAGCGGAATAAAACGATCAGCGTTTCGAGTTACCGACCGATTCATGGGACACTTTTGAAGTTGATCTTATCCAAAAGTTCCGACTTAGCTTATTGGGCGTTGATAACAACATCCACCAATATGTCATAAAACAAGTCTAAGCACTTTATTCTAGGCTAATTGAATTTAGTTCCTGCTCATCACCACTTATTACGACAAATAATTTATTACACTTATTACAATAAAATAAGATACATTTTTTTGAAGTATGGTCACGGCCGGGTCACGGGCGGCTTTTGCGGGGGTTTTACGTTGCTGTGGCCAATCGGCGGTGCAGTTTTGAGGAGCTTTTCAAACTGACAGAAATTTTTTTGGGGGGTTATGTTTATATAAGGAATATAAAGGTGACGCTTTTACCGTTTTCGTCATGTCTCCTATAGTCGTTTACTTAACGTTATTTCCAGGAATACACTTCGATTATTTAACGTTGATTATTATCTAAGTCTGCACCGCTGTACGCGACAGCAGCGTTTCATTTTACAGTATTTTGTTGATGGAAAATGGGCAACTTTCATTGTATTTTCGAACAGATTTTGACTTAATAGATATCAACATATCAACAGTATTCCCAGTCCTTGTGATCTGGTGGTCGACATGTTACTGGACATTTTGATGGGATTTCATTAGAATTTTCACCGACACCACCGACGAAGTAACTGCCATTGCGCATTGTGGGGAACGGTAAGACTTTTAGCGGAGACTTCTTTTTTAGTTCATTTCTTTGGCAATGGTAGCTGTCATGAGCCATCTGATGATGGTTGAAAGAGAAAAAGGCCGGAATAATTAATTTAAAAAATTGATTACATTACGAATGATTGATAAACTGACATGTTCACGTACCACATCATACTGGGCTGCAGGCCATACGATCTTATCCAACAACGTTTGGTCTGTACTTTTTACCTGATCTTGGCCGGCCAGTATCATAGCTCTTGTCAAACCTTCAATGAGATCTCTGCGTTGGTGAAGTTTAACTCCCCACATTCCTACACAATACACATGTATGCAAAGAATGGGGACAAATAATTTTTTTTCTCTTCATTTAAAAATAGAATTATTCGTGCTAATTTCAGGAAATTGCAAACTCGCACCTGCCAAAATAATTGCCGTGTGATTCTTGTGATCCCTCATCAGATGAAAGGTGTAGTTGGAGCGGAGCCATTCGTCAACAGCGTCGACTTCTCTCTGCAAGATGACACTGTCTGTGTCCCTTGAAATGAAAACGTCGACATTGGGATCGAGCATAACCAAAAAGCGGAACATCCTTCCGTTGAGTCCTCGAAGGAGAGCTGGATCGATGGGTGTCAGTGCTGGGATGTTCCCTATGATATCTGTAACACTGCACAGGTCGAGGTGGTTGAACTGACAGTGCAATTCGCACAACTGTTTGGAAACAATATTTCCTGGGTCGTTTTCACTGTGAAAATTGTGATAAATCCGGACGATCCAGCCGGAATACAATTTCTCCGCCGCAATCAAAATTTTTCTTAACAGCGAGTCGTAGCGATTAGACACTGCCGACACATTTTCTTTAGTTCCGGTACCAAACAACGAATACGCTATGACTTTCTGGTGTGCTCCGCGAGCGGATGATTCCGCACTGCACCACCGGAAACCGCCAGGTGGCACTGTCGAATTTGATTCGTTGGCAAATTTTGTTAGCGTTCGATTGCAATTGCATTTAAACGTGACTTTGATATTGCTGCTGGTTTGCTTCACTTTTGAAGGTTTTTTCGATAGTCCTATGAATTGCCAACAAACAACAAATACAACAACAAATACAATAAAACCAAATAGTAAATTTCGAGCGTTGCACTTGATCGGTTTGATCATCGTTATTGAGATTTATATACTGTACTTTGGGGAGCAGGCCTGTCATCGCAACTGCTTTAAAACGAGATAATAAAATTTGGGTATACGAAAAACAACCTTAGGTCTATCTGTGTAGCGTTCATCTGATAAGATAAAAGACGAAAAAGTAAATTCATTATTTCTTATCAGGATTTCAAAATCGCGCACCATATTATCAGTTGTGTTTCACTTTCGGACTTCACGACGGAACAAAAATATAAGTATAGATGAATAATATATAGTGCACAGTGTTGGTTATGTTTTAACAAAACCTTATTACGCAATGGACTAAATTGTTTCTTTTTTTTTATTAGTTTAACGGCATATCGACCTAGGTGAAGGAGTCTTGGGGTGACTCTGCTTGCTATAGTTGCATCACATATTACACGTTTTTTTATATTTACTGGGTAGAGAATTAATTGATAATGTTTTACAATGATGCTGTTAATATAGCTAAGAATTCAACTGATAGCATTTGTTGTCTTTAGGCAAATAAATTTATTGCTCTCGGAAGTCATTACAATCTGTTTAGGGATGTTATTTCTCACTGATGTTATGTTATCGCTATGGCTGCTTATTCGTTTAGTATGGCAACTAATTCCAAGTGATTATTACTGCGGTTGATTAAAAGGCGTGGCTTTATGTATAAAAGGTAATAAACATAGAGAGTGTACTTGCCACGCAAGTTTATAGACGACGTCTGTGCGGATGTAGCGGATGTGCCTAAAAGAAAAAGGGATTGGGAGTCTCCGGCCTCTGTTATAAATTACCTGTCTCTGTCTTTTGCCCCAGTCCTTGGAATAGTTGCCAATGGGTATGATGTGCTTCTGGGTGGATTTGATAAAGTTCGGAGTATTCACTTGCCATGGGTAGTAGCGTTCACAAGCCTAATATGTGAAAGGGAAAAGGTATCAAAATGTGAATGCCGATATTATTTAAGGGGGAAATTTAAATGTTGGCCGTTGCAAAGGTCATTTAAAAGAAGTTGAGTGGCTTGCGACAGGGCCGAGTACCCTGGGTGTCTGCAATCATTGCAGTTAATATAGGAATAGTCTGGATCTGTGACCAGGTACACTCCAAGTTGCAGGCGCTGTTGAAAGACAACACATCCGCGGATGTATTCCTCAACTAATGAATTACTTGAATCCCACAAGATTCGCATTTCTGGATAATTCCTATAAAGAAATCAAATTTTTAATTGAATCTAGATTTCTATGCGACAATATAATTTACTCACTGAAGTTCAGACCGAACGGCATCATTATAGTGATCGATCTTTTCCGAAAAAACCTCCGTGTTCATAGCGCCAATGTCACCATACTTTTCCACGACTGGGTATTGGTTGAGCCAAATAACTTTGCTGACATTCGCCAACTGGCCGAGGAACGGAGCGAGTCGCTTCAGTTGTTTCCGATAAAGTTGATGGTCGTCTTCTTTCGGCGTTGAAAACATATGCCACATGGCAATACCTGTGTATGAGAAATTGATTTAAAAAAAACTGCTGTTAATGTTAAATCCGGTTATAATTTATATGAATGCTGGCATCATTAACGATATACTGTACGATCATCAAAATTAGTGTGACAGTCATTCAGATAGAGCTCACGACTACCCCGGACTACCCCATTCTTAAATTTCACCTAGAATAATCAAGTCTGGTCGATCAGTTTGACTATAAGTTGCCCACTGACGTATCGTATCGGTAACACTGTCATTAATTAGAGGTCGCCATTGAAAGGATAAGCGTAGTCTCATTATCTCACTAGTAACTTCCATATCACCGTGATAAACAAATGGGAGTGGGCTCGGTTCTGATTTCCGGTCGTAGTCTGGAATCAACTAATTAATATAAATAATTTAAAGATTGCACAATAATTAAGTAGGATTGAACCTATATTTTTAAAAATATTGCCCATCCACAGCCGCACATATTATCGTATAGCCTAGCTACTGTCTATTATTACCTTGAGCAAGTTAAAAAATTGTTGTCGAATTCTGGAATCGCCTATGAATGCAAAATGCAAATTTTTATTGGGTCTCTTGATGAAGTTCAGATTATTAGAAGGATTCCGGTCTAAGTAGTATCGCTCATTATTTTCATTAAGCAAATCATTAAAACAGCCAACTACTTGATTAAAAGTGTAAGGCATCAGGTGGCAAGATCCCAATTTGGATATCATTCGACTGTTGTCGTACGATCCATCAGCTTCTTTGGCGTAGTGGTGATCCCTTTGGTCTAGTAAATTCCCCGAGCACATCACCGGAGCCGGAGACTCTTTTCCTATTTTGGAAATACGCTGATTTCGGGTACAAATGCACACGATAATCACGACCAGAATCCACTTGAACACACCCGATATTAATGCATTGCTCTTATAAGAAGTTCTAATGAAATCCTTCTGATTGAAATAATCGAAATAATAGCACAGCAGGTTGGGCATAGTGAATAGATGTACGAGCTTCGCCACCACTGTATCACGTTTATCTTCTAGGTTACACTTATAAATGACAAAAACAATTAGGCACTATTATACGTCAGCTATAACTGATCAGCTGTTATTTTGATTGCTCGCCATCTGACTGTGACTATATTATTGTAGAACGTTGGCTTGCCCCGTGCAAAAAATGTCTCAGGTGTAAATTGTTTCCCAAGTGGCGCTCTCTTGTGAAACTACACGTAACTTTTTTTACCGGTTGTCGTGACAGTATAGAACGAAAGTTGTCGACCAGCAAGTTATACGTGCATGTCACATATATACTTTGTTCAGTCATTACTGACATTCTTATCAGTACCGCCGGGATTACCAGGATTATAATTGCACATCCCTTATACCTTCGACAGGTGATGAATTCGACTTAGATATTTTAGTATTTAACTATTTATAATGTTACCGGTCTATGTTATTGGGAAACGTGGAACTATATGTATTTTCAAACAGATTTTTACCGAACAAAAAATCAACAGTATTCCCAATCCTTGTGATCTGGTGGTCGACATGCTTCTGGACATTTTGGGGGGATGGGACTGTCTATTGCATTTTCACCAACATCACCGACGAAGTAACTGCCATTGCGCATTGTGGGGAACGGGAAAACTTTTAGAGGCGACTTCTTGTTCAGTTCGTCTCTTTGACAATGGTAGCTGTCATGAGCCATCTAATTGGTTATAAGTGCGCATCCAGATGTTTTAAAGAGAAAAGGAGATACATATTAGGCTAATTTCAAGAGATTGATTGCATTGCGTATATTGGCCTAAATGCGCAGCATATAAGAACGTATATTACACGTACCACGTCATACTGGGCTGAAGGCCAAACGATCTTATCCAACAACGTTTGGTCTGTATATTTTTCCTCATCTTGGCCGGCCATTATCATAGCTCTCGTCAAACCCTCAACGAGTTCTCGATGTTGGTGAAGTTTAACTCCCCACATTCCTGTACGTGCAAACGGATGGAGGCAAATTATTATTATTATTATTTTCAATTTCAAATATAGGATTATTCGTACTTTTTTTTTCAGACACCACCGGATAGGGATAGACTATATGAAAGCAAACTCGCACCTGCCAATATAGCTGCAAAGTGGAATGGGTGATCCCTCATAACGTGAAAGGTGTAATTGGAGCGGAGCCATTCGTCAACAGCGTCGACTTCTCTCCGCAAGATGACACTGTCCGAGTCCCTTGAAATGAAAACGTCGACATTGGGATCGAGCATAACCAAAAAGCGGAACATCCTTCCGTTGAGTCCTCGAAGGAGAGCTGGATCGATGGGTGTCAGTGCTGGGATGTTAGCTGTGATATCTGTAACATTGCACAGGTCGAGGTGATTAAACTGGCAATTCAATTCGCACAACTCTTTGGCAAAAAAATTGTCTGGGTCGTTTTCACTGTGAAAATTGTGATAAATCCGGACGATCCAGCCGGGATACAGTTTCTCCACCGCAATCAAAATTTTTCGTAACAGTGTGTCATAACGTTTAGACACTGGCAAATTTTCATAATTCTCAGTAGCGAATAATGAATATGTGATGACTTTCTGGTGTGCTCCGCGTGTGGATGAATTCGCACTGCACCACGGGAAACCGCCAGGTCGATGTACCGTCGAATTGTTGTCTGAATTGTTGTTGGGAACTTGTTTTAACGTCCGATTGCAGCTGCATTTAAATATCAGTTTGTCACTGCTGTTATTTGTTTTTGGCGGGGTTTTTGGCTGTCTTATTAATTGCCAGTAACTGATAAACACAACAGTGAATAGGCCTACAGCAGTCACACCAAACAGTAAATTTTTGCAGTTGACCGGTTTGATCATCGCCATTGAAATCGATACCTTGTCGAACATTTCTCGCACGGCAGCTAAATGTGTATTTATGTGATGAAACGAGATGAAAGTGGCAAGAAAGACTATCTAGTATGTGCAGCACTCGGCACCAGATAAGGAAAACAAACGAAAACGTCGATTACCTTTCCGTATGGTCCAATCGTTATTGGTTATTCCTTATCAGGATTTTAAAATATAATCATGATATCCTACTATATGATGTAGGTTGTGATTCACTTTTGGGCTATATATGTATGTCTCACAAAAAAAAAAAAAAAAGATTAGTGTGTAATATAATTGGAAATGTCGGGAAATGTCTGTTCCACTTTCGCGACTTTCAAGGGCAGCAACGATGAATTGTTTATCGCTTTACAGCAGGCTGCCACCTCTCTTTTAGAAAATAACGCTCCGCTTCTTTTGTAGGTTTCGTTACGCTGTCTCTGTCGTAGTCCTGAGGCTACCTTACATCAAACCAGCAGAAATCCGGCGTAAATTGTCTCCGCCGTGGTCTCCGTATAGACGGTATGGAAACTTAGCAAACTAATGATCGAATTTATCATTAATCTTGTGCCCCACATAGTATAAACAAATCTTTCTGGAAACAAATTAATATATTGCAAATCTGAAAATCTCCTTCTTTCTAAAACCCAAATTTTTCTATGGAAATGCACATATTCTTACTAGAAAGATCATGTAAAACACGGTAAATGCTCCATCGCCAAAGACTAAGACATACAAAAAAATATCAAGGAGACACTTCAAAACATTACATTAAATTTATAAAATGTTTGCAGTTTTTACAAGGCAGTTGTGGCCGAGTGGTTAAGGCGATTGACTAGAAATCAATTCCTCTCTGAGGGCGTAGGTTCGAATCCTACCAACTGCGAAACTTTTTAATTTTCGAATCTATTTTTAAGAAAGAAGATAGTTT
Organism: Daphnia pulex; assembly: GCF_021134715.1. Taxonomy (NCBI): domain Eukaryota; kingdom Metazoa; phylum Arthropoda; class Branchiopoda; order Diplostraca; family Daphniidae; genus Daphnia; species Daphnia pulex. The sequence goes on along the minus strand of NC_060024.1, from coordinate 6,014,622 downwards.
AATCTATGACTTTATATTAAATATGTGTTCAAATACAACTGTCATTGGAGTGGCGTACAAGGCTAAAAACCATTGTGAAAATATCCTTTAACCTGAAGACGTTGGGAGAATAGGCTGCATCTCCTTGAGGAAAACAAACTGCAGCCTGGCACAAGTGAAATCAGTGATTACTTGTATGTTTGCTCATCGGAAGGTATGTGGCGTTCGACATTCTAGCAGGATTCTATAGTTTTGAACTTTCATATTCTTTTATTTGGAATTTGTTAGTCTAAAATCCTGCTCAGTACATATAATCGTATATCTAATGACTCATAGGCGATGTATAGGTGTATACATGCGCATGCATTTTGGGTTTTGTGTATAGGCCTAGTTCTCAAGCGGTTCAAACTGGACTGTGAGGCCTTTAAATGCTAAATAGAAAACAGGTCAATCGTTGGACATTCTATTTTAAAATCTATAACCTCGAACTCTCGGCGAGACAATAGCCTTTATAGCCCAACAAAACAAAAAGGTGAAAGCTCAACTTCATTTTTGAACGAGGTCAGTTTTTTTCCCTGGATTATTGAACTTTTTTCCTATCCCAATGGAAAAAAAAGAAAAGTTTTCCGTGTTTTTTGCTGGGTGGTGATGCGCCTGCTGCTGGACCGCGGAGTATAGGGTATAAAAAGAGCTGCGGATTTCTTGGAATATCACACTTCACCTTTACAAGTCCTTCAGTCAACAATCAAGTTCACTCCTCAATTTAAGATGAATACCTTCAAAACTGTAAGTTATACCAACTCCTTATTATTGTAGCCTATAATCGAATCTCGAATCGAATTTAAAATAGAATCGTATTGAATTGTTTCTAACTAATATATATGACTTTCTGGCAGGTCGTTATGATTTGTGCCATGTTGAGCGCTAGCTGCTCCGGCCAGTACCTCTCCCAGCAGTAAGTTGAACTACATTCTAAGTAGATTTTTAATGTGAGATTAAAATTTGACACTGATTGGCTGATGGATTTTGTTTTCGATATGATTAGCAACCAGGGAAACCCTGGACTCGGTGGAATGATGAGCGCTCCCCCGGCCTATGCCGGTCAAAGCCAACAATTGCAAGGCCCATCGCCCAGCAGCCGCCCGTCATTCGCTCCGGTTGATCAATCCAGCAGCCAGCAGCAACAAGCCAGCCCAGCAGCATCGGCTAGCTCTGCTTTCATCAGCGGAGTCGCCGCACCGGCCACCACCCAGCAGATCTGCACTTGCATCACCGTCAACCCAACAGCCTCAGCAGCAGCAGCTTCATCGGCCCAGCAGCAATCTGCCCAGCAATCCGCTTCGGCACCTTTGACCGACTCCTTCGCTCCTGCCGCCCAGCAACAGCAGACCTTCTCTGCTCCCCAACAACAACAATCCTTCGCTGCTCCCCAACAGACCTTCGCTGCTCCTGCCCAGCAACAGCAGGCGTATGCTCCGGCTCAATCCGGTCCAGCTCAGAGCGGCAACGGACGTTATTAAATCATACCGACATATACCTCTACTGCTGGTGTGTGAATAAATACCTGACGGTCATCTTCTATAAATGACAGTAAACTCATCTGACAAAATAAAATTCAATTCATAAATCTCAAAAATCTGGCGCGCGTTTCTTTTATTATTTCGATTGGGTTGACGTACGTTCCCAGCAGTATAGCGCGCAATTTAAAATGCACGCTATTTTGATCTCTGTAATAGACGCCTTTGAAATGGTTACTACACCACATTGTCGGTTCACATGACGAGATTACGTCCATTATATTTCTCCCGCCTGCACGACCATCTTCCCCGGGACACAGCAGCAGTGCATCCCATCAATTCGCCTTATTCCGTAAAAAGAAAAAGCGCGGGCCATTCAAAATGTCTCAAATCAATTCCGGGATTTCATTGCACAGTGTTTATATGCCACAAATGTTCTCACCCCTGCACCTAACCGCATCATTGGAAATACCGCTTATATTATTGTTCCTTACGTAAAAATAACAATCCCTTTTCATATATATTTCTCCGTCTGTTTGATGTTTTACAAGAGACTCGGGACCCTGAAACACGGGTGCGCTTGCGTGTGGCGTGCCCGCGGGACACCGTATATTTCTTCCTGGAAAAAGATATATAATATACAGCGACAAAACAGTCAAAAGACCAGGGCGACGACATAACCAGTTAACCACCACCACGTCAAATGTTTTTGTGAATAACCGATCCGACAGCGGACCAGAAAGACATCTCAGCACCGCCCACTACTCGGCCGCGATAGTTCTATATAAATGCTGATTTGGTTGCAATTGGTAGTCGGTATGTCGGTAACAACATCGAGTAGCCTAATGCCGGAAAGCTACAACACTCATCCGTGGGTTAATTGTAATCAGAAATAATAAACCCGGAATAAACTCCGCCGGCCCTCCCCCTATATCGCTTATCGAGTATCGACAGACAAGATGCGAAGGTGAAAAAAATGTTGAAAAAAATTACATTCTTTTCATTATATTCGTTACGGTCTTTAGGATATGAAAAAATTTAGGATGGATTAATTATTTTTTGCGTGTTTTATAGTCAACAGTCAACTTCTCTTATGCCACTTCTAGATATTTTATTATTTTTACCTTACCTTTGCGTCCATTTACAAATTTCTTTTATTATGCCCAACTATTATAAGTTTTTCGCAATAGCCAAAATGAACAAGAGAGAGGAAAAGTATAATTGTGATTGAACTAAGATGTGACCAACTATTGTCCTCTTGTCCGGGGGTTGGCAACTCACAACTTGGGTGTACGAAGATTCGGGATTCTAGAGAGATTCTAGAGATTCCGAAAGATTCTATGAGAGGAGAGATAGGGAGATTCTGGCCAGGGCGGACCAGGGTGTACGAAGATTCTGGGGAGTTGCCAACCCCCGCTCTTGTCATATTAATTTAAACACTCATTTTCAGAGTTTGCTGGATGAAAAATATTCCAACCGTTGATAAATTGGATTCTCCAGTTCAAGAATGAATATTTTTCTGAGAGCATTATAGGCCACATCAATTTGAGAAACACTAAGACGAAATTTGCTTCAGGTGTTCACAGGTATTGTAACTCTTGAGCGAAACAGAGTTATATCAGCAGATGTGGCCGAGTGGTTAAGGCGATTGACTCGAAATCAATTCCTCTCTGAGGGCGTAGGTTCGAATCCTACCATCTGCGAATTTTTTGTTTTTGCGAATTGTTGAATTTAAAAAAAAAAACTTTGAGAACAGTCTTTTACAAAAGGTCAGAATTACTCTAGAATGTTTTCTTACGCAAATTAGCAACGCGAATTGTGGGATACACAGGTTTGTAACAATATGTTCCTCAGTCGAAATATGTTGGATTTGGGTTTTTACGCGAAATCATTTTCAATAGTCACGGCAGTTGTGGCCGAGTGGTTAAGGCGATTGACTAGAAATCAATTCCTCTCTGAGGGCGTAGGTTCGAATCCTACCAACTGCGAATCATTTTTTTTGCAATGCATGCAAAACCCAAGGCAAAACTTATGCACTGTTTCAAGTTGAACTATTAAGCGATTTCGTCGCTTCCTCAGGCTAATATATTTTGCATCAAGTATCACAATCAACAACTTTTCCTACTTCACACCGAAGTTTGCATGTTTGTTTTGTTTGTTTTTTCTTGCCGAAAATTTTGGAAATTGTATGGGAGCTCTGCTCACATACAAGCAGATGTGGCCGAGTGGTTAAGGCAATTGACTCGAAATCAATTCCTCTCTGAGGGCGTAGGTTCGAATCCTACCATCTGCGCGGTTTTTTCGTGTTTGGAAGTAATTACTAGTCTTATTTAAAGTCATTATTGCCTGAGAATTTACAGTTGACTAACGAATGAATTAAAATTGCGCGTGTTTTATGTTAACGATCCTATAGTTTCGAGCTATGAGAGGATTTATTTAAAGTTCCAGAAGTCCAATTTTGTCCAGCACAGTAGATGTGTCAATTAGAAGGTTAAGGAATATATTCAAAGGAACTCGATATCAAAAGTAAGAAGTAAAGAGAACCAGAATAGCCACCAAAAATTCATGTTATCTTTGGTAAAAAGAGTGGAAATCAAATATACCAGGTCTGGTTTGAATATAAATTCATGTGACATTTAAGAACGGATGAGTCGGTCAAGGTAGAGATAGCTGAGAATTCCGGAAGACTTTTTCTCGCTTCCAGGTTCAGCACAAACTGGAGTCGGGATGGTCTCCTTGCAGCTTTTATCTCTCAAAACGTAGGACTGGGCCAAATCGGTGGCGTTCCTCATGATGCAACCCGACGGGCCAACCAGTTCGTTGGAGAACTGCCCATTGTAATCTCCGCATAGACCGCACAACTGAGACCGGTGGATAGCCGGAATCATGGTGACGATATCATCGCCGGTGTAGCGTATACTCATCTTGAGAACAGGAACCTGGACAAAATAGCGGGCTCCAATCTTGTTGACGATGGCGTATTGCGTAATGTTATCCTTGTCGCTCAAGACGTAGGGCTTGTTCGTCTCGATCTTGACTATCTTATCGTTGGCTTTCAGCTCAACGCTACTGTCGGTCATCGGGTTGAATTCAAGCGTGTGCCCTCCGACGTGAACCCTGGCAGCCATCGGCAACGAAGTGTTGGTTTTCCTAGCAAAGATAGCGTAGCGCGGAGTGGGGGAACAGTCAGCCGATATGAGCGTGTAGCATTTCGGAAGGTCATAGTTCATGTTGGTTTTATCAAAGGTCACCACCGCTTTTGGGGCGACGTCACAAACGCCCACCCAGCCGGCCTCGATGGCCGTCAGATGGGACATGTCGAGCCGGGCGTTGCGCAATTTCACGCGCGTACTCTTGAGGAGGTCGATATTCTCGTACTGACTGTGAGCTTGATCCGTTTTGACAAGAAGATTTATGTCGTCTTCTCCGACGTCCACTTTCAGCTCAATGTGCCCAGTTCCAGCGACGTTTTTGGTCGGAGTCAACGGACTGTTGGTGCTCAAATAAGGCAGCAGAACGGGCCTGAGCAGAGTGTTGATTCGATCGAGAGCCGTCTGACCACCAGGTGACATGTTCTCGTATTTGATGTCGAATTTGTAACTGCGTGGAGTGGCGTAATGAAGGACGGCGTCGTAACAAGCCTGTGGAGTATATAGAAAATGTTTTGTCAAATTATTTCATAGACTAGAATAAAAAAATGATATGCACCCGAGTCATGGGACCTGCAATGCCAGTACGTCCAGCGTCATTGCGGTCCAGATCACAGCGATCGTAAGGGTACGAATTGCGGATGGTGGCGGCCTCTTGCTGAGATTCCGTAATGTTTCCGACGACTTTAACCGTCATCGTAGAAATACCTTTGGCATTGGCTTTGGGGCACTCGTTGGCAGGAGCGTCACCCCAGACCATAGTGACATCACGATGGACGGAGGGCTGGACGATGGACGGGGTCTCGAAAATATCTTGAGGTAGAGCGGACCAAATTGTTTTCACGTTGACGCAAAGAGCTCGGCTGGGAACGCCAAGCGTAGGATTACTTAATCGGGCGATCTTGACAGTTACCGACGACCGAATATTAAACGGCTCCTTCTCTACGTTGACTTCGACGTTCCATTTGCGTTCGGGAGTGCCGAGTAGAGTGACGGAGCCTTTGACGTTGTTGTACGTCACTCCGGGCGGCGCTCTCCTCCAAGGAGGTGGGTTCGAATCCGCTTTCAATCTGATTTCAATCGCTTCGGCCGGATTGATTCGAGTCCGGTGCAGAACCGTTTTCATGGAGCAAGTACCGGTGGGTGGGTAGTGGTAGAAGTAGTTGCGCATCTGCATCAATCCCATGACCAAGAAACCCGGAGCGCTGCCGTGCGAATTGATCTCGGAAGGTTTGAACGACTCGTACACCAGTTTGGCGATGGAAGCCTTGCCCGTGTAAGTTTCGCAGTCACTAACCTCAACATGCGATTCCAATCCCAGTCGAGAGTTGATGCTTTCACGGACCACTAAACCTGTACACGTAAAAATGTTCCAAACGAATTTGATTTCTTTACTTTCTGTCAGCTGATTTGTCTGTACCTTTGCGGAATTTCTCGCCTCGAGTAACCAAAGCGTTGGGTTCACATTCGGGGCAGCTGTCTTTAAGGTAAGAAAGGCCTTTAGAGTCAGCATCTCGACTGGACACGACGGCCGAGGTTTTACTGGTAAACAGTAAAGACAGCGGCTTCTCTTCTGTTGGCGTGCTCATTTTGATTTCGATCTGAGTGTCGGCCGGAGAAAATGAAACCTGGACGTTGTCCGGCCAATGGAAGCGCGACCCGCGCGTCTTGACTATTCCTTGCCTAACGCCCAGTGGATTGTAGACGGCTAGATAAGTGGTCACCTATTGAAATCAATAAATCATCACAGTGTTAATAAAATCCTAAAATTTAGATCGACAATTGTTTATACCTGGAAATTCATGCCGAGATCGATCTGAATGGAGCGACCAATCTTGTTGGCTGTATTGACGTTTCCGTAGGATAACTGGTGGCGGGCGAAAGCAGGAGTGGATAGACCAACGCCGAGGGCTAAACCGATATCGTTGGGCCTCCAACTGAATTGATTTCCGCCCAGCATGACCATGCTGCGAGTCAGCTTGACGCCGCGAGAGAGCAACTCTTTCATCGCTTTGCCTTCCATCAGAGCACCGAGTTCATCTCCACCGATATGATGGTACATCAAATCGTAGCCTTGTGATCGCAAAACAATTTCCACCTTAAACTGAGATTTTTGGCGAGGAGCAATTTTCAACGTTTTCTGCAACAGATCCTTAAGGGTGTCTAACTTGAAGTCCTTGGCATCCATCTTGCGGAAGAGACGGAGATAAGCATCGTCAACACCTGCGAGAAATTTAACCGGAATTTTTTAAACTATTAATCACAAAAAATGAAATGAATGGTGCTGGGATTGTTTTACATACCTTCGAAGCGAAGCATCATCTCCAAGGGAATGTGTCGATATTTAGAAATGCGATAGTTGGCTCGAGCGGAGATGATAAGGGGTGCGCGAGATTCTTCGCCGTATACTGTGGCCAACTGAACACCGCCTCCGAAGCCATATTTCCCATCTTGAAAGTCAAAGACGCGATTGCTGGACCGGAAAAAGTCAGTTTTCAAATGGTCGACACGACGCATCAGCAGCTGCAGATCCGAGGAGGTGGACTGGAGGCAAGGATTCTTAGTATCGGCATAGTTCTAATAAGTAAAAAGAATAATAATTAATGATAGTTTCAAACCAAAATTTTGATTTTATATCAGCTTACGCGTCCGGTCGTCAAGATGAAGTTGAGTACTTCTTGATTATTTTCATTGAGAGCCACGCCAATCAGCTCTTGCAGCTCGAGGGCGGTAGGTCTGGAGCGGAATAGAGTGGAGATGGCGGCCATTCGGATCTCGGTGGCTTCCGTCGTGTTGTGAATGATGGGCATGATGACAGACAGGAACTTGTCGCGGTTGGAAACAGCCACGAACTGCAGGGCGAAAATGACGTAAGGACGGACCGCTTGCGGAACGGTTTTGACGTACGGAACGAGACGCTCGATGGCGGACGGGAAATTGGTGTTGCGCAAGGCCATGATCGACACCACCATTTCGTGGTGGGTCTTTGCCGATTTGAAGGCATCGTAAACCATTCGACTGTACTTGTTGATGGTGTCGTTCTTGCACGGCCTTAATTTGCTCTCGCAGGTAACTCCAACAAGGTGACCGAAGGCGATTGCGATGGCAGACTTCAATTCCCTGTTAAGAATATTGACAAACGTGACTAGATGAAAACAGGAAACATAATAAACTGATTAGAATATTCCATGTACTTTGTCTTGATGCTGGAACTGCCTTTCACCAGATCTTCCCAGGATGCCAGCAGCTTTTCAGATGGCAGGCGCAGGTAATAAGGGATGAAAGCCACCATGCGCTGAGCTTCCACGTCGGAGAGCTTACCACTTAAAACCAACTCCTTTACCATCAGAGCAGCTGGGTTTGTACCGGTTAACGGAAGGATCTCAGTGAACAAGTTCCTTAGATATTTCGACAGATAACATTTCGAGATCATCAAAGACTCTATATGTTCGTGTTACTGTTTTTACTCACTTGAGTTCCTCGTCTTTTTCAACACTTTTCCAAACAGCTTGCAAGCTTTCCAAGCTCATGGCGGTTATCAATTGAATGGCGTTCGAGGTGGCAGGATCTATCAGTGCTTCCTCATTAAGAGGCGACCAACCGATTACTTCTTTCAGCTTAGTCAATACGGGAATAGCCTGTTATTAACAAACATATCAGCAAATTATTTTCTTTTACTACTATTTAAAAAATAGTAATTATAAATCTCATCACTTTGATACGAAGGGTTTGTTGTGATTGAGGCTCTTCTGGGTGCAAATAATCTTCTTCGCGGGACAAGTTGATTTCATCGGCCGTCGGAATCGGACGCTTGAAGGTGTAACGAAGACTCGCGTGGTGCTTGGTCAGGCCGGATGCAGGGATCGGCTTAGTAATGGGACCCGATGATTTTAGTTCCATTGTAGTGCTGCGTTACAGAGTAGGTATCGATGAATAATTATCACAGATTTAACTGAAAAATAGGATATTATATTTCATACTTGGCTCGATTGTAGAGGGGAGATCCTGCCGGTGGGTACCATTGGAGAACTTGATATCCAAACGACGAAATGTGGGTCACCTTCAAAGTTTTGCCCAATTCCCGGCTGAGTTTATAATAAACTTGAGTTGTGGATTGAAGCTCGTCCTCTTGTTTGCCGGTGCAGGTGGTGGTCCCGAAGGTGTTGAAACCCACACGAGGAACATTAGTGCAGTCGTTCTGATTGCGCTGTTTGAAAAGCAAATAGCGACCTTTTCCATCGTCGCTGAAAGTGTAGCTCGTAGTGCAGGCACCGTTAATAGTGTCCTGTAGAAAACAAAATCAAAGTTTAATAAACAATCAAGAAGAGTAATATACAAATAAAGGTGAGTCTTTTTACCTCAACCGTACGCATGAACGGGGTTTCCCCTTTGCTAATATCTCCGGCAGAGGCATCCATCTGCAGCTTGGATGCCAGGGCCTTCTTGATGTTGACTGACCATTCAACATCCGACGATTCAACATAGAATCCGGTAATCTAATTAAGAAAAAAAAAAAAAATTTATGCGCGTTAAATTTTATTAGTAATTTAATTTCCATACGTACTTTCCCGTTCGAAAACAAAATTTTAAACGGCTTTTCTAAAATAACTAGATCCGGTTTTTTGAGAAATTTGATGGTGTTGAACAGAGCTTCGTCTCCATTGTGCATACCCAAAGTTAGATCTGAAAGCTGTTATCAATCAACAATAACCTCAAATTGAGTTTAACTTAAATCAAATTGATCAGATTAAATCAACGAATATTTTACTTTGAGTATGGCTTCCGCTCCTTGTTTCTGGATGAGCAAATTGCCACGGATACCGAAAGAAGAGCCAAACCAAATCGGTTCACGAACGCCAGTTAAAGTGTATGTTTGGTAGCTGTATTGGTATTCTTGTCCGTTTTCAAATAAACCTGCAATAATAAAGTATAATACAATTAAAAAAGCGGAGCAAGAGAGTGCATACAAATAATTACATGTGTAGAAAACACGAAGGAGAAAACCGAGAAAACAACAAAAACACAACAAAATAGATAGAATAAAGCAAGCAGGGCATTTTAAAAATTACCTTCCGCCTGGCAGTGGGCAGTTTCCAATAAGAAGAACACAAATATAACAAACATACAGCACCGGCGTGCCATCGTTAGATCTATGCAGAATGTTTCACACGTCCACACCAGACGCCCGTTGGTACGTTACTAACGCGCGTATATATGATAGTGACCTCTTTTTTTTCTTGCAGATTCCTTATTTAAAAAAGATGTTCACAGCTTTTATTTGAGAAGTGGAAACGGGGGAAATGGTGACGACGGAAATAAACAAAATTCAAGATAAAGTTTATTTTGACTTTCGTCAAATGTAAACAGACGATGAGTAGAGTTGTCTTAAAGGATACTTGAATCAAATTTATGTACTTTCTATACGTTTCTATACCGAGTGTATCTTAGTAACTGAACAATAAATTGGTTGTTTAAAACAAATAAAGTGAAAGCGCTAGAATTAAGGCCTTGCCAATCAAGCCAATAATCAGAAATCGGAAAACGCATGAAAGTAAAAAGATATAGATATTTTTCTACGTCAAAATTTGGATGTCCTTTTCCAAAATTATATTAATTTATCATTGACAAACACGGGAATTAATTATTGTTTAATACCTTTGTTAATAACATTGATACAAAAAAGTTGAGAACAACAGAGAAAATGAAATTCTTTTTACTACAAATAATTGTAATTTAAATTCGTAAAATCTGATGTTTTAAACCCCTGTTATCAAATATAAAGAAACTAATAACAAGTAAATCTTATGCATACAAAAATTAAAAGAAAAAATATTTCCGCACGCAGTTGGTAGGGTTCGAACCTACGCCCTCAGAGAGGAATAGATTTCAAGTCTATCGCCTTAACCACTCGGCCACAACTGCTTGTAATTAATTTACGAATCAGGTAAAGTTATACATTTTCAAAAGAATATTGACTAACCTAAAGTATATAGCCTACTTAAGCATAGCCGAATGGATGGACTAGTTCAAGCCTGGAGCTCCCCTATCTTATCCGTGCTTTCGATTTGACGCTGTCTCTACCTCCTTTTCCCCAGAGTCGAATAGCGCATTCTAGTGATGGCGAAGAACAACTTAAAAAATAAAACATGCGGCTATTTTTAATTTTTGAACTTATATCAAAATAATTTTCCTTTTTTCTTTCGATTTGTAACATTTATATAATTAATCTAGTTAATTATATTACGATTTACAAGCAACATTTTTTCTTGAATTTCGTCTATCATAAACGATCAGAAGTTCTAATCGTCAGTAGCGTTCCAACTCGATTTTCTGATAATCAATTCCAATTGATTAACGAAATTATCGATCCAACGCGTAATCAATTTTTGTTTTTTTAATGCGCTTTTTTCAAAATAGAAGACGAAAGACAAGATTTTTGACTTTTCAAATATCGAAAGCAAAGTGGCAAAATATCTGACATGGCAAAGGTACAAATATGGTTTGGTTAAAATTGATCATAGTCTCATTAATATTGAATTTACTCAATATTCCTAAAGAGGGGGGGGGGTCTAAAGAGAGCCGTGCGGACCTATATAAGCTGCCCCTGGCAGGGCTGGCCTGGCCAGCCAGTTACCATTCTTCACTGAGACCTGCAACGAGACGGATGTCTGCTGAGTCTCGTCCCATTAGATATCGGTCCACTGGATCTCGGCCCACCTGGATCTTGGCCCACCTGGATCTCGGCCCACTCGGTTCTTATAAGAGCCAAAAAATGAGAAAGGCAACTTTGCTCCGCCAGGAAGGCCACTGGCCTGACCAAAAAGGCAATTGCCTTTTTTAAACTCACTTTTTTTAAATTTGCCTTTCTGACTACCAAGGTACAGTACCTACTCGAAGTTTGGGAACGCGCGAGCGCGCGCGAGAGAATCTTATGGGGAAATGTGTTTTTTGTCGGGGATCCGAAAAATCCAATTTTTGTCGGATCGCGACGAAATTTCTTTTGGCCGTAGCCATTTTGGGTAGCATTAAGCTGATTTTTTTCAGATTTTTCCTATCAAGGGGAGGGTAGGTTTAAAATAGATCCCTAAGTTTGGGAACACTCTATAGTGCTTCATGCAAAGTAGGGTACTTTGAAGGAGAATAACTAGAGAACGGGTTGAGGTAGGAAGACGCGGAAAACTCTAAAATGAAGAACTTCACAAGCTGAACAACAGTCTTCATTTTCAGATTTTTCACGTCATATTGAACTTCGCATTTGGGAATTGAAAACTAAATTAATTTTTTGGCCCGTTCTTCCCCCCTCTTTCCACCCACGCTGGGTTGTCGCCCCCTCGTAAGCGCACGATTTCTCTGTTAAACAGAGAAAAAGGCGCGCGGGTTGGAAATTAATGGGGGGGGGGGGAGAAAGAGACTAAAAAGGGACGAAACAAAAAAGTGGTTTTCAATTCCCAAATGTGAAGTTCAATATGACGCTTTTTGATTGACGAATTTTTGATTGATTGAGTGATTGAGAAAAGAATGGAATCGATGTAAAACAGCCGGGCTTGGTTGGCTATCGATAGTTGGAGTTCGAAAAAAAATTAATGTGGCCAGAAGAATAGTAGATCTCCCTTGCTTTTTTCAAAACCGGCCGCTAGATGGCGTGGCGAAATGACGTCTGTCAATGGCGAAAATCTTCAGAAAATGACGAAAAATTTTCAAGATTTTCAATTGCCAATATCTCTGCTAATAAGGGTTAAAAAAAAGGTCTGGTTTGCCCGAAAACTGATGTCAAAAATCCGAAAAAACGCTACAATTTCTGGGGGGTCCCTTAGTTTTTATTAAAAAACTTAAAAACTATGCTAGCTAGAACATTGTGGATTTCACCATTGAGTTTTCCGTAAAATTCCGCACAAAATCGTTTATACGGGGACTGGCTGCGATGCCTTGGTCACGGTTTGCCAAAAATTGTAAACCCCCCAAACCCCCAATTTTGGCCTGTTTGAGTGGTGGACTCAGTGTTAAATATGTCTAAGTTTAGTAATTTTCCTTACTCAAAAATCGGAAGCAAACGCCTCCGTTTAGATTGTTCAAATACACCCAGCTTCTTTAAAGTACCAACGTGATCACCTTACTCAATTTTCTCAGCACATCTCTAGAAATCCCCGTCACAATTTTGGTGGAGACGGAGGTCGCGATTGTTTTTATATTTGTCTTCTTTTTCCCTTTTTGGGAACTTCACATTCTCATTCCTCTTCTTTTGTCCAGTCTTTTAGTTTTTATTTTTCATTTCGTTTTCTTGATTATCCCTCTTGATCTTTACTATAAAAGCATATTTTTTATTATTTTTTTTTGCCCCGTTTCACCTATTTATTTTGGGCCCCGATCGTATTTTTACTCCACCCGTATTCTATTATGAACCCCGTTCGTATTTTTTTTACTCTTACCGTCTTCAGTTTTTGCTCGTTTTTCTCGTCTCTTGTTGAGCCCGGGTCTTCTTCTCTTTTCTCAACCCGAATCCCAGTTTACACCGATTAAATAGTTTTTCGTTAGGTTCCATTCAAAATTTGTTAAATCTATATCCTTCTTTACTCAACCGGTATTTCTTTTTGCCCCATCATTATCATCTTTTGTAGTACCCCGCTCTTATTTTTTACAAAACACGTATTCCGTTTTTCACCCGCCTACATTGTCCTTCGTCTTCCATTTGGCCCAACTTCTCTTCTGTATTTTTCCGATTAGTCTTAGCCACCCTTTTTGTTATTTTTTTTCCCTCCTTCTACCTTTCTTTGGTGTTACCTTATTTCCCCATCAGTAAAGACTGCATAGTTCTCTCGTGCAAACGTTCCGTGAACTTGGTGAAATAGTGTCCCCGACATTTATAATTTTATGAGGTGTGTTATACATGTTATATGTATGTAATACATCAACGAAAACGCTCATCACGATATCCTACGTGTGGACGCGCTCCCAGTAGACGACTACAGTCCGGAACTTTTTCTTTCGTCTCAGCCTCCCCAAATTCAAGACGAGGCAACAGTGACTGAGCATACCGTCGCACTTCCTGAACCTCGACCGTCGTTCCCTCTGAGTGCTGCTTTCGACGACGAAGTTTCACCATCGATACAACAGGATAGCGACAAGGAGTCTTCAGTTACTTCATCGGCAGACTCCGAGAACGAGTCCTCTATTGTTAGAGTGCCAGTACCGCTTCCTATACGTATACTTCCATTAACACCCATGGCGGTAAGCGTGCAAAAATTCATTGCGCCACCCATTTTTCAGCATCGCCTGAAGAAGACGCGGTTGATTGGCTAGAGCGGTTTGAATTAGCGGCGACTTCCAATCGTTGGTCAGATTGTAATCACGCACGAAATTTCGTGATGTATCTGGAAGGAACCGCCCGTCAATGGTTTCTTGTACATACTCATCCGAACCATTGGGAAGATTTACCAGTTCGACCAAACCCAGCTGACCCCACGTTACCCAACTTGCCGGCGGCCATCGGTTTAAAGTCCCAATTTTCGACGGCTTTTCGACAAACAAATTTTTCATTAGTACAGGAGAGCAAGCTCAGGCAGAGGGAACAGGGAAACGAGGAGGATGTGGTGGCGTACTTTTATGACATAATAAACTTGTGTCGCATTGTCAATCCAACCATGTCGCAGGAGCAACAGCTCCAATACTTGTACCGGGGGTTTGAAACCAACTTTTTTACAGAAAATCTATCCCGATCTATCCCTTTCAGCCGGCATCGACGACGGATTTTTTGGAGTTAACCAAATTACACGCTGAGGCCAGTAGTTTGGTTAATCGGAAAGTTTTAATGCAATCTTTATTGGCCGTAGCTCCGGACGTGTCTCATCCGTCGGCGATGTCTTCGACTAATCTGGTCAATGAATTGGCGGGATTAATAACCGGTCTCCAACAAACCATCCAGTCCAGTCCGACGGCAACCGAGCTGTGCTCGTAACCCAAGTCGCCGCCTCCACCCTTGT